>NC_046323.1:49502663-50228288 GCF_009819535.1 Lacerta agilis
CTTCCTGTTGACTTCCTGCAGCTGTGGTTCACGTACTATGTTTCACTTTAGATGCCTTCGTAATTCTGGCTTTTTACATTTTTCACCCCTGGCCTGCTGCCATGGTACCTGCAAGGCTCAAACCTTTCCGGCCCTTTCCTCGTTCTTCAGCGTATTGTCGCATCGCAGTTTGAACGGAGGAAAACTCTTCGCTTTCATTCCAAATGCACCCACGCGTCTAACCATCCTGGCAACCCCGGCTGCCAATTGCTCCAGAGCTGTGGGCTTCTATTCATAGAGGAACAGCAAGGGGGAGAGGCAGTGGGTGTTATGAAACGGAGAGCTGTCGTTCAGCCGATGGGAAAACGAAGCCACAGGGGAGTGGAATTCGGTGCTGAGCTCTGAAATTCTCCCCACCTCCCTTCTGGCTTCCAAAAGCATTTGACCCCCGGGGCTGTGCCTGCCTGCCCCTTTCTCCCCTTATCATATCGCCAGAAGGTGGCTTCAGTGGCCGAATTCAGAGCCCAAATAGATGGCGCTTCAGTTTCATGGCTGGCCAAACTGTCTGGCTTTTATTTTAAAAAGTCCCAGTTCCCCTTGCCTGGCCGGAGGGTGCGATACTTTTCCGTACTGCAACACACGGGGAGGGGATGCTTAAACCCTTCCCTCCCCAGCCATGATCCTGATAAAATCCCCACCCATCAGCAGCCTAAGTAAAACTTAGATGAGACAGATTTGGGTCAGCCTTTCCTCGGGTTAAGACTGGGTGTGGTCTTGACCAAAACACTGGGCCTAAAGAAATTCTGCTATAAAGCAAGAGTTATTTCTGCACAGGTACCGGTATCCAAACCCAATATAACAAAGTAATCGTGCAGCCATTAAGTATGCAACATTAATGGATACCTGGTTTCCCCCCCTGTAGATACCTCACAGACTTACATCGAAGGAAAGGATAATGACCTCATCCCTCCGTTGGAACACTGCATTCGGACCAAGTAGGTGAAACCCAGTGCTGGGGAGGGTGTTCCCCCCCCCTCCAATTACCAGAATTATTTTGTCGTGTTTTCATATTTTTTCAAACAAGTTGCATGAGAGCCAGTGTGGTGTAGTGGTTAAGAGCGGTAGACTTGTAATCTGGTGAACCGGGTTCGCGTCTCCGCTCCTCCACATGCAGCTGCTGGGTGACCTTGGGCTAGTCACACTTATCTGGAGTCTCCCAGCCCCACTCACCTCACAGAGTGTTTGTTGTCGGGGAGGAAGGGAAAGGAGAATGTTAGCCACTTTGAGACTCCTTTGGGTAGTGATAAAGCGGGATATCAAAGCCAAACTCTTCCTCTTCTTCAGTGCCAGATACATGCTTGCAGCCAGTTAGTTCCCTTGGTATGACTTCATAGTCAGGTGGTAGTTGTGAAGCCTCGCAGGCTGAAATTGCAAGGTGGCAGTTCTCGGTTCTACATCTCCCAACAATGCCAGCTAAATTGCACGCTGCTTGGCAAAAGGCGTTATCTGCAGCCTATGTGCAATTTTCAGAGAACGTGAGGAGTGTTTTCAGCTGCCATTAAAGCCTTTGTTCAAACATTGCAACCTGTTTTGTCGCTAATACACCTGCCTAATTGTCCCCCTCCTCCCTTAGACTCTTTTTCTTTACACCCTTTATAATTTCCGGGTGGCGGATTTTCACCAGCAGCCAATTGGGGTTCATCTTCAGAACAGCCGAACAGTGTGGTGTAGTGGTTAAGAGCGGTAGACTCGTAATCTGGTGAACCGGGTTTGCATCCCCGCTCCTCCACATGCAGCTGCTGGGTGACCTTGGGCTAGTCACACTTCTCTGAAGTCTCTCAGCCCCACTCACTCAAAGTGTTTGTTGTGGGGCAGGAAGGGAAAGGAGAATGTTAGCCGCTTTGAGACTCCTTCGGGTAGTGAAAAGCGGGATATCAAATCCAAACTCCTTCTCCTCCTCTTCTCTTCTTCTTCTCTTCTTCTTCTTCTTCTTCTTCTTCTTCTTCCCTGATGTGTTACCCAAATATCCAGCCTTCACAGTTCATGTGCAGACAATACACCAACTTCCTCCACTCCTCTACAAGAGACTCCCCCCCCTTTTTCTTTTTTTGCTTGGCAGGGCTTCTGTGGTTTTAACAGTTGCATGACAGCCAGAAATTCAACAGGCGCTGTTTTTCCTCCAGCACGGAGCTGGTGGCAATGGGGGAATCCTTGCCCCAATCAGGGGCGGAGCAAGCCGCTCTGCCGCCCGGGGCGGCAAACTTCAAGGCACCCCTCCCGGGGGGGCAGCGCGCCGTCCCCAGAGCGCGCGCCCTGACGTCATGACGCATGCACAGCCTCCTGGTTGGACTGCGCATGTGTGGACATGTGCAGTCCACCCAAGATGGCGGGCGCGATCGGCCGGCAGCTGTGCTGCTGTTCGCGCATTGCATCCTTTTAAAAGTTGCTGCGCTGACGGTGTCGATTGCGGGCGTGGCGCCTGCCCCCAGAGTGTCACCCTCCCCAGGGCGCTACCCAGGCCGGACCGCCCCCCCGCCCCCCCTTGCTCTGCCCCTGGCCCCAATGAATGTTTTGTGTGCTCCTCCCATGGAGGATTAACAAAACATTTTGTTATTTTGTGCGAATTCGTAAGCTGTGTGATGTTGTCATTTTATGGGTGGCAATTCAACGCTTGCCGTACTCTGAATGCATGGAAGTTAGTGAGCCTCATTGACTTCAATGGATTTGGGATACCCTACGTTTTTAAATGTGCTGCAAATCCCTAAGAGCAAACCCTTTTGCTGTGTGTTTCCTGTCGTCCTCCTCTGACATGTACGAGATGCAAATCTGGGAGAGACGACCCACTCCACCCCGTTTCCAACCTCAGACTGCATTGCAACTCCCGTCACCTGTGCGAGGCGCTCAGTTCTGATCCGAGAGACGAAAGGAATGTGCCTTTCGTGAGTCCCCCCCCCCCTGGAATGTCATGTGGCCGCAATGTATTCCATCGCCCCAAGGAATAAAAAAGAGAGGGAGGGAGGGAGGGAGGCTCATATCACACTCCTGATCCTCCCGTTGTTTTCTGTCTCCAGCAAAGGAAATAACTTCTGTTAGCTCTGCCGAAGGGTAGGCTGCAACTTTGATCTCGTTGTGATCTCTAAGGCGGCCGTCTTATTTTGTTAACTCCTGAGGCCTGCCTCTCCTGGAATTCCCTTGGCTTGGATGCATATCTCTGGAATGCAAAGGTTTTAGTCCAGCCCCGCTGCAATGCAGGCATCCTTGGCTCAATGTGGGGCTAAGAGTCTCATGCTATCCCCACAACCTGGTACCCTCCAGAGGTTGTCAGGCTACAACTCCCATCATCCCATGTCGGCTGGGTGCATAGGAAGCTGCCGTATACCAAGACAGATCTCTTGGTCCATCTAGCTCAGTACTGTCTACACTGACTGGCAGCAGCTCCCTCAGACTTTGGATGGGGTTCTCTCCCAAATGATTCTGGAGATGCTGGGGGACTGAGCTAGGGCCCTTCCCTGATGGGAGATGATGCCCAGTTGCACTCAGAGACCATCAGGTTACAAAAGGTGGCTCTAGATGTGTATTTTACGTACTTAACGAAATCTGCAAACCGCCCAGCTATAAATGAGGTTTGCAAAGGCTATGAAGCCTACACTGAAAGGGTCATTAAAAGCCAACTTTGAAAGCAAGCTTATAAAAAGGCAGAATGGATAAAATCAACAGTGAGAAGTTGATATAAGCTAAAATTGCAGATCAGAATACATGCAATGCGTGTCTGAGTAGGCTTGGCTAAGCAGAAAAGACTTAAGAAAGAATACAGCGAAGGCTGGTGTCCGTGGGCAGGGAGTTCCAGAGATGCCACACTGAAAGAGATTGGCTCCTCACACAAGCACAGCAGAGGGAACATAAAGTCCCTTAGGTTCAAAGTTGCCAATTCGGCATATATATATAGCTAGAGATGTGAGTCGGTGCCACCACTTTTCCATCTTAATGAGAGTCTGTGCGAACAAAAACAGAAGATGGGTTCAGGATAAATGCCTGCCCCTGCAAATATGTAGTGGAAATCAAAGGAGTCAGGCGATTCCTGCATCCCGTTTATTTGCACATTAAAAGCAGTGCGCACAGAAGCAAAAACCAAGCAAACACACAACATGAAAGCTGCATGATCTGCAACAGGTTTTCCCAAACTTGAGTTGCCAGCTGTTTTTCGACTACAACTCCCATCATCCCTAGCTAGCAGGACCAGTGGCCGTGGATGATGGGAATTGTAATCCAAAAACAGTAGGAGACCCAAGTTTCTGCAACACCTGTGTGCGGAGTTACACTGGGAAGAAACAGAGACCCGGAGAGGACTCTGGTTTTATTAAAGGGAAAAAAAAAGATATATGTTTGGAGGACATAAAAGAAGTTAAACAAGATGTGCTGTTGGCATTCCCGGACTGACTCCCGAGTCAATTAAGGCGGCAAACCTGCGCTGTTACAAAAGCTTTTAGAAGCGAGAATTGACTCTCCGTTGAACTCCCAAGTGTATTCCAACGATTCTGGAGCTCCTTTGAAGTCGTAGCCATAAATAAACACGACTGTCAAAAGACTCCTTAAGAGAACAATCGGTCCAGGCTGATTCAAGCCTCGGGGCACTTTTGCGAAGGCCACCGGCAGGAAGCTGATGAGCTCCCATTGTAATAGCGGTTCAAGTGACGTCGTTGGGCCGAGGCTCTCCTCCTGAGAGGGTTTGCCGCCATCATTCAGTCGCGGAATCGTGACTCTCAACTCAGGAACAACAGTTCCGTTTTGTAAGGCGAGTGAGAGGCGACACGATGGTAGCTGTGCATGGGAAAAGCGAACAGAGAGAAGTTTTTCTTCTTCTTGCTCTCTCGTGAAACTAAAACTCGTAGACACCTAGCAAGGCCAGATTAAGTCCTTTAGAGGCCCTAAGCGCTTAAAAGATTTTGGTATATATATCTGATTCGAAATATAAACAACAATAAACCTTAAAATAAAATTTAATTTTTCAAAATGAAACAAAACCTACAGTAAGAGGGGAAATAATGCTTTTTTTGGTGTATTTGTATAAAATAATGTTTATTTTTGTTCAGATACGGCGCAGGGGTGGCCAACTTCCAAGAGACTGCGATCTACTCACAGAGTTAAAAACTGGCAGTGATCTACCCACCTTTTTGTGGGGGTTCAGGTCAAAGTTGTTCAGCTTTTTTCAGGAAAGAAGGCCCTGTATTTGGTGGTTCAGGTCATTTTAGGGGTGCAGGGCAAAGATGTTGAGTTTTTTGGGGGGCAGCCAAAGTTTTTTAGCTTCCTTGGGGGGGAGCCACTGATCTACCAATGATCTACCACAGACGTCCAGTGATCTACCAGTAGATCACGATCTACCTGTTGGACATGCCTGAGCTACGCCATTATTTTTGTTCAGCTGAGGTTCTTGTATTTTCAGGGGGTTGGACTAGATGACCCTTGGTGGCCCTTCCAGCCCTACAGTTCTGTGATACAGTCCATGGTAAATCCGGCAGTGGGAAAATATCTGTGGTGCCTCCCTTCCCTCGATGCCCCGAGCATCTGCTTGTTTTGCTTAAAATGGTGAATCTAGCCCTGACGTCCAGGGAAGCTGAATGCTGGACATTCAGGGCAGACAAAAAATAAAGTACTTCTGGATGCAGCACTTAGTTAAACTATGGAACTCACTTCCGCAGGAGGCAGTGATGGACAGCATTAGGTGGCTTTGAAAGAGGACTGGCCGAGTTCACAGAGGAGGAGAGGGCTGTTGATGGATGCCAACCATGACGGCTTTTTCTCTGGCATCATAGATTCGTGGAACTGTAGAGTCGGAAGGGACCCCAAGAGTCATCTAGTCCAACCCTCTGCAATGCAGGAATCTCAGCTAAAGATCCATGACAGATCTCTGCTTCAAAACCTCAAAGGGAGGAGAGACAGAGGCGAGTCATGATTCTGAATGCCAGTTGCTGGAAGCCCCAGGAAGGGCTCTTGTGCTCAGATCCTGCTTGGGGACATCTCCTCGGAATTCGGTTGTCCTGTGTGAGAACAGGATATTGGTCTAGATGGGCCACTGACCTGATCCTGCATGTTGTTTTTCCACGGCCAGCTGTTAATTTCTCCTTCAACCGGTCCTCGCCGATCTTGTGGTCAGGCCGTTATTAAGAGAGTAATTCTACCTTAAGACCCATCAAAGTAAACAATTCTGCTTTGCTTTTAGGTGGAAAGGCGCCGTCGTCGACTGGAACGGCACAGAACCCATCCTGTGATCGCGGTGTCCCGCAACGACCGGAAACCAGCCCGTTCCCACAGCGATAGGAAACCCCGGAAGGTGCCGTGCGTGCTTCCATCGCACGCGACGAGGCCGAAGGACATTTCGGGATCCCATCTGGGGCACCGCGCACTCCTCCTCCCATTGTTGTAAACAAGCGGCCGGGCGCGCACGCACATTTGGGCCTGCGCTGTGTGCCGCGTGTGAAAACGGAGAGCCAACCTTGACAGCCAAAACAAGCTGCGGGGAGAGAGCAGTAAATCTGTCGACATCTACTCAGAGTTCCGTTTCTGAATCCAATCCACGTCCTGCGATTGTATCTGCTTCTAAACAACGCCGACTGCGCCCACAGTTGGCTCTTTTTCACTGTCTCTGTTCTAAATGAAGGAAACAGGAGTGCACAAACACACACACAAAATGAGAGAAGAAATTGTGTTTCCTAATAGTGTGATGTAGCATTAGGCTAACTTAGTGGCTCCCCAAACACTCTGAACCAAAGGGTATCACTGCCCAACACTACTTCTTCTTCTTCTTCTTCTTCTTCTTCTTCTTCTTATTATTATTATTATTATTATTATTATTATCATTATTATATTATTATTCCTTTTTCTTTCTTCTCCTTTTGTTCGTCCTTTGACTCCTGGCTACCAGGAGACCCGAGTCGAGCATTGGTCCTCCCTTAATTCCACCAAGGAAGGCCTCATTGGGCCCATTTGGAATGCCGAGAAAGTGCCGCGGGTGCCTGTCACAAAATGGCCGCCGTTGGGCGGGACGTGACATAGCACAAAATGGCCGCTGCGGTGGTGTGGCGTAACGGCTGCCACTTCTTAGAGAGCTGAATAAGAAACAGGGTCACAAAATGGCGGGAGCCTACCCCATTCCCAGCCAGCCATCCCATCAGTAGGGAAGAAGACGCCACACAGAGGGTGGGCGTCCAATCCTGGCACCCAGTGAAATGTCATGTTTTAAGGGGGCATGTCCAGTCTAGAGGAGGCTGAGCCAGCACACACGGGAGCTGAGGTCAAAGAGCAAACAGTTGTGTGTTGTGAATTTTTGAGGCGATATTTATGGAGACCTTTATGGAGGGTACTGGTGGGCATACTGGTGCCTGTGGGCACCACCTTGGCTACCCCTTCACTAAGGGACCCCTTATCTAAGCTGCAGAATCCTGTTGGACAATGAGAACTATCCAGTTGTAATTCTTAAGCATTCAAGGCCTCACACTGCAAGCTAGGTCACAATACATCGTAGTGATCTGCATCTAATTGTGCTTTTGAAACAATCTAGATAGTAGGGATGTGGGTGGCGCTGTGGGTTAAACCACAGAGCCTAGGGCTTGCCAATCAGAAGGCCGGCGGTTCGAATCCCCGCGACTGGGTGAGCTCCCGTTGCTCGGTCCCTGCTCCTGCCAACCTAGCAGTTCGAAAGCACGTCAAAGTGCAAGTAAATAAATAGGTACCGCTCCAGCGGGAAGGTAAACGCCATTTCTGTGCGCTGCTCTGGTTCACCAGAAGCGGCTTTGTCATTCTGGCCACATGACTCGGAAGCTGTACGCCGGCTCCCTCGGCCATTAACACGAGATGAGCGCCGCAACCCCAGAGTTGGATATGACTGGACCTAATGGTTAGGGGTCCCTTTACCTTTACCTTTAGATATTATAATCATGATGGCTGGCTTGCCAAAACATCAGATTTTATGGTCTTTTTAAGGAGCTGCCAGGACCTGAACTGCGAGTATTCCACTTCCCCAGTCCTGCAGATTTATCCACCGGCCGAACCAAATTGGTGCAGCGAAGACGACGGAGTTGCAAAAATTGAACAAAAGCTTTATCGAGGACGCACCCACAGTGTGTCCCCGCCCCTGCCCAGACTTCACAGAAGCAGATAAAAAATAGGCGAAAATACAGTTTTCTTACTCTTCCAAAGACACAAACTTCCACTAGGGGAGGTTGCTAGATTGTCCGCCCCGATCCCAGTGGATAACCAACAATTCGACCAAGAAAGTCCCCATAGAAATTCTGCCAGGATCCAAGTCAAGGGAGTCACCCACACTTCTCTCTCCATCCCTTTTTATGCCATTGCTTGTGTCCCTTTGTCAATACCTGATTGGCTCCATGTCTCAGGCACAGCTTCTGTCTGTCAGTCAGAAGCTCCAGCAAGTTATCCAGATCAGGCATCCACAACCTTCAGCCCTCCAGATGTTTTGGACTACAATTCCCACCATCCTTGACCACTGGTCCTGTTAGCTAGGGATCATGGGAGTTGTAGGCCAAAACATCTGGAGGGCCGCAGGTTGGGGATGCCTGACCTAGATAGTTATTTGGGTACTTCCTGTGTCTCTGCGCTGGCAAAGTTCACATAGTATCAGTGTGCTGAGTGGCCTTTCCACCTAACTGGCTCCTTGTTTCCTATTCTTGCTCCAGCCCAGGAGTGGGGAACACCAGGTCCTGGGGGCAAATGTGGTGCCAGCTCTCTTTATCAGGCCCTTGGGATTCTTCCCCACCCCAAACAGGGCACACCCTTCACCGGCCCTGCTCTGCACCTTCCTTTAGTGCTTTTTCCTGGCTGGAATCTGCCCCTGAACTTTGATCATGCCTCTTGTTTGCCTGGATGGAGGGAGAGCTGTGCACAGATAACTCTGACTTGTGCAGCTGGAACGTAGCCTATAGTAACAAAAGTTAAGAGTCAGATCCATTGGCCCTTCTACTTTTGCCTCTTTGGCTGAAAATGGTCCCCACCACCACTGTCCTGGCCTAACTGCGAGCTATATTTCCTGCTGCGCTGCAACCAGTTTTATTATTTAAAAAATGACAACCACAATACCTCTTTCAATCTTTACCCACCTAAGGATGCAGGGTCACATTACTGACGCAGATTTATTGGCATCTGTTGGGGAGAGCCAGAGTGATACATCCTCCCATATGTTGATGGGACTCCAGCTCCCATCATCCCTGGCTGCTGTCCATGGTGACCGGGGAGGATGGGAATTGTAGTCAAACAAAACAGAGGACTCCGCTTTGGCTACCCAGTTAATGTTTTGCCGGGGTTCTGAGTTCTGGGACTGGGTCACTTCATGTAAGGGTAATTGTTGTTGTCGTTCAGTCGTGTCTGACTCTTCGTGACCCCATGGACCAGAGCACGCCAGGAACACCTATTTTTCACTGCCTCCTGCAGTTTGGCCAAACTCATGCTAGTCGCTTCGAAAACACTGTCCAACCATCTCATCCTCTGTCGTCTCCTTCTCCTTGTGCCCTCCATCTTTCCCAACACCAGGGTCTTTTCTAGGGAGTCTTCTCTTCTCATGAGGTGGCCAAAGTACTGGAGCCTCAACTTCAGGATCTGTCCTTCCAGTGAGCACTCAGGGCTGATTTCTTTAAGGGTGGATAAGTTTGATCTTTTTGCAGTCCATGGGACTCTCAAGAGTCTCCTCCAGCACCATAATTCAAAAGCATCAATTCTTCGGCGATCAGTCTTCTTTATGGTCCAGCTCTCACTTCCATGTAAGGGTAATAATAATAATTTATTACTTATAACCCGTCCACCTAGTTGGGTTGCCACTTTGGGCAGCTAGGGGACATCTGAGTCCCTCCAGATCAGGCATAGGCAAACTCCAGCCCTCCAGATGTTTGGGACTACAATTCCAGATGTTTGGGACTACAATTCCCACCATCCCTAGCTAACAGGACCAGTGGTCAGGGATGATGGGAATTGTAGTCCCAAACATCTGGATGGTTGGAGTTTGCCTATGCCTGCTCAAATGCATCTCCCATCATCCCTGGCCACTGAATCAAGGTGTGATGGGAGTTGGGAGTCCAGTAGCATCCAGAGAGCACAATGGTGGCTGTCCCAGTATAAATTTCTCCTTCAAGGCCTCACATCCCTGCAGCAATTTCCGGCAACTGATCCCACCTTAAAGCTGTTGGGAGTTAGCACGTGAATCTCGGTCCCAGTGCAGTAAGTTGAAGCTAGGCCGCAGCGTTGTGAGTTTCCTTTGCCCAGCTGGCAAGCCGTAAGCAGTGTGGATTATTGGGCAGGGAAATGCATCTCCAAGACGGCCCTGACTCAACACAGGGCATTCCAGTAGACAATATGGCTGGGATTAAGGAGAGAATTTGCCCAGGGGGGATGCTGATCTCCGTGGTGACCGAAACGTCTAGACTGGGTCTCCGTCCCTGGAAGCGTTTCCAGTAATTCCCTCAAATGCATTATCTAGGAACGTATCGGAAATAAAATGACAAGAGGTGGGCGGTTTCTCTTGCAGCCTGTCAGTCTTCACTGATAAAAAACAAAACCTGAGCCCAAGAATCTGCACATCGCCTTTTCCTGATGAGACGCTGCCCGGTTCTTCTAGTTGGAGCTTGGCTTGAAATGCTCGTGGTCATCTTTGGGGCTGGATTCTGTGTATTTCGGTGAAGTGGGTTTGGGGGCGGCGGTTTGGATGTGGGGAGAAGTCAAAGGACTGCAGGCAGGTTACCTTGTTCCCCGCTGTGCCTTCGGTTTACCAGAAGTGAAATGTGCCTTCCAGCATATCTTTGATATACACTTTGCTATATTTCCCATTAAGCAAAGCAAATGCATGTGATACTTGGGAAAAATGTTTTCAGCATAGCGTTGTAGTTACATGCCTTTGGCGATGCTCCTTGTAGCTCCAGATTTTATTTTTAAAGCAAAATATATGTACTTAGTGGACGTGCCATTTTTGTAAATAAAAAGGCCCGAAGTGAACACGAGGCATTATTATTTATTTTCCCCAACAGAAGGAGCAATGAAGGAATTCAGGGTGGCTCTTGACTGTATTTGTAGCAGCAAAGCAGTTTTTTTTAAGGCTAATTTGTAGAATTAACACATGAATCATACCAGCAAAATTTAAAATATGTTCAAACTACTGTTAGGAAAGCATTTTCACACACCCTGGACTGTTCTTGCAAATTCTCTTGTCATGGTTTCAAAACACATGAAATTGGCCCGGGCTGAGGAGAAAAATGTTTGAGCTGACAGGGAAGATAAGTGGGAAAAGGGTGATAAAATAAATGGGAAAGGGGGTGTAAAATAAGGTGCAAACCCCTTTCTACTTCAGATGTGAAGGGGGAAAGATCTTTTGGCTGGTCCTGTCACAACAACTTTGTCTCCCCGCCCCCCCTGTTTTTGGAGGAACCGGGCAGATTTTTGCCGAGTTGGCATAATGTCAGGGGGAACCAGAGATATGTGCTACTTTTTATTTTTAAAAATTGGGGGAGCAAAAGACCCCCCCCCCAAAAAAAAAAAACCTCAACAACTTTGTCCAGATCTTCACTATTGGAAACCCTATTTTTTGGAGAGAGACTAGTAAAGTTTTCAGATGAGAGGGGGGGTACAGACGCATTTCTAGGCTGCCGCGAAATTACACCTCCAGCAAAACTTTGAAGTGAACGCGGGGCTCTTGGTCTGGCCAAACATCTGACATTTCACTGTGTGTTAAGCAACAATTGCTTGCTTCGATGCTTAATGTTAATTCCCTCTTGTTTTCCAGTGCCCATGCACCTTCCCTGCCTCTCGTGTGTTTCTGCGTCTCTCCAAAATGCATTGGTCGACCTCCGTAACTATGTTTATATATAAACATATATGCTTGTGTATATCAGTGAGATACCACTGGCGTAACAAAACAAAGGGTTGTGTCCAACTAAGTTTCTACCCAGAACAGAGCCATTAAATTGATGGACCTAAGTTAGGCCACAAAACACCACAATATTTAAAGCACTTCAAACATTTGTGGCTTCTCCCAAACAGTTCTGGGAACTGTAGCTTGCTAAGGGCTCTGAGAGTTGTTAGGAGACCCCCGATTCCCTCACAGAACTACAGTTCCCAGAGTTCCCTGGGAAGAGGGATTGTTAAACCACCATGCAAAGTGCAGCTCTCAGCCCCCTTAACAGTAATGGCGTTCCCCAGAGAATTCTGGGAAGGGTAGTTTGTTAAGGGTGCTGAGAGCTGTTAGGAGGCTCCTATCCAAGTGTCCAGATTTACAGAAGCCGTCCTGGTTTCTGATTTCATAGAATCATAGAATCCTAGAGTTGGAAGAGACCACAAGGGCCATCCAGTCCAACCCCCCTGCCAAGCAGGAAACACCATCAAAGCATTCCTGACAGATGGCTGTCAAGCCTCCGCTTAAAGACCTCCAAAGAAGGAGACTCCACCACACTCCTTGGTAGCAAATCCACTGCCGAACAGCTCTCACTGTCAAAAAGTTCTTCCTAATGTTTAGGTGGAATCCCCTTTCTTGTAGTTTGAATCCATTGCCCCGTGTCCGCTTCTCTGGAGCAGCAGAAAACAACCTTTCATCCTCCCCCATATGACATCCCTTCATATATTTGAACATGGCTATCATATCACCCCTTAACCTTCTATTCTCCAGGCTAAACATACCCAGCTCCCTAAGTCGTTCCTCATAAGGCATTGTTTCCAGGCCTTGGACCATTTTGGTTGCCCTCTTCTGGACACGTTCCAGCTTGTCAGTATCCTTCTTGAACTGTGGTGCCCAGAACTGGACACAGTATTCCAGGTGAGGTCTGACCAGAGCGGAATATAGTGGTACTATTACCTTCCCTTGATCTAGATGCTATACTCCTATTGATGCAGCCCAGAATTGCATTGGCTTTTGATACTGGAATGTCCCGCTTTTCCTTAGGATTTCCCTATTTTCATCAGAAAAAATGTTGGAAGATATGGAGTTATGCAATCCCCAAGCCTTCCCTATGAAGGCAGCCCTGTATAGGGAAGGCTTTTTTTAAAAAATATATATATATTAATGTTTTATTATGTTTTTATATATGTTGAAATCCTCCCAGAGTGGCTGGGGCAACCCAGTAAGATGCGTGGGATATAAATAGTAAAATTATTATGATGGAATAGGACGTCCCTATTTTCATCAGAGAAATGTAGGAGGGTATGCCATATTTCCCTCACATGCTGCAGTCCCCTGAGTGGTCAATCCCTCTTTCCAGGGAACAGCTGGTGGGGCACTTGCCAGAGGTGCAGGGAGCTCCCAAATCTCTGGGGTTTTATTTTTGCACCCTAATATTTGGTGGTCTTTCAGGCGAACACATTTGCCGTCCAGATTTTCCATGCTATCAGTTCTCAGCGCGTCTCTCATCAAGGCTCAAGCCACCCATTGTTTTCTGAGTTAATATTATGACTACTCCACAGTATTTCTGCTTTTATTATGTTCACTTCTGAGCAGCTGGCAAGAGGCGACTCTCCGTGAGAGAACAATCCCTCCTGCCGATGAAGTACAACACCGGCTTCCCGTTTGCTGTGTAAACTGTTGCAAGTGTGTCCCAGCAGGCTCCTTTTGTAAAGGAACTGCCTAAATATATTAGCAGCCATTACGGATATATGTAAAAGGGCTTAAAGGACCCCTGACAGCTAAGTCCAGGCACAAACGACTCTGGGGTTGCGGCGCTCATCTCGCTTTACTGGCCGAGGGAGCCAGCGTACAGCTTCCGGTTCATGTGACCGGCGTGACTAAGCTGCTTCCAGCGAACCAGAGCAGTGCACGGAAACACTTTACCTTCCCGCCGAAGAGGTACCTATTTATCTACTTGCACTTTGTGCTTTCGATATGTAGGGTTGCCATATTTCTGAAAGTGAACAGAAAAGCATTTCTTTGTTTTGTTGTTGTTGTTTAGTCGTTTAGTCGTCTCCGACTCTTTGTGACTCCATGGACCAGAGCATGCCAGGCACCCCTATTCTCCACTGCCTCCCGCAGTTTGGCCAAACTCATGCTAGTCACTTCGAGAACACTGTCCAACCATCTCATCCTCTGTCGCCCCCTTCTCCTTGTGCCCTCTATCTTTCCCAACATCAGGGTCTTTTCCAGGGAGTCTTCTCTTCTCATGAGGTGGCCAAAGTATTGGAGCCTCAGCTTCAGGATCTGCCCTTCCAGTGAGCACTCAGGGCTGATTTCCTTCAGAATGGATAGGTTTGATCTTCTTGCAGTCTATGGGACTCTCAAGAGTCTCCTCCAGCACCATAATTCAATTTTCTTTTTTAGTTTTGCCCAAAGTTCTTGAGCTCAGTCTTTGGTCATATGATTTGAGGTAGGAATGGAAGAAGAGTCCTGCTGCTTCAGACCACAGGTCCAGCTAGTCCTCATTTCATCCCCATGTTGAGGTCAAGGTCAACCCGTGAGCTTCATGGCCTAGCGGGGAATCGAACCCTGGTCTCCCAGGTCCGACACTCTAACTACAGTACCACACTGGGACAGAAGTGGTAGCATTATAACCAGGAAAACAAACACGCCCCAATCTGAGTGCACACTGGAAATAAGACCATCTCCTATGTTCCTTCGTTTTGACGCTCTGGTATTGAGGGGCTGCTTGGGAATCCACCAGAAATCCCTCCAAAGTAGAAGTCTTCACATTCACGCAGAAATGTTGCTTAAGGGAAACAATCCCTTGATAAACATCGTCAGGTTTATCAAGGCTCTCCAGGAGGCCTTGGCAGTTGAGAAAGGATACGTAGGATTTGCCCGTGGGGTGGGAGTCAGCGCTCAGCCGATAACACTTGACAAACGGGCTGAGAACAGGGCCCTGGGCTCGTGCCAAGGTTGGGGATCTTGGGAGCTTCTGGGGTGTGTTTAATGAGGAGAAACTCCTTTTCCACAGCAATTCCAAAGCACAAAGGGGGAAGAGGGAGCTGTGGAGAGAGAGAGAGAGAGGGTTTGGGTTTGGAACTGGCTTCTTTCCAGATCTTCTGAAACTCCTTTGGCCCAGGCCTGCAGATCATCAGCAACTAAATATGCCAAGTATTTGCCGCCATGCTGTTCCACCGGTATTTATCTGTTTGCAAAATGCAAGCAAAGAATGTGCAGGACAAACAAGTGCTGGCCTTTGGTGCCCTCGCTGCATTGCGCAGAGAATAGATATCGGTGAATTATGTCCAACACACATAATCCTCTCATTAGAGCTGTTTGTTTTGGTTGAGCCTTGCGAATAACAGTTAGGGCTGCCAAGCAGGCGTTTCACAAGTACCTGGTCTTCTGGGGGTTAGATAACAGGCGGAGCCTGCAAACTTTGATGGGCTGGGCTTCCTAACAGAGTTTGGAAAGGTGACTTGAAGGGTACTGTAGATCCTGGAAGGTTTAGATGGTTCAAAGGATGGATCTTGATGGCTTTGAGGCTGGGAGGATGGGGAGGTTTATAGGCACCAGGGCTACTGATGTCTAACTGAACAGGGTGCATAGTTGATAGAGAACATATTATTTGATTTCATTGTTTATTAAGTACATTTATATTGCCTCTTTCCTCCAAGGAGCTCGAGATGGTTCACATAGCTCCTCCCTTCCCATTTTATCCTCACACCAACCCATGAGTTACGATAGGCTGAGATTGACCCAAGACTATCCAATGAGCTTCAGCATTGAGGAGTGGCTTGAACCCTGGTCTTCCAGGGCCTTCTCACTAATCACTGCACATGTAAACTCCCAAGACTCAAAACAGCTGGTTCATTCAACAAAATGTGTAATATTGTTGGTTTGTTTCAAGTATTTATAGACTGCTTTTCATTCTTCTTTTTTTTAAATCACTAAGTGGCTTACAAAGAAAAGCAAACAATATATTTAAATACATAACACAATAAAACAGATGAAAACATCAAAAATCTATAAAATAGATTTCCACTACCCAATGCCCACACAAATTCTGTTAAGTATGGCGATTTAATTTTCTGAAATTGGGAGTGCTTAAATGCATTATTGTGTGTTTGATTCTGGAATGTTCCCCAGTAACTCCTGAGTGATTGGTTAGCTGGTCCCACAGGAGGTATCTTATTCCGTTCTCTATTTTGTTTGGTGTGCGAGTGACTTGACTCTTAACAGCTGCATCTCCATAAACACCGAAGAAGAGACAGTGTTAGATAACTCTCTCAACACAATAGAGGAAAGGTTGTGGTAATGTTTCTGTGTGAATGCATGTGACAGAAAGAAGTACAGAAGTTGACGCTCTCCCAAAGAAGCAGCAAGGAGAAATCTTCTGGAAGGAGAAAGTGGAAACCTCCCAGAAGGAACTGCATGGTCTTGCAGGGGTCATGCAAGTCCCGGAAAGAGAGAAACACACAGATTTGCTTGGATGTTTAAGGAAGAAGCTGTAATCTTCAGCTAAGGAAAACTTAGTCCATGCTTGGATAAGCATGTGAATGTAATACTTTGCATATTTTCTTCTTTAGCTATATGTTCTGAAAGCAGAAAGCTTTTGAATATTTTAACAAGTGTTTGGACATTGCTTTCATTTCGAGAAAAGAGTCGGTAGATTTGTCTTCCAAGCTGCAATTTAGCTACTCTGCCAACAAACACCACACCCACCAACACAACTTAATGTCAATCCAAACTATGCCAGCACACGTTTCCCCTGTACAAACGCGCTCACCCTTACTCTCAACAATAATTAGGTAAAGGTAAAGGGACCCCTGACCATTAGGTCCAGTCGCGGACGACTCTGGGGTTGCGGAGCTCATCTCGCTTTAGCCTTTGTCCGCAGACAGCTTCCAGGCCATGTGGCCAGCATGACTAAGCCGCTTCTGGCAAAACCAGAGCCAGTGCCCAGAAATGCTGTTTACCTTCCCGCCGGAGCAGTACCTATTTATCTACTTGCACTTTGACGTGCTTTCGAACTGCTAGGTTGGCAGGAGCAGGAACCAGCGACCTTCTGATCGGCAAGCCCTAGGCTCAGTGGTTTAGACTACAGCACCACCCGCGCTGTTGTTGGTCACAATAATTACCAACCCCCCCCCCCAAATCCCCTGGGTGCATATCCAAAAAGACTGCAGTACCACATGGGTAGCCCAACAGCATGTTGCTAAAAACCAAGACCGCATTCACTCCATAAATTTAAAGCACTCAGAACAATTCCCCCCCCCCGCCAAATAATTCTGGGAGCTGTAGTTCATTAAGGGAGCTGAGAGTTCTTAGGAGACCTCACCCTATGCCTCTCCTGGAGCTACAATTCCCAGGTCATTTAACAATTCCCCTTCGCTGGGAGTTGTGCAAATTGGATGGTGAAGGTTGGAAGATTGCTAGGTGAAGCTGTCACCCTCATGGTGCCCCAATCCAAGGTGGCTCTTTGCAGCTTCTGCCATCGCGTGATGTCCATCTTTGGAACTAGAAGAGCTTTATGTGAGGTTGAGTTTTTAGATTACACCCCCCCCCTCTGTGAACGATCAGTTCCCACCTTTCAAGGCCAGGGATTAAACCAAGACAATCCCAGCCAGTTGACATTCCGGTTCGCGCATAACCTCTCCATGTCCAGGCCGGGACGCCAGCACAATGTACTTCCTCGGTTTTACTGCCCTCATTCACTTCATGTCATGCCAGCAAAACTTGATTTAGGAAGCTCTAATCATGAAGCGGCGATGTTTTTCACCGGCCCTTCCCGAAAAGATTTCCAGTGAGCTTCGCTGACTGTCGTCTAGGACGTTTTTGCCTGGAACAGTCGTAGAAAACATCTCTCTCCTTCCTGAGGGGTTTCGGGTAGGCTGCCCTTTTCTTTTATTTTTCAAAGGAAATGCAACGGGGGGTTTTGTTTATAAAGTACTAAATACCTTTTTGTCATGCCAACAATCTGTTTCCCTTCGGCTTTCGGGGCGTTGAGCCTGCACTTGTAAATCATGTTGTCTGCAGGCAATAAATGTTTTCCCAAAATGGTAGCCATTCCCAGGCATGATTTGTGGCGTGTTATAAATAAGGGAGCAACTTATTTCTTCCCAAGGAGGAGGAAAGGCACAATGCGGGCCCAACTTCGCCAATCTGGTGCCCTCCAGAGATTTAGGATTCCAGCTCCCAACAGCGCCTGTGGTCAAGGATGCTGGATTCTCAAGGGCACCAGGTTGGGGAAGCTTGTCTTGAGCCTTTGGCGGTGCCAAACGGTAAGTTTCTGCATCTTCTACAGGGTGTCTGGAAGCGGATTATTCATTAGCATCCCAGTTCTGAACATGTTTACTCAGAAGTAAGCTCCACTGGGCTAAGGATGAAGGAAGAAATGCAATTCGGGTCAACTATCAAGATGAAGAAGAGTTTGGATTTGATATCCCGCTTTTCACTACCCGAAGGAGTCTCAAAGCGGCTAACATTCTCCTTTCCCTTCCTCCCCCACAACAAACACTCTGTGAGGTGAGTGGGGCTGAGAGACTTCAGAGAAGTGTGACTAGCCCAAGGTCACCCAGCAGCTGCGTGTGGAGGAGCGGAGACACGAACCCGGTTCCCCAGATTACGAGTCTACCACTCTTAACCACTACACCACACTGGCAAAGCTACCTAATTTTCTGAAGCAGTTTGCAGTCATAAACACAATTCTCCCCCAAATTCTCACTTGTCTGAATTTTGCAATGCAGTTCTGCAGCCAAGTAACGGGTGCAAAACAAACAAACGCATACGCTAGGGTCAAGTGTGCAGAATAACACCTGTATTAGTGCAAATTGCATTAACACTGAATTACAGCAGGATCAAAAACTCTCAAAGAGAATGAAACGGAAGGCGTGGAGGGGGTGTGGCCTGAAGACAGGGGGTGTGACTAGGGAGGACCTGGGGGCTGTTGCGATGAACCTCCCTGCCAACTTCCCCTCTGTTACTAACTGTATTATTTCTGAGGTGTTCTGGGTCACTTTTTCTATTCACCCCACCTCAATCCTTGAGGTCGATCTGTGTGGATAATCCCCTTTTTCAATAAGTAGGGATAATTTAGTAACAGGGTTCTCTTGTTCAGCTGTTGTGGCCTGTTATATACATATATATATTGCTCTGGGCTCCTGGGTTAAGGATACCTCTCAGCTCTATCAGTTCTGGGGCTCTCTCTCATTAGATTCCCCCCACTGCATCAGTTAGCTAAACCCTTTTAGCAACTGTGTAGCCTTACCAAGGTTTCTGCCCTTTTGCCCCTCCTGAGTGAAACTCCAAGACACAAACTATCACCCTGCAGGTCACTTTTGTCTTTTCCCTGAGTTCACCTCCTCATGAGCATCCATATATCGCTGGACCAAATAAATGCCTCTTCTCTCTTGGCTCAACAAAAACAAGTCTTTATTTATTTCAGAACATCATGTTTCAAGCACTTCAATAGTTCATCAGCTTAGTTACATCTAAATTATAAACTCTTTCAGTATAACCGACTGATCTTCATCCTATCCTAGCCTAACCACCACTATCCTGGCCCCACACCCTTCTTCTTCCCTGTCTCCACACACACCCTCCCTCTTCTCAACTGCCAAAACGGCCGTTCCCTCCTTTTAAACCGGGGACCGCCCCGCCCCCAAAGGATGAACTGTCCGTCAAGATGAAGGTGGCTTAACTCCTTCTGAGCTGGGATGTAATACCTCCTCCACCCTGGGGCCAATCCGTCACAGCTGTACAAAGAGGTCTGGAGGGCCACATTCCTCCTGGGCCCAAGGCTCCCCATTCCCATCTTAAAGGGTGACATTTGTGAACACAGAATGTCTCCTGGATCAGGAATCTGGGCAAGACGACGCTAATTCCATCCTGACCCAAAATGGAGTCTTTTATATCATTGTGAGAGCCTGATTCAGAGTGTACAGGACAGAACTTCTTGTTCCAGTGCTGGGGAAGAATCACATTGCAGCAAGACAGGGGAGGCTCAGTTTGGTCTGGAGCCTTTGCTGGCATTTTTGAGCATCGACAGCCCAGGGTGTAGGAAACAGCCTCTGGTGACATTATTCAGTCTTTCAGTGGCTCGGTTCCAATTTGCCAGTTCATAAGAAACACACTTAGGAGCAGGGGTCACAGCCTTGCCACTCCTCTGAGTCAAACCCCCTCTTTTGTCCAGTTTGAATTCCGTACAGCGCAGTAAAAAAAGAAAGAACTCTCCACGTTCAAATTTCAAGGCAAAAGAAAGACACATTTTTTAAATATAATAATAATCACTAGAGATCAGTGAGCTATTTCAAGTCAGTGTGTAGAGATTATAGCTCTCCTTTTCTGGGGCTTATCCCGCAGAATCTCAAACCTCTCCTCTGTTTCCACCATTGTGAATATGTGGGTGCTGATTTTTTTAAAAATCCAGCAACTTTTTTTTTAAAATGCCAGCTCAGCAAGTGACATCAGGGAACAGATTTCGACATTGCTGTTGTGTTTATGCTTTCGTAAGTCTGCATTTAACACTAAAAATGTGGTTTGAATGCCCTACGGTGGTTTAGTTCTGCAAGCTCAGAATCAACCACTGAGTAACATTGCTCACCTGTAGAGTAACAGGCACCAGGTGGAAGCAATGTCAGGGGTCAGCAAACTTTTTCAACAGGGGGCCGGTCCACTGTCCCTCAGACCTTGGAGGGGGGGCTGGACTATATTTTGAAGGAGGGGGGAATGATCAAATTCCTATGCCCCACAAATAACCTAGAGATGCATTTTTAATATAAGGACACATTCTGTTCATGTAAAAACATGCTGATTCCCGGATCGTCCGCGGACCGGATTTGGGAGGTGATTGGGTCGGATCCGCCCCCCCGGCCTTAGTTTGCCTACCCATGGGATGGTGAAAGTCAACTCAGTACATAACAGATGGGGTCTTCCTAAACACCTTTTCCAGCCCTGTTATACACTAATTCCCACTGCAAGTGAGGAGTTGGTGAAAGCCAAGAGACTCAGAGCATGAATTGTGCTGGCTGCAAAGGGGAAAGCGGCTGGGCAGCAGTGGGAGGAGTGAGGATGTTTGAGATGCATTGAGCTGTGAATACAATGCCAATTGCTAGAGGAGCGAAGGAGGGAGGGAGGGAGGGAGGGAGGGAGGGGTTTCTGCAGTTCTCAACCAAACTCTGTGATCAAGAATCACTTTCATCTTGGGGGGGGGATGTGGCCAAGTCCCCAGTCTCTCTGAAAGAGAAAGGGTTTGTGTTTTTATTTACCAACAGTGAAGGCGGGGGGTGGGGGGGAGTGGGAGGTCCTGGGAATCCTTTCATAGCCAAAAGAATCAACACACAACCCCAGAGGAAATGCTAGGGTGTAATTAAGGCAACTAACTAACCTGCAAAAAAAAAATACAGTAAATGAAAAAAACTTCAAAGAAAGCACATTTTGGCCAGGATTTTCATTTTCTTTGGATGGGGGCAGGAGAGTTGTTTTATTTTGTTTGCATTGGAGCAACTGAAACGGGCATGGCTGTTCGCCCCCATACAATCCTCAGCTCCATAGGAGCCAACTCCTAGGGGCTTGGGTTGATTTGCCCCCCCCCCCCGTAAAATATTTAAGGGGTCTGCCCCCCCCCCCCAAGTTGATGGGCATTGCCATTCAAATCGTCTGCATGTCTCGCGTCTTGTGTTCAGTTATGCAGGGTCTGGCATACCTGGGCCCCCTCGACATTTTATTCAAGTTGGCACCCCTGCTCATCTCACACCCTAGTTCTGCCCCCAAACCTAGTCTAGACTCTGCCCATTGAACCTTCTCTCGACTCCACCCTCAGGCCCTGCCAATGCACTAGATCTTTTAAATAATTATTAGTTCAAGAGTTGCCAACTCTAAAGTCCTCTTCAGGAGCTGATGTAAATACAGTGTGTGTGGGGAAAAAATACAGTGTTTGTGTGGTGTGGTGTGGTGTGGTGTGGTGTGTGTGTGTGTGTGTGTGTGTAAGAGCTCCCAGAATGGTTTAACCATCAATCCCTCTTCACTTTGCGAGTTGTAATTCTGTGCTGACAATAAGGGGTCTCCAGCAATTTTCAGCACCCTCAATAAACTACAGCTCCCAGGATTCCCAGGGACCCATGAAAGTGGTATTGTGGCGCTTGAAATGTATTGCATGAATTGTGTCCAAATTCTATCTGTATTATAAGAGCAATTTCTAAGCATGCATCTGTACATACTAAATTACATATGCTCTCCCCAGAGAGTCTCGCCTGGCGCCATCATTAAATGTCTTCTTTTCCCAGGCTCTTTAGTCATTAAATAATCTATGGCTGTGGGGGCGGGGGGGGGGGGAGAGGTGGTGACTGCTATTATGATTATTTTAATAATCATGCTGTTATCATGCTTTTTATTATGTGTGCTTGATGTTATACACCACCCTGGGATCTTTTGATAAATTGAATAAATAATAATTAAATAATTGATAAATAATTGATAGATTGAATAAATAATAATTAAACAACATAAAGCTATGGTTTTCCCAGTAGTAATGTACGGAAGTGAGAGCTGGACCATAAAGAAGGCTTATGGCTGAAGAATTGATGCTTTTGAATTATGGTGCTGGAGGAGACTCTTGAGAGTCCCATGGACTGCAAGAAGATCAAACCTATCCATTCTTAAAGAAATCAGCCCTGAGTGCTCACTAGAAGGACAGATCCTGAAGCTGAGGCTCCAGTACTTTGGCCACCTCATGAGAAGAGAAGAGTCCCTGGAAAAGACCCTGATGTTGGGAAAGATGGAGGGCACAAGGAGAAGGGGACGACAGAGGATGAGATGGTTGGACAGTGTTCTCGAAGCGACTGGCATGAGTCTGACCAAACTGCGGGAGGCAGTGAAAGATAGCCGTGCCTGGCGTGCTCTGGTCCATGGGGTCACGAAGAGTCAGACACGACTGAACGACTGAACAACAACAACAACAACAACAACAACAACAATTGTATTTTAAAATTTTAAAATCTGGGTCCTCTTTTCCCTTCTAAACAAAATAAAAAATAAAAATAAAAATTCCTTCCAGTAGCACCTTAGAGACCAACTACCAGTAAGTTTGTTCTTGGTATGAGCTTTCGTGTGCATGCATTTGAAGAAGTGTGCATGCACACGAAAGCTCATACCAAGAACAAACTTACTTGGTCTCTAAGGTGCTACTGGAAGGAATTTATTATTATTATTATTTTGTTTTGACTATGGCAGACCAACACAGCTACCTACCTGTAACTTTCCCCTTCTATTTAGTGATGCATAACTGCTTTGTTGTTGTTGTTGTTGATGATGATGATAATTTATTACCTACCATTTACCCTAAGGTCCCAAGGTATGTTGCAACATTAAAACACAATACGTAAGTGTCCACCAAAAAACATCTCCTTCTCTCCCTCTCTGTGTACTATTGGTATCTTAGTGACAAGGCAAAAAATTTGAAATCATTTAGGGTTTTCTCTTATTAGCATAACAGCATGATACCATTGTGAGAGATTAACAACAAGAAGGAGCAAGTTAAAAACACCACACACACACACACACACACACCCCAGTCATTGTTTTTTCAACCTGAAATATTTGGGAGCAAGAGGAGGTGTTTGGGAGCCTGTCAGCTTTCCAGGAAAATGAATAATTTCTCTGAGCTCTGCTCAACATTTCACAGCTGTCAACACAATGAACAGAGTGGGGAATCTGCCAGGTTCTTAACAATACACACACACACACACACACACAACACCCCTGCAGTTTGTTCATAAGTCACAAGGAATGATGGGTAAATTGCAATTCCAAAGCACTTAAGCGGCTCAACTCGGACGATGGTATTTGAAGGGAGTTCTTCCAGTTCCAAGTCTCCTGTCCTTGAACTCTGTCTGAGCTTTTCCTACCTCACCTGCCTTCAGTTCCCAGTCTTTCTTTTACAAGGGCATTTATTTTATCTCTCTACACTTTGTTCAGGTTCCTATTTGTTCTCTTCTAGAAATACTGGAAGATGCCTTATGCTGAGTAAGTCTATGTGTCCATCTACCTCAGAACTCTCTACACCAGGGATTCCCAAACTTGAGTCTCCAGCTGTCTTGGACTACAACTCCCACCATCCCTAGCTAGCAGGCTACATACAGGAACCACAGAGACCTGCCCAACACTGAGTCTACCATTGGTCATTGTAGCTCAGCATTGTCTTCTCTGGTGGGCAATAGCTCTCCAACATCCCACATGGTAGACTCTCCCTTCACATGTAACCTGATCTCTTTTGAACTGGAGACTAGAAATTGGATCTGGGATCTTCTGCAATACAAAGCATGCAGTTTATGCCTCTGCCCTTCTCCCATATGAACTCCATGTGGTTTATCAGTTAAGTCAGGATCCTTCTCCTATGTGGCTTGCCACTGAGTCCAACACCTCTGCCATGTGAAGTATACACAGTTTACCAATGGGTCCTCCCAATACAAATTGTAGCACAGAAGTGGTTCTGTACAACAGCTGAGCCGAGAGACGTAGCACCACTTCTCTTAGCAGTTTTATTTAGCATGAAAGGGTTACAAACAAAAATTAACACAGAGAAACCAGCTAAATAGGAATAGTCACCAGCCCACCTTATCCTATTGAACTCTTGAAAGACTTACACCTATTACAGGTGTGCCAATGTCCTGCAAAGTATTTACTGGCCCACCTGAGTTAGTAGCTTTTCTTGAAACTCCAGAAAGTATCTAAGCAGTTTGTTATATCAGATGTTCACAACAATCAAGGCCTTATATGAAAAACACTGGATGAGAAATGGTTGTGCAGATAAGATCTTCCTTTCCCTAATTCCGGACATTTCATCCTCCCAATAGATCTTGCCTTCTTCATCTGGTAACATTTAGGTCCATCCAAATTTTGTTCTCCCGAAGAAATTCTGGCTCAGCAACCCGTCGCTGGAATTTCAAGTTAAGATGGCTCCCAACATGCCTTGGCAAACCTCGTAAAAAATATTGTTGTCCGTGAACTTCCTTAGGAAAGGTTAGCCATTATCACTCACTTGGTTGGAATGATCAGAACCATAAAAGGACACACCCAGCTCTCCTTTTTTTCATTTTTTAAAGCATTGTTTTCCTAAGATCCTTTGGGGTGGGGTTTTGGGGGAAAACATTTTTAAATAGTCCAGGCACGCTGTCCATCACTGAGTCCTTCTCCCATATGAACTGCAGGACAGAAGTGGTTTTGTAAGACTTTCAGTAGATTTATTAAGCATGCAAATTCGTATTGCAGAGAGACCCCCAACTAAATGGTAAGGCACCTGCAAATCATTCAAAGATGGCATACATAAATGTATGGGGAGTCTTGGTAGACCACAAACTTAACATGAGTCAACAGGGTGATGCAGCAGCTAAAAAAGCCAATGCAATTCCGGGCTGCAGCAATAGGAGTATAGCGTCTAGATCAAGGGAAGTAATAGTACCACTATATTCTGCTCTGGTCAGACCTCACCTGGAATACTGTGTCCAGTTCTGGGCACCACAGTTCAAGAAGGATACTGACAAGCTGGAACATGTCCAGAAGAGGGCAACCAAAATGGTCCAAGGCCTGGAAACGATGCCTTATGAGGAACGGCTTAGGGAGCTGGGTATGTTTAGCCTGGAGAAGAGAAGGTTAAGGGGTGATATGATAGCCATGTTCAAATATATATCAAAGGATGTCATATAGAGGAGGGAGAAAGGTTGTTTTCTGCTGCTCCAGAGAAGCGGACACGGGGCAATGGATTCAAACTACAAGAAAGAAGATTCCACCTAAACATTAGGAAGAACTTCCTGACAGTGAGAGCTGTTCGGCAGTGGAATTTGCTGCCAAGGAGTGTGGTGGAGTCTCCTTCTTTGGAGGTCTTTAAGCAGAGGCTTGGCAGCCATCTGTCAGGAATGCTTTGATGGTGTTTCCTGCTTGGCAGGGGGTTGGACTGGATGGCCCTTGTGGTCTCTTCCAACTCTAGGATTCTATGATTCTATGTATGAAGCTGAGCTGAAATTACTTAACGTCATTCCCCCCCCATCCCGTTCTCCATGAGTGTCAAAAAGTGCTTCTTGGTTTTGGTGGGTTTTGGCCCTCACTGCAAACACATTCAGTTTGTACGAACAGGCTCTCTCTTGCCATCGCTGCCTCCGCTCTTCTTCACCCTCACTGTCCTCGACTTCATTTGCCCTCACTGTTGGGTAGTCCCATTGGCTGTGATTTTGCTGACAGCATCGTGAGACACCTGACCTGCTGATCTCATGCGTGCTGGTTTTAGAAGGAACGAATCAGACCCATCAGATTAAGCAGCAGGGTGGGCAAATGAAACTGGGGGTGCGGTGAACAAATAAGGAGAAGGAAAATGCTACTGAGAAGATCAGGAGAATAGAAAGGTACTGAACAGACCCAAGAAACAATGCATGTGTGACAGGCACCCTTTTGCTACTCTGTTGATGCAAAATTCCAGCATCGAGGACTATCTGGTCGGTCTAATATGCAGTTGTCTTGCAGTGAGTCAGGCCAACCTTTTCTAACCACCTCTAGGAGTTTTAGACCAAAAGTCCCATCAGTGTCAACCAGTACAGCCATAGACAGGAATGATGGGAGTTGGAAATCCAGCACCATCTGGAAGGCTCCCTATGTGTCCGTCTGTTATTGAGTCTCCCAAAGAATTCTGGGAATTGTAACATAGTTCCGCCTTCTCCCTGTCACCCGATAGCATTTCTGCATCTTCTCCATGCAGAAGACACGGAACATGGAACCTTCTGCATGCATGATTGGAGAAAGTAATGCTTCTGAATGCCAATTTCCTGGAAAGCACGGGAGGGGAGAGTGTTCGAATCCTGCTTGTGGATTTCCAACGGGCATCTGTTTGGACACTGTGAGAACAGGATGCTGGACTAGATGGGTCATTTCCAACTCTAGTTGGTTCCAGTGAGAGCCAGTGTGGTGTAGTGGTTAAGTATGTGCAATGTCTCTTTTTTCAAGTTACATTTTCTACTTAGCAGTTTCATTTGTTGAGACAATAGTGTTACATTGGGAAGAAAAGGGGGGAAGAGGTAGAGGGGGGAGTGGTGAGTGGGGGTGGGTCAGGTGGCGATGTTTCTATCTTACTTAATGTACGTGTGTGGTTTTGTGTCGGCAGGTTCTCTTTGCTATTCGCTTGTGCTCCTTTGGTGGTGAGAGAGGTTGGGGTTGGCCTAGGCCCTAGGGCGTGGTTGTTTGTTTGTTTGTGATTATCTGTGGTGAAGTTTGTTTTCATGTGTGAGTGGGGTGTTTTTGATTCAGGTTAGCCATATTGATTCGTATGCTGTTGGTGGATTCTTGTCGTTGTCTTGTTGGGCTGCGTATGTGATGAAAGGGAGCCATACCGGGGTGAAGGTGTCTTGAGAGCCAGTGTGGTGTAGTGGTTAAGAGTGGTAGACTCGTAATCTGGTGAACCGGGTTCGTGTCTCCGCTCCTCCACATGCAGCTGCTGGGTGACCTTGGGCTAGTCACACTTCTCTGAAGTCTCTCAGCCCCACTCACCTCAAGGAGTGTTTGTTGTGGGGGAGGAAGGGAAAGGAGAATGTTAGCCGCTTTGAGACTCCTTCGGGTAGTGATAAAGCGGGATATCAAATCCAAACTCCTCCTCCTCCTCCTCCTCCTCCTCCTCCTCCTCCTCCTCTTCTTCTTCTTCTTCTTCCAACTCTATGGCTCTACGCTTCTATGATTTGGTAAACCTAACTCTCTATCCAGTGGCAAAGTCATCACTTGATGGAAGAGCTAAGACTTTCAATCCTATTTCTTCTTCTTCTTCTTATTTAAATAATAATAATTGGGTGTGTGGGTGTGGTGCTTGCTTATCTCCAGCAAGAGAGAGGAAAAAGGAAGGTGGGTGGGGAGTAATCTATTTTTGCTACCTGTTTCCCCTCTCTTGTAAAGAGTTCTCTCTGTTCCTTCTCCCTGTTCTTTTCTTTTGCAAAGCTTTGTTTATTTAAAATTAGCTCTTTGAGATTTTTTTTTGGGGGGGGGGGATTTTGAGCAGCAAATTCGCCGGGGAGCCAGTTATTCTCAGGAAAACACAGGGCTGCCCTCGTGCCAGTGAGTCACCTGGACCTTTTTTTTTTGCTGGGCGAACTTGAAGGCAGTAGGAAACAAGTCACTGGCATAAAAGAGGAAAGAAAACGCTCCCATCCTTTCTGGGTGAGCAAACAGGCGTCAGGCGCTATGTCAGGCACCAATACGGGGCACTTCGTATTTGACTTTGATCACCCTCACATTGTTTGACCAAAGGCAGGAGCTGAGAGCCCAGGCCTGAAGCCAACAATAAGATCCACGGAGCAGGGTATTGTTCATGTTTATGGCACACTTTTCGCTGTTATGTAAAGAAACGGTTGGCTCAAGGATTATTATTTTTAGTGACACTCGCTGCCTGAGAAGCAACTGTGATGCAGATTGATTCCCCTGGCGCTTTGCAGGCCCAGGGCAAGACAAAACAAGGAATTCCTGGCCGGAAAATAAATGAATATGAAAATAATATTCGTTTTTGCGGAGAGGCCTGCCAGTTCTTAAGGATCCACCTGAAGATTCAGGGTGTTCGGCCTCTTCTTCAATATCTTTCTACCATGTTAGGGCATCAGGAGCAAAGGCAGGGGTGCTTTCAGCATGGTTGAGTGTTTTTGACCATTAGCTCTGCTCCCAGATCCATTGTTGTTGTTGTTTAGTCATTGAGTCGTGTCCGACTCTTCGGGACCCCATGGACCAGAGCACGCCAGGCACTCCTGTCTTCCGCTGCCTCCCGCAGTTTGGTCAGAGTCATGTTGGTAGCTTCGAGAACACTGTCCAACCATCTCATCCTCTGTCGTCCCCTTCTCCTGGTGCCCTCCATCTTTCCCAACCTCAGGGTCTTTTCCAGGGAGTCTTCTCTTCTAATGAGGTGGCCAAAGTATTGGAGCCTCAGCTTCAGGATCTGTCCTTCCAGTGAGCACTCAGGGCTGATTTCCTTCAGAATGAATAGGTTTGATCTTCCTGCAGTCCATGGGACTCTCAAGAGTCTCCTCCAGCACCATAAGCCTTCTTTATGGTCCAGCTCTCACTTCCATACATCACTACTGGGAAAACCATAACTTGAACTATACAGACCTTTGTCGGCAAGGTGATGTCTCTGCTTTTTAAGATGCTGTCTAGGTTTGTCATAGCTTTCCTCCCAAGAAGCAGGCGTCTTTTAATTTCATGACTGCTATCACCATCTGCAGTGATCATGGAACCCAAGAAAGTAAAATCTCTCACTGCCTCCATTTCTTCTTCTATTTTCCAGGAGGTGATGGGACCAGTGGCCATGATCTTAGTTTTTTTGATGTTGAGCTTCAGCTTCAGGTAGCTCAACCTGCTACCTGTCTACAGTAGGCTAATTTCCTTGCTTGCAGAAAGTTGTGCAGCTTGGCAGGGAGGCCTGGTTTGCGGTGGAGGCAGGTTGTGAAACCCCCGTTTCAGGTTGGGTGCCGTTCCAGAGAGGTTGGTTCAAAACGAGGCCAGATTTTTCAAGTGAGAAGACCTTCCAAGTTCTGTTGCTGTTTTTTAAAGAAAGATTTCAAGCTCTACCCTTTTGGAGTCTTGCCCCATGAGCAAAGCAACAATAACCAACCCTTTCCCACCCCCTTGTTGAGTCTCTTGAAACATAGAAGCAGAGCCATTTATAGGTTTGTGCAAATGCTTGGACCCGTTTTATTCCCCCTCCCAGAAAGAAGTCACTCAAAGCCGTTTAAAAAAACACCGAACCAGAAATTACAGCAATCCATCATTTTAACAATTGCCCGACTAACAAAAGCAGCATCAAGGAAGAAGAAGAAGAACGCAAAGAGAAAAACAATCAATAAATTAAATTAATCAGCAACAGAAACAAAAGCTTCTTTGAAGGGGAATACCCTTCAGTTCCTGGCAGAACACAAATGGAGCAGAAGATAACCCAAATTTGTAGGCCAAGGAATTTCACATTATCAGATATCAGGAGTGCCTGGCGTGCTCTGGTCCATGGGGTCATGAAGAGTCGGACATGACTAAATGACTAAACAACAACAACAACAACAACAACAACAACAACAACAACAGACAGCATGGACATCCATTGGCCCACCCACTTTGCCACTGGCTCCACCTACCACCGGCATGTGGCCCCTGGAAAAATTGCCCCAAGTGGAATGTGGACCTCAGGCTGAAAAAAAATCTTCCCTACCCCTATTTTGTATGTTGATATTCTTCCTTTCTGAGAACGCCTTGTTTCTTGTGAGCCATCTTGGAATGATCTGTCCCCCGAAAGGTGAGATATAATAAGTTGCCGTGAATGAATGAATGTATCTCCACACCATCCTTCTTTTCTGCTTTGGACAGAAAATCAGCCGGCGGCTTCCATTCGTCTCAGAAAAGTGTCTCACAGTGTACTCGGCACTCAGCTGTTAGCCTGGGGACTATGACTTGAGAACAAGTTAAAGGTTAAGGCCATTCAGGAGTTTCCAAACAAGGTTTTATTGCCTTTTCAGAACAACAGTTTCCTGAAAATTATAGCGTGGCAAAGGACATTTTATTGCCGAGTTCCTCTCTGGCAGGCAAATTATGCTCCCTTCTGCAGCTAGAAAATTGAGTTTTCCAAGGGTGACCTGCAAACGCCAGAAATTGTCCTGGTTGGGTAAGCGGTGGAGCTCTGAACACAGAGAAGGCCTTACTAAGCCCTGCTGCAAAACCATGTTGTGCAGTGATTAGACTAGAGAGACATGCTAGAATAGGAAGGGCCAAGGGTTAACTTTAGTGATCTAATCTGGATTCAGATTTGCACTTTAGCAACCTGGTGAGTTAGGAAGTACAACAGGCATGGAGAACATCAGGCCTGGCGGGAGGGGAATGTGGCCCTCTAGGCTTTTATGTCTGGCCCTTTGGGGCCCTTTGCGGGCTGCACACCCTCCTGGGTCACACCCCTCTTCAATAGGGTTGCCAGACCTCCAGGTCTGGCCTGAGGTCTCCTGGTTTGACTGGCCTCTACGTGGCAGGTGGTGGGCCTGTATTTCCTGGTGGGTGAGAGTGCCTTTAAATAATAATAATAATAATAATAATAATAATAATAATAATAATAATAATAATAATATATTAAGACAACTGTGCATGCAACTTGCAAGCTTCAGCCCAGCAGGGGCTGGCTTCAAATTATAGCATGGACACTCAGTGGGTTCTGCCCTTCTTCCATCCCCTCTCCCAATTAACTTCTGTCTCCAAGGCTCACCCTTGTGGCATCACTAGGGACTGACTCTAGGACTCAGGCTTTGGATCCTGAAATCTCAAGGTCTGGGATGCTTCTCACATGGCAACCCTGCCATACCCTCGATCACATTGAGGCGAAAAACCAGGGCCGTGAGTCACGTGACCCATGTGAGATTGGGGGGCTGCCACCCAAAAACTTGTGTTTTGGGGTGCTCTGCAAGATTGTGGCCCTGGAAAACCACTTTAACGGGGTGAGATTGTGGTGCCCCAAATGGCCACTGTGCTCTTGCTATGAAAAAACCCAGGATGTCCCGTTTTATCAGGACACTTGATGGGTATGCCCTGCCCACCTCCTCTGCTTTGCACCCTCCTGAACTCTGACAGTGCTTCTTGCTTACCTGGATGTTTGCTGGAGTTGGTGTTTCGTTGGACATGGGTAGGCAAACTAAGACCCGGGGCTGGATCCGGCCCAATCACCTTCTAAATCCAGCCCATGGACGGTCCGGGAATCAGCGTGTTTTTACATGAATAGAATGTGTGCTTTTATTTAAAATGCATCTCTGGGTTATTTGTGGGGCCTGCCTGGTGTTTTTACATGAGTAGAATGTGTGCTTTTATTTAAAATGCATCTCTGGGTTATTTGTGGGGCCTGCCTGGTGTGTTTACGTGAGTAGAATGTGTGCTTTTATTTAAAATGCATCTCTGGGTTATTTGTGGGGCCTGCGTGGTGTTTTTACATGAGCAGAACGTGTGCTTTTATTTAAAATGCATCAATGGGTTATTTGTGGGTCATAGGAATTCGTTCATTTTCCTTTTTCCAAAATATAGTCCGGCCCCCCACAAGGTCTGAGGAACAGTGGACCGGCCCCCCGCTGAAAAAGTTTGCTGATCCCTGCAGGACTCAGAGTAACACCAGGCACCATAGAACGCCCAGGAAAGTTAGAAGCCTAGAGAGATCCAGTCGCTTCCCCTAATTCCTCACTACATCACTGTGTACGTGTAATCTGACAAACAAGAGAAGACTGATCCGCAGCAACAGATTTAATTGAAAACCGGAGTGCGTGAGCCTAATAAACCCCAAGGGAAATTCAGGAAAACACTCGCAGCAACAGTACAAGCGGTGCTCATTGTTTTTTCTCTTTTTTCAAAGCTTTTAGATGCAACTCGATATATCGACGTATCAAAGACGCTGCTTGCTAATAGCAATTAATGGATAAGCCAGCCTTTCGTGGTGCAAACATTTCCATTTTCACATCTGCATAAAGCATTTTCAAAGGCCTCACCTCTCTCTCCCCCCCCCCCCACCGACAACTTTATTCAAAGGACTTTTTATCAGTTTCAGCCAGAGCACTCAAGAGTCCTAAGTGCTGGGTGGAGATGGAATCCACACCCAGGAAATCTGAAACCTGGAAGCAAATGTGCCGAATGAGAGGAATGGGAATGGTCTCTGCATGCCCCTAGTGTGCGAAGAAGCCTGTGGGGTTGTTGACCTTAAAGTCACATAGGATGACTTTGGGAAAAAAGGATGAGACTCATTTGGGGAAGATAAGGCTCTCAGTGGCTATTGGCCATGGTGGTCATGAGCTTGCCCTGAGGGATAGCTCAGTTGGTAGAGCATGAGACTCTTACTCTCGGGTCACGGGTTTGAGTCCCACATTGAGTGATATATTCCTGCATCACAGGGGTTTCATGGGGGTCTGGTCAGGTCCAGAGAACCCCAAAACAATGTGAGGGGAGAAGAAGCTGAAATACTTGCCCTGATGGAGTGCTAGTTGGGTTCCTCCCCAGAGTACTATTCCCCCCTCTCCAGCAGGTCCTGAGGTTTGTAATGCATCTGCATTTCTATGCACACTTTCCCCAGGCACGTGCATTTTTGCACACATTACTTTGTTGGAGAACTACACTGCAAAATTCAGAGAAGTGTGAAATTCGAAGGATGGCTGCGTTTCTATTTGCATCTCTCTCCTTTTTGGAAAATGTGAAGGGCATTTAAAATGAAAGGTGGGTTGTTAATAATAATAATAATAATAATAATAATAATAATAATATTTGGCGATCACTCGTAGCCGAGTAAGATTGTCTCCCATAAACACGGTTTTAACAATGAGTCCGTAAGTGACTGTGGAGGCCAATTCTAGATCCACATGTCCTTCCACAGTGGGGACACAGCAGGAGTTGATAACTGTGTGGATTTGCCAAGCGTGCTTTCCTCTTAGCACGTTTCTCCTTTGCGCCCTGAGTTCGAGTGTCTTCAAAGCCCATGACACCTTTGGTAAAGGCTGTTCTCCAACTGGAGCTCTCGCATGCCAGTGTTTCCCAGTTGCCAGTGTTTATACTACATTCTTTTTAGATTTGCCTAGAGACAGTCTTTAAACCTCTTTTGTTGACCACCAGCATTACGCTTTCCATTTTTAAGTCCAGAGTAGAGTAGTTGCTTTGGACGATCATCAGGCATCTGCACAACAAGAACAGTCCAACGAAGTTGATGTTGAAGAATCAATGCTTCAACACTGGTGATCTTTGCTTCTTCCAGTACACTGGTATTAGTAACAACAACAACAACAACAACAACAACAACAACAACAACAACAACAACAACAGGTGTCTATTAGGAGGAATTGCATATGAAAGTATGTACCGGTACATTAGGATAAAGACACACAAAGATGCTGGTCAATTTTCACGAGGACTTTTTTAAAAAAAATCCAAATGTGAGGAATTTTGCCATTCTCTAGCATCCTGCAAAAGCACCTGATCAGGTCGTTTAAGTGTGTGTTAACCAAACACATCAATAAACATAAAACATTTTTTAAAAATCCTAAAATCACCTCATAAATAATAATAAAGGAGTGAATTATTACCATACCATAAGTGTAATTGATGTCATTATCAATCAACCACACAATTTATCCATCTCCGAATTTCAAAATGTATGAAAGCATCAGTCAACCTAAAAAAATAAAAATAAAAAATCCTGTAGTTTATCTTGCTTAAAAGGACGTTTTTCACAGTCTTTTCATTGGCAGGTTACATTTTCAATACTTTATTTTGCTATAGCATAAATGTGAAGAACCAAACTGAAGACTGAAGGAATGAGGAAACCGAACAAGCAGAAATGGACATTATTTGCCCATCCTTACGTGAGGCACAGAACACGGACATTCGAAAGACCTTGTGCGGGAGGAGAGACTCATTTGGGAGCTGGTGATCCTTTTAAATACTCTGGTTCCAAACCATTTGGGCACAGAGATGGACATTCCTAATGGACGATAACCAGGCACCCCGATAATCAACCCCATGGACTAGAGGACGAAAGGAGGAAGAGCCACGTGCTCAGCTTCACCTGTTGGCAATCATTATATGAATAAAGAAGACTTCCTCCCATGCCCTTTGGTCATGTTTTGGAGAAGCATGACTCAGTCCTCTCCAAGCCACACCCCAAGGCATGAGACCACAGCAGATAGCATGTCAACATTCCTTAGGAAATGGGAACATTTTGTACTTTGCTGACATGCTGCTGTAATTAAGCTCAGCATCTTTGTCTTGGGGTTATTCAGCAGAACAACCTGGCGGTGCTTGTGCTTACGCAACCTTGAAATCCGCAAGGACGCTGCGTTTTGGGATAGTTGGGGTGGAGGGCTGGCGTAGAAGCATCTAGGATATTTCAAAGTAAGGAAGCGCCAAGCAGATGTCAAACAAAGCCGGGCTGATGGATAGAGGATGACCTTTGTATCCTTAGGACACTTTTCTGCCATGCGCATGAATGGATGTGGGACAAATTCAGCGCTGCATATTAGGCGTGGCCGCAGATTCTGAACGGCTAGACAGGAACAGAATTCTTTCCAAGGCTTCAGCTACTTTGCAAATCAATTAAGATAAACCGGAGCAGGCTGATTCATCTTGCATGGCTTACATTTTGCTTTGTTTTGCTAGACTCCTCGTGGAACGCCAATGTGTTTCCAATTTGCAAACCAAGAATGCGTATTCAGCATCTCTTGACGGTTGAGGCACGTCTGATTGAAAACATGATGTGCCTTGTCGAATCTGACGGAGGCTCACCAGATCCAGCAACCCTTGCAAAAGCCCCAGCAACCAGCAGGTACTGGTTCAGAGTAGGGACCAGATGTCTTCCAGAAGTTGCTGGACTACAACTCCCATCATCCTTGAGCACTGGTCCACTGGTCATACTGGTTGTGGCTAATGGGAATTGGAATCCGACTCTGGGGTGGTGGCGTTCATCTCGCTTTACTGGCTGAGGGAGCCGGTGTACAGCTTCCGGGTCATGTGGCCAGCATGACTAAGCCACTTCTGGCGAACCAGAGCAGCACATGGAAACACCGTTTACCTTCCCGCCGGAGCGGTACCTATTTATCCACTTGCACTTTTGACATGCTTTCAAACTGCTAGGTTGGCAGGAGCAGGGATCGAACAACAGGAGCTTACCCCATTGCGGGGATTCGAACCACCAACCTTTTGATCAACAAGCCCTAGGCTCTGCGGTTTAACCCACAGCGCCACCCACGTCCATAGCTTACATTTATTTATCTCTTGTTTTTATATCCCACCTTTTTCTCTAAGTTTGGCATCCATGGTTCTCCCTCACAACAGCCCTGTCAGGTAGGTTGGGCTGAGAGGCAGCGGCTGTCCCAAGGAGCTTCTGGGCCAGGTGAGAATTTGGACTCCGGTCTCCAAAGTCCTAGTCCAGCACTCTAACCACAACACCAGACTGACTCAACGACAGTTGCACAGACTTGCACTGCACCTCAAATATTGGCAAACATGAAAATGAAATCTGGATGTCAAATTCAGACATTCTGTAGATCTTGAGCACCAATATGTCCGATTCCAAAAAGCGCTCCATTTCCAAATAACACGCAACGTAACAGGCAGCTGTTGGCCTGGAAGGGGAAAGTGGGCAAAAAGCGTGGGATTTTCATCCACATGGAAATATTTATGCTTTGGAGATCTGGGTGGTTGAAGGGCTCAGGAATAGGAAATGGAATCTTTCATCTCGGGGGTTATCTGAGGAACTGAGATGCCAGACCACTTGCAATCAAAGAAATTTGGTATTTCAGTATGTTTATAGATGTGCATCAGCTGTATGTGTGAGAAAGGAAACATCTTTCATGTCTAAAATATACCGTTGGCCGGCACTTATCTCTTGATGCTTGCTGAACCGAGGGGGATTCCCCCCCTCTAAATCTTTGTCCTAAACTGACTTCCCTGCGGTCTTTGTTTCTTGCCTTGATGTTGGTGGACAACGCGAGCAAATGTTTCCCTTTCGTGTGAGCTTTGTGCGCTTCCGAAATCCGCTCCCATCCAAATTTCTCTCGGGGTTTTTAGATTCCAAATTATCCATTTTTATTTATTTGCTACATTTTTGTGCGTTTTGGGGGGGGGGATCCTCCCCGAGTCCCTTCTGATTCTTGGGTTCCTATATCTGTGGGGGTAGAATGTATGGGAGCATGCTTGCCAAACCAGTGCCTTTGTCGGGGCGATGGCTTTGGCTAGCTAGTTAAAAGCCACGATTATTGTAACCAGAGGCATAGCAAGCCTAGGTGGTACCTGGTGCGGAATTATCTTGGTCACACACCCCACGCCGCCGGCAAACCCCACCAGCAAGCCGCGAAGCGAGGCAGCCTCGCTCCGCAGCTTGCTCGCAAACCTGCTCACCGCTCTTCCTCTTCCCCCTACCCACGCGCCGCCAGCGCGCTCCACTTTTTTAATGAGTGGAGCACACTGGCGGCAGTGGCGGGGGGAGAGCAGCCAGAGCTGCTCTATCTCTCCCCCGCCACCACTGAAGCTGGCGCCAGTGCACTACACTTTTGCGAACGGAGCGCGCTGGCGGCGGCTTCGGCAGCAGTGGGGGGCGGGAGGGGGCCCCAGGGTGTCACCACCTCCAGGGTGGCACTGGGGGCAGAAAGCACCCATCGTCCCCACCTTGCTACACCACTGAGTGTAACCAAAGAAGTTACACTCCTTTTCTTCTATGTTTTGGTGTTCCTTTGGTATTTTCCTTTCTCTTTCTCCCTCTATATTCGTTTTTATTTAGATTAGTTTCTTTTATCTTATTGTATTATGAAAAAGATTTAATAAAATCTTTTTTAAGGAAGGAAGGAAGGAAGGAAGGAAGGAAGGAAGGAAGGAAGGAAGGAAGGAAGGGAAGGCAACTGCTGAAACTCTTCTGGGCTGGTAATACTAAAGACTTGGTTCTTTGTTGCTGTTGAATGAGCCGGGTATACAGTCTGTGTACATGATCACTGAGCTGAACGAATCAACAAGTGTACACTGTTTCACACAAACGTATGTACATGGGTGAAGGCAGCTGGTATTCAGTTTAATGTGTGAACCAGCCTATAGTCACATCAAGGTTTGCAATGTAGTGTGTGCCAAGGGAGAGCGATACAAAGGAAACAGAAACACAGACAAACTCGGACTGCTCCCATTCCAGAATGCATTTCAGAATTTATCCGAGGAATTCAGGAATTGTGGGATGCCGAGCAAAAGAGTAAGCCAGAGGAACAGGGGATAGAAGAGAACAAAGCAACCCCTCACCCCTACCTCTTTCTGATATATCGTTAAATATACAAAGCCCATTCCTAACTGCAGAGCTCCACCAAAATTTATACCTCTTCCCTGGGCTTTCTCTTCACTTCCGGCATCTCTCAGGTGGGCGCCATTGCCATTCTAAGAGAACGAGGGAGGTGTTCATGGTGAGTTCTGGCACCTCTTTTTCTAGAGAAATAGCACCGCCTCTTCCTATCTGCCTTCTAGATCCTTCACAACCTTTTGAGGCTGCTCTCCAAGATTCATCCAGCCAATGGTAACAGGAAAATCATCCGGGAATTCTGAGCAGTTTATTTGCAGTCAGTTATTTCATTCTGCTTTTAGCCAAGAGTGGGAATTCTGAGTTCACCGAGTTTTATATATCTATATACTTCATGGTTAATAATAGTTGGGTGTGTGTGTGTGTGTGTTCATATTTGCCAAGTGGTACTGTAATGCCTTGATGGGTGACTAAAAAAGTAGGAACTTTCTTTTGTTTTCGCCCCACTTGCTGACTCCCCAAGACAGAATCTGCTTGATCAGATCTTTCCGGGCTCGTCATGGTGATAGAAACGGCCAGCTATTGTCCAAATGACGAAGTATTCTGCTGCATTGAAACCGACAGCCACATTTTATTTTATTTTATTTTAACCAACGGGATTATCCATCTTGACAGATTTCTCCCTAAACGCACTGCGTTCCTTCTGATCGTTAATCAGAACCTTGCCCATTGAACGGGACCCAAAATACACACATTGCATTTTCTCTGGATCTTCTCCAACCTTCCGCTCTTTTAATATGAGGGTTTGATTTCCTTCCTTAAGCACAGGAGGCAAATGGTACATCCAGAGCCACACATGAACGCACGTCTTGGGGGCTTCTCTTTTTTTGGGTGGGGAGGAGGGAAACACTTTCATCCGTGCATCACTTGAGAATCTGATGGGAAGCACTCATCCCTGCATGCTAAGAAGCCTCTGCAAGGGTTAACATGCATCCCTAGGTAATGGAGTGAGTGGGAAGAATTGCACAGTTAATTCTGAAAAGCTGTGTTTGGAAGGGTAGCCCATGAAGCAGGAGTGTGGTGGCCCGAAGGACCACAATAAATGTGATAATAATAATAATAATAATAATAAATTTTTATTTATACCCCACCCTTCCCAGCCAAAAAACCGGGCTCAGGGCAGCTAACACTAATTAACATCACAGCAAAAACATAAACACAATCAATTTAAAATAACAGATTAAAATACAAATTTAAAAATTCAATATTAAAACTGCAGTCTCATTTTCAAATAACCCACCAATAAGAGAATGAAGCATAAATATCAAACAGAAACCAACCCAAAGGCCAGGTGGAACAGCTCCGTCTTGCAGGCCCTGGGGAAAGATGCCAAATCACGCAGGGCCCTGGTCTCTTGTGATAGACTGTTCCACCAAGTCGGGGCCAATACTGAGAAGGCCCTGGCCCTAGTTGAGGCCAACCTAGCATCTTTGTTGCTCAGGACCTCCAAAAGATTATTATTTGAGGACCTTAAGGTCCTACACGGGACCTACCAGGAGAGGCGGTCCCTTAGGTACGAGGGTCCTAAGCCGCATAGGGCTTTAAAGGTCAAAACCAGCACCTTAAACCTGACCCTGTACTCCACCGGGAGCCAGTGCAGCTGGTAGAGCACTGGATGAATGTGGTCCCGTGGCAAAGACCCCGTGAGGAGCCTCGCCGCGGCATTCTGCACCCGCTGGAGTTTCTGGGTCAGCTTTAGGGGCAGCCCCGCATAGAGCGAGTTACAATAATCAAGTCTGGATAATGTGTACCCCTGTAAATCTTTGAGTGTAGTACTAATAGAGAAGTTATGGGTAGCCTGTGTTGGAGATTCAATCCTCATGTGCAGTCATGGGTTTGTTGTCTGCCACATGACTGGGTGTGTGTTTTGATTCCACAGGAATGGGATGTGACAAAGACAGGAATGGAAATGGAAAAGGAACGAGGTCCCAACTAAAGAAGAATGGCAACTGAAGTTGATGGAATATGTGCAGCTCACAGACTTCACGTATAGAATAAGGGAACAAGAAGAACATACGTTTAGAGAAGATTGGAAAATGTTTATAGAAAAAGGGGGGGAATTGTGTACACTTGAAAATGTTGGCAGCATTAAGATAAATTCAATAGTGTAAATAAATTTTGATGGGTGTAATAATGGAATACTGAATGTTTTACTGTATTTTTCGCTCCATAAGACACACTTTTTTCCTCCTAAAAAGTAAGGGGAAATATCTGTGCGTCTTATGGAGCGAATGGTGGTCCCTGGAGCCGAATTGCCCAGGGGCCAAAAGCAGATAGTGCTTTTTATTTTACAAAGAGAAAAAGGGGTGTTGACAGGACCCCACTCAGAAGCTGATCAGCAAGAGATCGGGAGAGAGATAAGAGTCCCGGCTCCCTTTCAGCTGTGCCCTCCATTGTTGAATGTGCTGCAGAGGGAGGTTGTTTGTTTCCCCAGCGACATGTGACTGGCTGATTAGATTATCTGTCTGGAAACTGCAGAAAAGGCTCCCTTTCCTTTAGAAGCTGCAGAAATGTGAGTTGAACCCCATAAAAACGGGGCTTTCCTCTTTGCTTTTCCCCCTTTGCAAAAGGAGCTTTGCTTTTCCCCCTTTGCAAAAAAGCTGCAAAACTTTTAGCTGATCCTCAAAAAACAGGGCTTTTTCCCTTGCAAAAAAGCTGCAAAACTTTTAGCTGATCCTCAAAAAAACAGGGCTTTTAGAGGAGGAAAATCAGAAAAATATTTTTTTTTCTTGTTTCCTCCTCTAAAAACGAGGTGCGCCCTATGGTCTGGTGCGCCCTATGGAGCGAAAAATACAGTAGTTTGTGTAAAGAGAAGAAGGGAAGTCATTGACATTTTAAAGGTTGTTTAAATGAGTATTCTAAATGGTAAAACAGAGATAAAAATCTCTCTCTCTCTCTCTCTCTCTCTCTCTCTCTCTCTCTCTCTCTCTCTCCTGGCTCAGTTCTCCCTTGCCTCCTTCCCCTTGATCATTTCGGTTGCCCTTTTCTGAACTTTCCCTAGCTCCACAATATGCTTTTTGAGGCATACTGATGTCAGGGAAGGCTTAGAGGATTCACATGAATCAGGAAGCTAGGCAAGAACTTTAGTAACTTAAAGAAGAACAGGACAGATGTGGATAACTGCTAAATCCCCCTAAATACAACCAAGTGCAGTGACACCTAGTGGCTGAGGTGTATATTGATGCTATCCACATGATACAGCAAGCTCACAATTTACATCGGGATTATGTTCTGGGGATCGTGCCTGAAGCTAAAATCACACAAAGAGTGCAATGGTGGTTGGGGCTGCCAAAGTCTTCTTCCCAGATGCAAGTCTGCTTTCTGCAAATTTTCAAAGTATTTTTTTGCCAGGTGTAATAGAGGCAGTGAGAGATTTTACTTTCTTGGGCTCCATGATCACTGCAGACGGTGACAACAGTCACGAAATTAGAAGATGCCTGCTTCTTGGGAGGAAAGCAATGACAAACCTAGATAGCATATTAAAAAGCAGAGACATCAATTTGCCGACAAAGGTCCGTATAGTTAAAGCTATGGTTTCCCCAGTAGTGATGTATGGAAGTGAGAGCTGGACCATAAAGAAGGCTGATCACCGAAGAATTGATGCTTTTGAATTATGGTGCTGGAGGAGACTCTTAAGAGCCCCATGGACTGCAAGAAGACCAAACCTATCCATTCTGAAGGAAATCAGCCCTGAGTGCTCACTGGAAGGACAGATCCTGAAGCTGAAGCTCCAATACTTTGGCCACCTCATGAAGAAGAAGAAGACTCCCTGGAAAAGACCCTGATGTTGGGAAAGATGGAGGGCACAAGGAGAAGGGGACGACAGAGGACGAGATGGTTGGACAGTGTTCTCCAAGCTACCAACATGAGTCTGACCAAACTGCGAGAGGCAGTTCGCAACCCGAGCATCCACTGTACATTCTTACAACATACTGTACCAATTTCCCTTCTTTCTTTGTTATTATTTTGCACAAGGGTCACCCAAATGCAGCCATACATGTCACACCGCTGTTATATATTTTGTAAATATATCTTAAACATGTCCCATTTTTGAATAAATGATTGGTTTGTATTAACGCTCAACCGATTAGTCAATTGTGCCATTTCTGCGTATTCTAGTAATTTATTCTGCCATTCCAATCCTGTGGGAACCCTTTCCAATAACCCACAATATTCACATTTCTCTCAATTGTGCCACACAGCCTCCGGGAACTGTAGCTCTGAAAGGCGTAGGGGTCTCCTAAAACTCTGAGCACACTTGACAAACTACAGTTCCCAGGATTCTCCAGAGGAAGTCATGTAGACTGGTAGTGTTGCGGAAAACCTCCCTTTCCACGCCTGATTACTGATGGAAAGCATATGTGCTCCAAACACACTGGATAAACTGTTCAATAACATTTCCTTCTAGTGGAAAAAGAAAAACCCTCTGTGTTTCTGCCAAAGAGACGGGGAACTGAGGTAATTGGCTGGGGAAGTGCTGCCGATGCAAGTTTGACCAAGCTGTGGCTCCTACGGGTGCCTGCAATGAATGGAACGGCAGAGATTAATGGAAATTATATCGCCCTGAGTGTGAATGAGATGTCTTTAAATAGCTGTGACTCCCCACCCCAAAGAATCCTGGGAAATGTAGTTTGAGAGTTGTTAGGCAGCCCCTGTTCCCCTCCCGGAGTCACAGTTCTCAGAGTTCACTGCCAAGAGGGCTTGACTGTTAAATCTCTCTGCAGGGCCTTCTTAGTTGTGGCTCCGCTACCTGTTTTAAGGCATCAAAGTAGGCTTGGCACCCCAGTTAACTGACTGGGCAGCTATTGCTGCTTGACTGTGCTCGAGTCGGACTGTGCTCAAATATGGCCAAGCGTTCCAAGAGGATTATGAGCTAAAATCACGGAAAGCAATGAAAAGAAAGTTAATATTCCAAGAACCATAGATTTGTAGAGTTGGAAGGGACCCCAAGGGTCATCTTTTCCAACCCACCCCCCCCCCCTGGCAACATGTGATGGTGAGTAAATGCAGCAGACCTGAAATTTGGAGATGCCAAGGTACACCCACAATGTTGTTGTTGTTGTTTAGTCGTGTCCGACTCTTTGTGACCCCATGGACCAGAGCACGCCAGGCACTCCTGTCTTCCACTGCCTCCCGCAGTTTGGTCAGACTCATGTTGGTAGCTTTGAGAACCCTGTCCAACCATCTCGTCCTCTGTCGTCCCCTACTCCTTGTGCCCTCCATCTTTCCCAACCTCAGGGTCTTTTTCCAGGGAGTCTTCTCATGAGGTGGCCCAAGTATTGGAGCCTCAGCTTCAGGATCTGTCCTTCCAGTGAGCACCCACCATGACTCTCTGTTAAATCATTCTCCCTGAAGACTGCAGATGCTTTGGCCTGCAATCCCAGCCAGCACAAAACACCTGTGGGGCGTCAGATTTGGGAGCGGTTTTGCTGGCCATTTCGTATACCAGCATTTAATTTAAAAAGAAGCCCTTCCTGAGATAATATTCCCCCGGGGCACTCAACCTCTCTCCAGCGCACGTCTCGTCCGAGGTCTCTGATGGAGTTAACGCACGTCCCCTGAATCCTCTTAAGCGTGTTGCCTTTCAGAAGACAGTGAGATCATTTCATTGCAATTTCCCGCGGACAATCTTCCCATTATATGCAGAGGGACATCAATTATGGAGTTAGAGCAGATTGCTTTGTGTGTTCATAAAAGGCCATTTAACCCCAGGCTGCATGTGCCTCTCAAGGCTCCGGATCTCAGGAACTGGCAACACATCAAAGTAGGCTGGGCACACCAGTTAATTGACCACTCAGCTATTGACAATCGACTGCCTATTATTTGACTGTCGTCAGATATGGTCAAGCATTCCAAGAAAGCCGCTGGGTAAATGGTACCTCATCTTTCTTCTTTTAACAAAATCATCTTGATCCCCCTTGTTAGCAAGGGAGCAAATCACCTCCTTCTGTCTTTCTCCCACAACAGGGATGTCAGAAAAGTCCAGCGAGAATGGAAATGGGAGTTGAAAATTGCCCATGTTCTGGCCTTGTCCTCAATTAAAAAAATGATTGCAGTGAATATTATTGGCACAGTGGTGTCAATTATAATTAATTGATTATAATTAATTAATTGATTCATAATTGATTGTTCCCAACCCCAACAAATTTGCATATCGTGTTTCTTTTGCACTGAAATGAATGTGGTCGAATAACAGAATGACTATGTAATTTGCACAGTCAGTTACATACTTTACTCGAGTTACTTAATTTTGCCACCATGGATGGTGAGACAAATGGCATAGGTTTTGGCAGAGGAGAAACTGCAGGGGAACAGCAACAGCGCTGCGTGTGATGAATGCAAGGTGGAACGGGAAAGGTTGTTCTTCGACCTTGGATGTTGTTGAATCGCAGCTCCTATCATCACAGAGCATTGGCTAAGAGTTGTAGCCCGACAACAGTTGGGGACCCAAGGTTGTAGGAACCTGGTCTAGATGTTTTCCAGCTCCAACTCTGACCAGCCCCAATCAGTATGGCCAGCACTTAGGAATGATGAGAGTTGTAATCTAAAGATATCTGGTGAGTCAACATGGAAGATGGAACAGTGCTGTGGAGCCTTCCCATTGGTCAATGTTGCTTTTTTTTTTGGCAGCAGTCAGTTACTGTACCAGTCCCTTATTTCATGGACTGGTGCTCTGGTCAGAGCCTTTGCTGGTGTCATCAGTTTCTCATTAGTGGAGACAGTGGAAACAATATTGCACAGCCTGTATCTATAACTCCAGGAATGCGTAACTGGATTACAGCAAAGAGGGATCCCAAGAGATGAAGGAGATTAAGGGGGAAAGAGAAAGGACAGGTCAATGGAGATGGGGGAGAAGATTGAAATGTGCAAGGAAGTCTCCAGAGCTAATTGGGGTCACCTACACTAGTTGAAAAAATGCATGCTGGTTCAGCTGTCAGTCAATGTAAAGCCATCAGGAGTGGCCTGTTCATCATGTCAATGTGTGCTTATAAACAAGCTGTGCAAAGCAACCACATTACTTGGGGGGGGGGGAAATCACCCCACCCACGCCTCTGATGTTCCTTCTTGGCACCATGTAGTCCGACAACACTTGGGGACCCAAGGTTGTAGGACCCTGATCTAGATGTTTATTTAGGTATTATATCCTGTTTATTTGACTTCAGAACGTTTTATATATTTCGTGCATTGATGAAACCCCCATCTACCCAAATAATATAATAATGACACACCACTCGCTTTCGCTGTCCTTGTCTTCATTTGCCCACCCAGCCTTGAAATCCAATCAGCTGTGGCGATTTTATTGGACAAGCATCCATGACGTGCCCAAGTCCAAAGAAGAACTGTGTCCTCGGGGACCAAATGGTGTGGATCATCACTGCAGGATTGAAGGGCGATGCGAGCAAATGTGGGTACAATGGTCTTCCAAGAGGAATAGCCCACGGGATGTGTAAGTTACAAATGGGAAAAGGTGGAACCCTCTCGCCAAACAATTAAGACATAGGCTTATGGAAAGGATGCTGATGATGAACTGATATAGAAGCATCTCATAGAATCGTAGAATCATAGAGAATCATAGCACAAAGGTGAAAATAAGAAGAAACACCAACAAAAGATGAGTGGATAGTGAAACTACTGGAGTATGTGGAACTGGATAAAATGACAGGAAGAATCCGAGAACAGCGGGACCAGAAATTCATCAAAGACTGGACTAAATTTACGAATTATTTGAAAGACAAGCATATTCAACTGAATTCGTTGATAGGATTACAAGAAGCTTTGTAGATAAATGAAGAAATATTGTTGTAATTATGTATTTTATAGTAATTAATTTGAATATGATAGTTTAAGCAATGATAGATTAAAGAAGTATAGATTAGAGAGGTAGAAGTATGAAAACCATGTGGAGGGTTTGAGGGAAGTCATGGCTTTGAAAGCCAAAGTGTTAAAAGTATGGATGTTAATGTGAAAATTTTCTTTTTCCTTTTGTAATGTTTGCATATAAAATTAATTTAAAAAATGATATTTTTTTTAAAAAAGAATCGTAGAGTTGGAAGGGACCCCAAGGGCCATCTAATTAAACTCCCTGCAATGCAAGTACCGGTACTTTACAACGTACAAGAGGATAGGTGTTTACCCCAAGGAATGTACAGACTAAGATACGATACAGGTGATGGGGGCAAGAATTTACATTTATTCAAGTTATCTGAGTTGCAGCAGTAAGATTTGGCAGGATTCAACACTTTCAAAATGGCAGTCTTAAGGTGACATTAGTTGACATTATTGCTCTCAGTGATTTTGCAGTGGTAAAGGTAAAAGGTAAAGGAGCCCTGGACAGTTAAGTCCGGTCAAAGGTGACTATGGGGTTGCGGCGCTCATCTCGCTTTCAGGCCGAGGGAGTCGGCGTTTGTCCACAGACAGTTTTCCGGGTCATGTGGCCAGCATGGCTAAACCGCTTCTGGTGCGATGGAACACCGTGACGTAAACCAGAGCGCACGGAAATGCCGTTTACCTTTCCACCACAGTGGTACCTATTTATCTACTACTGGTGTGCTTTCAGACTGCTAGGTTGGCAGGAGCTGGGACAGAGCAACTGGAGCTCACCCCGTTGTGGGGATTTGAACTGCCATCCTTCTGATCAGCAAGCCCAAGAGGTTCAGTGGTTTAGACCACAGCGCCACCTGCTCCCAGGTTTTTGCAGTAGTAATCACTTGTACATGGACATTGTAAATGTTTTTTTTTTTTTAAAACAGTTATAAAAAGGGGAGCCTGACCATTTTACCTCTGACCAAGGACTTTGTAACTGACTTCAACACAAACAAACGCCATTCCAAAACTGGCTGTAGGAAACCCAGCCTCTGGAATGTGGTTGTGTGTGTGTGAACCATCCCAAGTGAGACATATAGGAAAGAATTTTCAGGTTTCCGTTTGTGTCGCCTGAACAGCCTTGACTCCTTTTTAGGTCATTCTTAAAGCTGCAGGGCATCAGGAGTCAGGGATTGGCAAATATGCCAATTTTGGACTCTCCCTTTTCTAAGCTTAAATTCCTCTCTCCAGGTCACTTTGCTTCTTCAAAATGTCCCCCTGAAAATCCATCAGCATGTTAGTGCAAACTTCTAATATACCTATGTTTCTATGCAATTTTGCCTAACATTCACCTTGTTGCAGAGCATTTTTCACCAATACCTTGTCACGTGCATTCATTTGCATGTTTAACCCCAGTATGTGCAATTTTGTGTACATTATTTGGTTCAGTGAATGCATTGGCAAATTTGGGGAAGCGCCGGTTTTAAAGGTCGGGTATCTTTCAGTTCATGCCTTGCTTCAGAAAGTGAAAATCAGGTGGGTTCACTTTTAAATGTGAACTGCGTCCAATTTCACTGCATCCACCCTGCTTAGGAATACAGATCTCTTTGCTCTGAAGGTGGAGAGGAGCTTGAGGAATTTGCCAGAGCAACAGAAATCCACAGAAAAGCCATAGAGCATTCACTGCGATATGAAATTATCAATAATGCAGTGATTTTTCACTTTGGGTTAAATTCACTCTCAGTGTTGCCCATCTGAATTCAGGGAAATGTTGCTGTGGTGCGTTTGATTCCTGGGCTGTTACAAGCGGCTTGTGGGAGCTTATTATGGGACGTGGGTTGTTTTGTTTTTTTAAGTTGTAAGAACAGAAGAAGGGACCCACAACAAAATAGCCACTGTTCTTGTTGACCAGAAATGCCCTCATCCATTATTCCATTTCCCCTTTGCCCCATTTCCCTCCCTGTCCCTGCTCTGGTTTCCATTTTAAGGGACATCTACCTAATTCAAAGTTCCTGGAAGAATATGCAGGTCAGAAGACAGTTATTCTATGTAAAAAAAATAAAAAAAATGCACTTCTCCAAATTTTGTGACCCAGTTTTCCAAACAAATAATGCATACAAAAATGAGCCATGGCTTATTGAGAGGGTGAGAGGGGGGGGGGTGGATGAGGCAGCCCCAAGGTTGGTATGGAGCCAATCCGGTATTCCAGCCACTGTATTTGCACTGCATGATCTCATGGCCATCTTACACTTGGCAAGCCACAGAAACATGGTTGGGGGCAGGGCCAGTGCTAGGTTTTTTTTGTGCACTTAGGCGAGATCACCTTCTGCCCCCCCGCCAATCCCTAGCACCGGCCCTGCGGAGAAGCCTGATTTCGGGCTGCTCCCCCCTCCCCGTCACTCTGCTGCTGGCGGAGGGAGCGGAGAAGCCTGATTTTGGGCTGCTCCCTCCTCCCCGTCACTCTACCGCCGGCAGAGCAAAACCTGGTGGCGTCGGGGGGCTGGGGGCAGGCTGGCCAGCACCCCCTCCATTTTGGCGCCCTATTTTTTATTAAAGATTTCTTGGTTTACAAAAGTATGTGCAATGTCTCTTTTTTCAAGTTACATTTTCTACAGATCAGTTTCATTTGTTGAGACATTAGTGTTACATTGGGAAGAAAAGGGGGAAAGAGGTGGAGGGGGGAATGGTGAGTGGGGGTGGGGCCAGGTGGCGATGTTTCTATCTTACTTAATGTACATGTGTGGTTTTGTGTCGGCGTCGCTTGTGCAGGTTCTCTTTGCTATTCGCTTGTGTTCCTTTGGTGGTGAAAGAGGTTGGGCGTGGTTGTTTGTCTGTGATTATCTGTGGTGAACTTTGTTTTCATGTGTGTGGGGGGTGTTTTTGATTCAGCTTAGCCATATTCCTGCTTGGCAGGGGGTTGGACTGGATGGCCCTTGTGGCCTCTTCCAACTCTATGATTCTATATTGATTCGTATGCTGTTGGTGGATTCTTGTCGTTGTCTTGTTGGGCTGCGTATGGGATGAAAGGGAGCCATACCGGGGTGAAGGTGTCTTGAGAGCCAGTGTGGTGTAGTGGTTAAGAGCGGTGGACTCGTAATCTGGTGAACTGGGTTCGCTTCCCCGCTCCTCCACATGCAGCTGCTGGGTGACCTTGGGCTAGTCACACTTCTCTGAAGTCTCTCAGCCTCACTCACCTCACAAAGTGTTTGTTGTGGGGGAAGAAGGGAAAGGAGAATATTAGCCGCTTTGAGACTCTTTCGGGTAGTGATAAAGCGGGATATCAAATCCAAACTCTTCTTCCCATTGTTCAGTCCCAGCTCCTGCCCACCTAGCAGTTCAAAAGCACGTCAAAAGTGCAAGTAGATAAATAGGTACCCCTCTGGTGGGAAGGTAAATGACGTTTCCGTGCGCCAGAAGTGGCATAGTCATGCTGGCCACATGACTCGGAAGCTGTCTGCGGACAAACGCCAGCTCCCTCGGCCTATAGAGCGAAATGAGTGCACAACTCCGGAGTCGTCCGTGACTGGACCTAACAGTCAGGGGTCCCTTTACCTTTAACACCCATCTCAGCTGCCTTCCGTACCTATTTGTGTTTTATGAAACTGGGACCGTGGGCTATGCACTAATGTCATCGCAAAAGCTATGCATCAAATGCGTAGGGTGAAAATCTGTTTATAATCTTGGTCTCGTAAATGCTAAGGACCTTTGCCTTAGCAGACAAAGTACCTGTTACTTCTTTATGTTCCTGAGTAGTCCAAAGGCAGATTAACTGTGAGTTGAAGTCTTCCCCTGAACAAGAACACCCCAGCTTTAAAAGTTTCTTCTGTTGAGCTGGAATGTGGATCCAGCTGCATCTTATGTGCTTTTTAAAAAAGCAGACATTATGGAAGCTAAACAGGATATGCATCTATTATTTTATTTTTATTTTTTAAAAAAACTGAAGCCAGCTGAATTTGAATGGATTTTGTGTTCCAAGAGCTTGCTTTTGTTTCTGCCTTGATCCACTCTGTTGAGAAAGTAATGTCAGCATTTCAAAAAGTAGGAAAGGAAAACCCCTTCGAAACGTTTTGCAAAAGTGTTCAAGCGACCCATGAAGAGTCGCGGCAGTCAAATTGCTTGGGTCATGGTACGTCAAAACAGAAACATTTTGCATGCTTTTGTGGGGTTGGTGGGGGGTTGTTCTTAAAATAAATCTCAGCTTTGCCATCCTAGGAAACTTATTTTGTAAATTAAGTCAAGTCAGCCCATTGCCCTGCCCAGCTCTCTCTACTTTTTGGCACTGCTAGTCAGCTTGGTGTGGTTGAACGCCACCCCAGTCTATGAGCAATGTGAAATTCCAGGGGTCCGTGCTTCTTTTTGGAAATGGGAAACAGTGGAGACTGTGGTGTCCTTATGATATATGGTTTATTTACCCATATATAAAACCTGAGCCTACAATGGAGGCATTAACACCCCCAAAAGGACTTGCTTCTCCCATAACTGCAACCTCAAATTCAAGCAGGAATCAAGCATTTTTCTTCTTCTTCTAGGTCACATTTCAGCCCCCAAACTTTCACTCAATCTCTGGCTTTTCCTTCCACAGCTGTGTGGTGGATTAGAACCCAGATCTTTTTTCTGAACCATGCCTAGTGCACTATGTCCTGTAAACTCTTTCTCCTCCATTAAAAATGCTGACATTTCCTGGACACTGGGGTTGTGGGTTGCGGTTGTGGGTTTGCCGGCAAGATGTGTCAGTGGACCAGCAGCAAGAGGGCAGGGCAAGTCACAAGGCCATTGACACCCCAAAGGCAGTGGAAAGCAGCTGCTATGATTTACAAACAGGTGAACAACTCTAGGTGCAAAGCATCCCAAAGGCCAGCCAAACTAATTTTCTTTTGCACCAGAGGCAACTAGCTGCCTGTTGGTAGGGCCATCCTACAATCTAATCAACATTTGCCCCTCGTGTATACATGCCATGGTACAATGTCTGTTGAATGAAATCCAATCCAGGCAGCCAGAAACATAGACTTAAGCAAAGGAGATGAAGCTGTGAGAGTTGATGTCAACATGCAGGGAATCTGGGGATCATTTCTCATGCTTCCCGGTATCCCTGGGCAACAGTGTACTTTGGGAACCATAGGAAATTCCTTTTCCCCATGGCTCCCAGCATCTCTAGTCGCTGCTGTGTCCACAGTTGTGCTTATGGTCCACCAGAGGTGCTGCCACAACAGGGGACCTTCATGCTGCCACTTCATCTTGGGAGCTAAAGGGGGATGGAAGAGTCCCTCCCTTGTGGGCCTCTAGGATAGCGGGGGAATGATCCACTCCAGAACCAGACCCCCAATATTAAAGGGGAAGGCTTCAAAACGGGGGACTGCCGAAATCAGGAGGGGAAAGGGTTACGGCGGTGGGGTGTGGCAGGGACAGAGAAGAAAGAACAAGGAGTGGGGTGGCAGGGAAAAATTTATACGGAGGAAGGAGCTGGAGAGGAAGAAAAATGGGGAGAACAGCTGTTCTAAGGACTGACAGAGGAAACAGAAAGGTCATCGAATACAAAGAAGGGCTTTGTTTAATCGGGAAGAGACTCCCTGAAAAACACAAACAGGGGGAGGGGAGAAAAAGCTGACAGGGCTGTGGAACTGGCCTGCATCCTGAATTGGTGTGGTATAGCCTTTGCCTCTCCACAACTCTCAGGAGAAGGAGTCGTGGCTCAGCGGTAGAGCCTCTATTTTGCACACTGAAGGTTCCAGGTTCGATTCCCAGCATCTCCTGGGAGAGGGCTGGGAGAGACTCCATGGAGAGTCGCTGCCAGTCAGTGTAGAGGTCCTCTGTGGGCCAGACCGGTGCAGCGCGACAACAGAAACTGCTTCTGCATTTGCCCAGACATCGGAAATCGCTTGGTTCATGGGCGGCCCATGGGCTGGTTAAATGGCCTATGTGGGCCGCTTCCAGCCCATGGGCCTTAGGTTGCCGACCGCTGGTGTAGACAGTATTGAGTTAGTGGGGCCCAGTTGGTCAGGCTCAACCTAAGGCTGTTTCCTATCATTCACAGGTGAAGACCCGAGTGGAAAGCAGACAGGTTGGGTCAAATCTCCATGGCCATTATGAGTGACTCAATCCAAAGTTGAAAGCAACAATGCTTCCGAATGCCAGTTGATGGAAACCACAGAAGGAGAGAGGGCTCTTGTGCTGATGGTCTCCTTGCTGGTTTCCCACAGGGATCTGGCCGGGCCCCTGTGAGAACAGGATGCTGGACTAGATGGGCCATTGGCCTGATCCAGAAGGCTCTTTTTATGTTCTTAGATTCTTGCTATATCTGGTGTTATGTTGCAGTTGGTTTTCTTGTATTAGGAAGGACTTGATCCAAATAACTGTACGGCGATATAGTCTGAACGTCTGCACTGTCTAGTCCAGCATCCTGTTCTCACAGTGGCCAACCAGATGCCTGGGGAAAACCAGCAATCAGGATTTGAGCACAAAAAGCCCTCTGTCCTTCTGTGGTTTCCAGCAACTGCTTTTCAGAAGCATTTACTGCCTCCGACCGTTGGGGCAGAGCAAAACCATCATGGCCAACAGCCATAGGTAGCCCTCTCCTTTGCAATTTTGTCCAATCGTCTTTTAAAGCCCTCCAGGTTGGTGGCCATCAGTGCGTCCTGTGGAAGTGAGTTCCACAGTTCAACTATGTGCTGTGTAAAGAAGTACAGGAGCATTGTGAGATCTTGCAATCGCAGCGGGGAGCTTTGGGCTGGGATCATGCTAGTTAGTCCCAGGTTGGTCCGTGCTGTTTTAGGTTCTGCTGAGATCTCATCAAGCTGTTTCTTGGAGGTTTCCTCCTCACGCAAGATGGAATGGGCTAGGGTTTTCCTTTTTTTAAAAAAAGGAATGAACTATGCAGCTAGGTCTCTTGTCTCTTTAGCAGGAGTGTCAAGAGAGATGTTTACATTCATTCTGTTGAGCATGGCTGACCCAACTTCAGTCCAGGCCATTTCTCTGGTCATGGCACCAGCTTGGTGAGACTGAAAAAAAAGGAGAAAGGCTTGAAGTGGTGCCAGTAAGTTGATGGTTCCTTATCACCTTGCTCTGAAGCACACACCATACCTTCTGCCTTGAGTGATGCTTTTCAACACGCCATGTCCCTCTTCCTTCTAAACGCCCCGGAGCAGTTAATATATCATGGCACAGATAGAGGCAGCCAGTGTGTGGCCCCAGGTTTGAGGGTAAAATCATACAGTCGTACTTCAGAAGCCGAATGCAATCCCTTCCAGAAGTCCGTTCAACTTCCAAAACGTTCGGAAACCAAAGCGCAGCTTCTGATTGGCTTCAGGAAGCTCCTGCAGCCAATCGGAAGCCCCTTTGGATGGTCGGCTTCCAAAAGAACATTCAAAAACCGGAACACGCACTTCCGGTTTTCGATCGACCGGGAGCCTGTTTGTTCGGGAGCCAAGTCGCTCAGGATCCAAGGTACGACTGTATAATCATAGACTTGCAGAGCCGGATCGTCTTGTTCAACCCCCTGCAATGCAGGAATCTCAAGGATCCATGACAGATGGCTGTCCAAACTCTGCTGGAAAAGCTCCCATGAAAGAGATCTCACCATCTCCCGAGGGAGTCTATTCCAATGACTGACAGCTCTTTGTGTCAGAAACTTCTTCCTGATCTTTAGTCGGAATCTCCTTTCTTGTGACTCCTTTAAAGCCGTCCAAATTGCTTTTCACTATTGCCTCCCCCAGCAGTGAGTTCCATAGTTTGACTTAACACTGCACGGATAAGTACATCTTTTTATCAGGGATCTTGTAGCCGGGGCGGAGGAAGGGGGGGCAGTGGGGGGGCAGGTCGCCCCGGGTGTTGACAAAATCCCGGGCGGCACTCACCGTGGGGCCTGCAGTGTGCCCGAGCCACGTGTCTCTCCTGGGAGTGACGTGGTGGCTTGGGTGTCCACAGGCTCCACGCTGCCCCAAACGGTCTGCCCGCTGCCTCCCCCTCAGCTGTTGGGCGGCTGAGTGGAAGGAGGCAGGCAGACTCTGGAGGCCCCATGGAGAGTCCTGCCCTGGGTCGCCCCACCTCTGCGGGCAGCTGCCCCACTCCTGGGCACAGGACATGCTCGCCGACCCAAGCGCCCGATCGGCTTGCTCCACCGCTGCTTGTAGCAGGGGATCTCCTCCATCAGCTGGCATTTAAACTGGGGGAACTCCATTTCAACTCCTCTCCATCTATGAAATAGATAAGCAACCCAATGTTCTCTCATCTCATCCAACGTATGGTCACTGAATGCTGCCGAAGCTGAAATTTCAATGGAAGTTTGGGAGGACATTTCCCGAGAAGACCTTTTAAGATTCACAGGGTGTCACCATGTGTGTGTGTGTGTGTGGATTCTGCACATCTTTGCTGGGAAATGCCCAAAAAACCTCAATGCAGGCCTCCTAATCCTCCCATTCAAGACCAATAGCAATGGTTTCCCAAAGGCACATGGTGCATCAGCTTTGAGAAGTGGAGTTACACATGGGTTTGGTCAGTGCCTGGGAGCCTGACAGTACAAGGCTCTATGTGTCTACTCCAAAGTAAGCTTCATTGAGTTCACTGGGACTTGCTCCCAGGTATAGGATTGCAAGCCTAAGCTATTCTACAATTAGAAAAGTAAGAAATAATAATAATAACAATAATAATAATAATTTATTATTATTATTATTATTATTATTATTATTATTATTATTATTATTATTATTATTATTAATACCCCACCCATCTGGCTGGGTTTCACCAGCCAATCTGGGTGGCTCCCAACAGAATACTAAAAACACGATAAAACATCAAACATTAAAAACTTCCCTGCGCAGTTGCCTACAGATGTCTTCTAAAAGTCAGCTACAGTCAAAACTCGTTCTGCATCCACCTCCGCTTGCGTCTGCTTCAGTGAACGTTTGCGGCAAACCCAGAAGTACCGGAACATGTTGTTTCTGGGTTCGCTGCTCGCACATGGGCAGAAGCACTAAATCACGCCACGCATGTTCACAGATGTGGCGCTTCGACGTGCGTCATTTTTGGCTTGTGGATGGGCATCCGGAACAGATCCTGTCTGCAAAATGAGGTTTGACTGTAGTTGTTTATCTCCTTGACATCTGATGGGAGGGCATTTCATAGGGCGGGTGCCACTACCAAGAAGGCCCTCTGCCTGGTTCCCTGCAACCTCACTTCTCACAGGAAGGGAACCGCCAGAAGGCCCTCGGAGCTGGACCTCAGTGTCTGGGCTGAACGATGGGGGTGGAGACACTCCTTCAGGTCTACAGGGCTGAGGCCATTTAGGGGTCTAAAGGTCAGCACCAACACTTTGAATTGTTCTCAGAAACATACATATACATGTAAGACCTTGTGCTAGAGTTGTCATCAACTTTTCTCCTTAACATAATTTTTGAGATGATTTCAGAGGGTTCTGCTCCAGCTATGTGAGGAACTTGAAGGAAAGAATTTGGCTAAAGCTAGCACAGCTTCATAGAGTTTCATACATATTTTGGCATGAGGAAAAATACAATTCAGTTCTCATCCAAAGGCAATTCTATCCAATTTGTACATTCCAAAACAATGTGAGAAAGAACACCATCCATTGGAATTCATACTTGACTGAATTTTGCAATGCAGTTCTCTCACCAAAGAATGGTTGCAAAAAAATAAATTGACAGTTTGTGTGCCACTTAATAACTATTCCCTAAGTGGTGTTTATTTTTTTAAGGGAAAGTGTGCTTGAAAAACAAAGATATTTGTAAAAATATTTATGTACCATAAATGTATGATATTAGGGGAAATGCTGCCAAAAAAGTCTCTGTCAATCGTTACTGCATGCAAACATGTATTGATTAGGAGAAATGAGCACAAAAATGATGGTGAAATTTTCATGAGGATCATGAGGATTTTGAAATGTGTGTGTGTGTATCTGGGAGACCAGGACTCAACCATAAAACTCATTGGGTGACCTTCGGTCAGTCACTGCCCCTCAGTCTAACCTACCTTAAAGGGTCGTTGTGGGGAATAAATGAGGCAGGGGAGAACCATGAACGCCACCTCAAGCTCCTTGGAGAAACAGGAGGGATATACATGCAACAAGCAACAACAGCAACAATATACCCAAACTTGGTGCAGAAATGTGGGGAACTGAATTTAAGGCTGGGGAAACGAGAAATGGAGGGGACCAAAATTTGCAGATGCTTCCACCCCTAGTTGGGATCGGAAGCTAGTCTTAACATTTTAAACAGACTGCCATGTCTGTTTGCAGCTCTTTAGCATAAGTAAAGCCACTTACCTTGGAAATTGCATAACCCAAATTTTAGAAAGACCTCAGTCCCCATAGAGCACTATGGACTCCTACAACCCTTATGGTTGATAACAGGTGGAAAATGTGAAACGGACCATTCCGTTTCCTTTTTTGAGGGGCAGCAATTAAACTTCTTTTTGTTTGTTTTTAATTTGCTGCCCCTCCTTGTTCACCAGAGGGGAGAACAAATAGCCCCTCGAGCATGTCAAGAGACTCAGTTAGTTCAGAGAGAAAGGCAGAGAAAGAGGGGTGGAGGGGTGGGGGAGAGAGATTCAGAAGCCTGGTAAGAGCTTTCTCTCAGGTCCGTTTCCTGCCTCCCTCACTATCTGGAGAGCGGAGGGGAAGATCTTAGCAGCTCTGCAGACAAACCCTCTTGACGGCTCTTGCAGTGAGAATGCCTTTAAAAAGCACTTGGGAACAAGAGCACAGCAGAGTTTGAGAAGGGAGGCAGAGAAGTTGCCTGGGCGGGGGAAACTGGTGGAGGAAGGAGGGAGAGGGGGGGAACAAATTGGCAAGCAACTAGTGGTGCCTTGCATCCGTACAAGAGGCAGCATCAATTGTCAATGTTCCTTTCCTCCCTTTGTACAACACCCCTTTCCCTCCTACAGACCACCCAAAGCCCTATAAATAACCGGAGCGCTCTCTTCCTCCCTCAGACTTCTCTCTCTCTTCAGCGAGGAAGCCTGCCGAGAGGGCGAGCGAGAAGGCAAGGGAGCGAGGAAGAGGGAACAGGGCAGAGATGGCCAGCGAATTCAAGAAGAAGAAGTTCTGGAGGGCGGTGGTGGCCGAGTTCTTCGCCATGAGCCTCTTCATCTTCATCAGCATCGGCGCGGCGCTGGGCTTCAACTTCCCCCTCGCCGGCGCCAACGAGACCATGACGCGGGTCCAAGACAACGTGAAAGTCTCCCTGGCTTTCGGGATCTCTATCGCCACCATGGCCCAGAGCGTGGGGCACATCAGCGGCGCTCACCTGAACCCGGCCGTGACCCTGGGCCTCCTGCTCAGCTGCCAGATCAGCATCTTGAGGGCCGTCATGTACATTATCGCCCAGTGCTTGGGGGCAGTGGTGGCCACAGCTATCCTTTCCGGGATCACGTCCGGGCTGTCAAACAACTCGTTGGGGCTCAATGCGGTAAGGTGACCCACCCCGGGCTCCCCCCTCTGCTCCTCTTCCTCTGTTCCACCCTGTGGAACACCCTTCCACCAGATGTCAAGGAAATAAGCAGCTGTCCTATTTTTAAGAGACATCTGAAGGCAGCCCTGTTTAGGGAAGTTTTTAATAGTTAATGCTGTATTGTTTTAACATTCTGTTGGAAGCTGCCCAGAGTGGCTGGGGAAACTCAGCCAGGTGGGCGGGGTACAAATAAATAATAATAATAATAATAATAATAATAATAATAATAATAATAATAATTACTGTGTCTGTCTGCGTGCCAAGGCTGCAGAAAACCACAAAAGGAGATTTGCTCTAGTCAACTGCCTTGGGGGCAGGTTATAAAGTCGTAGCAGAAATTGATAACTGAACAGGTGACGTGTAGGGAGAAGGGATGGCATTTTGAAAAGAGAGTTGGAAATGTTATTGTACTGGGAACAGGAAAGGAAGGAGGAAAATAGGAGGAACATTGGAGGGGTGGGGGTGGGAAGTTGGCTTTTAAAATTGCATAAAATTTGGTCACAGTTTGTTCAAAAAACGATGGAGAATCAATTTTTAAAACCGGCAAAAAAAAAATAATCAAAAAATCAAGAAAACCAATAGCCTCGAAAGACCAGTTGTTTGGCCACTGATTTCCAGAGCCACTTGTTAAAAGGGCGTGGAGGTGGCTGGCTCTCTTTCCAGGGATGTTGGAGTGGTAAGGTGGCAAAGCGAGCAGATGTGCCGGAAGGCGGCCAACTTTTATTTTCTTTGTTCCAGCAGGGCCCTTTCGCTTCTACCCTCTCTGCAACAGGAGGGGGTTCGGCAGGTGCTGTGCGTTTTGGCTAGATGCAAAGGGAGGCCAATGGGTTTTGCAGAAGGCAGGCATATGGGGAGAGGCAGCTGGCAAAGTCTCTCTTTTACAGGAAAGTTCCAAGCTTGGCAATTCTGCTGGCTGTCTCTGTGGCTGGTCACACTAGGTGGGAATTTCCACACACACAGCTGTGAATGGCCAAAGAGCCTTGCCAGAAGAAAGTTGACAATCCCATTAAGATTTTCCTTCCTTCTTTCTTTCTTTCTTTCTTTCTTTCTTTCTTTCTTTCTTTCTTTCTTTCTTTCCTTCCTTCCTTCCTTCCTTCCTTCCTTCCTTCCTTCCTTCCACACACAAACACACACACAAACACTAGCTATGGAGACAAATGTTGTAACAGGAGTGGTAGATGGGATGGATGCAGAATGAGAGACCCCCTTGAAGGTGTTCAGGATTTCCATGGTTTTTTCTTGCAAATAGCTTCCGGGCAGGTAGAAATTCAGCTGGCGGTAACCAATTCCCCACCTCAGCATTTCATTCCAGGGGAAAACAGCACCTGTTGATTTTCTGCCTGTCAGCTGCTATTCTGAAAAGCACAGGGACTGGGGGGGGCACTTGCTTGTTTCAGTCTGGCTGATACCTCTGAGGCGTCGCTTCATGTGGGCTTTGACCGAATGGATTTACTGGCGAAAAGCGCTAACTCCGGGAGAGCTAAGGATTCAACCCTAATCTTTGCCACCACATGCATATCTTGTAACCGTCAGCAACTGTGTATTTCTTATCCTCTTCTCTGGTTGTTTACTAGGCTGGAGGCCTTCAGAGTCACCCAAGCCATTGTAGGGCTGCCCAGTGTCAAGATTGAATATCTTTAAGAGTGGCCCTGAAAGGAGAATTTTGCCAGAGGTCCTATGCTGCCAAGTTTCCACAAGTGGGCGCTGCAACAGAAAGTTGCAGTATATCCCTAACCCCTAACAGGAATGCTCCTAATCAGAGTCCCAGTCATGCCTTTCCATTGTTAGGGGCTAAAGCCAATTCACTCTACCTTCTTGGCTCCCTGTCGTCCTTTTCCAACTCAGCAGTTCTTGACTTCTGGTGATCCATGTCAAATCTTCATTAACCTTGCTTTTGTTGTGGGGAGAGAGTTGGTTTCTTTCCATGTTTTTTTATTTTATTCTTTAAAAGATCACCTGCCCTTTTGCAAACCTGGAGGTTCCTCTGAGCATGCCGCTACCTCCGCCTTCTCTCTGGTTTGGCTCCAGTTTTGTTGGCGCTCAGAACAGGTGATCAGTATTGGAGGCAGCGGTGGGTTTGGTCCTGGGGTGCATGCCTACGTAATACCTGTACTCCACACCTGCAGAGGGATTTGAACGCTGAGCCCAGGTATCTCCTGCTCCTTGCTGATTGAAGGAGAACAACAGGAACAATGGCATTTGTTAGAGGCAATCTGACTAGTCATGCTTTACCCCTTGCGTGTGGGAAGAAGGGATAACTGCTACAGTTGTCTCTTGAGAGCTGACCCATCTCTGGAAGTTGTTGTTGTTGTTCAGTCGTGTCCGACTCTTCGTGACCCCATGGACCAGAGCACGCCAGGCACGCCTATCCTTCACTGCCTCTCGCAGTTTGGCCACACTCATGCCAGTCGCTTCGAGAACACTGTCCAACCATCTCATCCTCTGTCGTCCCCTTCTCCTTGTGCCCTCCATCTTTCCCAACATCAGGGTCTTTTCCAGGGAGTCTTCCCTTCTCATGAGGTGGCCAAAGTACTGGAGCCTCAACGTCTTTGTCCATGGAGTTTTCTTGGCAGGGATACTGGAGTGGCTTGCCAGTTCCTTCTCCAGGTGGATCACGTTTGGTCCAAACTCTCCACTATGACCTGTCCATCTTGACCTGTCCATAGCTTCCCTGAGTAATTCAAGCCCCTTCGCCACGACAAGGCAGTGAAGTAGATAGGGATTATCTCCTAGGGAAACTGACGCCCTCTAGACATTGCCGGATTACAACTCCCATCATCTCTGACCATTGACCATGCTGGCTGGGACTGGTGGCAGTTACAGTCCAACAATATCTGCAGGGTCACAGGTTCCTATACCCGCCCTGGATTCGAGGACAGCCGTCTCCAATCTGGCATCCTCCACTGTTGTTGGACACCCCCAGCCACCATGGTCAATAGACACACTCAGATCAATATTGGACCACAACTTCCATAGTCAATAGACAAGGACCATAGGAGTTGTAATCCAATGTCAATCTGAGTGCACCAGGCTGGGGGGTGGGGGGAGACTGTTCTAGGACCAGAAATCCAGAGAGTTAAGAGCTGCTTCTTGCATAAATACTTGTGGTAGGCGTGGGGTGGAAGGCAGCATTCAACCACCACTGGGGGACAGCTGGGAGAGAGGGGGGGATCCCTCCCATGTCCCGAAACTGCTTTTTCCAGGGGCACAGAGTCATAGCATGTTCTCTGCATCTCCACCAAGGGCCAAAAAGCAGCTGGGGGAGGGGTGAATCTTAAGCTGTAAAAGGACAAGGGGGAGGGTTAAAGACCCTCTCCCTAGTCACTCAGCCACCTTTCACTGAGCTGCAGCTTGCCTTGGAATGTTGTGTGTTAAAAGAGAGAGAGAGACCTACGGAGAGTATCGCGCAACTCCACTTAACTATGTCCTTTGGAGCCTTAGAGAGCTCTCCAGAAAATTGCAGCGCCTGATCGCCCCGGCCGTCGCCTCCCTCCCACCAGCTGGCTTTCGTCCAGCGCACCAGCGGAGCAGTACTGCTTCAGACCTTTTAAACATTTACTCTGCCTTAAACAAGCCCCCTCCTTCTCCGCGGCTACTGCAGGCGGGCTCGTAGATTTCGAGTGAGGGCTGTCGGAAATTGTGGTGGGGCGTGAGGGTGTGCAGAAGGAAGGGGTCTGCTTGTAGGATGGACTACAACTAAGTATGTACATTCCCCATAGCTCCTTAGGGAGGAAGGTGGGATATACAGGTGAAACACGGAAAATTAGGATATCGTGGAAAGGTTCATTTCTTTCAGTAATTCAACTTAAAAGGTGAAACTAATGTATGAGATAGACTCATGACATGCAAAGCGAGATATGTCAAGCCTTTATTTGTTATAATTGTGATGATTATGGCGTACAGCTGATGATAACCCCAAATTAACAATTTCAACTTTGGGGTTTTCATCAGCTGCGCGCCATAATCATCACAATTGTAACAAGCAAAGGCTTGACATATCTCGCTTTGCATGTCATGAGTCTATCTCATATATTAAACTCCAGTAGCTAATGAAAACAATTGCTTACATAAATGGACTTTTCCACGATATTCTAATTTTTCGAGTTTCACCTGTAAATGCAAATAACAATAATGACGATCAGAATTTCAATTTCAGTTCCATTCATTGTTTCTAGTCTTGAGTTTGGTTTATCACTTTTTTATATTGCTTTGTTCTTTTTTCAAAACAAAAACCAAAGCGCTCACAGAAATTTGCCAGCGTTTTAGTGTGCGTTTCTCCCAATCTACACATTTTTGCAGCCCCCTAAGTTTAATGCATTTTTGTATGTGATTTTCACCAAATACACACATCTTCATGAACATGTCTCTCTAATAAGTGCATATTTTTGCTGTTGGGAGAATTGCATTGCAAAATTCAGAGCAGGGGAAATTTAGGAGGATAGCTGCGTCTCATTTTGGGCGTTGCTTTTGGAAAGTACGAATTTAAGTACCACACTGAATTTCTTCCCCATCCTCATCTCCTTTTTAAATTTTTTTTTAAAAGGAGTGTTAATTGCTTCCACACAATTAATGTAAAGTGCAGTTTGACCCCGAGACCCTGTAAAACATCCACCCATCAGTTAGAATTGGCAACACCGAGACTTTTATCCATCTGCTGCTTTTATCCGTGCTTTGTTGTCAGTTTTCTAAAAGTAGTTTTCTCTTGGGTTGCAAGCCAAGTTGGAAAAACAACGGGCCGGCCAGCAAATTGTATAAGTAAATCAGTAGATAAATTAATGGAACAACCGCCTGACTCAATAGAAAGTAACCACAAATGTCCATGATGAATCAGAGAGAGAGTTCCAGCCAACGCCTAGGAACATAGGAAGCTACGTTATAATGAGTCAGCTCAGTAGTGTCTACACTGACTGGCAGGAGCTCTCTGGGATTTAAGATAGGGAGCCCCCCCACCCAGCCCCACCTTGAAATACCAGGAACTGAACCCAGAACCTTCTACTTGCAAACCACAGAGCCACAGCCTGCGGTGAGCCAGACTGGTGAGATCAGAAAAGCTTCTGGTCTTCTCAACACTTGTTTTGCTTTCCTCTATAATTTCTTATAACTTAAATTGGTCAAGCAACATCAATAGTATTATTAAAAAGGTCCACCAGAGGCTGTATTTCCTGCATCAACTAAGAAAATTTAAATTGCCCCAGGAAGTGTTGATCCAGTTCTACAGAGGCATCATTGAAACTGTTCTCTGTAATTCTATAACAGCTTGGTACGGTACAGCCTCCAAGAGAGACAAGAAAAGGCGCCAACGAGCTGTAAGAATTGCAGAAAGGGTAATTGGTGTTAGCTTGCCTTCAATAGAGACAATTTATGCTACCCGAGTTAGGAAGAGAGCAGAGAGAATTGTAGCAGATCCTTTACATCCCAGTCATCGTCTGCTTGATTTACTTCCATCTGAACGTCGCTACAGGACTTCATATACAAAATCGGCCAGGCACAAGAATAGTTTTTTCCCTTGTGCCATTAAATTGTTAAATTCATAGTTGTATAGCTTAAGGGGAGGTAAAATATGGGTGGGGTTTCTTTGCTTCTTTGTATTGTGAGAGGAACAGTGTCTGTATGTTTACATTGCAATGTAGCCGAAACAAATTCCAAGTATGTTGGAAAATGTACTTGGCCAATAATAAATTATTCTTATTCTTATTCAAAATTGCACAGGCTTTTATCCTAAGGAGGAAATTACAGTGGTACCTCGGGTTAAGAACTTAATTCGTTCCGGAGGTCCGTTCTTAACCTGAAACTGTTCTTAACCTGAAGCACCACTTTAGCTAATGGGGCCTCCCGCTGCCGCTGCGCCCCCAGAGCACGATTTCTGTTCTTATCCTGAAGCAAAGTTCTTAACCTGAAGCGTTATTTCTGGGTTAGCGGAGTCTGTAACTTGAAGCGCCTGTAACCTGAAGCGTCTGTAACCCGAGGTACCACTGTAATCTTCACTGATAATTCTTTTGCTTTGGGCGCAACGAGGGTTTGGCTCTAAGGCAGGCATAGGCAAACTCAGCCCTCCAGATGTTTTGGGACTACAACTCCCATCATCCCTGACCACTGGTCCTGTTAGCTAGGGATCATGGGATCTGTAGTCCCCAAACATCTGGAGGGCCGAGTTCACCTATGCCTGCTCTAAGGCCTGCCTTAACAGCTGCAGCTTAGAGATCTTCTTCATCAGCCCTAGACTCTCAATAAGACCTCTGGTGCTGGCGAATGACTTTCCAGGGTGTCAACTTGACTGAAATATTGGGGGGGGGGCAGGTAAACCTCACTCCACATAATCGATCCCATGACACCATTTGAATGGCAATGCCCATCTTTGGGAGGGTGGGGTGGTGAAGAGACCTCAGCCCCTAGGAGTTGGCTCCTACGAGTCTTCCCAGCACCCAAACAACAGCTTGGGACCACAACATGGGTTAATGGGTTATAGTGTCATATCCCCGCTGGGTCCCAATCCAGTTTACATCTCACCTTGAGCTCAAGGTGGTGTGCATGGTTCTGCCTCCTCCTCCTTGCTGAATCCCCACAACAACCTTGTGAGGTAGGCCAGGTCCCAGTCCGATACTCTAACCACTGCACTACACTGCTGGCCTACATATGAAAGCCTGCTTACTTTGATGCAGAGCCAGCTGAAATGACAGGCTGACATCCCGTCAAGAATAATGAAGGCCTGGCCCATAGCCAACTGCAGCAGAGCTCCAGTTCTGCCGTGTAGGGTGGGGTGAATCTGTCAACTGGACTTCCTCTCCCATCACCCTTGACCATTGAACATGTTGGCAGGGGCTGATGGGAACTGTAGTTAGGGACGGGCAAATCTTTGGTTTCTCCTTTTCCCTGTCTTCAGTTCTCCATATTCCAACGTCAATTTGCAATATTTCATTTTAAGTCCCTGTGAAAATTCAGAAGCATTTTAGTACAGAGCTTTCCTGGTTATATACTGTGTGCAATTCATTTTTGCAAAGCAATTTCCCCCGACATTTCCCCTATTCTGTGCATTTTTTAAATGCCTGCTCTCCCCCAGCATATTCACCTTTGTACACATTACTTTCCGGGGGTGCAGGTGAGTGGGTGTTGCCTTGCAAAATTCGGTGAAGCCTGAATTGCGAAAAGTGCCAATTTAGGTAAGTAAAGGGTAAAGGGACCCCTGACCATTAGGTCCAGTCACGGACAACTCTCACGTTACTGGCCGAGGGAGCTGGGGTACAGCTTCCGGGTCATGTGGCCAGCATGACTAAGCTGCTTCTGGCGAATCAGAGCAGTGCACAAAAACACCGTTTACCTTCCCGCCGGAGTGGTACCTATTTATCTACTTGCACTTTGATGTGCTTTCGAACTGCTAGGTTGGCAGGAGCAGGGACTGAGCAACGGGAGCTCACCCCATCACAGGGATTCGAACTGCCGACCTTCTGATTGGCAAGCCCTAGGCTCTGTGGTTTAACCCACAGTGCCACCCGCGTCCCTCCAATTTAGGTAGGTTAGACTTTAAATGTGATCCAAATCCAATCCCCTCCCCTCGCCTTCCCTCCTGCCACCCCCATTAACCTGAAACAGCTCAGGGTCGGTCTCTAAAACGGAAGGCTTGCTCATTCTCTCCGAAACCACCTCTCTAGAACTGGCCCACGCAGCAGGAAAAAAAAAGTAAAGACCGTGCTGGTCCCAATGCCAAGGGATGTCGTGTCCTCCAGAAAACAGTTGGAGGAGCTGACAAGAGCTATTAAGGATGTGTGGTCTGGTTTCCTAGGGAGCACGGCTTCCCCGGAGTCGTCATAAAAAAAAAAAACTCTGGTGATCTGGGATTCCTCAGCTTGGAGACAGCTTTTTCCTTTCAGAATAATCATTATTTGCACCAGCCACTAGTCACAGCAATAAAATATAACACAATGTAATGAAGATAGAGCTAAAAACTTAGCTATACAAAATACATTCTAGAGCAGGCATAGGCAAACTCGTCCCTCAAGATGTTTTGATACTACAATTCCCATCATCCCTGACCACTGGTCCTGTTAGCTAGGAATGATGGGAGTTGTAGTCCCAAAACATCTGGAGGGCCGAGTTTGCCTATGCTTGTTTACATCAATAATCAAATAATAGATATTATTCTAATTGCCCCTGCTGAAAAGTTTGCAGTTTTTTTGCTGTCTTGATGTGCCAGAAGAAAGGATACAGTAGCAATGGTTGAGTGACCAGGTATGGATAGTCATGGAGGGGTAATAACTTCACTCCTCAAATCTTTATAAAGAATGCAAACTAGAAGCCTGATTCAATACTGATTCAATACTGCCATCTCCACGTGGACATAACCGTTTTCCCCAGCGGATTTTTTTTTTTAAAATTGACTCTCAAGCACAGCTAAAGGCAGTATCTTAAATCTCACATAAGTGAAAGCGAATCTGTATTTTGGAATTGTTAAATTTTGCAAAAAGGGTGCCGGCGTGTCAATATGACTAGGTGGGAAACAATCACACTGTGGACTAAATGTCCTTATCGTGGCCAAATTAATTCTGTCGCTCAGTATCATACAGGCACTGTCTAATTAAATTATTTGCTTTACTGAAGCCCAGTGCTAATAACGGTTGTGGTGATAAACCAGAATAGTAAAGCTTTTGGTTTGACAACTATAGTCCAAGCGCTCTCAGGACAACCTTGCGATACTAAGGGTAGTAGACCGGTGGGGTTTAAATTTAGCCGACGCCAATAATTAAATGTCCTACACCAAATCTGTAATTCAACTGAGGGGACGTTAGCCTCCGAGAGCAATGAAGCATTTGGAACACAGGATGGAACAGGAAAATGTTTCCCTTAGGAATTTGATAGAACAGCTTCTGTAGACCCGGCATGGAGAAAGCCCTGGAAAAGCAAGCGGTTGTGTGAAGAGGGTTCGTTTCTCCTGAACTTTCTGCTCCTTTATCATTTTGGTTTATCTTCTTCTTCTTCTTGAGTGATGCAAACTAGGAGTCACAGCCGCCCATGGGAGACAGTAGAAACAACAACAGACAGTCACGGTATCTGTACCATATAATGTTCAATATAATGATGAAGATGGTATAGCAAATGTCTATCAGACGCGTAGGTCCATCCTCACAATGTTGGGGAAGGTTATTCAGAATCCCTCCAACATGTGGGTGTGTTCTCCCGACGGGTGGCTAGCTTCAAACTTCCCGTTTCACCAACGGTTTCTTCAAGGTCTGGACTTTTCATCAAATCAGAACAAAGAAAGAAAACGTAACTCAGCTATTCACAGTGCCTCAGACTCCCATCCTTCCAATACAGCTAATTGCTAATTCCCCAACATTGTGAGGATGGACCTACGCTTCTGATAGACATTTGCTATACCATCTTCATCATTATATTGAACATTATATGGCACTTTGTATTTTTGCACTTTGAAATTGCACTTTGTACTAGCACTTTGATGATTTAAAGCATATATAGGTTTGCCTCTGATGAAATATTTATAAATGCCCTTTGCATTATGATATTGTCAGTTTAGTTTCATATTTATGCAATTCTTCCAGTGATATACACGGTTTTGTATTTTTTCTGAGGCCCATGGGAGACAGGGCTGAAGCCAATTCAGGGAGCAAAAAATGGAACCAGAATGAGGCAAATTAATGCCAGGCGCTTAAACCACTCATGGCTCCCGACGAATAATTCTGTGAGCTGTAGTTTGTTACGGATGCTGGAGCTGTTAAGAGGCTGCCTATTCCCCACAGAAAACTTCATTTCCCAGAGTTCCCCATGAAGAGCGATTTATTGTTAAGTCGCTCTGGGAACTGTAGCCTTCTGAGGGGAACAAACATCAACTCTCAGCACCCTTAAACCGCAGCTCCCAGAATTCTTTGGGGGAAGCCATGACGGTTTAAAGTGGGGTCATATTGCTTTAAATGTAACATGTGAATGTGGCCCGTGTGGGTGAGGCCGTCCCTGGATAATCTGGCTAACTTTGTCGAGACCCATCATTTCCCAGATGTTTTCCCTCAGGAGGAGCTGCCATCTTAGCTCCAAATGTCACATGGGGTGAAAACCTAGTGACAAAGTCAGGGGACTGTAGGATAAATTCCTCCCTTTCTGGGTCCCATCGAAACCAGATATTTAAGACAGTGACCACACCATGTTAAGCAGGCCTGGCTCCCCCACAAACTCTTCTGGGAACTGTAGTTTATTAAGGGTGCTGAGATATGTTAGGAGACCCCAAATTCTCCTCAGGGAGGCTACAGTTGCCAGAGCGGTTCGAAAACCAACCGCTCTTCCCAGGGACCTCGGGGAATGGTAGCTATGGCTACGGCTTTCAGTGGTGGCTGCGGTTTAGAAAGAACATCATAAAAATTGCAAACGTGACATGTTAAAATGACTGTAGTAGCTGGAACTCTGCTGGGTTTCAACAGAAATTATCCCGCGCGTTCGTTTTAGGGGGAGGGCAAAGGAATCTCTCCTACTGCATTATCCCCGCATGAAGGGACGGACAGAAGTGCTAAAAGTGGTTCTCCGGGGAGAGAAAATACATGCCCAATTATCAAGTTGTCAGTTCCTTACCTGAATATGGAAGGCTCAGCTCCCCCCCCCCCCCGCTAGTTGCCCAGCTCAGTTCTGCTCCATCCTCTCCCTCCCTCCTAGGTCTCTACAGACCTCCGCCTGCAATCCTGCAACCCACTCTATATTTATAATGTTTCAGACTATATTATTAACTGTCCCCGGAGCCTTAAAGTTTCCGCAGACTTGCAAGAACTTAAAAATATAAGAACTGCTGGAGTAGATCTGGCCAAAATGAGCCAGCCAGATGTCTCGAGAAAATTCCAAGGCAAGGGAAAGATGCGGATACCCCCCAAGTTTGTAGAATCTGCAGGCATTCAGGCATTGGAGTTACAGTGTCTCTGAAAATGGAATTTCTCTGTTTTAGCTCTTGCAACTTTTTTTTTTAACGTTACATATTATGTAATATAATGTACTTTGAACTATACTTTTCTTTTCACCCCTTCCACCTCCTCCACCTCACAGAGGGATGCTTCTCTGAAAGCGCTAGCAACTAATTAACAGAAGCAATAGACCCTTTGAATCTGTATAAGCCGCTGCAACAAAATGTTGCAGTCTGAAGTGCTTCTGTTCAGGGTTCAAGCCACCCTAATTCCATGCTTCCCTGGTTTTCTATTCTTGCAGCTCCACCAAACAGACACTCACCATTCTGTAGCCACTGAGCATGCTCATACTTCATTGGCATCTCCCCCCCCCCGCAAACCTTTATCTCATAGCATTTATACATTTTCTAATTTACGTTTCACTCCTTCAAAACACCACAATTTTAAATAAATATAAAAAGGAAAGAACAATTGTCATTACAAGTCTTTTTACAACCCTGCTAGTGTTGTTAATTGTTTACAGCGGTCCTTCAAATATTGTATAAATTTACTTCAGTCTTCTGGTTTCGGATTTTTCCAATTTCGCCAATTCCGCAAAGTCCACCATCTTCGTCTTTGTCTTCCACTCTGTTTCATTGGGACTTCTTGTTGCTTCCATTTTTGGCCAAAATGAATTCTTGCTGCAGTTGTTGCATACATAAACAGTTTTCTATCTCCCTTTGGTATCTCTTCCCCTACTATACCCACTAAAATGCTTCTGGGTTTTTCTTAACAAAAGTATTCTTATACATTTTCTTTAACTCATTATATATCATTTCCTACTAAGCTTTTACCTCCTTCCAAGTCCACCACAAGTGATAGAAACAACCTTCCTTTTCTTTACATTTCCAACACTCCATAGCTCTTGTCCTATACACTTTGGCAAGTTTAAAAAGTAAAGATACCCCTGACAGTTACGGTAAGCCCAGTCGCGAACGACTCTGGGGTTGCGGCGCTCATCTCGCTTTACAAGCCAAGGGAGCCAGAGGTTGTCCGCTTCCGCAGACAGTTTTTCTGGGTCATGTGGCCAGCATGACTAAGCCGCTTCTGGTGAAGCCAGAGCAGCGCACGGAAACACCGTTTATCTTCCCGCCGGAGCGGTACCTATTTATCTACTTGCACTGTGTGCTTTCGAACTGCTAGGTTGGCAGGAGCTGGGACTGAACAATGGGAGCTCACCCCGTTGCGGGGCTTCGAACCACTGACCTTCCGATCGGCAAGTCCAAGTTGCACAGTGGTTTCAACCACAGCTTAGTTGGTGTTAAATACCATCTATACATTTGGGATGTGGGTGATGCTGTGGTCTAAACCACTGAGCCTAGGGCTTGCCGATCGGAAGGTCGGCGGTTCGAATCCCCGTTGCTTTGTCCCAGCTCCTGCCAACCTAGCACTTCGAAAGCACCCCAGTGCAAGTAGATAAATAGGTACCACTCCAGCAGGAAGCTAAACGGCATTTCTGTGCACTGCTCTGGTTTTGCCAGAAGCGGCTTAGTCATGCTGGCCACATGACCCGGAAAAACTGTCTGCAGACAAACGTCAGCTCCCTGGGCCAGTAAAGTAAGATGAGCGCTGCAACCCCAGAGTCGCCTGCGACTGGACTTAACTGTCAGGGGTCCTTTACCTTTACCTTTATACATCATTTCCATAACATTTTCTTTTAATGCACCACATGCTGTAAATTTCATGGTGCATGCTCATCGTGCACGGCTGAGCTGTTTGACGCAGCGCTAAGTGGATCCAGCAGGTCTCCGATAAATAGAATGGCAATATACCTCTATTCTCAGCAGCCAGGTTGGGGAAATAAATGCACTGTCTAATGAATACACACAGAGAGATACTCCCTTTCCCTCTGACATATGCTTTGCATTAGAGGTGGGAGAATGGAAGGGGTCTCCATGGAAATGGGTAGGGCAGCAGCTGTTGTTTTCCAGCGACAGCAAAAGGGGAGGAAGTTTACGAAGCCTAGAACTGGTGCCGTAGGAAAGGGAAGGATAGGAGGAAGCGAATCTCCGCATGGGAAAGAAATGCAACAATAGCAGAGTAGGCTGGAAGTAGATTTCCCAGAACCTGTCACAATATGTCAATGGAAAAAGCCTCGCTCTGCTTGAAGGCAGCACAGAGAGAGAGAGAGAGAGAGAGAGAGAGAGAGAGAGAGAGAGAGAGAGAGAAGTAGAAAGGGCATGTGATTTAAAAACCCAAAGCTATCTCCTGTAGCCATTGCGTAAGCAGCTGCGATGCTACAGGATCTTCACAAACATTCCAAGTGCTGAGGTTGGAGGGAGACGCAGGGAGTGTTGAGACCTGATGCCCGCGACTCCCAAGCCTACCCCCAGCTGCCGGGGAAGGGGCAGAGCTGCATTGCCCTGCCAGTAGCCTCCCCCCTTCGTTTTGACAGCTCGGTGGAGTCTTGGGGTCGTGGGGGGTGGCGTGCCATTGCCCCCTGCTCCCGGGTCGCTTCCTGGGGGGGGGGAAGCCTCCTCAAAGCTGTCAAATGAAGAGGGAAGGGAGGAAGGCTGCTGGTAAAGTGTCACGGCTCCCTCCCCCCTCCACCCAGGAGCAACGGGAGCTCACCCTGTCAAGGGGATTTGAACTGCCGACCTTCCAATCGGCAAGCCCTAGGCTCTGTGGTTTAGACTATTTTATTCCCCTCTCCCAATCTTATTCCATATACTATCTTATTCCATCCTAAACTTGGGACTTTCTTTATGGCAAACATATATGCACAGCCTACTCACAGTCTACTGAGTTATGAACGCTTTTTGTCTGATAATTGCAAGTCAATGTGTTTTTATTATTATTACTTTTGGTTGTTGTTGTTTGCTTTTTATGCCCAATCACAGATGTAGCTACTGCTTTTGACAATTTTTAAAATTGTGATTGATAATATATACAGGTAGTTATCAGTTTCTTAATGGTCTGGAGGAAGGCTGAAGTTTTTGGTTTCCTAAAAAGAAAGTGACGGGGTTCCCTTTTATTTGTGATGTTCAGGTGAGGAGTGCTGTTGGTTAGGAACAGGAACAGAACCGCCCACATACAAATTACAGGTGGCAACAGGCTCAGCGGAACCCCAAGGTTTGCAAAAGCTAAAAAGAGAAAAGAAAGAAAGAATAGAAGAATAGAAACCCTAAGAGAGAGAGGAAGGAAGAAACTCCCCAACAGCCGAATGAGAAGTGATTTCTTAGTGGCTGCGGCAATGTTGATTGAAAGTTGGGGTGCAAGGATGGAAAAGGGACAGAATGGAGGGGCCAGAATCCCCCCAAAAAGGACCATTCCACACTGCAACACTTTGTTGCACGTCCCACCTGTATATTAATTAAAACACAAAATTCATTACAAGGTGATTGCTTCAAGGTTTCCTTGGAGCTAGAGACATAGCTGTCAACTCCCCCCCCCCTTTAAGGGAAATTCCCTTATTCCGAATAGGATTCCTCGCAAGAAAAGGGAAAATTTGACAGCTACGGCTAGAGATGAAGAGGGCTGGGTTTTAGGAAGGGAAACTGTCTTTAAGGTTGTAGAACCATGGAATTGTAGAAGAGTTGAAAAGAACCCAAAGGGTCTGTGCAGAAATCACAGCTAAAGGATCCCAGAGAGAGGGCAAGGGCAGTCTTTGGTCTTTCAAATTCCAGCAACACAATTGTGAGTGTGCAAGGTCAACATTTGGTGCCCCCACCCCCTACCTTCTATTCTGTTCAATTCACTACGTCATAGTGGCAACACCCTGTCTTGGAGTCCAGTTGGTGGAACTGGTCCTAACTCTACCTCTGCAGATGGCCATACCTCCACTTCACGCTCTCCCCTTGTTAGTAAGTGAATTTCTAATCAGGTGTTCTGGGTCAAATTTCAATCCACCCCACCTGTCCCTCTGAGGTCCGTCTGTTATGTCAATCCCCTTTTATTTATAATCTGGGGATCCCTTAGTAACAGGAGTTTTCCTGTCCAGCGGCCGTGGCCAGTTATATCCTCTGCTCTGGGCTTCAGGGGTTAAACTCTTCTTTGCCTACAGTTCGGGGTCTCTCTTTCATTAGATCCCTCACTATATCAGTTAGCTAAGCCCTCTTAGCAACTCTGTGGCAATACCAGGGTTTCAGCCCGCTAGCCCCTCCTGAGGGAACTCCAAGACACAAACTATCGCCTTTCAGGTCAGTTTTGTCCTTTCCCTGAGTTCCCCTCCTCAAGAGCCTATATAACTCGCTGGACCAAAAGAACGACGATATTTTCTTGGCTCAACAACAAGAGATCTTTATTCCTTTCATAACTTAACGGTTTCAGTAATGGTTTATAAGCTTAGTTTCATAACAGTGTAAACTCTTTCTTTCAGCATCATATACACATCTTCAACCTATCCTAACCTACCCACCACTATCCTGGCCCCACGCCCTCCTTCTTCCAGTCACACTCTCCCTCTCACTAACGGCTGCTCCCTCCTTTTAAAGAGCAGAATGTCCCGCCTCCCATGAGATACCTGCCACTCAAACTGGGGTGCCCATTAACTCATAAAACACTGTGGGTTTCTGAAAACCCCTTAACTTAGATCTGTTTCGTTACACCATCCAACCTCTGTTTTAAAACCTCCAATGATGGAGAATCAGCAGGATCCTGTTCCGAAACAATTGTGGCAGTAACAAATACAAGAGTAACTCCTGCAAGAGCTGTTTGACAGTGGAATGGTATTCTTCGGGAGGCTGGGGACTGTCATAGGGACGCTTGCCTTGATGGCTGGGCTGGGCCTCCACGGACAGAGGTAGCAATGCTTCTGAATACCACAGGCATCTGCTTGGCTACTATTATGAGAACAGGATGCTGGGCTAGGTGGGACACGGGTGGCGCTGTGGTCTAAACCACCGAGCCTCTTGGGCTTGCTGATCAGAAGGTTGGCGGTTCTAATCCCCGCGACAGGGTGAGCTCCCGTTGCTCTGTCCCAGCTCCTGCCAACCTAGCAGCTCGAAAGCACACTAGTGCAAGTAGATAAATAGGTACCGCTCTGGCGGGAAGGTAAATGGCATTTCCGTTGCGCCAGAAACGGTTTAGTCATGCTGGCTACCCAGAAACCTGTCTGTGGACAAACGCTGGCTCCCTCCACCTGAAGGCAAGTTGAGCGCCGCAACCCCATAGTTGCCTTTGACTGGACTTAACCTGCCTGGGGTCCTTTACCTTTTTTACCTTTTGGGGGGGGGACTGTCATTCCTTGGAGGTTTTTAGGCAGAGGTTGGATGCCCATCTGTCATGGATGCTGTAGCTGAGATTCCTGCATTGCAGGGGGCTGGACTAGATGACCCTTGGGGTCCCTTCCAACTCTACAATTCTAAACAGCTCAGGAGCACCTTTCTGCCACTGAACAGGCAGCCGTGCCCAGCTGGGATCCAGGCTAAAGATTTGTCAGGGATGGTGTTGGAGGATTGGACAAGCTTCTTGAGACTCGCCGACTCTTGCTTGCCAAACAAAACTTTGCCTTCCAGACCGTAACAGGAGAGGAAGCCTTTGAAAGTGCCAGCGAAAAAGCTTAAATTTAGCAATCTGGGCCAGGGATGATGGAGAGACCAAGGGAAAGGTGAACAGATCCGCCCCAAAGTGTTTGATATAAAGGCAGGATTACTACAGTCATAATTCTAGTTACGATAGCTGCGGGTTGACTTTGTCATGGGATACGAACACGCCGAACCCGGAAATACCGGAACGGGTTACTTCCGGGTTTGCCGGTTCACGCATGCGCCGAATCGCCGAATCGCGCTTTGTGCATGCGCAGACGTGGCGCTTCATGTTGCGTTCTGCTCATGTTGCGAACGGGGCCCCGGAACGGATCCTGTTCGCAACCAGAGGTACCACTGTACTGGAATGACTGCATTTTTTTTTTTTTTTTAAAAAAGTCTCGATCCAGATCTCAACGAACCGAGTGGCGAAAGCTTCTGGTTCTCAGCCAGCAGCTAAAAGTCGGGGAATGTGTCAACACTTAAAAGGCTTGGCTCCTTGAGATGCCTACGCTGGCAAACACGGTTAATGGAGTAAAGCTACTTGTTTCCTCTTCCAGCTAAGTCTCTCTTCCAACTGGCCTCTTAGAGTTGGGTCTACACTTCAAATGCTTTTGTGAGAAAAGGTTGCAGCGGGAGATGCCAAGAGGTAGAAAAACTGCACACCCAACACTTAAAGCCCATTTAAAACACACGGGGGGGGGGAGCCTGGGAAGTGTAGTTTGCCCCTCACAGAGAGACAATCCCAGCACCCTTAAAAACTACAGTTCCCAGGATTCTTTGCGGGAAGTCATGTGCTTGATTTGTGCTTTAAATGTATGGCGTGTGTTTTCAGCCCAGAGGATGCCCTGAAAGAGGAAGGGCTTGGGAAACTCCTCCAACTATTAGGAAAGGCTAAACGTGTGAAGGATTTTGTTGTTGTTCGGGGTGGGGTGGGAAGAAGCAGACCTGGTCCACAATTCCAGTTGGACCATGCCTAGGAAACACCGACTCTCCAAGTGTCCCTATTTTCCAGGGACAGTCCCAGATTTACAGAAGCTGCCCTGGTTTCTCAGTTGATCCCGGAATTTCCGACTTTTCCTTAAAGGTAAAGGTAAAGGGACCCCTGACCATTAGGTCCAGTCGCGGACGACTCTGGGGTTGCAGGGCTCATCTCACTTTATTGGCTGAGGGAGCTGGCGTACAGCTTCTGGGTCATGTGGCCAGCATGAAGAAGAAGAAGAAGAAGAAGAGGAGGAGGAGGAGTTTGGATTTGATATTCCGCTTTTCACTACCCAAAGGAGTCTCAAAGCGGCTAACATTCTCCATTTCCTTCCTCCCCCACAACAAACACTCTGTGAGGTGAGTGGGGCTGAGAGACTTCAGAGAAGTGTGACTAGCCCAAGGTCACCCAGGAGCTGCATGTGGAGGAGCGGAGACGCGAACCCGGTTCCCCAAATTCCGAGTCTACCACTCTTAACCACTACATCATGACTAAGCCACTTCTGGTGAACCTGAGCAGCACACGGAAATGCCGTTTACCTTCCCACTGGAGCGGTACCTATTTATCTACTTGCACTTTAATGTGCTTTTGAACTGCTAGATGGGCAGGAGCTGGGGCCAAGCAACGGGAGCTCACCCCATTGTGGGGATTCGAACCGCCGACCTTCTGATCAGCAAGCCTTAGGCTCTGTGGTTTAACCTTAGAACACCCTATTTTCATCGGAGAAATATTGGAGGGTATGGAGTTATGCAACCCCTGTGCCAAGGAGATAAGTAACTAGACAACCTTTAGAAGACATCTGAAGGCAGCCCCCTATAGGGAAGCTTTTGAATGTTTAATTATGCTTTTATATATGGTGGAAGCCACCCAGCATGGCTGAGGCAACCCTGTCAGGTGGATGGGGTATAAAGATGATGATGATTAAATAGGACATCCCTATTTTCATTGGAGAAATGTTGGAGGGTATGAAAGCACGGGGCTGAGTGTTTTCCCTTGGCCTCACCACTTTCCCCCGGAGAACCCACTCTTTAGTGCTAAATCGGAACAAACAGCAATTCGCGAAAAACCTGATTGCTGTTTGTTCTGGTTCGGCACTGAACGGTGGGTTTTCGCAGGGGAAACAGCAGGGCAAACAGAAGAATATGCAAGCCCCCTCCCTCTGTTGATAAGCACGAGCCACTGATGTAGTGACTTGAATGCAACACAGAGCACAGGAAAACCCCGGCAAGCGTTGCTATGTTAGGAAGATTGTTTATGCAGCAGGCTGAAATCCATCGTTCGGATGACACACACAGTTGTGGTCGCTTAGGGTGCCATGGCAAATTTGGGACAAACAAGGGTGTTCAGTCTGATTGATGGGACTTCTCCATCTGCAGGTTCCCTGGATATGTTCCCCTTCGTTTCTTCTCTTGCCACACCCGTGTCCTTGGTGATGACATTTATTCCCCTAACATTGGTTTGGTAGCAATCCATTGTGGTTCTGTTTAAAAAAGGAAAAGTTGGAGGTAGGGAGCAGTTCATATTCCTCCTTCTGCTGTTCTGAAAACACTTTCTGAGTAAGTGCCTATTTTAGTAGTTGCATCTGTATCTATCTTGCTGCGATTGCTGGAGTTTTTTATTTATTTCTCCCCGTGGCAAAATGTTTCGGCTTCCAGCTTCATCAGCTGCTACTTCCCCCCTTTCCCCTCTTTCATAATAGTAAAACTTTGGGTCACCCAAGCACACACACACACACACACACACTGGTAGGAGATTCAGGCTGGGCCAATAGGATGAAGCAATGGGGGGGGGCATTGCCCCAGGTGCAGTTTCTTCAAGGAAGCATTTTGCTCCTCAATCCAGCCCCACACTGCCTTGCAAATCCAACACCACATCCCAGCCTTACAAAGCAGTGTGATCTGGACTGATTCCATCTGATCTGGACAGATTGAAAGGGCAAGTGCTTGCCCCGCTGCCCCCTCCTCATATCGCCCCCCCTGTGCCCCACCCCGCTGGCAGAGGCATAGCAAGCCCAAGTGGTACCCGGTGCAGATTATTTTTTGTCACCCCCCACATCCGCCCACACCCCTTCAAGTCACAGTGAGCGTTTTGCGTTCCCCCACAATGCTTTGTGGCAACTCATTTGCATACATGCAAATGAAACACATCAGAAGAGGAAAAATGCTCAGACAGGCACCCCGATCGTGTCCCCCCCCCAAAAAAAGCCTAGCTAATAGAATAGCACCAAAAAAGACAAGCTGCGTGCATTTTGGGACAAGATCCCAGTTTCAATCCCCAGCATCTCTCTAAAACCCCGGAGACAGAGCTGCCGCTTGTCTGCATAGACAACAGTGAGCTAGACAGGTAAGGTAAAAGGACCCCTGGATGGTTAAGTCCAGTTAAAGGCGATTGTGGGGTGCGGCACTCATCTTGCTTTTAGGCTGAGGGAGCCACGTTTGTCCACAGACAGCTTTCCAGGTTATGTGGCCAGCATGACCAAACCGGTTCTGGTGCAACGAGAAACCGTGATGAGTGCCAGAGCTGTTTACCTCCCTGCCGCAGTGGTACCTATTTATCTACTCGTGCTGGCGTGCTTTCGAACTGCCAAGTTGGCTGGGACAGAGCAACAGGAGCTCACCACTGTCATGTGGATTTGAACTGCCGACCTTCTGATCGGCAAGTCCAAGAGGCTCGGTGGTTTAGACCATGGCACCACCTGTGTCCCTGAGCTAGATAGGCAAATGGCTTGACCCAGTTTAAGGCAGTTTCTTTCAATACTAAAGATGCTGGACCCAATCTCTTTTCAGCTCGATACAGTAAGACTCTTCTTGTGTTCCTTCCTTCCTTCCTTCCCTCCCTCCTCCTCTATTTCCCCAACATAGCATTGCCCATGGCAACCATTTGTTTATTTGGGAGACGTCAATTGGATCCTTTCGGGGAGATGGCTAAACTTGCTCACAACGATCTGAAGTCATTGCAAACGACTTCATTTGCATGACCCCCTCCGGATGGAGCTGCAAGTGGTTCGAACGTCTTCTCCAATGAGAACCACGCAGGGCCCTGTTTCTTGACAGAAGCTTGAGCAGTCTTGATCATGTATCTGTAGAAGCTTGTTGTAGGAGCCTGTGTGGCTTCATTCTTTCAAATTAATGAGTTTTGTTAGTTTTTTCCCCACACCGTTTAGGTTAGCTAACCTGAGTTCAATTTATATTAAACAGTTTGGGAGGAATTCCCCCTACTGCTCTTGAGTCCTTTATGTTTTTTGCAGCCTCGAAAGCCTTTTTCATTTTCCTATAGTCTCTAGAATTAATTTCCCTCTGAGGAAACAAACTACATCCAGTGAAACGAGAAAAGAGCCGGCATCTCGTTAGGGTTTTCAGTTTGATTTATAAGTTATATATATTCTTGTTTAACTCGTCACATAGCTATTTAGGGGTACTCACCTTGATTTTTTTGGATTGGAGTTTAGTTTAGTTTGGGTTTATATCCTTATAGTATCTCCATCTCGTTTCAGGGATTGTCACGGCTGAGTTCTTTATACTTTTTTGGTCTTTATATCCCGTGACTGTTTGTTGTCTTTTTGTCTTTTTGTTATTAATGCAGTCGGGGCAAAACCCCGTGCACCACATTTGCTTTCCCCAATGGCGTTCTGGGATCCATAATGATCCGACAACTCGGCTTGTTACACAGATGAAGCATCACCTCTTGGTACATATAAACAATGAGCCGCTTGCAGTAAACTTTGCTGCTGTTTCCAAACTGCTTGGGCAAGTTGTCGGTGTAACATCTGCCTTGCGGAGAAAATTTAAGGAGGATCGAGCTGGAACTGCTAGCCCACAAAATTCACAGACCACTTTATGTTTCCATCGTCTTCCAGCTTCTCTCGAGAATCAAACTCTTTGCATTGTTCTCCTGAGATGCCGTTCAGTTGGTTCTTGAACACTTTCCCTTTTGTGGTTGTGTTTTTCCATTGCAAGCTTTTAAACTATGGTTTATTTGTTGTAACCCATCCTATTGAAAACTCTCTCGCTAAACCTACTGGCTCACACCCTTTCGTTTGCCATGTCCAAAGCCTTTCTGATTTATTCCCAGCCGTCTTTCACTTCCCTCCATGAAAAGCATTCCCACAGGGATGAGACAATGGCATCCTCCAAATGAGACAACTCAGCAAACGGAATGGTTCTGTGCTGGCAAACATGAATGAGAGACCCAAAGAAATGCAGATAGTTACTGTCTGTCTGCTGGGCTCATACTCTTCTTTTTATATACCTTGAAGCTAAAGGGGGCCAAAATTCTTCTTTTTAGAGTCTGTTACCCACCACCACCAGCTGCAACTAACACACACAAAAATGATTCCTGGTTTCTTGCCATGCTGTAGAATTTTTGGGGATCTGTAGGTTTGTTAAATGGGCACCCAGGTGGTGCTGTGGGTTAAACCACAGAGTCTAGGGCTTGCCTATCAGAAGGTCGGCAGTTCGAATCCCTGCCACGGGGTGAGCTCCCGTCGCTTGGTCCCGGCACCTGCCCACCTAGCAGTTCGAAATCACGTCAAAGTGCAAGTAGATAAATAGGGACCACTCCAGCGGGAAGGTAAACGGTGTTTCCCTGCGCTGCTCTGGTTTGCCAGAAGCAGCTTTGTCATGCTGGCCACATGACCCAGAAGCTGTCTGCGGACAAACGCCGGCTCCCATGGCCTATAGAGCGAGATGAGCGCCGCAACCCCAGAGTCGGACACGATTGGACCTGATGGTCAGGGGTCCCTTTACCTTTACCTTTAGGTTTGTTAAACCACAGAGCCTAGGGTTTGCTGATCAGAAGGTCGGCAGTTTCAATCCCTGCGACGGGGTGAGCTCCCGTTGCTCGGTCCCGGCTCCTGCCCACCTAGCAGTTCGAAAGCATGTCAAAGCGCAAGTAGATAAATAGGTACCACTCCAGAGGGAAGGTAAATGGCATTTCTGTGCGCTGCTCTGGTTCACCAGAAGTGGCATAGTCATGCTGGCCACATGACCCAGAAGCTGTACGCCGGCTCCCTCGGCCAGTAAAGCGAGATGAGTGCCGCAACCCCAGAGTCGTCCACCATTGGACCTAATAGTCAGGGGTCCCTTTACCTTTACCTTTAGGTTTGTTGTTAGATGAGGTTGGCTGAGGAATGCGCCAAGCTCTCTCTCTGACAAGGACTGGACGACCTTAGGTTGAAAGTGAGGGGCTGGTTGCATGTCATCCCACTCCCTCCCTGAAGAAACCCCACCCCTGACATGCTAGTTGCTATATGCAATAAACTCAATAAACACACAAGACATAACCGGCTGTACTCTTGCATAAATAAAGTATACTATTCACTGTATCTTATCATAGATTTCAATGGAAATAGCTCATAAAGTTCAACGGAAAAAGCAGAAGACCCAGTAGATCAGTTCATTCTCTAATCAGTTCAGGCATACACAGAATCCTTTGGAACTGTAACAACCCTCCATGTGGATTGTTTGGACTTTATGAACAGACACAGGTGGAATAGACACTAATACATGTATGGACCTTATGCATGAACTGATTAGAGAATGAACTGATCTAGTGGGTTTTCTGCTTTTTCCGTTGAACTTTATGAGCTATTTCCGTTGAAATCTATAAAATGATACAGTGAATAGTATACTTTATTTATGCAAGAGTACAGCCGGTTTAGTCTCATGTTTTTCTTGAGTATCTTTTACATAACCATAGGTTTGATGTTGTTTTGCAGTTGCTACTGTATATGCAAACAAGTCCCACCCATTCCAGAAGTGGTACAAACTTGGATAGAAAGCTCTACCTGCTGCTCTTGCTGATTGCATGAACTGGGCTCTACTGGGGAATCCAGTTAGGAAAATCAGTTGTTGAAATAGAGAAGTCCTTCGAAGCTTTTACAGAACCCCAATTAGAAACGTTGTTACTTCTGGGTTTGGAAGAATGTCAAAACGCATCTCTAAATTCCCCTGGGGGCAAAACAAGGGGGCACCTGCTGTGATGCATTGTGTGTGTGGGGGTGTGTGTGTGTCTCCAGTTCAGGGTGCTCTTCTCCACCCCTGTCCCCAAACAGTCAGCACGCTCCGTTCTCATGAGGCTGTTTTTAGACACCCCTCCCCTCGTTCCCCCCCAAACTTTAGAGTTTTCTTGAGCCTGCTGACACATCTGTCAGTGCTGTTTCTGTTGCAGAAACTATGGCATTAGTAGAATCGTAGAATTGCAGAGTTGGGAGGGGCCCAAAGGGATGACTCCAGCCCCCTGCAATGTGGCAATCACAGCTCAACTTCAGAAAAAGAGCAATAAATTCCACGCGGACTGTCACCCAGCCCCACCCACCTCCAGCCTGGAGTGGTACAGTCCATGAAATGTTCAATTCCTTGATTCTGCTGAAATTGGACCTCGCGATGTGATGTGTGAGAAAGGGCCAACCGATGGTATGGAATTCATGGTGCCCAGATGATCCTGTTCCTCTTCTTCTTTCTCCTTCTTTCTTTGGTGATCATTCGTAGCCAAGTAAGATTGTCTTCCGTAAACACGGTTTTAACAATGAGTCCGTAAATGACTGTGGAGGCCAATTCTGGATCCACACATCCTTCCACAGTGGGGACATTGGTTTCTGGGCAGGAGCTGATCATGGTGTGGATTTGCCAAGCGTGCCTTCCTCTTAGCACGTTTCTCCCTTGCGTCCTGAGTTCGGGTGTCTTAAAAACCCATGACACCTTTGGTAAAGGCTGTTCTCCAACTGGAGACCTCACAGGCAAGTTTTCCCCCAATTGTTGGTGTTTATACTACATTTTTTAAAAGATTTGCCTTGAGAGAGTCTTTAAACCTCTTTTGTTGACCACCAGCATTACGCTTTCCATTTTTAAGTTCGGAATAGAGTAGTTGCTTTGGAAGACGATAATCAGGCATCCGCACAACATGACCAGTCCAACGAAGTTGGTGTTGAAGAATCATCGCTTCCACACTGGTGATCTTCGCTTCTCCCAGTACACTGGCATTAGATCACATGTCTTCCCAAGTGATGTGTAAAATTTTTCGGAGACACCGTTGATGGAATCTTTTGAGGAGTTGGAGATGGCGTTTATAAGTGCTTTCTGCTGCTCCAGAGAAGCGGACACGGGGCAATGGATTCAAACTACAAGAAAGAAGATTCCACCTAAACATTAGGAAGAACTTCCTGACAGTGAGAGCTGTTCAGCAGTGGAATTTGCTGCCAAGGAGTGTGGTGGAGTCTCCTTCTTTGGAGGTCTTTAAGCAGAGGCTTGACAGCCATCTGTCAGGAATGCTTTGATGGTGTTTCCTGCTTGGCAGGGGGTTGGACTGGATGGCCCTTGTGGTCTCTTCCAACTCTATGATTCTATGATTCTAAGTGGTCCATGTTTCACAAGCATACAGCAAGGTTGGTAGTACAATAACATAGTACTGTCCTAGTGGGGTGGTTTGACCACTGATTTGCATGTGGGAATTGCAAATTTGTAAGGCCAGAGCCATAAGGCAAGCTGAGGTGGCTGCTTCTGGCAGCAGGATACAATGGGACAGCAAATCCCCATGTCAAACTTTCTCCTCTGCCCCTGTTCCTGATGTAGATCTTCCATGACCCCTTCTTCCCTGGTGGGGAAGGGTGGGGATGCCATTTTAGGGCCCTCCTCGGGGGCCAAAATGTCTTAGGCTAGCCTTGTCTCTCCTTAAATCCTTCCTGCACATGCAACCCATCAAAGGAAGAAGAGGTTTCTCCATGGCGTGCCAGCTTCGCAAACGGAGGGAGATTTCGACATCTGCTAGAGCTCAGTTTTATATACTTTTAATAACCCTGTCCAAACATTTCCATTTACGACCTTTTGCATTCTGGCTTACTGAAGTTTTATGGGTACACCCAAAGTTTTTGATGCATCGTGTCCATATTTTGCATGCAATTCAAATTATTGCCGGGGTGGGCTTTCTGTTACAGCTTCTCGGTGCAGATTTTCTCCATCAGTTGCGTGCGTGTGACGAACCAGCCGATCCCGGTTTATATAAAAACGAATTTAATCGCAGAAATCCCTGTTACCTAATAAAAGGTTGTTTTGATTATAAGGGATCGTGCTTTGCATGCTCTTGCATAACAAACAAATAGCATCATTTTTCCTGCCGTGTTCAACAATGTTCCCCTCCCCGTTTGCTACCCTTTGTAAAAATAACAATGATAATCTAACAGGGGCAGGGGGAATCTAGCTGCTGGGGAAGAATGTAGGCTGGTTTACCTTGATCCAGTTCAATTTCCTGTTTCTTTCCTTTTATGTAAGCAAGATAGCAATGGATATGGAACATTCTCTCTTCATTACTCTCACGCTTCCTTAAAATTCTGGAAATGGGTCTCCTGGTATGAGAACAACATGCGCCAGAGCTTGTTTTTGTTGTTGTTTAGTCATTCAGTCATGTCCAACTCTTCGTGACCCCACGGACCAGAGCACGCCAGGCACTCCTGTCTTCCACTGCTTCCCGCAGTTTGGTCAGTCTCATGTTGGTAGCTTCGAGAACACTGTCCAACCATCTTGTCCTCTGTCGTCCCCTTCTCCTTGTGCCCTCCATCTTTCACAGCATCAGGGTCTTTTCCAGGGAGTCTTCTCTTCTCATGAGGTGGCCAAAGTATTGGAGCCTCAGCTTCAGGATCTGTCCTTCCAGTGAGCAATCACGGCTGATTTCCTTCAGAATGGATAGGTTTGATCTTCAACTCTCAAGAGTCTCCTCCAGCTTGTTTATGCAACCATAACACAAAGGTCAGGTTAGTTTCCGAGCTGAATTCAAACTGCTGGCTTTGACCTGTAAAGCCTTAGGTGGCTCAGGACCTGAATATCTCCAGGACCACCTCACTCCACATGAATTGAACGGGACCCTGAGATGGTCAACTGAGGCCCTTCTCCACGTGCCCCTTCCATGGCAGGTCCTGAAAGTGGCAACATGAGAACGGGGCCTTTTCTGTGGTGCCTCCCCACTTGTGGAATGCTCTCCCCAAGGAGGCACACCTGGCACCATCCTCAACTATTGTTAAGTCCCAGGTTAAAAGCTTTCCCTTTTGTCCAAGCCTTTTGTCCTTAATTTGAAGGGCACGAGGCCGCAGGATCTGTAGAACCCGTATAAATTGGGTTTTAGGTGTTTATTGATTTTGTCCGCTCTAATTGACTTTAATGTTTAGACTGTTTTTGTAAGTCATTTTGGGAGACACGACAGACAAATAAAGGGTGCCATCTCAAAGTTTTCATTAGGAGACAATCTCCTCTGCCCAGGGGTTTATGACCTAATTTTCTATGACGTTGTAAGGCTGGGTCTGTTCAATATTAGAGGCTGACATCTTGGGGTTCTTCTCCATATTAAATCAAACAAAACTAGATGTTCAGGAGAGGGATTCTGCCTTACTGTTTCCCCTGACAGGCTAGCTTTCTGTGTGCAGAGTGCAAATGATGGCTATTTCACCTCAAATGTGTTGGCTCCGCTAAGCGTGTGTATGGATATTGTTAGCGAGGCAGTGGGAGACGATGATGGCTCAAGATGTGAGTGAATCTGAAAACATGAAAGAAACTAGTGAATGTTGAAAGGCAAAGCATTCTACCCAAAAGCCATGCATTAAAGTCTTCTCTGAAGGCACAGCAAATACTTATCTCCAGGAAATTACACTTCAAATTTTGGAGAACAGATGACTTTCAAGTTTTTCTGAGCATGATTTCCTGTGCTTTTCCTATCCCAGACTGGACACAAGATGAGTTCAACATGTTGTTGTAATGTATGGCTTTGTAAAAAAATCTTGGATGTAGCGATGGATTGTGCTATCAGCTTGTTTTAATAATATCTTGAGCTGTTTCCCACTTCTTATTGTCTTATTGTGTAACTGGTGGTGGCCTTTGCTGTGCCATGAAGATTTGGAGAAGAAAGAGGGGGGATGAAACAGGTGGTTTCCTAAATGGCAGATGCAAGAGCTCCTCCGTGATAATAACTTTACGATGTCTCCTGAGAATCTCCTAGGAAGCTTTTATACAGCTTCTCAGATTCACACAATGCCATTTTTTCGCACTGGGTGCAGGAGAACAGGGCTGCTGCTGTTTTCAAGAATCTGCACGTGTGGAATTGCTTAGTAGCACAGTGAACATCTGATGTTCTCACTTCTCGAAGTGAAATGCACATACCCAGAGCTGTGCATTCTCAGGCGTTGCCACATCACCTTTTCCAAAGTGTGCATGCACACGAAAGCTCATACCAAGAACAAACTTAGTTGGTCTCTAAGGTGCTACTGGAAGGAATTTTTTTATTTTATTTTGTTTTGACTATGGCAGACCAACACGGCTACCTACCTGTAACTTGATTTGTTGTGTTTGAGATCATTCCCAAAGTAAATCAAAGAGTACCGGAAGCAGGGTGTTTATCCTCTGATGCGGGGGGGGGGGATGACATTAAAATACTAATCAAGTGGGGGTTCATTTATCTAGGAAAGTGCATTGAATATAAATTTGCATAGCCTGAAAATTTCCAAGAAATAGCTTTAGTCTATCCAGAACATTTAAGGCATTCCCTCCCTTTGGGGATGTAGAAAAATGAAGGCTAGATGTTTGCTGCGGACTTTTATCCTCTCAGACACAGATGACCTTTTACATCAGTGAGCAGACGTCTATTTCCAATTAACACATTCCCTAGGAAAAGGTACCACTTGGACATGTTGGTGCAAACCACAACGGCAGTAATTCATATCTGGTTGGCTGGGTTCATGCTTCTGTATGTTGTATCACCCAATTATATTTTGATCAGGATGCTGTTTTCAGTAACTGGGACTGTGAACCTGTTACCTTCCCTCTTTTGACAGTGCAGACTTTTAGGCTCATGCCAATCCACATCATTTGTTGCAAGCAGAGATGGGAAATTTGTTTCGGTTTTCATTTAAATGTGACCCTACCTAATTCACAAGTTCTGGAAGCGACACACGAAGTAAAACGCTTCTCTGAATGTTGCAATGCAGTCCTCCAGCCAAGTAAGGTTTACAAAAGTGCATACGCTGAGGTCAAGTGTGCACCTGTATGTGAAAACAGCATACATAAATTGCATTGGATTGGGGGGGGGGGTTGTATTAAGAAGAAGAAGAAGAAGAAGATATCTGACGCAAAAAAGTGCATGGTAGGAAAAATTCGCCGTAAAATACTGATGAATTTTCATGAGGGCTCTCTCTCTCTCTCTCTCTCTCTCTCTCTCTCTCTCTCTCTCTCTCTCTCTCTAGCAAACTAATGTGGAAAACTGAAATTGAGATAGGGAAAACAAGAAACCAATAGAAGCCAAAACAGATTTCCCCATCCCTAATTGTTGGTCTGGTCTACAGAGTGAGGGAGTGAGAAACCTAAGTAGGGAGTTGAGAGGAATGCTTTCTTGAGTTTCGAACTCAGGCTGTCCTTCAGATTCTGTACTTTTTCAGATTTCTAAATGCAGTCCAGTGTCCAGAGAGCCAGTGTGGTGTAGTGGTTAAGAGCTTTGGACTCGTAATCTGGTGAACCGGGTTCGTGTCTCCGCTCCTCCACATGCAGCTGCTGGGTGACCTTGGGCTAGTCACACTTCTTTGAGGTCTCTCAGCCCCACTCACCTCACAGAGTGTTTGCTGTGGGGGAGGAAGGGGAAGGAGAATGTGAGCCGCTTTGAGACTCCTTCAGGTAGTGATAAAGCGGGATATCAAATCCAAACTCCTCCTCCTCCTCCTCCTCCTCCTCCTCCTCCTCCTCCTCCTCCTCCTCCTCCTCTTCTTCTTCTTCTTCTTCTTCTTCTTCTTCTTCTTCTTCTTCTTCTTCTGTCCTCGGACAGAAACCCAGCCAGATGGGCGGGGTACAAATATATTATTATTATTATTATTATTATTATTATTATTATTATTATTATTATATTATCAGAAGCATGCTAGCGTTTCTAGTGACTGCCATTAAAATAAGGGCACAATGATGTGCTGCGAGTTTTAATTTACATCATTTAATTTAGTCTGTCCACTGTTTATCTGCCCAGTTCTGTTTGCATATCCTTGCATTTCCTACACAAATAGCCATGGCAGGGTGGCTGATAGATTCTTCAGTCAAGAACAGACAATTTGAAAATGTTGGTAGCAGATTTATTTAATTATGTTGGCTTGGACAGCCTGCACAGAAACATATTTTGTTTTGTTTTGTTTTAGGTTCTCCTTTTTAGTTTCTAGCCTATAATATCCATTGTCCATAAGATCTATTATATTTCTCCTAAACTTTGGACTGGTCCTGCTCACACAGGAGAGTTCTGGGTTCTGAGCCATCAAGTGGCAAAATGCTTATGTGAAGGAGACCCTAATACTGAACTGTTGTTTGTGTGAAATTCTCCATCTCAGATACAGGATTCGCAGGTAGAATATTGCCTCCTTCAGTATGTATGAAATAACTTCTCCTTCTCTTGGCCTTGCCCTCTCACAGCTGTCAGATGGAATCAATCCAGGACAAGGCCTCGGCATCGAGATCATTGCTACCTTGCAGTTGGTGCTCTGTGTGCTTGCCACGACAGATAGGAGGAGGACCGACGTCTCTGGATCGGCACCCTTGGCCATTGGCCTCTCAGTGGCCCTGGGGCACCTTCTTGCTGTGAGTATGAACCTGGATCAGGGAACGCTTTGCAGTCTCCGGGACTGCAAAGCACATTAGGGCATCCACTTGTGAACTGCCGAGGACGAACAAATGTGTCAAACACACACACACACTAAAGCAGAAGAAGCTGCTCGTTTGCATAAAGCCTGCATATGCTAAGTTCTGCATGTAGACACGATTTTAGAAATTAAATAGAAATGAACTGCATCTTGCTATAGGGGAAGTTGCCAGGGACTTTTGTGCCAGTTTAGTCTCTTGCCAGGTGCTTTGGATAGTCTACTTCCGTTACTTCAAACAGAGCCAAAAACAAACCTAGGTCTCTCCACACACAACCTGCATTCAATCCTGTTTCCTCCTGAAAAGAGATATTTAGCATACCATCCTCTTTGGTGACTTGAGAGAGAAACAAGACTAACTCACACAAAATGGAGATTTGCAACTGAATACCCCTCGCGTGTGATCTAAGTTAAACACCACGTGAGAGAGTAGCAGAGAAACATCAACAGTTCATCATTTACCTGTTAGACTCTCTGCAATTCCTTTGTTTAGCTACTGTAGAAGTTTCCATGCTGTTTATTTAGCAGTACAAAATACAGAGTTATACAGAATTGTTTTCCGCTTCGATGTGCTGTTAAACAATTATACTTAACAAATGAGAGGTCCTCTGCAAAGCAGGACACAGGTTCATCTTGAGTTGTATTCAAAAAAGGATGCAGTAAAGAATATAGAACCAGGATCAGCGGAGGTGGAGGTGGTGATCCAAGGGTCTCTCTCCCCAGAATGGCATTTTGCTCATGGGTGCTGCCACCTACACACAACTCTTCTGCTCTGGGTTTAGTTATAAAATGGCATAGAAGGTACCTCATACCTGGGTCAGACACTGTGATGCCCACCTCTTCCTGATCCATATCTGAGTCCTGACAAACATAAACACATAAGAAGAGCCCACTTAGACCACTATCCTCTTCTCACAGCCACCAGTCAGATGCCCATGGAAGTCCATAAGCAGGACTCGAGTACAACAGTGTTCTCCTCACCTGTGATTCCTAGAATTGGGTGCTGAGAGGTATACTGCCTCTGCAATGGATGCTGTCAGGGACCGTGCTGAGGAGGGCTGCACTGAGGAAGAATGGTGGGAGCCACCCCCTCCTTCTGATCCCGATCCTGAATCATCCTGGGAGCAGGAGGACTGTACAGATTTGGAATAGTGGTTTGCAGAGGGGCATAGTTCAGAAGGCAGAAGCTGGGAAAATACTGGATGGGGAACCGCTAGCAGAAGAAACACTCAAAGAGAGAGAGAGAGAGTTCACAGAGTCACAGTCTCTGGGTAGCATCCACCCCTCTTCCCCAAAGTCCTGGAGAGCTCAGAGAGTGTCAGAACACAAAGCACAGAGGCTACAAACTTAAATTACAAGATGTAGTAGTGACACAGATTAATAGGGATGGAGGGAGGAGAGACCTTAACCGGGAGCACCACCATTCTGGTTAGATGCTTTCCTTTGTCCTTTCCTTTGTTTATTAAAGAAACTAACTGGTAAGAAAGAACACGGGTGGCGCTGTGGTCTAAACAACTGAGCCTAGGGCTTGCCGATCAGAAGGTTGGTGGTTTGAATCCCCGCGACGGGGTGAGCTCCCGTTGCTCGGTCGCTGCTCCTGCCAACCTAGCAGTTCGAAAGCACGTCAAAGTGCAAGTAGATAAATAGGTACCACCCCAGCGGGAAGGTAAACGACATTTCCATGCACTGCTCTGGCTTCACCAGAAGCGGCTTAGTCATGCTGGCCACGTGACCCAGAAGCTGTCTGCGGACAAAGGCTAAAGCAAGATGAATGGCACAACCCCAGAGTTGTTCACGACTGGACTTAATGGTCAGGGGTCCCTTTACCTTTAGCTGGCAAGAATTCCCTTTTGTTTGATCTGCTCATTTGTGGCCATGGGGGAGGAAGCCGATTCCCCCGAAGCCTGACAGATGCTCTCTTTGAGGGATGCTTCCTGAGATCTTTTTCAATGGAAATGTGGAAAAGTAGTTTCAAAATGCAACTGAATATGAATTAGCTAGTCGCCATAGCTGTCAAGTTTCAGATTTGAAAATAAGGGATCACCTATCCCGGGGACAGTCACATGTCAGTGGTGGGCGGAGCCAGAAGCAAAAGTGGGCGGAGCAGCAATGTAAACTCCAAGCAGGCTCGGGCTCGGAGTGGAGCAAAGAGGAGGGCAGCCATGTGCTCTGCGCGATGGAGCCCCATCGTCTTCTTGTCTGATCCCATCAAAACAGGACAGGAAGCAGCAGCTGCTCAAAGGCCGGCTGAGGGGCTCGGCGGCAACGGATAGGGGCTGATGCAGGGGGAGGAATACACCCCCCTGTAAGCATGGGGAATGGCTCCCACTTGCTTTGAGGGCTGAGGCTTTTCTCCCCAAGTAGGCGAGGTCTTCCCACCCAGTCCCTGGCCAGCAGGGGAGGAGCTGCTTCCATTAAAAACGGGAAATTTAAGGGAAATAAAAAATAAGGGAGAGCAGCGGGAAACTGCTTGAAATAAGGGAGAATCCCGGGGAAAACGGGATACTTGACAGCACTGCTACCCGCTTGCATTTGTGGGACGGACAGGTTCCCTCAACAGACTGCCGATACCTGATAGAAAACCTGCCTCCTTGTGATTCTCGCTCTCTCTTTACTCACCTTAGATTGACTATACTGGTTGTGGAATCAACCCTGCAAGATCTTTCGGGTCCGCTTTGATTACCACTAACTTCACCAATCACTGGGTAAGTTTCAGGTCTCAACACTGAAAATGGATGCCCGTTTGCGGAGGTACCGTTTATGCCACTTGTGGTATGCGCTGGAAGCAGAGGAGAGTTCTGCTACGACTGTCGGTTGCCATTTCCGCCTGCTGTTTGTGGGTTGCAGGCCTTGCCCATATAGGAGGTATGATAGCCACCTTCAAATATCTGAAGGGCTTTGGCCCTGAAGGTGGAGCAGACTTGCTCTCAGCTTCTTCAGAGGGTGGGACCAGAACCAGTGGATTTAAATTTACAAGGAGATTCTGGCTAAACATTAGGAAGAACGTTCTGGCTGTTAGACAGTAGAATGGACAGCCTTGGAAGGCTTCACTGGGGTTTAAAAGAGAGGTTAGAAGGCAATCTCTCAGGGATTATTTATCTGTGATTTCTGCATTTGAGGAGGGTTGGACTGGACCAGGGGTCCCCCAACTAAGGCCTGGGGGCCGGATGCAGCCCAATCACCTTCTAAATGCAGCCCGTGGACGGTCCAGGAATCAGCGTGTTTTTACATGAGTAGGATGTGTCCTTTTATTTAAAATGCACCTCTGGGTTATTTGTGGGGCCTGCCTAGTATTTTTACATGAGTAGAATGTGTGCTTTTGTTTAAAATGCATCTCTGGGGTATTTGTGGGGCATAGGAATTCGTTCATTTTTTTTTCCAAAATATAGTCCGGCCCCCCCACAAGGTCTGAGGGACAGTGGACCGGCCCACGGCTGAAAAAGGTTGCTGACCCCTGGACTAGACACACCTGTTTGTTTGTTTGTTTGTTTGTGTCAGGGAACTGTCCTCGGCACAACGAAGTGGGGGTGACAGGGGTTTGGGATGTTACAGAGAGCCCTGACAACACCTGAGGAACAGCACTTCTTCATCCAGTGGGGGCAGTAATGAGACCTCAAGCGGGGAAGGGGAGGTTTCTCAGGGAATGGGCTGCGAAGGCTCTAGGGACGTGAGAGAGCCTTTGTGCCCAGCGGGCGCAGAGGGTGGCACGCCAGTTCCGTCACCCCAATTGCGCAGAGGGGTGCCACGTAGGGCAAGGAGGAGATTCTGCACCCTGCGTCTTTTTTGCTGGGGGGGGGGTAACCGGAAAGGGGCACTCCCGGATTCTGCTGATGGATGATACGGACATGTATTTGTTAGCTTTGCTCTGTAAATAGCTTTCCACAATAAAACTATGAAAAGAAGCAACGGAATCGGCTGGTTACTCATGAGCAACGAACCGGAGATCTTACAGTTTGCAATATTACAAAAAAACAAAACACAGAGACTGGATTAAAAAGGGAAACAAACCACTTAGCAGTGTGCTGTTACCAAGCTATGTGCAAAACTAAAAGTAGTCAGATCTTCTTAGCTTCTTTTCCCTGCTGGTGTAACCCAGAACTAATCACCTGCATTTAGTTCCTGCTCACCGTACACCACCTATTGACTATTCATCTTCTTCTCTAAAAACCTGGGTGGAGACAGTTTGAGGACCTCTCTTCACTGCCAGGAAATGATGAACCGGGAGGGGGTGGAAATGAGATAATCGCTGACGCCTCTGAAATAACCGATTGCTAAATTGCGATGTTTCTCTGTGAACTGCTCTGACAAATGCATCTTCTGTTGACCTTGCATTTCAGATCTTCTGGGTTGGCCCGCTGATTGGAGGGGCCAGTGCTGCCCTCATCTATGACTTCATCCTGGCTCCTAGGAGCAGCGACGTAACCGATCGCATGAAGGTCTGGACCAGTGGCCATGTGGAGGAATACGATCTCGACGCCGATGACTCCAGGGTGGAGATGAAACCAAAGTAGAGGCGTACCGAGACAAGAAGGAGAAGAAGAAGACAAACAAAACCAATCTCTGAAGATTTTTATCAGTATTATAGACTCTTTGTAAAGCAACAAGCAATTCTTCCCAAAAATTTTATAAGTCATTAGAGTTTTTCTCCTCTTATTTCGTGCCTTTTCTTTCCAGACTTTTAAATCTGTGGCTGCACAGCGAGACAAAACAAATGGTGGCGGGGGGGGGGGGGAAGAGATGGCTATATTTTGTACTATATATATATGTGTGAAAGAGCTAGGAAGAAGATTTGCAGTAATGATTCTGGAAGCCCAGGTTTAGATTTCTTAATCCAAAGGGACTGGCTTCTCCTGCAGCAGATGGGCATATTGCAATGAAGCCCACGTGGACAGCCTACAGGCAGTCAGAAAGGGATATCTGAAGAGGTTTCACCTGCCAAATTCTAGAAATGAAAAATGGAAGTGCCTGGTGAGAAGATTTCGAACACGGAGGGCCAATTTTGATATGCCGCAGATTGTGCCGATCTCTAGAAAGTGTCTGAGACACCAGAAGTGGCTTGTTTTTTAAAAACCCATTTATGAACAGGCTTCAGAAGGAAGTTGGTGTTACTCAGGGCTATTTTTCCAGAAAAAAGAGGTGCTGGAACTCACCACGAACACCTCCCTTGTTTCCTTATAGTGGCAATGGCACCCACCTGAGAGGTGCCGGAACTGAGTTCTGGTGAGTTCCAGCTGGGGGGGAAAAGCCCTGGTGTTACTTAGGTGCAAGGAGTCTACCTTTGTGGAGTGTGTCTGCCTGATTTGGCATACTCTTACATACAAATAACATGCGTTTATATATTATATGCATGTCGCTGCATACAAAATCCAAAACACAGGCATAACGCTCTATAAAGTATGAAATATCTCTTATTTCTTGCAACTTGAAAGGACTTCTCTTTCCCTTTGCAGACATCTGCTGGCAATTTATTTATTTTCAAAGCCACACCTTGACGAAACGTTGGCAGGGGCCAGGTATAATTTTTGCCACGAACTGGCCGATCGCCCTGGAGATCAAAGGTTAGCATACCAGCTACCAGGAAATTCCCCAAGCCAAGCGTAATTGAAATTAGTGGGGGTTAACGCAATTGGTTTTTCAAAGCTCCCCTATATTGTGCAGGATAATGGCCCCGGTGGGCTGTGCCAGTAAACGTTATTGTATGTAATTAATGTCAGCCCAGGTTTATTCATGTCTGTTAACACGCATTCCTCTTCACCATTAATTCTGTTGCATGTAAAAACGCTACCGACTCCCAATAAATGTTTACACCTTATAGTTTTGCATGTATGTAAACTGTATCTGTACATTCCCATATTACAAAGCCCCACCAACCTGCTTTGGGATGACAGCAGTCACCAGCTCCAATCAACATGGCAGGGGACGATGGGATTTGTAGTCCAAAACATCAGAATGGGGCCAGGTTGGGGGAGGCCAGCATAAAGAAAAGAGAATATACGTCTAAAGAATAAATCAAATATTTTCACAAATTTTCATAAATTTAAAACTTCCAAATTCTTTTATTGTTCAGACGTTTGCTTTGAGGGATACTTAACATAAAGTATCAACATTTTGTGGATGGGTTTTATAGCAACGATGTTGTGCATTAGCTTGAACTCATTAGATTTGCAAGTTTATTTAATAATTATAAAGAATTTTATTTGTACCCCGCCCTCACAGGCTGGAGCCAGGCTCAGAGCAGCTAACATTATATAAATAATACAATATGCATAAAAAACAAGCAGCCAATCGATTAAAATGCATCCCAAAATTAATTCAAATACATTAAAATTAAAACTGGACAGATGACAATCCTCAGGTTAAAATTGAAAGTGGTTAATACTCAAAAGGACCAACTGTGTCCACTGGATATCATAAGGACCTGTGAGCAGGCTGGGAAACCTCCTTTCTCCCCCAATCTGACATCCCACCAGCAACGAAAAATGCAATCCTATCCCAGTTTAGGAATATTGGAGGAAAAAAATAGACGGGGATAATCTGAACTGGATTTCTACAAATGAATTTAAGTTAGAAGAATGTACTGGGAAAAGACACTTCAGTCCTAAATCCTCAATAAACAGCAGTAACCAGGAAAAAAGATACGATGGTAATTTTTCCTTTATCTCTCTTTCAAGAGCAACATCCATTTCCCAAGGCATTCTGGAGTAGTTCAATTCAGCCCTGTTAGGTAGGCGAGATGGAGTGTTCTGAGGTTACCCAGTGAGCTGAGCTATATGGCAAAAGCGAGAATTTGATTCAAACTCTCTGTAGTTTAACTCTGGCACTATTTACTTGACCTTTCCGCCTCAGTTTAGCAAACACTCAAATCTTCATAACCGCCACAACACCCATACAGGGAAGTGGCTCCCCCTAGGAGGAAAGATGGCAGTCCTGGGGATTTTTTTTAGGTCAGAGAAAAGGTGACTAAGAGATGGAGTGGTAGAAGACAACTCTCCAACATGGTAGCTCTCCGATGGCTTGACATCATCTCCGAAGCCCCACACTTCCACTGTCTCCCAAGACAGATGGATTGCCAACAATGGTAGAGTTTAATAAAATTATGCATGGAGAAAATGGATCGATATATTTCTCTCTCTCTCTCTCTCTCTCTCTCTCTCTCTCTCTCTCTCTCTCTCTCTCTCAACACAAGAACTCCCAGACATGCAATGAAACTGAATGTTGGTAGATTCAGGACAGATAAAAGGAAGTAGGTCTTCATGCAGAATATAATTAAACTATGGAACTCGCTGCTGCAGGATGCCGTACCGGCCATCTTTGAAAGAGACTTGAAAAGAGGATTCGACAAATGCATGGAAGGCAAGGCTATCTAATCTATCTATCTATCTATCTATCTATCTATCTATCTATCTATCTATTACATCCACTGTCAGAGACAATATGGAAAGCAAGGCTATCTGATCTATCTATCATCTATCTATATCTATCTATCTATCTATCTATCTATCTATCTATCTATCTATCAATCAATCATCTATCTATCATCTATCTATCTCTATCTATCTATCTATCTATCTATCTATCTATCTATCTATTACCTCCACTGTCAGAGACAATGTGGAAAGCAAGGCTATCTGATCTATCTATCATCTATCTATATCTATCTATCTATCTATCTATATCTATCTATCTATCTATCTATCTATCTATCTATCTATCATCTATCTATCATCTATCTATCTCTATCTATCTATCTATCTATCTATCTATTACCTCCACTGTCAGAGACAATGTGGAAAGCAAGGCTATCTGATCTATCTATCATCTATCTATATCTATCTATCTATCTATCTATCTATCTATCATCTATCTATCATCTATCTATCTCTATCTATCTATCTATCTATCTATCTATCTATCTATCTATCTATCTATCTATCTATCTATTACCTCCACTGTCAGAGACAATATGGAAAGCAAGGCTATCTGATCTATCTATCATCTATCTATATCTATCTATCTATCTATCTATCTATCTATCTATCTATCTATCTATCTATCAATCAATCATCTATCTATCATCTATCTATCTCTATCTATCTATCTATCTATCTATCTATCTATCTATTACCTCCACTGTCAGAGACAATGTGGAAAGCAAGGCTATCTGATCTATCTATCATCTATCTATATCTATCTATCTATCTATCTATCTATCTATATCTATCTATCTATCTATCTATCTATCTATCTATCTATCTATCATCTATCTATCATCTATCTATCTCTATCTATCTATCTATCTATCTATCTATTACCTCCACTGTCAGAGACAATGTGGAAAGCAAGGCTATCTGATCTATCTATCATCTATCTATATCTATCTATCTATCTATCTATCTATCTATCTATCTATCTATCTCTCTCTCTCTCTCTATCTATCTATCTATCTATCTATCATCTATCTATCATCTATCTATCTCTATCTATCTATCTATCTATCTATCTATCTATCTATCTATCTATCTATCTATCTATCTATCTATCATCTATCTATCATCTATCTATCTATCTATCTATCTATCTATCTATCTATCTATTACCTCCACTGTCAGAGAAAATATGCCTCTGAGTACCAGTTTCTGGGAATCGCAGGTGGGCAGAGCATCCTTGCATTCGTGTCCAGTTTCTGAGTTTCCCACAGGCATCTGGTTGGCCACGTTGAGAACAAGATGCTGGACCAGGTGCTGAGCTGCGTCATTGTGATGTGCGGAAGCACTCAGGAGTCAAACTGTATTTTAAGTAGGGCTTTATTCCAATTGCTGTCTTGCATCACCATAAAGCAGTCTTCTTACATCCAGGAATCAGCACACACGGGCGGGATTGCATACAAAGTGGGAAAGTCTACCTAGAAGAGATAAGGGGAAGCAGGAGGCCCGAATCGTCGGTTCTGGCCCCTGCTTTACTGGGGCAAGCCTTGCCCATAAGTTTCTCTGTTTGTATTCTGTTTCCTTGAATAAAAAATCCGCTTTACTGATCGTCTCTCAGTCTCCGTGCTGACCTGCAGCTGAACCAGCCCCGACACAGAGCAACTTATAAAATACAAAGCCTTTTTAAACAAAACTCAGAAAGTGCAATACAAGATTCCTAAAAAGTTCAATGCCACAATAAGACAGACAACAACTAGCCCTAACCCCACCCCACCAAAAGATGGGCACCACAAAATTGGATACCTTAACTACCAAAGGCCTTACTTAGTGCACTCAGATGTCTCAACATTGTCACTAGTGCACTAAGATGTCTCAATGTTTCCCTAGGGACAGCATTCCACACACAGGGGGGCACCATTGAAAAGTCATGTTCTAATGGTTTTTCTGGGGGCCCTGATCCAAGTAAAGTTTTTTGCACAGCTACAACTCTTTCAAAGAGGTCACACACACACACACACACACACACACACAACTTACTCAGGGGAGTGGGGGAATGGCTCTATGATGCCACAGAGGCTAGCCAATCAGAGCTGTGCGCAGGTGGCTTTTTCTGGAAATGCGGCAGAACTGGTTCCTCCTGCGCTCGATTTTGTAGGGAAGATGGCGCAGGTCCCCCCCAACAGCTTCATGGTGGCTTGGCAGCGCTAATAATAGCCCTGCATGCCTTGAAAATAACAATGTTAATGAATCCCACTAGGAAGGAAGTTTCCATTGTCTTCCTGATACGCAACAGCTGCCTACCGGTTCTTTTGTTAAGATTAAACATCATCTTTCATAACACTGCCGTTTGGGGGGGGGAGGGGTTTATTTTTCTCTTTGTCCTCTGGCAGCCTTGCGTGTCGGACTCAGATAAAACCAGGAAGTGCGGAAACAAAGACAATTGTGACACCGAAAAGAAAGGGGGAAGAAAAAGAATGGCCTGGGTTCGGTTCTCCAAGGTTTGCATATAAATCCCAGCTTGGGTCTTATCAGAACAGAACCAAATTAAGAATTCATTAAAAGCACGGAGGATCGAAGTGTGCCATGCAGTAGGAGGTTTAGGGAGGAACTCATGGAAGATGGAGCAAGCTTATTGTCGTGTGCTCGGACCAATGGATTCAAGTTACAAAAAAAGGAGATTCTGACTAAATATCAAGAAGAACTTTCTGACAGCAAGAGCTGTTGGATTGGACTCCCTCGGGACGCTGTAGACCTCCTTGGAGGTTTTGAAGCAGAGGTTGGGTGGCCATCTGTCATGGATGCTTTAGCTGAGATTCCTGCATTGCAGGGGGTTGGGCCAGATGACCCTAGTTAGAATCATAGAATCCTAGAGTTGGAAGAGACCACAAGGGCCATCCAGTCCAACCCCCTGCCAAGCAGGAAACACCATCAAAGCATTCCTGACAGATGTCTGTCAAGCCTCTGCTTAAAGACCTCCAAAGAAGGAGACTCCACCACACTCCTTGGCAGCGAATTCCACTGTCGAACAGCTCTTACTGTCAGGAAGTCCTTCCTAATGTTTAGGTGGAATCTTCTTTCTTGTAGTTTGAATCCATTGCCCCGTGTCCGCTTCTCTGGAGCAGCAGAAAACAACCTTTCTCCCTCCTCTAGATGACATCCTTTTATATATTTGAACATGGCTATCATATCACCCCTTAAGCTTCTCTTCTCCATGCTAAACATACCCAGCTCCCTAAGCCGTTCCTCATAAGGCATCGTTTCCAGGCCTTTGACCATTTTGGTTGCCCTCCTCTGGACACCTTCCAGCTTGTCAGTATCCTTCTTGAACTGTGGTGCCCAGAACTGGACACAGTATTCCAGGTGAGGTCTGACCAGAGCAGAATACAGTGGCGCTATTACTTCCCTTGATCTAGATGCTATACCCCTATTGATGCAGTTCTACGACTCTATGGGGTGCATTGGCAGGACACATGCTGTGCATGCAGAAGGTCCCAGTTTTCAGTCCCTGATAACTCCAGCTAAAATGATCAGTTGGCGAATATGACCAGTCCTCTTCCAGAGACCTTGGAGAACCACTTCCAAGTCAGAGTAGACAATGTGGGCTATAATAATAATAATAATAATAATAATAATAATAATAATAATAATAATAATAATTTTTATTTATTTATACCCCACCCTCCTTGGCCAAGACCGGGATCAGGGCAGCTAACACTGAATATAAATACAGTAAAAACATTTAAAAAACAAAACAAAAAACAGTTGATTAAAATATAAGTTAGAATACAGTTTAAAGAGAGCCAGTGTGGTGTAGTGGTTGAGAGCGGGAGACTCGTAATCTGGTGAACCGGGTTCGCGTCTCCGTTCCTCCTCATGCAGCTGCTGGGTGACCTTGGGCTAGTCACACTTCTCTGGAGTCTCTCAGCCCCACTCACCTCACAGAGTGTTTGTTGTGGGGGAGGAAGGGAAAGGAGAATGCTAGTCGCTTTGAGACTCCTTCGGGTAGTGATAAAGCGGGATATCAAATCTAAACTCTTCTTCTTCTCTTCTTCCAAAATGCAGCTTAAAATGCAGCCTCGTTTTAGTGGTAGCCTATCAAAGCCATAAGGGGGGAAAGCGTCAGATATTCACAGGAAGAAATATCCATGCTGGTCCTACATGGGCCAGCAAAAAGAGCCCAAGGGAAAATTTATATACAAATCCCATATAAGGGGTTCCGTCAAATCAATCAATCAATCAATCATCCAATCTTTCATCCAAAGATCTCAGTGTGAGAGCCAGTGTGGTGTATTGGTTAAGAGCGGTAGACTTGTAATCTGGTGAACCAGGTTCGCGTCCCCGCTCCTCCACATGCAGCTGCTGGGTGACCTTGAGCTAGTCACACTTCTCTGAAGTCTCTCAGCCCCACTCACCTCACAGAGTGTTTGTTGTGGGGGAGGAAGGGAAAGGAGAATGTTAGCCGCTTTGAGACTCCTTCGGGTAGTGATAAAGCAGGATATCAAATCCAAATCCTTCTTCTTCATCATCCCAGGGCAGTTCACAGGATAAAATCACAAAATTTTGTTGTTTAGTTGTCTTAGTCGTGTTCGACTCTCCGTGACATCATGAACCAGAGCATGCCTTGGAAACTCTCACTTTCTTCTCAAAACTACTCCTTTTTTATATATCCTTGGAGTTTTCTTGGCAAAATACTGGTTTGCCAGTTCCTTCTCCAGGTGGATCACATTTAGTCTAAATTCTTGGCTATGACCTCTCCGTCTTGGGTGGCCCTGCAAGGCATAGCTCATAGCTTCTTGGAGTTATTCGAGCCCCTTCGCCACGACAAGGCAGTGATCCATGAAGGGGAAAATTACAAAATAAGAACACACACACACACAAATTGACAAAAAAAAAATTGTCCTATGGTTGGGGAAAGCATTCCGCAAATGGGGAATCGCTTACAAAAAAAATGCATCAATAGATGTGGAAAGGTGAAAAACTGAATTTAAGAGGAGGATAAAGGTGCAATGGAGGGAAATGGACAGATCCCTATTCATGACCCACTAAGGCAAATGTAATCTGTGCGTAATGTATTGCTCCCAGCTGGGAGCGGAAAAAAACATCCCCCCCCCTCAGCTTACTTGATACTACAAAAAGGAATAGCTGGATCTGGCTTATATTGTGGGCCATTGGGACAGTGCCTCTGGCTGGCTAAGACCTTGGAGAGTTCCTGCTTATGCAGCTGGAGACAGCAATATCAAAAGCAGCACGATGACCAGAAACAGATACAATATGAAAAACTTTATGGAATGATTCAAAACATCAAAACTGACAAACTGAGGTCTCAGACCAGGTCTCTCCGTGGTTTTAAGTTTGGTAATGAGTTGCAATTCAGCAACTGGTCTGAATAGAGACATTGGATTCTTATCTCATTATACACGACAAATTTATTTTGAACCTTCTCACCCCTTGCTTTTCCTTGTAAGACCAAATGCAGTCGTTAACAGTCGCCAACAGGTTTACCACAGCTATCAGCCTATCACCCATTCCCACCACCCTTCTGAGTAATACCCCTCCCCGCCCTCTCACTATATATAAGGGTCTGGTGACTTCTGTTTCAGTGTATCTGAAGAACTGTGCATGCACACGAAAGCTCATACCAAGAACAAACTTAGTTGGTCTCTAAGGTGTGCTACTGGAAGGAATTTTTTATTTGGTTTTGACTATGGCAGACCAACACGGCTACCTACCTATAACTGTGTATTTTTGTTCTCTTCCATTCCCCGCATGTCCTTGTCATCGATTCATTCTCTCCCATTTCCTTTCTTTCCCCCCTTTTTATTTTTTCTAACCTTTTGGCAATTATTAACTATAATCAACAAAACTCTGACCCTCCCCCCCAAACCCTTCAAACCATAATATTTTGCATGCTGCCCCATGTTTCACATTAAGCAGAGATGGAGGGTGGGTTGGTATAACACCCAGTAGAGGTCAGGGGCGATCCAAACCATCAATATTTTTTTAAATTCACATATATGCTTCATGAAGCATGAATTACCGTATTTTTCACTCCATAGGACGCACTGGACCATAGGGCGCACCTCATTTTTAGAGGAGGAAACAAGGGGAAAAAATATTTTTCTGGTTTTCCTCCTCTAAAAGCCCTGTTTTTTTGAGGATCAGCTAAAAGTTTTGCAGCTTTTTTGCAAAGGGTAAAGCCCTGTTGTTGTTTTTAGGATCAGCTAAAAGTTTTGCAGCTTTTTTTGCAAAGGGAAAAGCCCTGGGTTTTTTTTGGGTTTTTTTTGAGGATCAGCTAAACGTTTTGCAGCTTTTTTGCAAAGGGGGAAAAGCAAAGCTCCTTTTGCAAAAGGGGGAAAAGCAAAGAGGAAAAGCCCCATTTTTATGGGGTTTAACTCACATTTCTGAAAAATCTTAAGGAAAGGGAGCAGTTTCTACTGTTTCCAGACAGATAATCTAATCAGCCAGTCACATGTTGCTGGGGAAACAACCAACCTCCCTCTGCAGCACATTCAACAAAGGAGGGCGGGGCTGAGAGGGAGCCGGGACTCTTATCTCTCTCCCGATCTCTTGCTGATCAGCTGCTGAGCTGGGTCCTTTCAACACCCCCTTTTCTCTTTGTAAAATAAAAAGCACAATCTGCTTTTGGCCCCTGGGCAATTCAGCTCCAGGGACCACCATTCGCTCCATAAGACGCACAGATATTTCCCCTTACTTTTTAGGAGGAAAAAAGTGTGTCTTATGGAGCGAAAAATACGGTAGGCAAGTTCATATTAACAGGAGGACCAAAGAGAATTCTTGCTCCATTCCTGTTCGTTGCTAACTTGAAATATATATATCTATATACACAGCCTTTTTCATACTCGCCGACCAGCTTCTATAATGCATGCAGATGGAACAAGGAGGACTGAGGGATTTATTCATTCACTTTGCCATTTGGAAAACAAAATGCTCCCTCATGGCACAGGGAAAATGGAGGAAAACATGCTTGGCAGAGATGTGGGGTTTTTCAAGTCCTTTTCTGGGAAGTGTTTGCAACCCTCTGCTTAGAACTGACTGCTGCAGAACACTGACTGCTGTCTGGCGAAAATGCATCTTTTGGCCACGTACAGTTGGGAAGGGTGCAGAATGAAGCACTGAGGCGGCAGTGAAAATTTGGCTCAGATGCAGTATCGGGGGAAGTTCAGGGTTTGTTTCTTTTAAAACTCCCCTCCCAGGCTGACTGATGATGTTTCTGGGTGCATTCAGATGTGAGGAATACTGTGTTATTTTTCCTGATTGAACCTTGATACTAGATTACTGTAATGCACTATTTGTGGGGTTGCCCTTGGGTCTAGTTTGCAAAGTCCAACTGGCACAGAATTCTGCAGCCAGATTGCTTCGGGTTGAGAACGTGGGACCCCTTTGTTAAAGCAGCTGAACTGGCTGCCCATTTACTATTGAGCCAGGCTCAAGGTATTAATTGTATTAATTAACAAACCAAACAACTTAGGTCTAGGCTAGGGTGAACCCTTATACCTCAGCTGAGTCTCTGATATCATTTGCTGGAGTGTCTTTGGTCATTCCCCAAGTTGGGGAGGCTTGCTAGACAACAATGAGAAATGGCGCCCTTTAGCGTCATTGGCCCAGTCCTATGGAACTCTCTGCCACTAGAGATTCAACGGGTGCCTTCTGTGCCAACTTTTAAATCCCTGATGAAAACTTTTCCATTCTGCCAGCCCTATGAGTGCATCTCCCAATATGGCTTATTGATGTCTGCTTTTAATATCTCTTTGCTTTTAACTTGTTTTTAACTTTGTATGTATGATATCATTCTTTGGCTTTACGTTTTTATATTGTTTTAAACCGCTGTGATTTTTATTTTTACGATACAGCGGTATATCAATATTTTCAAAATCAACAAACAAATTATATGGCTAGCGCTTCTGCCCCGGTTTTCTGTTGTTCCTTTCACAGCCCACTGCCTGTTGCATTACGAACTGTAGCAATTTGACCGACATGCCGGTGTGTTATTCTAAAGTTAAATGCCCACAAACTTTAACCAGGTACAAGGTAAAAGGAACCCTCAGCAACCAAATATTTGCTTCTCTTACTGAACCTTGGAGAGCAGATGGCGGAGTGTGCCAAGCCATGGGCAGTTGCCAGACTGTGGCCAAATTTCTCTGGGACTTGCCCAAACTGAAATCAGTACAGTTACTTTGTGGAAGAGAAATTCATTGGGAAAGAAACTTCTTTTTTCAAAAACAAAACAAATCCCCCCAAAACCACACAAAAGGTCTCTTTTGAGGCCTAAGAGTGTGAATAACCAAGCAGCCTTGACTTTCCTCTGGAGTAGAGAAAGCTCCACGCTTCCTAAGGAGATATTGGTGCCTTCGAAATGAAACAAAACAATGACAATCCCTGTGGCTCCCTTTTCTCTTCCAAGCAGGAATTGTTGCCAACCACTGCCATTTCTGAAATCTTTCTTTGGCGTCTGTTTCGAGAGGCGGTCTGTGGGATTGGTTCCTAATCAGTACAGAAAACTTATTTTCCCTCTTTTTTGGTGGGGGGGGAAGCACCTCAGACACAAGAAGGCAAAGCCAAACTGATGAAGAATTTGACTCGGTCACTTGACATTACAAAGACTCAATGGAACAGAAGTTCAAGAGTGCCCATATTATGCCCACACACCTTTCTAGATGCCAGTATCCAAATAGAGAGGATTGTTGTTGTTAGATTTCCCCCTGCTATTTGATATCTACGTTGCTCACTAGGAAATGTTGGGTGGTGCTTAAATAAGTTTTACTCAAAGTAGACCCCTTGTAATTGAAACCCCCTAGCCCATTACAATGGTTCAGCTGTGAGCAAAACCTAGTTGGATGCCATCCATAGTTTTCAAAGCATTTAAATAGAAAGATCAACCGTGCAAAATCTTTGCGCTATTTAAGATTGTTGTTGTTCAGTCGTTCAGTTGTGTCCGACTCTTTGTGACCCCATGGACCAGAGCATGCCAGGCACTCCTGTCTTCCCCTGCCTCCCGCAGTTTGGCCAAACTCATGCTAGTCACTTCGAGAACACTGTCCAACCATCTCGTCCTCTGTCGTCTCCTTCTCCTTGTGCTCTCCATCTTTCCCAACATCAGGGTCTTTTCCAGGGAGTCTTCTCTTCTCATGAGGTGGCCAAAGTACTGGAGCCTCAGCTTCAGGATCTGTCCTTCCAGTGAGCACTCAGGGCTGATTTCCTTCAGAATGGATAGGTTTGAACTTCTTGCAGTCCATGCAAGAGTCTCCTCCAGCACCATAATTCAAAAGCATCAATTCGTCGGCGATCAGCCTTCTTTATGGTCCAGCTCTCACTTCCATACATTACTACTGGGAAAACCATAGCTTTAATTTTAATTTAATTAAGATTAGCAAAATGAGAACCTGAAATTTGTTCATAAGGATCCTCTTGTTGCGAAAAATGTATTGCACTTGGATGGTTCCTGCCCCGCACCCCCAGCACTGGAGAACTTTGCAGTATTTGGCTCATTGAAGGAGGAAGATGCCATTGTAAGGTAGAGGCTAATGCTGATAAATATTATTTTGCCTTCATCCATCAGGCCATGTCTCACATGGGGAAACACCTCCTTGGAGCTGGGATGCTTCTGTTACCAGAAATGGAGCTAACCGTGTTTCTCTCGGCTGTCCAAGCCAATCTTCTTCCTCTGCATTCTTCAGCATTTGAACAAGCAGGCAGGATCTGCAATGACCGTTCCCCACATCAAATGGGGTGCGCATTTTGCGTGGTCGTGTGCAGCCCCCTTAGATCCCACAGCAGCACCTGACAGTTTGGACTGGCACCACCTTCCTGGGCAAGATACCTGTGGTCTCTGCCTACCCCAGTCAGCTGCCAATCCCGCCTGGGGAGGTGTTGCCAGGGGGATTGGCCAGGTGGGAGGAGGGTCCACACAGTACACAATAGAGGGTGTAGCTTACCTGAGAAGCAGCAGTCGGCTCCAGAGCTTCTCCCACCCCCCACTCACTCAATTAACGCTTTCTTTACAGGTTAACCTCTTTTCCACAGGTACGCAGGCGCTGCTATGTCAAGGCCGCTGTTGAAGGGCCGGAAAGGAATTTCCCTGCATTGGCAGGTTTCGCCTTTCCCGTAGCAATTCGTCACAACTTTGGCGGTTGCAGGCCTTGGGCAGAATCCTTTAGTCATCTTCCTAAATGGGGGGCGTGGGGCGGTGACTCCATGCCCCCAGTGTAGCAGCAATAACAGGGTTCCCATTAAAGGGGCTTGGGGGAAGGCATTGGCCATACGCCCAGAGATTGTCATTGCCCTCCCCCTCCAACGGCGGCAAATGGGGGGCGGGCTATTTGCTTGAACACATGTTCTCCAGACTTAGCCCAATCCCCACACATGTTGGATAACCCTGAAGTTACCCAGATCCCCGGCTGGGGGGCTGGGAAGGATAAACGCCCAATGCCTGAGCCAAGGTCTTCCTACATCTGAATCTTAATAAAGTAGTGGCCAATTTTAATCCCATAGCACGTTGTCTTGTGTCATTATTCCGCTCAGGGGCTGCATGGGGTTTGGGGGACTCCGCCTGGCCACGCAAATTGCATTTCAGACTCCTCCCGGAACTGTGAAACACCTCCTCCTTGTGCCTTGTAACAATTGCACCAATTCTATCCTACCTTTGGACCACGAGTGGAAAACCTCTGGCCCAGGATCGCATTGTGGCCCTCCACATCTCTGTATCTGGCCTTCTGAACCCTCCCCTCACTGGCAAGGTGCCCTTGAACTCTGATAATATCCCTTGCTTATCAGGATAGAGAGATGGCTATGTGATTGTGGGCAGAAGCTGGCCTTCTGTACAAAGGTCAGAGAACTTGCTCTGAGGTCCATTCAATAACCTATAAATAATATACACAAGTATCAATTGTGGTGAAAATAATACAACAAAACAAAACAACAACACCACAAACTGGCTATGACTATAAAACCAAATTTACTGGAATAGAAATGAGCTGATAACCATTGGATTCACAAACATGCTAAAGTGCCAAGTGGAAATACTGAAAACAAAGGGTAAAAATACAGCGATATCTGAACAAATTGGATTGATGAATAATATATAGATATAATATAACCTCCTTAATTTGAGCTGCACCAATGATCACCTTTATCCATCACTTTTAGTCCTGAACATTGGTTGCTCCTCTTTCTCCATATGGGCTCCATGTGCCCCAGAAAGGCACTGCCAGTCATTGTAGACAAAACTGAGTTGGAAGGACCAGTGGGTCTGATTCAGTATAAGGCAGCTCTCTGTAAACGTAATGAGTGGAAAAGAAAGGCAGGAGATTTTTTTTTTCCTGGCATGGTGCTGATGCCAGTTGTTAATATATAATTGCTGGTGTCAATAAGACATCTGGGGGGAGGGAGGGAGGGAGGGAGGGAGGGAGAGAGAGAGAGAGAGAAGCCCATCATAATTCTGCAAGAACTGAGCACATTAAGCAATGGATCCAGCCTGCCAGGAAAGGAAATGAATCAGTCCCAGGGCAAAAATATGCAAGGCGAGACGGGCATCTGTTACGGAATAATCAGATCAGCTCCAGCTGCAGTGAAAGCAGAGAGAGGCGAAAACGACCCAGTTGTTTTGTCTAAGCCAAACAATGCTGCTTGAAAGATTACTGGGGCCATGGCTAGGCCTGCAGAAACGGCATCCGCCGGATTCAGCAGCGCAGCCCGCAAGGAGCTTGGGTAAGAAAACCCAGTTTTGCTGGGGAAACACCACCTGGCAAGGAACCACTCCGTGCAATAGAAATGAGCGCAATGGAATCGGCAGGGTTGCAGCTGGGCCACAGAGAGAAGAAAGAGGCCAGAGCTTTGCATGCAGCTGGGTGAGGGACAACAACCCACACCAAAATGGTTAGGCTTCTTATAAAGGTGCGGAAATGCAGTTCTTGAAAGCCCCCCTGCACTAGAAAACAAGAACGATGCCTCCTGCCTCTTATGTAGCATAAAGGAGTGCGGCAATTCCTTGAGAGTGTAATAAGCAAAAATCTGCCCTTATTCCCTTATGGCGTACACAAGAGCGCTTGCAAAGTCCTTTGCAGGTTCTCCATTGATAGGAGTCAAAACCAGAGGCCAACCAGAGAAGATTGAGAAGCAAAACAGCTAGTAAGCTTGATCTTTATTGAAGCTGTTGCAACAGCGGTGTTTTTCTGGGGGAAAGACCCAGAACAATGCAGACATGCTCTTATAAAGACATTTCAAAATCCCTCCTGGAGTCTAGCCCACCCCCAGAAACAGCATCCAATCACAGAAGAGGTGTAACCCAAGACCCCCCCCCCCCAGATACATCAGAGCTACATCACAAAATGGGAGGGTCAGAGGAGGTAACTTGGGAATTTTCCACACCTGTGCCATCTCTCCTTGATCCCTCCCAGACAAACATTTCTGCAAAACGAAAGGTTTCCTGCCCTGGCCGGTAGGGCTAACGGCTGTCCTTTGTGAGGAAAATGGCCCATCATCTGGCACTCAGGCAGAGACTTCTCACCTCCTCCCTGCAGATGAAAACACTTGGCCAGCTAGGAGTCAAAATGGAGTGAGGCCTGTCTTCCTGTGCTGTTTTCCGACATGTGGCCTTATTTGTTTGGTACATTAATAACAATTATTATATATATGAAAGAACTTAACATTCTTACAACAAGAGCCACAATCAAATCTTTGTTCCTGAGGAACTAGATTTCTTCTTGCAGAGGATCTTTATGTGGCGGCGGCGGGTGGGAGCAGCATTTGAAAATGGCATACCATTTTTAAACCTGCCATGGTTGGAACAGAGGCACTGCCTGCGCTAACTGGCAGAGGTGCTCTACGATCTCAGGCAGGGAAGACCCCCCAGTTCTTCTGGGGGATTGAACCTGGAAACTTCTCCATGCAAGGCAGATGCTCTACCCCTGAGCTACAGCTCTCCTGCAAGGGAATCCTCCCTGGCAAAGTGCCCCCTCCATCTGCAAGCGGCATATCTGCTAATGGCAGCGTTGGTGGCAGTGGCAGCGGACACGAGACGGGCAGCTGTGAGTCACCGGGACATTATAATTCCTCACCCACGGCAGTGTTATGTTGGAGGAATTGCAAGTACAGCCGTACCTTGAAACTTGAATGGAATCCGTTCTGGAAGTCTTTCTGACTTCCAAAACATTCGGAAACCAAAGCATGGTTGCAGGAAGCTCACTTTCAGTTTTCGGTCGTTCGGGAACCAAAGCATACAGATTCCAAGGCGTTCGGCGACCAAGGTACGACTTTAATTAAACTGGTGGATGGCTTGCAAACAGTGCAGAGTACCCTCCAACCTTTCTCCAATGAAAATAGGGATATCCTGTTTTTCCATTGGGAAGCTTCTGCTGGGTTTGATCTCCCACACACAAAGACATCATACACACATTGACATCAGCCCCCTTGAGCCAATTGCAACCTTTCCACCAAACCTACCTCGCAGGGTTGTTGTAAAGACAAAATGTGCGAGGGAGGGGATCGTGTACAATACCGTCAACAGATAAATGGAAGTGGGGGGGGGAATTGAGCAGTAAGCTGCCTTCAGTCCCTGTCAGGGGAAAAGGCAGGATACAACAACAACAACAACTGGTTGTTGTTATTATGGTGCTGGAGGAGACTCTTGAGAGTCCCATGGACTGCAAGAAGATCAAACCTATCCATTCTCAAAGAAATCAGCCCTGAGTACTCACTAGAAGGACAGATCCTGAAGTTGAGGCTCCAGTACTTTGGCCACCTCATGAGAAGAGAAGAATCCCTAGAAAAGACCCTGATGCTGGGAAAGATGGAGGGCACAAGGAGAAGGGGACGACAGAAGATGGGATGGTTGGACAGTGTTCTTGAAGCTACTAACATGAGTTTGGCCAAACTGCGAGAGGCAGTGAAGGATAGGCGTGCCTGGCGTGCTCTGGTCCATGGGGTCACGAAGAGTCGGACACGACTGAACGACTGAACAACAACAACAACAACAGAAACTGTGACAATGATCAGGAACGAGAATGATCAGGAATGTACCAGAGAGTAAATCCTATTGAACTCAGCAGGACTTAGCTCCGAGTAAAGATGTTTAGGATTGCAGTGTAAGGCTGCCCAGCCTTTACCCAGTTACCTGGGAGTAAGCTCCACTGAATACAGTGGGACTTCTCGGTAGTCAGTGTAAGGCTCCATTTACAATAAATCGGGTCCTCCGTTAAAGAGGGCACATATTGTGTTGAGACCTGGCGACCAAACCCTGTGTTGTGGGTGGGTATGATTGACGGCCACAACACCCAATCGGTAGGTCCCTCGATGCAGGGTTCAATCAGGCCAATGGGACGCAGGCTAAATGGATCGAGGGACCTATAAATATCCAAGCACGTGACCCAGAGCTTCATCTTTCGGTGCGTGCATCGGAACACCTGCCTACCTCTTCCTACTTTTAGGGCTTGTGCACTTGACCTTGCTATGCCGTCGTCTGTCGTTGGGAAAGGGGCACGGCAGGAATTTTCCCCACTTGGCTGATTAGCTGTTGCCATTTGGGTTTCACCTGCCGCGTAGCAAATCATCACAACTTGTAAGGTTGTGGATAGGCTCTGGTTCAGGTGATAGGATGGGAGAACGCTCTAGCCATCCCTATGCGAAGGGTATTCCATTAAAGGAATCCAGGGACTCGATGGTTTGGTCAACCCCTGAGTCCAGGGGGACATTTGGGTGGTGGATAGAGCATGTTCCCGGCTTTCTGCTTTCCCTTGGCTGACCTATGGTGGAACCTTGGGTCAGCGCTACCTGCGGAGCAGGAAGCTAGTCAAACCAGAGTCTATGCATGGTGTAGTGGTTAAGAGCGGTAGACTCGTAATCTGGGGAACTGGGTTCACGTCTCCACTCCTCCACATGCAGCTGCTGGGTGACCTTGGGCTAGTCACACTTCTCTGAAGTCTCTCAGCCCCACTCACCTCACAGAGTGTTTGTTGTGGGGGAGGAAGGGAAGGAGAATGTGAGCCGCTTTGACACTCCTTTGGGTAGTGATAAAGCGGGATATCAAATCCAAACTCCTCCTCCTCCTCTTCTTCTTCTTCTTCTTCTTCTTCTTCTTCTTCTTCTTCGCAACCAATCACTTGCTGTAATCAATAAAGTTGTGGCCTAAATTCTGCGAAAAACCAAAGCAAAATTTGAGTCTTGTCTGAATTTATTTGGGGCGAGGTTAAAAGGTCTGAACACCCAAAGGAACAGACACTCCATGCATTTCCAAAAAAACAAAACAAACAAACAAACAAACAAAAAAACCCGACTGGCTGCAGTTAAAGAATACAAAGTGCATTGGTGACATTTTCCTTCAAAATTATAGGAAGGCCTTTGTGTGCCAGTTTCACCGTTTCCTTCGTTTGGTGCAGGAATGTTATTTTTCAGGAGAAACAGGACTCCGTTTTTGCACCTAGAACGCACTCACCACTTTGAATTGTTCTCCCACACATGGAAGGGAGGAAAAGGGGAAAACCTGGACATTCCAGGATCAAATCAGAGGGCTTCTATAATTTCGGGACTGTCCCTGGAAAATAGGGACACTTGGAGGGTGTGAATACAAGGGAATCCAGAGCTGGCACCAGCCCTCTAAGAATTATAATAAATATTTGCTCCAGATTTGAGGGGGAAAGAAGGCTTTTCAGTCCCCAAACAGAAATGCCTGGACCATTGATCTCATTGTTCCTCTCCCAAGCTGAAAACAAGACCTATACATTTCCGCTAAGCGCCAAGTCATCACTCCCAAGTATCATTAGGAATAACGAAATGATTCAGGCCATATTAGGATTTCCTGGAGGTAGCGTTAGCCTTTTGTTTTTCCTCCTTCCTCTCCCCCATTTTTCTTTCCTTTTGAAAAACAGTAATGGAACTCGATGGTCAGCTGGAGATTTCATGCACTGAGTTTCCAATGTAGTTCAAGTCTGGTTAATTAAGACTTAATAAAATGAATTGCTCGGCCACAGGCTTCTAGTTTCTAGGAAGAGCAATATTCATGCTTCTCCAGTTAGGGACAAATCAGCCAGAACACCAAGCTGCACTTTACCAGCACGCACTGACAAGGAGGATATGAATGGAGTCCGCGTTCCAAAAGCTTGTCTTGATGAATTCGTATCCAAACGCAAGAGCAGGCTTCTCTCGGCGGTACATGTCTGTGGCGCCCCTCTCTGACAACTTATTTACACTTATAATTTATCAAGCTGGACCATCAAGAAGGCTGATCGCCGAAGAATTGATGCTTTTGAATTATGGTGCTGGAGGAGACTCTTGAGAGTCCCATGGACTGCAAGAAGATCAAACCTATCCATTCTGAAGGAAATCGGCCCTGAGTGCTCACTAGAAGGACAGATCCTGAAGTTGAGGCTCCAGTACTTTGGCCACCTCATGAGAAGAGAAGACTCCCTGGAAAAGACCCTGATGTTGGGAAAGATGGAGGGCACAAGGAGAAGGGGACGACAGAGGGTGAGATGGTTGGACAGTGTTCTCGAAGCTACTAACATGAGTTTGGCCAAACTGTGGGAGGCAGTGAAGGATAGGTGTGCCTGGCGTGCTCTGGTCCATGGGGTCACGAAGAGTCGGACACGACTGAACGACTGAACAACAACAACAATTTATCAAGCAATTCTTTAACTGTACGATTAGTAGGTAATACATGCATTTTTGTTTGTGTGTACAGTGGTACCTTGTAAGTCAAACAGAATCCGTTCCGGAAGTCCGTTTGACTTCCAAAATGTTCGGAAACCAAGGTGCGGCTTCCGATTGGCTGCAGGAAACTCCACGGAAGCCACGTCGGGGTGTTCGGATTCCAAAGAACGTTCGCAGACCGGAGCTCACTCACTTCTGGGTTTGCGGCGTTCGGGAGCCAAAACGTTCGACTCGCAAGGCATTCGAAATCCAAGGTACGACTGTATTTGTATACTGGTATATATTTTATTTACTGCATCTTCATCAAACCTTTTTTATTTGAGGAGCTTTGTCTCTGCAGAAGGTCCCAGGCCCATCTCTGGCATTTCCCAAGTAGGACTGAGAATCGTTCCCTTCCTGACACTCTGCCAGTCAGTGCCAGCAATACTGAGCTAGCTAGACTAATGGCCTAACAGTGTAAAATGGCTGCAGCTTACTGGTGGACGTGCCCAAAGGTAAAAGACTTCTGGGAAAGGATTTATAATGAATTGAAGAAGGTGTTGAAAAACACATTTAATAAAAAAAACCAGAAGCCTTTCTACTTGGCATAGTAAATCAGGAAATACCAAAAGGTGACAGGACTTTGTTTATGTATGCCATGACAGCAGCTAGGATTTTGATAGCTAAAAACTGGAAGACAGAGGAGTTACCAACGATAGAAGAATGGCAGATGAAAATGATGGAATACATGGAACTTGCTGAGCTGACCGGGAAACTTTGTGACCAGAGGGACGACGCGGTGGAAGAAGAGTGGAAGAAATTTAAATTATATCTAAAAAACTATTGTAAGATTTAAGGTTTGAAGTAAGCTGAAAGATAAGATAGGCTGTAGAATTAGAAGATAGATTTAGGGTATAAAATTGCTTGAATATATGATAAGGATAATAGATAAGAAGAGATGTGAGTTAGTTGCAAAACATGATTTTAAGTATGTAAAGAAATTACTAAAGATGATTTTCAAGGAACGCAGGAAGGAAGGACGGGAGGAAGTCAACCCACGATGATAAGGAAGAAAGATAGGTACAATAAGTTTTAAATGTTGTATTTCTTGTAATTGTTGTTTTCTTCTTCTTCTTCTTGTTTGTTATAATGTGTGAAAATTTAATTTAAAAAAAAAATTGAGAGAAAAAAAGGCAGCAGCTTACATTCCTTTGGCCCATGGCCCCCACTTAAAAGCACAAAGCGGGTTCTCCCTCATAGAGAGCACGTGTTGCGGTGGGGGCCAACAAGCCACCTCCATTGCTGTGGGCGGAATAGTATAGATGGCCGCAGCTCCGATTGGACTTGGGGGTGTTGTTAGGGAGATTCACATGTATCGAGTTGTGATGGACAGCCAGCAGCCTATATATGGGTCAGCCTCGTGACTGACCGCCCTCTTGGCTGCATGCTGTGGATCACCCGCCCTCCCCCCTCTGTTTAGGCCTCTGTGTTGACCTTGCTATGCCTGTCATGGGGTCGTCGGCTTTTGGGGCAGGGGCCTGGTAGGAATTTTGCCAGTTGGCTGATTGGCTGTTGCCATCTGGTTTTTGTCTACTGTTTAGCAACCAGTCACAACTTGTAAGGTTTGCGGTTAGGCATTGGTCATTATGTGTGATTGGAGGGGCGGTAGTCCCTCCAAATGGTGGTGGTGTGCTGGGAATTCCGTTAAAGGAATCCAAGGGCTGATATGCTAGTCTGAAACCCCGGTAGGGGTCAGGGCCCACACGAGAGCCCCTGGGACCCACTGGGGAGGGGGAGGGTTCTGCGTACCAACCCTCAGATCTCTTCCCAGATGGGATTTCTCACTGCTGACATATGGTCAGCTCTTCCCGTCGGGCAGCTAGTCTGGACCAATGCCTATGCAACCACTCACATTGATTTGTAATTTAATAAAGTTGTGGCCTAAATTCTACCAAAAACCCAAACAAAAATGATGTCTCATGTCTGAATTATTTGGGGTGGCGTGGAGTTGGGGACCTCCACACGCAAAAGATGAGACTCCTGAAAGTTACTGCTAGTGGGCGACATGAGCTAAACTCTGGGGATGTGTGCTTTTGACTGAAGAAGAACAACCCTCCAATCATGTCAGCCACACAAACAAATATCTGGATGAATTTGTGCCCTGCAAGCTCACGCTCCATCCATCCCCAGAATTGATCTATCAATTCCAGCTTCGTGCACCTGACAAAGTAGGTTGTGGCCTACAAAAGTCTCTGTGCTACAAGGAACAGACCTTCGTCTCTCAGATGAGCTGCCAGGCAATCTGTCTTTTCTCCAGACCAAAGACTAACATGGTGGTCTCTCTCTCTAGAGTTTAGGCTTCAAGTTACAAGAAAGGAGATTCTGACAAAACATGAGGAAGAACTTTCAGAGAGTAAGATCTGTTTGACGGTGGAATGGTCTCACTTGGAAAGTGGTGGACTCTCCTTCCTTGGAGGTTTTTAAACAGAGGTTGGATGACCATCTGTCATGGATGCTCTAGCTGAGATTCCTGCATTGCAGGGGGTTGGACTCAATGACTCTCAAGGTCCCTTCCAACTCTACAATTCCATGATTCTATGATTATATGTGCGGGACACAGGTGGCGCTGTGGGTTAAACCACAGAGCCTAGGGCTTGTCAATCAGAAGGTCGGCGGTTCGAATCCCCATGACGGGGTGAGTTCCCATTGCTCGGTCCCTGCTCCTGCCAACCTAGCAATTCGAAAGCACGTCAAAGTGCAAGTAGATAAATAGGTACTGCTCCGGCGGGAAGGTAAACGGCGTTTCCGTGCACTGCTCTGGTTCGCCAGAAGCGGCTTATTCATGCTGGCCACATGACCCAGAAGCTCTACGCCGGCTCCCTCGGCCAATAAAGAGAGATGAGCGCCGCAACCCCAGAGTCATCCGCGACTGGACTTAATGGTCAGGGATCCCTTTACCTTTACCCTTTATGATGGTATGTAGAAAAGTATCCATTTCCCACCCACAAAGTCTTGGAAACACAGGACATGGGATGAAGAAGAATTCTCTCTGTCTCTGTCTCAATCACACTCTCTCACATCTTGAGGCCGTTTAGGGCTTTCAACGTCAGCACCAACACTTTGAATTGTGCTTGGAAATATAATGGGAGCCAATGTAGGTCTCTCAGGACCAGTGTTATATGGTCTCGGAGGCCACTCTCAGTCACCAGTCTGGCTGCTGCATTTTGGATTATTATCATGGTGTTTTGGCCACTCCAGGAGGCTGCCTGAAGTGTCTGTGTAGAGAACCAAGGCTGAAGAACACAGGCCTGTTGAGTTAAGCTGGCCTTATGAATCATAGAATTGTGGACTTCGAAGGGAACCCGGGGATCATCTGGCCCAGCCCCCTGCAATGCACATCTATCTGTCCAAGTTTCCTTGCAAACATGAGAGCCAGTGTGGTGTAGTGGTTAAGAGCGGTAGACTCGTAATCTGGTGAACCGGGTTCGCGTCCCCGCTCCTCCACATGCAGCTGCTGGGTGACCTTGGGCTAGTCACACTTCTCTGAAGTCTCTCAGCCCCACTCACCTCACAGAGTGTTTGTTGTGGGGGAGGAAGGGAAAGGAGAATGTTAGCCGCTTTGAGACTCCTTCGGGTAGTGAAAAGCGGGATATCAAATCCAAACTCTTCTCTTCCTCTTCTTCTTCTTTGTACACACACAGCCACGTGCCCTGGCACACACATGGGCAGCTACTGCACACAAGCAGCTCTTTCCCAAAACTCAGGAGCTTTGGTTTTATTGGATGGCGGGTGAGAAAGCTCAGCTTTTGCTTTCAGAAAGATGTTGGAGCTGTTGATTGAAGTTTGCTCATTGCAATGAATCTTAAGGAACTGTTTTGTATGCAGCAACAGAACTTGGGACAGATTTCGTCCCTGACAGCCATGGAAATGTTTCAAATTACCTGGTTAGCTTTGCTTTTTTATTTTTTATTTATTTTTTAAGTACCTTCATTCACAAACAGATTAATCTACGTACTTGGCTGGCTACACTGAGGTGCATTGATTACGTTTGTTTTTGATATGGCCGAAGGCCAGAGGCTAAGTTGCTACAATGGGAGTGGGTGTTTCTGGTTTACTTGTTTCTATGCAAAAATGTTCCTCCTGCGTGGAAGATATAAATAGGCCAGTTTGGTGTCAGCGCTGTTAATTTCCATATTGATGGGATCCATGAGCTACAGCTCCTGTAAACAATCCCATTTTCGGAGTCCATGTTCTATGCAAGCTATGCAGCTTAGTGTCAAAATCAGTTTCTTAAAAGTTTTCTTTCTCCGGGAGAGAGGCTTCAATTTTTCTGCCTAATTCTCAGCGCACTTACAGAAATCATTTGGAACTTCAGCCAGTGAAGCGTTTCAAGCTTACCTTGTCATGGTGAAATATGTGTTCATTTTTATATACATTTATTGCATTTTTATCTCACATTTTCCTCCAAGGAGCTCAAGGTGGCGGGTCACCCCCCTCCTCGTTCAATCCCCACAACAACCCCTGCGAGGTAGACAGTGAGACAGTGACTGGCCCAAGGTCACCCAGCAAGCTTCATGTCTGACTTTTACTAAAGCTAGATGTTTTACTAAAGGTAGATTTAACATCTTTCCGTCTAATGTCATGGGCAATAGGTTTTGTTGTTGTTGTTCAGTTGTTCAGTCGTGTCCGACTCTTTGTGACCCCATGGACCAGAGCACACCAGGCACACCTATCTTTCACTGCTTCCCGTAGTTTGGCCAAACTCATGCTAGTTGCTTCGAGAACGCTGTCCAACCATCTCATCCTCTGTCGTCCCCTTCTCTTTGTGCCCTCCATCTTTCCCAACATCAGGGTCTTTTCCAGGGAGTCTTCTCTTCTCATGAGGTGGCCAAAGTACTGGAGCCTCAACTTCAGGATCTGCTCTTCCAGTGAGCACTCAGGGCTGATTTCTTTGAGGATGGATAAGTTTGATCTTTTTGCAGTCCATGGGACTCTCAAGAGTCTCCTCCAGCACCATAATTCAGAAGCATCAATTCTTCGGCGATCAGCCTTCTTTATGGTCCAGCTCTCACTTCCATACATCACTACTGGGAAAACCATAGCTTTAACTATGCGGACCTTTGTCGGCAAGGTGATGTCTCTGCTTTTTAAGATGCTGTCTAGGTTTGTCCTTGCAATAGGTTTACTAAAGGACCAATTTCAGTACTATGTGCATGTGACAACAAAACTATAGAATCTCTCCATCATATATTATCCTGTTGTCCCTTGCACGTGGATGCCCGGACCAGATTTTTACTCCCTTTAATATCAGAAACTTGGGACGAGACCCCGGAGACTCAATTAATACACCTGCTACAAGACAATGTTCCGAACAGATCACTGCTCGTAGCAAGATATTTGATTACAGTTCTTTCGTATAAAAGGAAAAATGGTTTATTTATGATTATTGACATCTTAATTTACTACCTGATTTATAGTAGAGATCTCCTGAATTAAATGTACTGTCGCATTTATTTTAGCCAAGGAATTTATATAAATTATAATTGTATATATGTATTGAATTATTTTGGTTATTATATCTACATATTTTTTGCTTCATTTCATTTCATTTTACTCTGTTTCACTTAGTGTTGATGTATATTGTTTTGTATATGGCTTTACATTGTGGACCTATGGTCCTAAATAAAATATCTATCTATCTATCTATCTATCTATCTATCTATCTATCTATCTATCTTCATGGCCAAGTGGGGGAATTTGAACCCGGGTCTTCAAGACCCTGCTTTGACCCCCCAACCATCACACCGCCACTGGCTCTCAAAAAAATGTTCTTGCCCAGAAATGGAGTAGCATGCAAAAGAAGGTCCTCTGTTTTCTATTGTTGTGGTTTATTTGGAAGGAAAATCTCCGCTTGGCTGTTAAATTCAAGAAGTGTTTGCCCTCGACCAGGGACGGCCAACTTCCAAGAGACTGTAATCTACTCACACAATTAGAAAGTGGCAGTGATCACTTGTTGAGCTTTTTTTTTAAGAGGGGTACGTCCTGTTTTTTTTGGGGGGGTGTGAAGTTTTCAGGGAGTTTTTAGGAAGGATTTAGGGAGGAAAGTCCTGTTTTTTGGGAGGGGGGATCAGGGCGAAGGAAAAAATAAATAATAACACTCACCAAGGGATCGCTAATGAAACAGCCTCGCAGCGGGGGTTCCGTCTTCCGGTGCGGCGATCTAGAGGAAGGGACCGGGACCAGATGGAGGAGCCAGCAATCGACCATGATCGACCAAAACCTCATGGGGATCGACCAGTAGATCACAATCGACCTGTTGGACATCCATGCCCTAGGCCAGGGATCAGCAAACTTACCACGCCTCGGGCTGGTGTCTCCAGCGCCGATCGCGCGGCGGGCCAGAGGGTGGGGGAGCGCAAGCCTATACACATGCGCACACGCTATTTCCGGCACACTTCCAGGTCGGAGGATGTGAGGTTTGGAGCTTTCAGGGTTAAAGAAGCTCAACAGTTCGCTCCTCCCACAGGGAAGAGAATGTGTCACAACATCCGGGTTATCTGCTGTACGCGATGTCTTTGTGATTTATGTGACGCACCGTTTATTTCCTGGTCAGTCTTACTTTCACTTCTGAGCGAACCGGAGAGGCCGGAGATGTCGTCCTAATCTGCGGCTGAAGCTTTATGATTTATATGTCTGAAATTAAAGCGTTGCTTGCTTTGAAACAACCCAGACATTGTGGAATTTATTGCTGGCACAAGGCACACATACCGTTGCGCAAGAAGAGGAAGTAAGAAGTTTGAAAAAACTCTGCACAAGCACTGGGGAGGCAGGAAAACGCAGAGGAAGCATAGCTGGACACCACTCCAACTGCTAAACTGGTTTTGAGGCTTTTCCAGATAAACCAAAAGCCCAACAGAGGAGCACCGGAAATAGCTCGTGTGCATGTTCATGGGCCTCCTCCGACCCAGATGTGCACCAGAAATAACGCTTGTGCATGCGCAAAAACTATCTCCTGTGCTCCTCTGACCCAGAAGTGGGCAGCTGTGCAGCGCAGCACCGGTAAGAGTGGGCAGCGGGGGTCACCGCGGGCCGGATAAATAAGTCCCTTGGGCCTTATCCGGCCCGCAGACCTTATTTTGGGGACCCCTGCCCTAGGCTTTGGAAAGCCAGCACTGGCAACTGAGAATTCAGTCGGGACAAAGTCTCCCAGGGGAAGGGAGCAGAGTCCAGAGATGTGAGAGAGAGGAAGCAGGAAGCAGGCTGGCGGTTGGCGGCATAGAGACATGCTTGCTCTGTGCTGAATGAATGAAGAAGGAATATCCTTTGGGTGTGTTGACGCTGCGAGCCCCTCCATCTTACGCTCAGGTTGTATCTATGTGTAAATAACACCATACCGTATTGGCCTGAATATAAGCCGCACTCCCCCACCCACCCCATTCCGACCGTGAAAAAAAGTTACATTTCGGCTTAAATTCGCGACCTTACAAAAATGGGCTTTTACGATATCACTGCTGAAACAGACGTACGGCAAAATGGAACAAAAAAACTTGTTTTATTGCCGATTTGCGAGCTTGAGACTTTTGTGCAATTAATTCTAATGTCATCCATTGCTTTCCCCATATTTTACAGTGCAGTGTTGATTTTTTTATTTGCATTTATGGCGCTACGAACAGGTGTTTAACCCACTTGCAGGTCCTCTCTTGTACCTGTAGGATATTCTTCTACATTTGCCATTTACGGGTGTGAGTGCCTGCAGAATTTTAAGGGAGCGGCTTATATTTGGGTATTGTCTTATTTTCTCTCCTCCCCTCCTTTTGAATTTTAAAGGTGTGGCTTATATCCAGGTGCGGCTTATATGTGGGCCAATATGGTATATCCTAAAGCAGACAGCCCCAAACTAAGGCCCACAGGCCGGATATGGCCCGTGGGACTCAATTATCCGGCCTGCGGCAACCCCCGCCGCCCGCTGCCGCCGCCCACTCTTACCGGCGTGGCGTGCCTGCCCACTTCTGGGTCAGCGGAGCACCGGAAATAGCTTGTGCACATGTGGTAAAGGTAAAGGTCTGAGGAGGCCCGTGCGCATGCGCATAAGCTATTTCTGGTGTTCCACTGACCAGAAAGTGCGCCAGAAATAGCATGTGCGCATGCATATGGGCGCGTGCTCCCCCGCCCTCCAGCCTGCCACGCGGTCGACACTGGAGGAACCAGCCCTATGCCTGGTAAGTTTGCTGACCTCTGTCCTAAAGATACCAACTTCTCCACTGACCTTCATTCCAAGGAGACAGAAACACGAGTGTGCAGAACTAGCCCAACGCCAGGTAGGGGTTAAATTTTGTGACAGTTAGAACCCTTAGGGGCGGGCTCAGCCTGGGTATAAAACACCCTTCCCTGTGGTCAGTAAGGGAGTTAGAAGTGTGGAGAGTTAGAAGTGTGGAGAGTTAGAAGGAGAGTTGAGTTAGTTGAGGAGCGTGAGTCAGGAGTGAGAGCTGGGAGTTTAAGAGTCTGAGGTGTAGCATTGGTGGAAGATAGCAGAGAGGATAAACAGATTGTGAAACGTGTTGTTATTGGTATTTAGTTAACTGTTAGAGGTAATAGGCCGGTATAGGACCACCGTTATAAGCTTATTGAACATCCTTTTATTTATCAGCAACCACAAGCTTTTGTACACAATAAACAACTTCTTTGCTGACATTATCCTCGTCTGTGGTAAATGTTCCAGCTAGCAGTCTGGTGGGTTGCAGCTGGGGACCGTTTGTCGTTGGTGCAGCACTCATAGACCGTGAAACGTCCGGGGGTGGCTGTACAGGGCGGAAGTGCCCGCGACAACGAATAAGCTGGAACCCCTGTAATTTTTCAATGCTTAAAGATTGGGGTGGCACATAAAAATAGCCTTTGCCCTCCATGGAGTTGCCTAGTCCTCTTTTAAACCCCTCCAGGTTGGTGGCTGTTGCTGCCTCCTGTGGAAGGGAGTTCCATAGGTGCTGTGCGGGAAAGTACCTCCTTTTGCCTGTCCTGAATCTTTCATCTTTCTAAATGAAAAAGCCACAGATATTGACACCTTCCCTTAGAGGGGAGTTTCTCTAAACCCTGAATCCTTTTCCCAAATCTATGATAGTGTTATAGATGGGGGAGGGGAGGGGAGAGACTCTTCTAAACCCTAAAGGTAAAGGTAAAGGGACCCCAGGCCATTAGGTCCATTCGTGTCCGACTCTGGGGTTGCGGCGCTCATCTCGCGTTACTGGCTGAGGGAGCCGGCGTACAGCCTCCGGGTTATGTGGCCAGCATGACAAAGCCACTTCTGGCAAACCAGAGCAGCGCATGGAAACACTGTTTACCTTCCCGCCAGAGCGGTACCTATTTATCTACTTGCACTTTGATGTGCTTTCGAACTGTTAGGAGCTGGGACCGAGCAACGGAAGCCCACCCCGTCGAGGGGATTCGAACTGCCAACCTTCTGATCGGCAAGCCCTAGGCTCAGTGGTTTAACCCACAGCGCCACCCTAGAAATTAATAAATGGTGGGATTTTGATTAATTGGGATATGCATGAAAGGACAAGCTGCAGAGCTGTGCCAGAAAAGGAATCCCTGGGCTGGCTTGTGCAAACCAACTTGGCTGACCTAAATGTAAAAGGACCCCTGACGATTAGGTCCAGTCGCGGATGACTCTGGGGTTGCGGCGCTCATCTTGCTTTACTGGCCAAGGGAGCTGGTGTATAGCTTCAAGGTCATGTGGCCAGCATGACTAAGCTGCTTCTGGCAAACTAGAGCCATGCACGGAAACGCCGTTTACTTTCCCGCTGGAGCGGTACCCATTTATCTACTTGCACTTTGACATGCTTTCGAACTGCTAGGTTGGCAGGAGCAGGGACAGAGCAACAGGAGCTCACCCCGTCATGGGGATTCAAACAGCCAACCTTCTGATCAGCAAGCCGTAGGCTCTGTGGTTTAACCCACAGCGCCACCCGCATCTGGCTGACCTAGTAAAGAGCAAATCTGTTAACATGACAAAAGAGATAGATGGGCCATCGGAGAGGGATTATTTGGCTTGGGAAGACAGGTATTGCCAAGGTGATGGGGTGTGCTTTGGAAGTGACAGGAAAAGAGAGTCTTGAGCAAGTGTTGCCGGGAAGAAGAAGGGTAGAGAACAAAGACAGGGATCCATCTTGGGCAGGCTGGCTGAAGGTGGCCTGCACTGCTTTACAAACCCTTCTTGAAAGGACCATGCTGTAAGATCTGGACTCACTCCATGCAGACTGAAGACGTAAATAGGTGAATAAACCATACAGTGGTACCTTGGTTCCCAAACTTAATCCGTTCTGGAAGTCTGTTCCAAAACCAAAGCGTTCCCAAACCAAGGCACGCTTTCCCATAGAAAGTAATGCAAAACGGATTAATCCATTCCTGACTTTTAAAAACAACCCCTAATATTAACATGGATTTTACTATCTAATGAGACCATTGATAGTAATTGTTTGGATGGGGGGCTTTTATCCATTTCTACAGTCACACAATCAATCATTCACTAGCTGAAATGGGTTCCACACAGTCACAAAAGCAAATTTGCCGGAAAAAGCCTAAAAAACAAAAGCACAAAATAAATGGCAAAAACAAAAGCACCAAACTTAATCCATTCTGGAAGTCCGCTTGACTTCCGAAATGTTCGAAAACCAAAGCACAGCTTATGATTGGTGCAGATGCTCCAGAAACAATAGCAGACATTGGATGTTCAGCTTCCGAAAAACGTTTGAAAACCAGAACACTTACTTCCTGGTTTTCGGCATTTGGGAACCAAGGCATTTGAGAACCAAGGTACCACTGTATTTCTTAAAGCTATAACAGTCTCAATTCTTCAGGGGACCACAGCCCCGGAACACCATGGACTGTTGCTACCACTCGGCAGAGAAAGGGGGGAGGCACCCATCCTTTGTAACAATAGCCATTTTCAGGCGAGGTAACCAGAACGGTATACAGAATTATTGATCTCTCTCTTCATTCAGTTCAGATGCATAGATTGGGGCGTGAGAAGAGGGGAAAGGATGCAATTAGGAAAAACCCCAAGGATGGAACCCAGTTCTCCCCGTAAAATAACATGGGGGAGGAGAGAAAACATTTCTAACTAGGGCAGAAAAATAGCTCCTGTCAGTTCTATATCCCACTCACTCCCCTTAGTGCGATCTAAAGCTTCCTATTCAACAGTTCCTCGAATCAACTCCACTACTCATCAAAACCCATCTGCCCATTTTATGCGTAATTAAAATTAATTCATTGCCACCAATTACTCTTCCTGCACGCGCAGAGGTGGGAGGGCACTCCCCATTGCAATCTGACTGTGCTTTGTGACCCAGAGAATCCATCATTGTAGGGGGTTGTCATTGCACTAAGGGTGATCTCCTTCCTAGTGTTCAGCTGCAGGCGGCGAATTGATCTTTTTCTGGCCATTTCGGCCACAATAAGCCAGGTCTTTCAGCTGACAGGTGAGTGATAAACTATGGCTTCTCCCTGCCCCAAGCAGCATGGCCAAAATTTAGGACTGATGGGATCTGCAGTCCAGCAACAGAACCTATTGAATTACAGAAGTTGTTGGACTCCAACTTACAGCCCCAACCAGCATGGGCAATGGTCAAGGATAATAATAATAATAATAATAATAATAATAATAATAATAATAATAATAATATCCAGGCTATCCTGCTGGATTTCCCCAGCTGCCCGGAGTAGCTTGCAGCACATATAAAAACATAATAAAACACCAGACATTAATAACTTCCCGATACAGAGCTGCTTTCAGGTGTCTTCTTAAAGTTGCATTGCTATTTATCTCCTTGACATCTGATGGAAGGGTGTTCCCCAGGGAAGGTGCCACTACCGAGAAGGCCCTCTGCCTGGTTCCCTGTAACCTCACTTCTCACAATGAGGGACTCACCTGAAGACCCTCAGAGCTGGACCTCCGTGTCTGGGCTGAATGATGGGGGTGGAGACGCTCCTTCAGGATGACAGGAGTTGCTGTCCTCAACCTCAACGATGACAGGAGGGCACCCAGGTTGGGAAGAGCCATGGCTCAATGACAGAGCACCAGCTTCACCTGCAAAGGTCCCAGGTTCAAACCTCAGCATCTTCAGGTAGCCCTTGGAATATCCGATATCTGAAACCCTGGAGTGCTGCTGCCAGTCACTGGGCTAGATGGACCACTGTTGGCTTCCTGTGTCCCAATGCGCAGGGATGGGAGACTGAGTCCAGAGACACAACCTGATGCTCTCCCAATGTTGTTGGACTCCAGCTTCCATCAGGCCCATCCAACATAGCCGATGGTCATGGATGATGGGAGTTGTAGTCCAAAGCATCAGCCCACAGTATCAGGTTGGGGAAGTCTGCTTTCCTTCTTCCTTAACACACAACCCCAAACAATCCAGCTCCTTGCTTGGAACACCCACCTTCCCAATTAATATGTTTCCTGCATGTGGAAGTTGCATTGATTTGCATGAAAGCAGCAGTCAACTTGAGCAGGTCTGTGCCCATCTTTTGTGTTGTCACTGTTTGTGTTGCATTTTTCGAGGGACCTACCAGCTCCCTTTGGCAGTAACTGGCAGAGTTCTCCGAATGCACACAGGTGGGAGGCAAATCAATCGCAGCCTAGAGAGTTGCTAATAATATTGAGTCTCTCTCTGTCTCTCTCTCTCTCTCCACCACTCCCCCTCCCCACTTCCACTACACACATTCACCGGTTCTGTTGGTCATTTGTGTGCTTCAGATCAGCAACAGGCAGTAGGGAGGCGAGAGGCGAGAGGGATGCTCGGAAGTGGGGGGTGCCTCTCTAACTCCTGCAGCATGAACTCGGGAAATATATGGAACGGCCGCATCTTCTTCCTGTTGACTCTACCGTCTCTTGTAAGTAAACAGTCCAAAAGTCTTGTTGTCGTTGTTCCACTTCTGCTCGGATCGGATCCCTGTTTGATATCGCATCAACCTTTCTTTCTTTTGGCGTTGATTTGGCAGAAGGTGCTCAGAGAAAAGTGCGCTAACGGGGTTTCTTTTGACTGTCAAATTGCACCGCTTACCTGTGAATGTTTCCTGTGAATGCAAACTCTGATTTAGAGAGCTCCAGTTCTGTGGGTTTTTTTTTTCAGAAGCACTAAGGACAAGAGGAATAAATGAGGAAATTTAAGGGCTTGTTCTGATACAATGATGGGGCAGAGCTTGGGAAACATTGCGTGGGGACGTAGTGGCAACTCTGTGTGATCTGTTGGTTTGTCACCTTGCGTATTGCTTAAAATGTCTTGCTGAGTAGCTCTGGCATCTACGGACAGGCATGGAGATGCCCCAGACCCTGAAGAGCTGCTGCCAGCCAGTGTAGACAATGCAGAACTGGGTGGACTGATGCTTTGACTTGGCAATTCCTATGTTCCAGGCTGCCCTGCCAACTACCTCACCCCTTCTGGTATTCTGCTAAAGGTCACTTGTACATTATTTGAAATATAAATCAAGTATTCGGGGAAATTGCCAATCTTGTCTGCAAAGCCCACCTACGTTTTCCACTCCGCCATCAACGTTTCCATCTGTGGTGAAGCGAATCTGGGAGAAAGAAATTCTCCAGTCAGTTAGCTTACAAAAGCTCCAGATACGGGTTCTCCTAATTTCAGAGTGTTCCCAAGATTTGCAGCTGTGGATAAATTGAGGATTTAAGGGTAGGGTGTGTGTGAGATGGTTGTGAAAATATTCACAGTGGCAAGTTGCCATTTAAAACCCACTGCCAAAGCTGGAGGTCTGACTTCATTCAGAGTGAGCCTCAGAGCTTTACTTTGGAAGCAAAATTTGAAAGGTGCCCGAGAGAGTCCCAAATTTTCAGTTCAACATATAAACTAAATGCTTAATTCATGTGATGTTTTTCTCAAGCGCTGGGACGATCCATGTTTCCCAGAAAATTGGCTCCCAGTTTGAATCTAGTGATTTTGCCTGAAGCTAGACTGAACTGAGTCCTGATAATCCATCACCTCCAAGCCAATCTGAAGTTGTCCCACTAACCCCATTGATAAGCAAATCCATTAAAAGGGGTGTTAGCCATTGTTACCAAACACCTCCAATTCAGGGAGGACTTTTTGAGGGTTCAAGCTCCCCCACCCCCAGTTAGTAATAGTGTTGGAACCCTCTGCTCTGGCTATACAGTGGTACCTTGGTTTAAGAACAGCTTAGTTTATCAACGACTTGGATTAAGAACACTGAAAACCTGGAAGTAGGTGTTTTGGTTTGTGAATTTTGCCTTGGAAGCAGAACACGTTCCTCTTCCAGTTGAGTGTGTTCCATTTGTAAATCTAGTCCCCCGCTGCTATGGGAAAGCACGCCTTGGTTTAAGAATGCTTTGGTTCAAGAACGGACTTCCGGAATGGATTAAGTTCGTAAACCAAGGTACCATATACAAACATACCATTTGTATATTATTTAAACTTAACCATGCCAAGATTAAAGAAGGGAATACCATTACATCTACTTTGGTCCTGTGTGGTTAAACCATTTCAATTAATGTGCACATTTCAATGATTGTGTACTGGCTAGAGTTTTTGGACCAGGAAGATTTAGATTAATAAATCTCACAGTCTCATCTGCACTACACTTTTAAAGCACCGTAATCCCACTATAAATCGTCATGGCTTTCCCTAAAGAATCCTGTAGTTTGTTAAAGGTGCTGGGAGTTGTTTAGAGACCCTTTCCCCTCTCACAGAACTACAATTCCCAGAGTTCCTTGGGAAAGGGGATCGGTTGTGAAGTTCTCCCCATCTCTAATCTAAAGGTAAAGGTAAAGGGACCCCCTGACCGTTAAGTCCAGTCGCGAACGATTCTGGGGTTGCAGTGCTCATCTCGCTTTATTGGCCGAGGGAGCCGGCGTACAGGTTCCGGGTCATGTGGCCAGCATGACTAAGCCGCTTCTGGCGAACCAGAGCAACGCACAGAAATACTGCTTACCTTCCTGCCAGAGTGGTACCTATTTATCTACTTGCACCTTGACATGCTTTCGAACTGGTAGGTTGGCAGGAGCAGGGACCGAGCAACGGGAGCTCACCCCGTCGCGGGGATTCGAACTGCCAACCTTCTGATCGGCAAGCCTTAGGCTCTGTGGTTTAGACCACAGTGCCACCGCGTCCCATCCCTAATCTAAGGGCACCCAAAAGGTTCTGTATAGCACAGGCTCCCCTCTTTGGACAGTGTGTGGAGGGGGGGGGGAGCAGGCTCTTTTTACTTTCCTACAAAAATGAGAGGAGCGTGGCAAATAGAAGACTTGCAGTGGGTGAAGTATTTGCTATCTCTAGCCATGTATTTGGCTGGAGGCCTCTTCATTAATGAAGAAGGCTGTGAATATGAATAGGGGAAGCACATGCATTTAGGGAATCATTGCCTTCTGCACTCTTTGTGACCCGAAAAAAATGTATGATCCAGAGATCTGGAAACCTTTGCTGAATATTTATCCCACTGGTGTGGAAATGAGCCGAGCAGCATCAGCTAGGCCACCTGTCCAGTAGGTGTTTTGATTTTTCTGGGTCGCATTATCTCCCGCCCCTTAACGAGAACAAATCAATGGGTTGTAGCATCCTGCCATGACTAGTCAAAAGAATCAGGAGCAGAGGCCAAAAGGAAAGTCTGCAGCCATGTGCTGGATCCCAGAATGCAAGGGGGAAATAATAATAATAATACTAATACTAATACTAATAATACCCCAGCCACTCTGGGTGGCTTCCAACAAAATGTTAAAAATACAATAAAACATCAAACATTAACAGCTTCCCTAAACAGGGCTGCCTTCAGATGTCTTCTAAAAGTCAGGTAGTTGTTTATTTCCTTGACATCTGACAGGAGGGTGTTCCACAGGGCAGGTGCCACCACCGAGAAGGCCTTCTGCCTGGTTCCCTGTAACTTCACTCCTTGCAGTGAGGGAACCACCAGAAGGCCCTCAGAGCTGGACCTCAGTGTCTGGGCTGGATGATGGGGGTGGAGATGCTCCTTCAGGTATACTGGACCAAGGCCATTTAGGGCTTTAAAGGTCAACACCAACACTTTGAATTGTGCACGGAAATGTACTGGGAGCCAATGTAGGTCTTTCAGGACCGGTGCTATATGGTCATCTGTAGATGGCTCAGTACATTTGGAGGAACATATCTTTGCCCTTTAAAAAAGCAAATTAATACATAACATCCTCTGTATATGCCCTCCTAGTTTTTAAATTGGCTGTGAGTCACAGAAAATTGGGTGGTCCCGAGTAGGATTGTCAGAGAGCCCTTGTTGGTGCTAATTTACTAGTTCGCTAAGGGATGGAAGACCATGTCGGCGATCACACAGGGTCCCCAGACGTTTCACCGTCTATTAATCCCTGTGCCACCACTTTATTTCTCGCTGCCACCAACCAGGCGCTACCTGGTAAAATACTGAGTCCAGTCTGGGTTAAATTGTAACATAAAACTTCTGTTTATTCATTGTAGTTTAACAAGCATGTGGTCTCATAAACGATCTCAGTCAATTACAATCATAGGGTGCCTATCCAGACCTATAACTTCATCTCCCTGCTCTCACTCCCTAAACCACCTCTCCACTTTTTACTTGTCTTCTTAGCTCCTAACTGTTCCTAACTCAACCTAACCACAGGCTCTCTCCCAATTCACTCCCACTCCAACCAACCACCCAACCCGCCAACGAACTCCCCTCGCCTCTCCCAGAGCTGGTTTTATAGTCCCTCTGACTCCACCCCCCTCCTGGGTTCTGATTGGGTAACCTGTTTAACTATTTCACCTCCAGCGCTCTCAAATGTTAACGTCACAGACCAGCCTTACAAAGCTTTCCCAAACTTGCAGGGGTAAAAATGGCAAAAGCTGCATCAGGCTGACAATTGAAGAAAGGTCATAGCTTAGTGGTAGAGCATCTACCAGTCCCAGGTTCAATCTCTTGCAATGCCAGGCAAAGCTGGCGAGTCTCTGCCAGTCACTGTAGACAATGCTGGGCTTGATGGAGTACTCTTTTTTTCATTCTGCATAAGGCAGCATCCTTTGTGTTCCTAAAAGGTGGTAGTCTCCAGGAAGGAGAGGTTGCATAGCTCAGTTGGTTAGAGCCTGGTGCTGATAACACCAAGGTTGCAGGTTTGATTCCCGTATGGGACAGCTGCATATTCCTGCACTGTGTGCAGTTGGAAGGGCTGTCTTTAGCATATGTGGCACCGGGGTGCAAAAAACTGCTCAGTGCCCTCAATTGGGGGGGGGGGACAGGCCAAAGTTTTAGAGCTTTTTTAAGGGGCGCAGCTCAGAGGTGTTGAGCTTTTGGGGGGGCATGCAACTCTTTCCCGTGCCACTGTGGGTGGAGGGAAGAGAACACTCCCCTGCGTGCCTTGTGTGAGCAGTGTGTGTGTGCTGGGCGGGCCTCTCGACAGCCTGCCAATCACAGGTGCGCAGGAGGGCGGAGCCAACCGGCTGCCTCATTGCCCGCAGCAGAAAAGCCTGTGGCACTCCAATGAGCTCTGCTCCGCCCGGCAGTGGCTATGCAATCCCCGAATTCCAAATCTCGGCCCCGGACTCGCATCCTGGTGCCCCTGAGAGCCCAGGGCCCGGGTGCCACACACTCCTAACACCTATGGGTAAGCCAGCCCTGGCGGTTGGACTAGATGATCCTCAGAGTCCCTTCCAACTCTACAATTCTATGATTCTATGACATTTCCCCGTTTTTCTGAGCACCAGATATATACCCAATGTTGAGTCATTTATTCAGTAATAACTATTACATGTCACACCCTTTTCAACAACTGAATGATGATTGACATAGTGAACTGATGTAGGATGTGCAAGGAAGAAGGGGGAGGAATACATCACTCAAATGTTAATACCATCACAAACAACAATGGCTTCAATCCTCACCCTGCTTCCCTGAGAGTAAGTCCCATTATATTCAACAGGAGGGGCATTTGAGTAGACATGGGCACTATACGTGTAAAGCACTATCGTACCACTTTAAACATTCATAGGTCCCCTCCCAAAGAATCATGGGAACTGTAGTTTCCTAAGGATGCTGAGAGTTGTTAAAGGTAAAGGGAGCCCTGACCATTAGGTCTAGTCGCAGACGACTCTGGGGTTGCGGCGCTCATCTCGCTTTATTGGCTGAGGGAGCCGGCGTACAGCCTCCAGGTCATGTGGCCAGCATGACTAAGCCGCTTCTGGAGAACCAGAGCAGCGCACGGAAATGCCGTTTACCTTCCCACCAGAGTGGTACCTATTTATCTACTTGCACTTTGACGTACTTTCGAACTGCTAGGTGGGCAGGAGCAGGGACTGAGCAATGGGAGCTCACCCCATTGTGGGGATTCAAACCGCCGACCTTCTGATCGGCAAGCCCTAGGCTCTGTGGTTTAACCCACAGTGCCACCCGCGCCCCTCCTGAGAGTTGTTAGGGGACTCTTATTTGACTCACAGGGCTACAATTTCCAGAGTTACCAGGGAAGAGGGATTGACTGATAGAACACTTTGGGAATTGTAGGTTTAGGAGGCGGATACGATCTCCTAACAACTCTCACCGCCGTCTTTAACAAACTACAGTTCCCAGGTTTCTTTGCTGGGTGCAGCCATGATTGTTTAAAGTGGTATCATAATACTTTAGATGTATGGTGCAGATGGGACTGTGGTTAGGATTGTACTATAAGGAGGGTTTTTGTGGGGGTGCAGGGAAGGAAAGAAGGTGAGGTTGTATCAATGTGCCCAGCCTCTTATTTCTCCCCTGTTTCCAGGGTCTTGGAATGTCTCAAGCAGAATGCGAAGCTTTAACAGAATGGAAGAAAAACGAGAGTGAATGCCTCAAGGAGATTCGGCAGCACATGAATGAAACAGCAGGTACCTTAGAAGAAGAAGTGTTTGGATTTCTGGAGATGCATTGAATATCTCAAGGTTGGGGAATTCCATGCCTTGGGACCCCCAGACCTCCAATCTAGCTCTTAACGCCCGCCCCAAGCCATGTCCCTCACCACTTCAGCTTCACACCCTCCTTAAGTGTCCTTTGTTTGGCTGAAACAACATGTCCTCACACTCTGATCATGTCTTTCACTTTCAGGGATGGAGGGCAGAGAGGGGTGTGCAAGTAGTAGTAGTAGTAGTAATCATAATAATCATAATAATAATTTATTATTTGTACCCCGCCCAACTGGCTGGGTTTCCCCAGCCACTCTGGGTGGCTTCCAACAAAGATTAAAAATACATTAAAATGTCACAGGTTAAAAACTTCCTTAAACCGGGCTGCCTTCAGATGTCTTCTGAATGTCAGGTAGTTGTTTATGTCTTTGACATCTGGAGGGAGGGCGTTCCACAGGGCGGGCGCCACTACTGAGAAGGCCCTCTGCCTGGTTCCCTGTAACCTCACTTCTCGCAGGGAGGGAACCGCCAGAAGGCCTTCGGCGCTTGCGTGTACCGGGTATCTAGTTTAGAGAGATGTAGTCAGCGTTAAGTTTTTGGGCCACAGTGTGTAGCCTGTGTTTTGCTTAGGTGACTGTCCTGGAGCCTGGTGTTACCTTCATTCACTTTGCAGTTTGATTACTAACTTTCACTCGGTGTGGGAACACCCTTTAATATAGTTTGGGTGTTTCAAGGGGTCCAGAATGAGGCTGCCTGGTTGGGGTGAACTTCAGTGAGTACATTACATCAGTCACACAAAAAGTAAAGGTAGAGTCAGGATTTCATAAGGAAAATCCCAGTGTCCATATTAGAGCAAGCCCTTGATTTAGGCCAACCAAAATGCCACAAAATAGTACACAAGCTTCCTAGTTCTGCAGAGTTCTCCATCAGGCTAGGTATTTAAAAACAGAAACATAAGGAAGAGGCCAGTATCCTGTTCTCACAGTGGCCAAACAGATGCTTGCAGGACTTGAGCATAAGAGTAAAGGTAAAGGTAAAGGGACCCCTGACCATTAGGTCCAGTCACGGATGACTCTGGGGTTGCGGCGCTCATCTCGCTTTACTGGCCGAGGGAGCTCACAGAAACACCGTTTACCTTCCCACTGGAGCGGTACCTATTTATCTACTTGCACTGCATGCTTTCGAACTGCTAGGTTGGCAGGAGCAGGCCTCCAACCATGGACACAAAGCATAGCCATCCTGGCTAGTGGACATTGATAAGCTTATCCCCTGTGAATTTGTCTAAACATCTTCAAAAGCCATCCAACTTGGTGGCCAACACTACCTCCCGAGAGAGAGAGAGTTCCATAGTTTAACTATTTAATCTATTTTTTTTCAATCAATCGATTGATTTTATTTCAGCTTTAAGCTCATAGAAAACTATTTAATCTATAGTTTAACTTAAAAGGGGGAAATGGAAGATAAAACAGCTGGGGTCACTCCATCCAATGACGTCTGCATTTGACAAGTTCTGAGAAGGAATGTGGAAGGGGCAAGCAGATATTCAAACAGAGCATTTCATGTGCTTACAGGTTTCACCAAAGCAGGGGCGTAGCAAGGTAAATTGGTACCCGGGGGCAATTTTTTTTGTCCCCCCCCCCCGCGCATGGGAAGGTTAGGTGGTACCCAGTGCAGAAAATTTCTTGTCAACCCCCCCCTATTGATTCCCCCCCCCAAATGGTTTTACGTTATTTCATATTTTCTTGCAAAGGAATAATAACAAGTAATAATAAAAAAACCTTTTATTTATATCCCGCCCTCCCCGGCCAAAGTCGGGCTCAGGGTGGCTAACATCAGATACATAACATTGGTATAAAATCAAACAATAATTAAATTACCACCTCCTAAAAACATCTCAAAATCAAATTAAAGTCTAATTAGATGGCTTTCCACAGGGTTAGGGTTGGGAACAGTAAGTGTTCTCTGAACTGAAATTTCAGCCGTCATGACATAGGAAAACAGCCAAGTGAACAGCTATTTTGGTGGAGGAGGGTCAAGATATTAACCGATATGCATGAAATTTCATATATAGCTATATAATCCCTAGTATAGTAAGATAAGACCTTCGGAGCAGGCATTTTTTAAAAATGCAAAAAAAAAAAATCAACTCCCCCCCCCAAAATTGTTCCTTGATAATTTGTCACCCCTTCCATTATGGAACAGGGGTGGCCCGCCCCCCGCCCCCTTGCTACGCCCCTGCACCAAAGCTCCCTGGGAAGAATTTCCCAAAAGCCTCTGAAAGTGTCTCATTTGAATGGCTGTTGGCTCCTCCCACATCCCCTCTTAAAATTTACTATATGGACGGCTTAACTAATCCCAAGAGCGTTTTCTCTCCCCCACCCCCACCCCTTGTGGTCCCATCCCCACTGCCAACACCTAGCCTGATAATAATTTATGGGTCCTTGAAAGGGTGCTCTTTTGAGACATTTGGGTTGAGATGCCTTCCAATGGATTTAGGAATATTATAGCCATGATATTGAAGGAGCTCCAGAGGTTACAAATCAGCCTCTACTGTAGGCTCAGTTCAGGGCACTGGGATAATCCTATTTGCTTTTGTATTCCCGTTTCCAAGCATGGCGAAGAGAGATGTGAGATTTCAAAGTGCTTTTTCCCTTCCCTTTGCAAGGTTGCAAGAGAATATGGGACCAACTCCTGTGCTGGCCGGATACAAATGCTGGACAAACACTCACCTTTACCTGCCCGGGCATCCTTCTCCACTTCACAAAGCAGCCAGGTGAGGGTGCTGTAGCTTTTTGCCCCCCCTCCATTGTGTTGATTTGTTTCTAGGCATTGTTTACAACTGCGCTTAACCCTTTGCATATCGGTAATTCCCCCCAATGTTTCCAAGAACAGAGTCCCCCCCCCAAAGAAGTGACATAAATTGTAGGGGTTCCTGGAGTATTGTAATGGGCAGCAGAGACCCACAGTTTGCAAGAGAACAGGACTCAAAAGAGGCAGTTTAGAACTGAGAGAATCAGTTTAAGATATACAGTACCTACAGAAACATAACAGTGACACAATATATATGGCAGCATTTGAATGACCTTTGTGTAAAATATATACTATTAAACAAGGAAACACGGTACGATACATTATAAGAAAGCACTAGAAATTATAGTCAGAGTAAGGTAAGAAATACAAGTACATTCAATGTTGTAAATGTAACATACATCGGGAAATGACAGGAAGTCTGTTTTTATATGATTTACGTAGGTTATTGGAATTTAGTTTACTGGATTCAATATTTTGATATATTTTTGCTTAGTTTAAAATTGTAAGGAAAGAATTTGTGCATGCACAAAGACATGTACCAAAAACTATGTATGGGTGTAAATTAACAAATTAATTAATAATAATAATAAATTTTTAATAGAACTGAGAGAATCCCACCTTACATTTCTGACTTCTTTCCCCCTTAATGTTCATAGGCTCGGTGAAAAGAAGCTGCACAGCTCAGGGCTGGTCTGACCCATTTCCGCCATATTCCACAGCATGTCCAGTGGAAGATGAGGTTACTCTTTATGAGGTGGGTAGAGCTGAATGAGTACCTCAGAATGATACACCCTGGTTTTTGGGGAGCAGGGGGAAGGCGAGGGGAAGGGGGCAACTTCTGCAGGAGAGCAATGCTTCCTGCGATTAGGCAGAGAATGATGGATGGCAAGGAATGGTGCCTCAAAAAGTTGGCATTGAATTATCTCTGCAGTTCGAGTTTCTTTGCTGATAGGGGATCTCTTGGATTGGCACACCTTCCAAGTCGGGGAAGGACTCTTCCTCCTACTATTTGGGGACCACACTTAATGTTGGGCTTTTGTTTTAAACTGGAAAAGCCTCGAAAACAGTTTAGCACTTGGAGTGGTGTCCAGCTACGCTTCTGCGGCGTTACTCTGCTTCTCCAGTGCTTTTGCAGAGTTGTTCAAACTTCAAACTTCTTACTTCTTCTTGAGCAATGGTATGTGTGCCTTTCGTGCTGGCAAATAAACTCCCACAACATCTGGGTTGTTTCAAAACAAGCACACTTTATTTACAGACATATAAATCACGGACACTCTCCCGGAGATATGGACGACATCTCCGCTCCAGTTCAGTCAAAAGTGAAACTGACAAAAACAGTGCGTCACATCAATCACATAGGCATTCACATACAGCAGATACCCTGGATGTATGACACATCTTCCCTGTGGGAGGGGCGAACTGTTGAGCTTCTTTAACCCTGAAAGCTCCAAACCTCACACTTAACGTATTTCTTTGTTGTTGTTTAGTCGTCTTAGACGTGTTCGACTCTCTGTGACACCATGAACCATGCCTTGGAAACTCTCACTTTCTTCTCAAAGCTTCTCCTTTTTTATGTCCATGGAGTTTTCTTGGCAAAATACTGGAGTGGTTTGCCAGTTCCTTCTCCAGGTGAATCACATATAGTCTAAACTCTCAACTATGACATAGCTCATAGCTTCTTGGAGTTATTCAAGCCCCTTTGTCATGACAAGGCAGTGATCCATGAAGGGGAACGTATTTCTTACATCCCCCCATTTCCTCCATGAAATTCAGAATAGCGTCCGGTGAGTGTGATCATTTCCTGTTTCTCTTCTTTCAAATCTCAGGTTCTGTTCTCCACATTTCCACACCTGTGTGCGATTTATTTTCATCAAAACCGGTCAGATTTTAGTGTCACTTTCTAATACACACTTTAGTTTTGCAAAACAAAATTTTCATAACGTGATGATTTTGTGTGTGTTATATGCGTTCTTGTACACAGTACTTGGCAGGAGAACGACATTCCAAAATTCCAAGAAATGTAAATCTTGAAGGATGGCTGAATTTTGGTCCACATATTGCTTTTGGAAAGTGTGGATTTGGTCAGTTCTGAGTTAAATGTGAATTGAATCAAATTTATCCCCTTAGTTCAGGGTGGTGTACATGGTTTGACAGAGGGAGGGGGGGAGAGGGGGGAGAGAGAGAGAGAGAGAGAGAGAGAGAGAGAGAGAGAGAGAGAGAGAGAAATTGGCTTAGGTTCATAGTTGTATTTGAAGCTCTTCTAATGCTGTTGGACTCCCATTATCCCTATGCTGGCTAGGCCTGTTGAGAGTTGAAGTCCAAGTACATATGGAGGTCTGTAAGTCCCCCTTTCCTGATGTAACCACTACACTGCTTTGGCATTAAATTGCTACCATTCAAAAGGAGTGTTCAGTTTGGCTTCTGAGTCAAGAGTCTAGAATGGCACCATCCTGCCTTCTCCCTAACCCAGGCCTCTGGTCCAAGCCTCCAACATATTCTGAGCAGCCCTACAAGGGCTACTGCTCAGCTTCAGCACCACTGGTATCAAGGAACCAGCGGACAGCTCCCTGTTCTGCTCTGTTGTAAACATCAAAGGCCTTGCTGATGTGAACCATTCCCAGCTCTACCAACCTCAAGTCTGTGGGAATGTTGTGGATAGTAGGAGAGGATATATTGATTAAATATTATCCTTCCTCACTCACGCTAGTGAGCTAGTAGCAGAGCACATTCCCTGTACATCACAGGAAGCTAGTTGGCAGTTTCGTTAGAATCTCTCGAGTTAAGCAATCCAGTCTGGCTTGTCCAGATTGGATTTGTTCCTGGTAAATTCCCCTTTAATTCCCCTTTAATTCCCTCTTAAAACAATAATGATACAACAGCATTCTTTAAAAAAGTAATAAGAAGTTTACTTACATTCAGTTCACAGTATGACCCCTGAAGGCAAGCTTTAGCTTGTAGTTACAGAAGAGAGTGTGGGTTCATCCCATGTAAGGAATGAGCCCACGTGCTGCTGGCTGAGAGCCAGCAGACAGCAAAAGAACATCAAGAAGGGTCAAGAGAGAGAAGGGAGAAGGGAAGGTGGCTGCGTTACTGGCCCTTTTGTAAGGTCTGCCAAGGTCACGCCCACCTATCTGGTCACACGCAGGGTGTGTGTGTGCTCTAGACCAGGTGAGACAGGGAGTCCTCCTGGCTGGAGCAACACTCCCCTGTGTGTCCACTCTGGGCAAACAAGAAATGTTGTATTTGACTGCTCCTGTGATGTTACATCCCACAAAGTCTGGGCCACTTCCTTGGTTTTGTACCACGGTTGGGAAGCTGTTGCCATCCAGATATTGCAGGTTTTCTCATCCTTGACCGTCATCCACATGAGCTGGGGTTGGTGTGACACCTGGAGGGCCACAGGTTTTCCCAGCCATGTTTTATATTTTTGAAGTCTGGCCTTCATGCTTCTTATATATCTTTAATCTGCCCATCTCTCACTTCTCTTCAGAGGTTTGGGCCATTCCTAAACATTTGTTCCAAACTAATAGAGGCAGAGCTCTGTTTGGAAAGGAAAGCCCTGTTGCTTAGCAACCTTCCTGGGGACCCCCGGCGCTTGCTGATGCGGAGACGCTTGACTCCAAGGCTTCTAGGTTATGAGCTCAGTGGTGTTCCTGCCTCCTCTGAGGTTTCGGAGACTTAAAAAAAAGTATCTCTAACAATTGCTATTTCCGAAGCAGGCTGCAGGGAGGGATGTTGAGGTTCAAAACTGTTTGGTTGTTTCGATATTTCTGAAAATTCGTTGGAATCTATACCTGAACAATTTCAGGAGCTTATGCTTGCTTGGCTCCAATTGTTCATTTATTTATAGCATGAGAATTGTGGGTTCAAGCCCCACATTGGGCAAAAGATTCCTGCATTGCAGGCAGTTTGATTAGATGACCCGCATGGTTCCTTTTAACTCTACAAGTCTATGGCATTTGTTTTTACTGTTCCACTATTTTGTAATTATATGCTCTGTTCATGTGGGTTGTTGTTTTTGTTTTGTTTTTTTAACCTAGAAGTTTCAATATTTAATTGTTTTCTGGAAACCCTCCGGAGCCAAAGAGTGGGACTGCAGCAGTAAACAAACAAACAACCACAAAGGAAAGATTATCCACAGTGGTCTGAAAAGCACACTGTGTTCCCTGTTCAAAAGTGCACATCTTTTTCCAAGCAGTAGAATGGAAATCTGAATTGTTGTTGTGGCTCACATGTGCTGTTATTATTGTCTGCCATTTGCTTATAATTGACCATTAAGCCTCAAATCTGCTTTCTGTTTGCAATATTTCAATGCAATGAGAAGCTGGTAGTGTTTTGGAACAGTAGCTAAAGCCGACAGAGAATTGTTAGTTATTCAAAAGCATTTATTTTCTTTCCTAAAAAAAGAAGAAGAAGAAACTTACAAAGTTAGCAAAAAGAAAGGGAAGGGGAAAGAAAGTGTGTGTGTGTGTGTGTGTGAGAGAGAGAGAGAGAGAGAGAGAGAGAGAGAATTTACAAATAGTACTAATAATAACTGTTTAAGAATTGGTGTCTGAGTTTTCATTCTCCACCCCTCCCACACCCCTTTCCCCTTGTGTTGTCGTGTTTGGTAATTCTATTTTTATTAAAGTTTCCATAATACAATAAAACAGTGGTTACAAAAATTCAAACAAAATAAGTGCAATATGGAGTCCTCTCTTAAAAGTAATTCTTAGTCGCTCCTCCCAGCTCTCACCTGGTACTTTGGAACAATGGAACACCGTGACGGAAACCAGAGTGCATGGAAATGCCGTTTACCTTCCCGCCACAGCGGTATCTATTTATCTACTTGCACTCAGGGGCGTAGCAAGGGGGGCAGCCCGCCCCGTGTTCCAGGGGAGGGGGGTTGACACTTTGGTCAGCCCCACCCCACACCACCCCACCGGGCGGGCAACTAACAGGGACATGCCGCCTTTTCCCCCTTCCAGCGGCTATTTTTCGGCGCGAGGGGCAGGCCAGCGAGGAGGGGGCATCACGCTTGTTGCTGGCATGACACCCCCTCCTCGCTGGCCCACCCCCTGCACAGAAAAAAAGCCACTGGAATGGGGAAAGGGGGAGGCAAAGCAGGCACTTAAACGCACCTGCTCTGCTTCCCTTTTTCCCCCTTTCCGCCGCTTTTTTTGGAGGTGTGGTAAGCCAGCGAGGAGGGGGCATCACGCTTGTCCCTGGCATGACACCCCCTCCTCACTGGCCCGCCCCCCGCACAGAAAAAAAAGCCAGGGAAAGGGGAAGCTTCCCCTTTTCCCCCTTTCAGCAGCATCCACATGTGTCGTGATGTCACAACGACATCATGACGCACGCGTTGTGCCCCTCCCCCAGGGGGATGCCTCCGCGCCGCCACCGCCCTTGGCAGCGCAGAGGCTTCCTATGCCCCTGCATGCACTGGTGTGCTTTCGAACTGCTAGGTTGGCAGGAGCTGGGACAGAGCGACGGGAGATCACCCCATTGTGTGCATTTGAACCACCAACCTTCTGATCAGCAAACCCAAGAGGCCCAGTGGTTTAGACCACAGTGCCACCTGCTCCCTACCGATACATATACCTTAAGTCAAACATATAAGTTAACGTACGACCTCCAGATGTCCAAACAGATATCCACATGAAGCTGACGTTCAAATGCAGCCAGTCCAGTGAGGTTCTCAGACCATTCCATAACAGACAGCAGGGCATTTATCCTCCCAGATCATAACTGATGTTGCCCCTCTTTGCAAGAATCTCTTTGTACATTTGTTGCTCTGTTGTAGGACATGTATTCAATCAACTTTACCATATCTCAGATTCCTTCAGACCATTCTGAGACTGGGGCTGCTGGTGGTGGTGGCGGCTGTGTCCACCCCCCATGATTTAGCAATTTTTTTATTTTGCAGGAGATAGTTCAACGTTACCTCCAAATCCTTGAGTACAGCGTCTTTCAAATGGTTCAATATTTTTGGCTCGTTCAGTAATGGCTATCCAATTCTTTTCCGTAATAAGATTCAGCCTGTCTGAAGATTCACCCTTGTTCTCTTTTCATTTCAGCACTCCTACCTGACAACTGTCAAAACCATCTACACTGTGGGCTACAGCATCTCCACCACCTCCCTTGCTATGGCCATCATGGTCCTCATCACATTCAGGTATGTTCATGGGAACCTGACAGGTAGCATGCTGTGCCGACAGAGGGGGGAAATCACAAGCGGTATATGCCTTTAGGAGAATCCCTTCCTCCAAAGGGATTTCATTTCTGCCTGAACATTGAGCTATTTTTTTATTACATCAGCTAGACTGGTGACAGCGAGTGGCTGTCAGAACCATATAACACCGGTCCTAAAGGATCTACATTGGCTCCCAGTATGTTTCCGAGCAAAGTGTTGGTGCTGACCTTTAAAACCCTCAATGGTCTCTGTCCCAGTATACGTAAAGGAGCGTCTCCACCCCCGTCGTTCAGCCCGGACACTGAGGTCCAGCTCCGAGGGCCTTCTGGCGGTTCCCTCCCTGCGAGAAGTGAGTTTACAGGGAACCAGGCAGAGGGCCTTCTTGGTAGTGGCGCCCGTCCTGTGGAACGCTCTCCCATCAGATGTCAAGGAGCTACACACCTTTTAGTAGACATCTGAAGGCAGCCCTGTATCAGGAAGTTTTTGATGTTTGGTGTTTTTATATGCTTTGGAAGCTGCCCAGAATGACTGGGGCAACCCAGGGTACAAATAATAAAATTATGATGACGATGTTGATTACTGTTACTACTGCTTAAGTTTACTAGGTAGACAAGCGTAGGATTGACACTGTCCGTCTCTTAGCTTTTGCTCTCAGCCTCTTATGGTTCCATGTTCTGCTCCTGCAGGAGGCTCCGTTGCCCCAGAAACTACATCCATGTCCATCTCTTTTTCACCTTCATCCTGAAGACCATTGCTGTCTTTGTCAAGGATGAGGTTCTTTTCAAAACAGAAGATGTTGACTATTGCAGCTTTTCCACGGTAAGGTGTAAAAAAAAGTGCGACTTGCTTTTATCTCTGGTTTTCATCTGTGTGTGTCATGACCATATGGGTACCAGGGCCGCTTTCTTCTGCTTGCTCGTTCTCCTAAAGCACAAAATATAGCCTGGAAACCTTTGGAAGAACCTAAAAGGTGGAGGGGGGGGACACACCAACTGCCTTGCTCTAGCAGAACAAAGCTTCATGTAATCCGGCATTCTGCTTTCAGCTGGAAACAGGGTCTGTCACAGAGTGAGCCGGCAGTAAATCACACCATTCAAAGTCGGAGTTAACTTTTCATTAACAAGAATACAATCTTCACAGCCCTTGGCTGGGTGTCAGGCCTTATGAGCACAGCAGCTCAGTTTCATGAGTCAGTTGCCGAGACTGAAGGTCCCTGACTCTCCACCATTTCTCTGTGTCTAACCAGTCCCTGGTTTGAAAAAAAATTATCAACGAATTCCTATGCCCCACAAATAACCCAGAGATGCATTTTAGAAGAAGAAGAAGAAGAAGAAGAAGAAGAAGAAGAAGAAGAAGAAGAAGAAGAAGAAGAAGAAGAAGAAGAAGAAGAAGAGTTTGGATTTGATATCCCGCTTTTCACTACCCGAAGGAGTCTCAAAGCGGCGAACATTCTCCTTTCCCTTCCTCCCCCACAACAAACACTCTGTGGGGTGAGTGGGGCTGAGAGACTTCAAAGAAGTGTGACTAGCCCAAGGTCACCCAGCAGCTGCATGTGGAGGAGCGGAGATGCAAACCCGGTTCCCCAGATTATGAGTCTACCACTCTTAACCACTACACCACACTGGCTCTCTTTAAATAAAAGGATGCATTCTACTCGTGTAAAAACATGCTGATTCCCGGACCATCCGCGGGCCGGATTTAGAAGGCGATTGGGCTGCATCCAGCCTCCGGGCCTTAGTTTGGGGACCCCTGGGTTAGGCTGACGGATCTTTTAAAAATAAAATTCACAAATTGCTGCAAAACGTGGAGAATTTGAAAAAGGAGAAACTGATATGCCCCAAATCTACAAATCCTACACATTGATGTTGTTAGAATTGGGCTGAGGAACCCGTGTCCAAATTTTGTACTCCAGCTGCCATCAGCCCCAGCAAGCACATACAATGGCCGTGGATTATGGGAGTTGTAGTCCACAACACCTGGAGGTTTTTTTCCTTTGCTTTCAGATTCTAATGAATGCTTCTACGCTCTCCATAGCTTCCTTCTGAAGCTCCCCTGAGTTTCAGGGATATTTTGTGCACTATGGGAGCCTGTAGTTTGTGCCATCGGGGCACCTATGGAAGGGTTCTGGGTTTGTTTTGTTCTTGTTCATATTACCTATGTCTTTTGATGTTTCTGTTTTGTATTTCTATGCTGTGAACTGCCATGAGATCTTCGATGAAGGGCAGTATGTAAATTTAAAAATTAATAGTAATAATAATAATATCAGCTACACACACACACACAAAACCAAAGCAATGCCCTGGAAATGAAGGTGTTCATTGAAGTTTTGCTTTCTGTGTTTTTTAGACCGAATGCAAGATCTCGGTGGTTTTCTGTCAATATTTCACAATGGCTAATTTCATGTGGCTGCTGGTGGAAGCTCTCTACCTCAACTGCCTGCTGCTGTCCTCCTTTCCCCATGGAAGAAAATACTACTGGTGGCTCATGCTGTTTGGCTGGGGTAAGTGAGGAGGACTTGTAGCAGTGGTGGACCTCAGGCTGGGGAGCCAAATGTTGCTCTCCAAGCCACCCCAAGTCTGGCCCCTAGATGTTTCTCCAGGCCACTCCCCTCACCAACTCTGCTTCGCCCCCAAGTGCTTTTGCCTGGCTGGAATTTGTCCTCGAACTCTGATCCTCTGTCTCTAGAGGACAGAGAGTGATTTGTGTGTTTGTGTGTAGAACGAAGCGGACCGAACAGAGCTAAAATCCACAATTTCTTCCTCTGCACACCTTTGCATCTGTCCCCCTGCCCAGCGCTGGCATGTGGCCCTTGGAAGGTTGCCCAGAAGAGAATGTGGCCCTCAGACTGGAAGACGTTCCCCACCCCCGGTTTACAGCATCCCCTTCACCACTTATTAACAATCTGTTCACAAGTTAATCAGATGCAGAAACGGGCACGCAGACAGGCTGTTTGCATGACATCAAAAACACAGTGATTGTTGAACTTAATCCGTTCGGCATGTTGTCTCCACCACAACACCATTGCTTAGAGCAGGTGTGAGGAAACCATTTGGCTTTCTGGATGCAGGGGCATAGGAAGGTGGGCTGGGGGTAGTCTGACCCGGGTGCCCTCACTGAGAGGGTGACATTCGGCACGCCGCCCATCTGCGACTCCCAAGCCTACCCCAAGCTGTCGGGGTAAGGGGGGGAGCTGAGCTGCTTTGCTGGTGGCATTCCCCCCTTCCCCCTTTGTTTTGACAGCTTGGGGGGAGGCTTGGGAGTTGCGGGCAGGTGGGGTGCCAAATGTCTGCCATGGGCAGCTCACTCCTCCCCTGTGAGCGGCTCGCTCCGTCCCTGGCTGCAGGGTGTGCACCCGAGCGGCTATCCCGTGCCTGGGAGGACGCCCTCCATGCCATGCCACCCTTGGGAGCACGCCCACCCCGGGCAGCGCAGCCATATGCTCTGCTGCTGTCTGAATGTTGCTAGAGCAATATTTGGAGAGCCAAAGTTTCATCACACCTGCTCTAGAGACACAGATCAAGGATCTGTCCCCTTAACAAGTAGGTTGTCGGTTTTGGAAAACGTTGCGTGTTGATTGCATCCATAAAAATCACCGTGTCCTCTGTTTTTGATCCTACAGGTGTTCCAACGTTTTTTACCATACTGTGGATATTAGTCAAGGTGCATTTCGAAGACATTTCGTGAGTCATGTCCTATGTTCAGATCCATAAAAATGAGGGGGGAAGGGGCACCAGAGACAAGAAAGTAATCCAGGATTCCAGAAATACTGGCCCACTGAGCTATGGATCTATGAGCCACGCGTGGTGACTCACACAGGTGGTGCTCATCTCCGTTTTGGTGGTCAACCTGCTTTTGCAAACGTGGCAAGTGGTGGCTGTTGGCCTGTGTTTGGATTGTAGTGTGTGTGTGTGTGTGTGTGTGTGTGTGTGTGTCACAAGTTGTGCAGGTATAAAGTGGTCAAATTAGTGTTGGGCTGATGCTTAACGCACACAAAAATCCCCCCCCCCAAAATTGCCTGGAAGATCATTATTGCTTATGTAAAGGCCAAACAGAAAGTCCCTTATGGCATTGCTCATCTCAGACCCTCCAAGTGTCCTATTTGGGCAAAACAGTGTGTGAAAATACACAATAAAATGCTGGCAAATTTTGGAGGGACTTTTTAAACAAAAGAAATTGTAAAGTGATGCAAAAATGAGACAAAGCAAATTTAAGACTGCCTTGTTTAGAGGGTGCTGCAGGTCGGCTGTGTTGCACATACAAGCACCCCCTGCCAGCATCTGTCACCTGAGGCAGCTGTCTCTGTAAAATAGTAGGGCCGGCCCTGTTAAGAATGGACCCCCCCCACTCCACCAATACTAGTGGAGAGTGAGAGACAAGTGGAAGGATAAATAATTCAACCAAACAATATTCAGGAAAGACCATACGTTCATTTGCATTAACCATTGCATGCTCTTTCCAGCTGCTGGGATGCAAACCAAGGCTCTCCTTACTGGTGGCTAATCAAAGGGCCCATCATCTTTTCTGTCGGGGTATGTATCCTATTTGCATTTTTGTACACTTGAATGGTGGGAAGTCCTGGCTTTCATAACTCTCTCTCTCTCTCTCTCTCTCTCTCTCTCTCTCTCTTTCTGTGTGTGTGTTAAGGAGAGAGAGAGAGAGAGAGAGAGAGAGAGAGAGAAGTTCAAAGACTGCTAATGCTTCATCCCAGTCTTTGAGAGCCAGTGTGGTGTAGTGGTTAAGAGCAGTGGACTCATAATCTGGTGAACCGGGTTTGCGTCTCCGCTCTTCCACATGCAGCTGCTGGGTGACCTTGGGCTAGTCACACAGAGTGTTTGTTGTGGGGGAGGAAGGGAAAGGAGATTGCTAGCCGCTTTGAGACTCCTTAGGGTAGTGATAAAGCGGGATATCAAATCCAAACTCTTCTCTTCTCTTCTTCTTCTTCTCTGTTGATCAAGGCCTTTTAAAATCTTACTTACTGCTTAGTTTTATCTGGTGGTTCAAGTGGTTATTTGGTTGTTGTTGTTGTTCTTGTTGTTGATGATGATGATGTCGTGGTTTATTGCAGAGTAAGCCAAACCTTCTCAGAAGAAACAAAATAAAAAATAAAAAAATCATTCCAGTAGCACCTTAGAGACCAACTAAGTTTGTTCTTGGTGTGAGCTTTCGTGTGCATGCACACTTCTTCAGATACACTGAAATAGAAGTCACCAGACCCTTATATATAGTGAGAGAGTGGGGAGGGGTATTACTCAGAAGGGTGATGGGAATGGGTGATTGGCTGATGGGTGGTGACTTCTATTTCAGTGTATCTGAAGAAGTGTGCATGCTCACGGAAACTCATACCAAGAACAAACTTAGTTGGTCTCTAAGGTGCTACTGGAAAGAATTTTTTGTTTTTTATTTTGTTTTGACTATGGCAGAGCAACACGGCTACCTACCTGTAACTTCTCTGAAGAGGGCTTTCTGAGAATGTTCTTTCTTTTTAACTCCCATAGAAAAAGAGAGTGCTTGTATTGGGTATGAACTTTTTGTATATCTTTGGGCAAGTATCAATAAATATATTTAAAAATGAAAGAAAGAAATAAAGAAAGAAAGAAAGAAAGAAAGAAAGAAATAAAGAAATAAAGAAAGAAAGAAAAAGAGTGTGTTTTCCAGAATATGATTTGAACATTCTCCCCCATTCCCGCAAAGCAGACCCTCAGTGTCAAGATCATTTCTCCATCCAGAACATTTTGGAGGATATATTTTAAATCTGGTGAAGGGTGGCCAATCAATCAATCAATCAATCAATGAAAAACATTTTTTTGTGTTAACATTAACTGTGCTCTCTTCCTCCCTCTTCCCCTCTCTCCTCCCTACATCTGGGACAGGTCAACTTCATCCTTTTTCTCAACATCATCAGAATCCTGCTGAAAAAACTGGATCCGGGACAAATCAGTTTCAACAACTCATCTCAGTACAGGTGAGTTGAGTGGAACCAGCCAGCATGAAGAAATGCTGGCGGGCTGTGTACTGTGAACATAAATTTGAGCAGAGGGCTTAGAGAAAGATCTGAGGTTCATATGAATTTGGAATGGGGTGAAGGTAGTGGAATGTTTCTTTTTTCATTCCTTAATTCTAGAACACCTGGGGTGGGGTGTCACAAGACAGGAATAATTGTTTATGTATTATTTTATTTATTTCAGGGATAAAAAAATCCCTACTTTTTGGCTAAAAAGGCTCCCGGAGTGGCTTGTACATTTCAGTAATGAGGCAGTGTCTGCTCCCAGGCTTGCGATATAAGAGGCACAGCACAAAAGGGGGAAAGGGAGGAGGAGGAGGGAGGAGGAAAAAACAAGCAAACCCTGGCACTTAGTTCTTAGTTATAAAACTGGAGCATAAGCAGTTCGAGGAGTGGAGAAACCAAATGTTTCTAGTCTCTCAGCCAATATTGTGGTCCTGCTCCAGACCTCTCCTTCTGCCTGAGTGGTAGCAAGCTCAGGATGGAAGGGAGTTCCTTTAAGAACAAGCAGGAAATGTACAGGATTCATGGCCACAGAGTATAAGGGAATGGGGCACTGACCCACCAATCTCAGCCAGTTCTCCCCCCCCCCGACTCTTTACTTACAACCAGCGCAGGAGATGCCAATGGCTGCACCTCCTTGTTAGCGCTGCCTCCCATCAACAGATAGGCGGTGGGGCAGGGGTGTAGCAAGGCGGGGCATAGGGGGTGGTCCGCCCCAGGTTCCATAATGGAGAGGGTGACAAATTATCAAGGAACAATTACTGCCCTACTAGGGCGGTTCCTATTTTTTTTAAATGCCTGCTCCAAAGGTCTTACCTTACTATACTAGGGATTATATAGCTATATATGAAATTTCATGCATATCGGTTAATATCTTGACCCTCCTCCACCAAAATAGCTGTTTACTTGGCTGTTTTCCTATGTCGTGAAGGCTTAAATTTCAGTTCAGTGGAGCACTTACTGTTCCCAACCCTAACCCTGTGGAAAGTCATCTAATTAGACTTTAATTTGATTTTTTTTTTTTAATTTTAAATTTTTTATTGAATTTTCAGCAAACAGGAAAGAAAAAATAACAGAAATAGTAGTACAGCACTGTATAATATCTATATCTCACATAGATCTATACCAGTATCTCCAGTTAAATGAAAAGAAGAAAAGATTATTCTTAAGCTTCTCCCTTATACCGATTCTATGGTTTGTCACATAGCTGTTAAGATGTATTCTGTTCAATTAAAATATCTCAAATATATTTTATGCTCGTTGTTTGTTACTGGAGCAAAAGAAGAACAAAAAAGTAAATAAATAAAAAACTTAAAAAAAATAAACAGAGATCAAACCCATATTACCCCCCCTTCTGCTTCCCCCCAAACTTCCGCTGTTTTATTTTGTCAGGTATTTCCGCGGTTTACCCTTCTTTATTGTGTATGTCTACTGTCATCTATTTACACTCTAATAACTTAAAATACATTCTGTAAGTATAAACAATTCTTATCCATGCATGCCCAACTTACAGATTATTATCTCATACTGTTTGTACTTTTTATACTTTGATGATATTATATAATCTACTTCAAATTCCAATAAAGAATTATTTTCTGAACTATGACTGTTACATTTTTTTTTATATTGTATACAACTTATTTAAGTATTTCCTAAATTTGTCCCATTCTTTTCCAAAGTTCTCACCTCCTTGTTGCCGAATTTTGGATGTTAGATTTGCTATCCCCATATATTCAACCATCTTTTGACACCAAAATTTGATTTTGAGATGTTTTTAGGAGGTGGTAATTAAATTATTGTTTGATTTTATACCAATGTTATGTATCTGATGTTAGCCACCCTGAGCCCGACTTTGGACGGGGAGGGCGGGATATAAATAAAAGTTTATTATTATTATTACTTGTTATTATTCCTTTGTAAGAAAATATGAAATAACGTACAGTGGTACCTCGACTTACGAATTTAATCTGTTCCGAATGCACATTCGTAGGTCGAAAAATTCGTAAGTCGAAAAAAGTGATTTCCCCATAGGAATGCATTGGAAACGAAAAATTCAAAAAAAATCGTAAGTCGAGTAAACCCCATCTAAAACCGCCAACAGATGTCCTTCAGATGCCAAAAAAATCGTAGGCGCGTGGGCAATTTTTTCATTCGTAAGTCAAAAAAATCGTATGTCGAGTAATTCGTAAGTCGAGGTACCGCTGTAAAACCATTTTTGCAGGGGCGGAATCAATGGGGGACGGTGACAATAAATTTTCCACACCGGGTACCACTTGACCTTCCTATGCCTCCTAGGGGGTGACAATTTTTTTTTTGCCCCCGGGTACCAATTTACCTTGCTGCGCCCCTGCAGTGGGGACAAAGCTTTTTTTTTAATATAATTATTATTATTTTACATTTAAACTATTAACTACAATCAAACAAAAACATTCTTACATTCAACACTGGCTAAAGAGCCATGACTTCCCTCAACCCCTTCACATGGCTTTCTCATGTGTAACTTAATATTATAGTTCTTAAATCAACCATTGCCTTAAAATTTCACCAAAAAAAACAAGTTCTCATACTACTACCCTACTTACAATGATAGCTCTACAATATAACTACAAAGCTTCTTGAAGCCCTATTAACGTGTTCAATTGTAAAATGTCTTTTAAATAGTTCGTAAACTTTGACCAGTCTTTGATGAACTTCTGGTCCCGCTGCTTCCGGATTCTTCCCGTTAATTTGTCCATTTCTGCATATTCAGTCAATTTCACTGTCCATTCTTCAACCGTCGGTAATTCATCTTGCAGTGGGGACAAAGCTAGGATCCGTTTGCTCTCTCTTCCATTGGCTCAAATTCCACCTTTTGGCGGCTCTCCTCATTTCCTGCCTTGCCAGTTCCAACGGGCCCTGGCCATCACTTTAGATCAATTTAGATGCTGGGAGTGCCATCTTGTGCCCGTTTTCTGTAAGCCAAGGTGTCGTGACTGTGTTTTTCTCCCGATTTCTCCTCCAAAAAACAGACGCCTCTGTAAATCGACTCTGCTCCTCATCCCTCTGTTTGGGACGCATTACATCATCTTCAATTTTCTTCCCGATTACGCCAACGTGGGGGTCCGCCTCTCCCTGGAGCTCTGCATCGGATCATTCCAGGTGAAGTATGGACCTAAGTGATCAATCAGATTTTACTAGTGTGCTTTGCCACGGCTGAGTTGTTGTTGTTTTTAATTATTATTTATTTATTCGCTTTTTCCAATCAGTACAAACACCAAACTAAAAAGACACGCACAACAACAAAAAACCATAATGACAATAATAACACAGATTGACAACACAAATTTAGATACAGTAACATCCCTATGTCTACTCCTTGTTTATCACCTCTCTCCCCCCCCTCTATTTCCCACTGTTGTCTGCCTTGTCACTTAGATATCCGTTCCAAATTTCTTCGTATTTATCCATTCTTATTTTGCGTCGACAAGCAATTCTTTCCTATGTAGCTGATCTGTCCATATCATCAATCCATATGCTCAGTGGAATCTTTTTGCAACTCTTCCAATTCATCAGAACAAGGTTTTTTGCTTCTAATATAGTGTGACACAGCCACTTTTTTTTGGGGGGGGGGGGCCTCTTGAGATCTTCCAAGTTTCCGGAATATAATTTAGAATTAAATTCAGTTCCCCCCAAATAACAGTTTCTTTTTATTACTTTTGCTATAAATATCCTCACCTCGCTCCAGAATGGTCTGATCGCCGGGCAGTTAATCAACATATGTATTAAGTTCGCATTTTTACTCCCACATCTCCAGCAATTATCTGCACTTGTTATTTTCTTCTGATATAATCTTGCTGGAGTCCAGTGGACTCTAAATACTGTTTTCTGTTGAATAAGTTGAAGTCTTAAATCCACAGAGGTTTTTTTCTATTGATTTTATACTTGTCCCCCATATATCATAGGGATGCGGGTGGTGCTGTGGTCTAAACCACAGAGCCTAGGGCTTCCCAATCAGAAGGTCGGCGGTTCAAATCCCTGTGATGGGGTGAACTCCAGTTGTTCGGTTTAACCCACAGCGCCACCCGCGTCCCTTCTTGAAGCCTAGTTAGCACCATATAACACCGGTCCTGAAATACCTACATTGGCTCCTAGTACATTTCTGAACACAATTCAAAGTGTTGGTGCTGACCTTGAAAGCCCTAAACAGCCTCAGCCCAGTATACCTGAAGGAGCGCCTTCACCCCCATCGTTCAGCCAAACACTGAGGTCCAGCGCCGTGGACCTTCTGGCGGTTCCCTCTTTGAGAGAAGTGAGGTTACAGGGAACCAGGCTGTTATGTACTGAGCTTGGATCCTAGAACAATAGGCAGGTAGGATCCTAGAAGGCTGCAACCTGATTGGTCTGCAGGAGCCACCCAATCTGGCTCCAGGAGGAGGTGAATCAGCAACCTGATTGGTCTGCAGGAGCCGCCCAATCTGGCTCCAGGAGGAGGTGAATCAGCAACCTGATTGGCCTGCAGGAGTAGCCCAATCAGGCTCCAGGAGGAGGTGAATCAGCAACCTGATTGGCCTGCAGGAACAGTCCAATCAGGCTCCAGGAGGGGAGTTGAATCAGCCAATCACACGGGACCCATTGTGTAAATAATGTATATATAGCCAGAGGTTTGTGGGGTAAAGCACTCACTCACTGTTTACCATGAGCTGAAATAAAGAGCATGAAATCAACACTCAACTCCGAGTATATTTCACTGGCGACAAAGGTGCGAGAAGTGAGGTTACAGGGAACCAGGCAGAGGGCCTTCTCGGTAGTGGCGCCCGCCCTGTGGAACGCCCTCCCACCAGTTGTCAAGGAAATAGACAACTATCTGACTTTTAAAGGACATCTGAAGACAGCCCTGTTTAGGGAAGTTTTTAATGTTTGGCATTTTATTGTGCTTTGAATATTCTGTTGGAAGCCACTCAGAGTGACTGGGGAAACCCAGATGGGTGGGGTAATAATAATAATAATAATAATAATAATAATAATAATAATAATTTATTTGCCCAGCTTTGGGAAGGAGACAGGAGGACTCGAGGACCCTGCCAGAGCATCACAGCTCCTTCTCCAAGGCCAGCACCTCACTTCCCTGGCTTTGGGAAGGTGACATGAGGGCTAGGAGCAGGGCAGGGGGAACCTCAAATTTTGTCCTCACCAAGGGCACCATATTACTAAGGTCCATTCCTGTCAGGAGCAAAATTACATCTTAGGGGAGAGGGACCGGAGGAGGGTGTGGGAGAGGGGCAGTGGTGTGGTTTGGGGAGGAGGCATGGCCAATGGAGAATCCCAGGGACCTGGTAGAGAGGATTCCATTTGGCCCGCAGACCTGAGTTTCTCCAGCTGCCGGTTTAGTGATTTAATTTCTGTGTTTTTCCTCTTTATTACACAGGGCTTCATTGTTGCTGTTCTGTACTGCTTCTTAAATCAAGAGGTAAGGAGGGCTGGGGGGGGGGACTTTGCATTATTTTGCCATTTCTGTGCTTTCAGGGAAGCAGAGGGTTGCGATTCCCATGACCACAGCAGAAAACGAAATTGAGCGATTCAAAATCTAGCCAGGAAATCCCAAAGGCAACAAGACACAGAAGCAGAGAGCGTAAACCCTTCCCTGTTCTCATCTTCGTGAGGATGTGGCCCTCTTGTGGTTACACAAATTATTGCTTCCCCCAGCCTCCAACATCAGCTGGGCCATAGAATCGTAGAATTGTAGAGTTGGGAGGGACCCATGAGGCTCATCTAGTCCAACCCCCTGCAATGCAGGAATCTCAGCTAAAGCATCCATGACAGATGGCCACCCAACCTCTGCTTCAAAACCTCCAAGGAAGGAGAGTCCACCACCTTCTGAAGGAGTCCATTCCACTGTTGAACAGCTCTTTACTGTCAGAAAGTTCTTCCTAATGTTTAGTCGGGAATCTCCTTTCTTGTAACTTGAAGCCATTGGTTTGGGTCGTACCCTCCATAGCAGGAGAAAACAGGATTGCTCCATCTTCCACGTGACGACCCTTCCAACTTTGTGATTTTATGATTCTGTGATTCATTCTGTGAGAGCCAGTGTGGTGTAGTGGTTAAGAGTGGTAGATTCATAATCTGGGGAACCGGGTTCGCGTCTCCGCTCCTCCACATTCAGCTGCTGGGCGACCTTGAGCTAGTCACACTTCTCTGAAGTCTCTCAGCCCCACTCACCTCACAGAGTGTTTGTTGTGGGGAAGGAAGGGAAAGGAGAATGTTAGCCACTTCGGGTAGTGATAAAGCGGGATATCAAATCCAAACTCTTCTTCTCTTCTTCATTCATTCAATCAATCAATCAATCAATCAAAATGACCTGATGCTATGGAAACTTCTGCTTATTTACTTCTATATATTTATATGCTGCTTAATATCACAACAGTGTCTAAAGTAGATAGATGTTAAACAGTGAAACTAAGATATAATGTTCAGTTGCCCCATGTACAGATTGGCTCGGACTAGTATATTAAACCCGGTAATCCAGAAACTAGCCGATAAGTCACCCGAGTCACATCCTGCATACATGCTGCAAGATACGGACCCCCATAGAACCCTACAGGTTGCAAGGTTTTTAACCACAGTCCTCTCGCATAAGAGATGTTCTGGAATGCTGTTTGATTATTGAAAGTTTTATTACTATTTTATTCAAAAACCCGATCCCCTTGTTTTGTGTTTTGTAATGGTATTATCATCTGATAATGAAATTATCACCTTGTAATGGTATTATCTTATGCTGTTACGGTTTTGTTTCGTACAGTTTTGGTTTTGTTTTATACATGGGCAAAAAGCTGAAATAAAATATCTGGGAAATGAAACTAAGAAAATAAAAAATGAAAATATCTAGCAACGCTAGATAAATGATAAAGTCTCCCCCCCCCCAAGTGTCCACAGTGTTTTCCGATGTCAACAGACGACACCTAAACTTTTGCGTTTGTTGGCATTGACAAATTTCAGTCGAATTTTGTCAAGAGGAGTGCAAAATAGCTAAGAATAATCCAAAGGTTTTAGGTTTGTTCCTTCTGTGCTTGACATATAACAAATGTCACCGTCAGAGCTTTTCACTTCTATTCTGGCTGTGTCTGAGAACTGAAATGGCAGCTTTCTGGTAATAGCAGCTCTTTGATTTTCAAGGTGCAAGCGGAAATTTGTCGGAAATGGCGTGGCAACAGCTATGGATTTATGCCGATCTGGAGGAAGAGGACGAGGTGGACCGTGCCATCGAGTTCTGGCATCAAGATGACAACCTCGGTGTGTTAGGGGTGGCTGATAAGGTGAAAGGAGAGAGGAAGGACCAGAAGAAAGGAATATGGAGTTTTGGAAGAAGCTGTCGCCCAGATTCATCACTAAGCTGAGAGTTCTCCACCTCCATCACATAAAGACTGTGGCTTCAGCATAGAACATTCTGACTTTCTCATTTCTCACATTTTTGGATCTCTTGCACCTGCCTCTGAAGTGGAAATGATGGTGAAGAAATCTCCATTGTGTGCATCGTGCTTATCTCAGCTCTTTCGTTTTGCTTTGTGGAATAGACTATGGCTCAAGCCCCTGATTCGCAAGCATAATTCAACCACTGGCAAGATCAGGGAGCAGATTATGGACTTGGATTTGATTTAATATTTGTATTCTGCTTTTCCAACGACAGATGTTGAGCTCGGGGAGGCTCCCCAAAATCACAAAAGCCTTGAAAACACCCACACACCCACACCCACACACCCACACACCAAACATTGCAATTGCTGTCATATCAAACACAGTAGCATGTAAATAAAGCAAACAACATCGACAGATTCATCCGAACAATTAATACAATTCAATAAAGCCATAGTAACTCATGGCTTTGGAAGGATACTTCCTAATAACAATATGGAAACTTACTCCAGAACAAAAAAATAGATTAGCTGTGCCCTATTGCAGTGTGAAAGGGGTACTCAAGATGGCCCTCTAGAGATGAACTGCAACTCCGATCACCCCCAACTATTGGACCTGCTGGTTGTGGCTGATGGGAGTTGGAGTCTGCCAATTGGACGCCATGTTGACTATTCCCCAACCCTCAAATGTATGTCCTGTTTCTCCTTTATATAGGGGAAGAGGCTGCTCCTCTTGTCACATGGTCACACCAGTCCATTTGTGGGCTGGTGGAGTCACCGCAAGCACAGGGATGAGGGACATGGGACCCACTAGGCCAGCATTTCCCAAGCTTGGGTCTGCAGTTGCTTTTAGACTACAATTCCCATCATCCCTGACCACTTGTCTTGCTCAGAGGCAAAGCAACCTACTCTGGTACCCAGAGCAGCGTTCGTCACAGGGGCCATGGCACACGTCTCGATCGTGCGTGGTGAGTGGGGCCCCCCCAGGGGGTGTCGCCGATTGGGGGTCGGCATTTTGTCACCCCCCCTTTAGAATGGTACCTGGAGTGGGCCACCCCCACACCTAGTCTTGCTAGCTAGGGATGATGGGAGTTGTAGTCCAAAGACAGCTGGAGACCCAAGTTTGGGGAACACTTTGCTAGATGTTGAGGGACTACAAAGCCCCTCGCCCCTGACCATTGAGAATGCTGCCTGGGGGCTGATGGGAACTGGAGTCTGAGAACATCTAATGTCCTGTCCTGTGGCTGCCAGCAACTGGAATTCAGAGTCATTCTGCCTCCAGCAGTGGAAGTAGAACATAGCCAATAGGGTTGGTGGCCCTTGCTGGTTTTCACCTCCACGAAATTGTTTCATTTCATCACCCGCAAATAGTGCGTTGAATTCTGGGAGGCCATTTTGACTCAGCGTGGATTTTCGGCTCGTCCCTACGAATGCTTGACTATCGGCGTTTGCAGCAAGATTCCAGAAGCCAAATGGTGGAAATGACTGCATGGCAACAGGCCACAGCATCCAGTTCGGACTGGACGTTTCGAGGACGTTTCTCACAGCTTTCCATTTACCCAGTTTCAGCCTGGGTCGACATAGGCTGTTTTGCCCTCTGTGAAGTGCGGAATAAGCTGTAATCTTCAGGAGAGGACTGCTCCGTGGAGTGGACTCCATGGGAATGGACTCGATGTTGCCATAGCAACGCCGCCCCTTACAGTTCCCTCCAGACATCTGGAGGAGGGAACATGATCGTTAATCATAATTAGGAGGGCGTTTTGGGTTAATATGCACAGGGAAGGTTGAGGATTTTCAGCCGAGAGCACCTGGGGGGGGGAAATATACCGCATATTTAAGTGGCGGGGAGCATTAGATTTATCATGTAAATGTAAATGTCTCCAGAGGAGGGAGTTTCCCCTAGCTGAGGGCCTTATGTAATGTGTGGTGTGCAAGGAACAGAATTAATTCAGAGGGCTTGTCATATGAAAACCCCCAGGCAATTAATTGAGTTTTTAAACCCAGACAACAGAAATTATCCAGCTTCAATATGATTACTTTTCTCCCCGTGATGCGATAAGGCTAACAGCCTGACATTGTCTGCATTGTTTAAAACATCCAGATTTGGAAATGTGTCACTCAGGCTCCCGAAACACAAATTTGATGTGAATATTTGAATCACCGCAGATATATCATCGCGGACAATTTCTGCTTCCGTTTCACCCCGCTAAATTCGCTTTGACTTCAGTGTGTGCTGGCATCTGAGTAAGGTAGCATATGATTCAGCAGCCATGGAACCCAGTCCTCTAGATGCTGTTTACCCATGAGTAAGCCCACCTCTGCTCAGTGGAGCTTAGGTAAAGGTAAAGGGACCCCTGGCCATTAGGTCCAGACGCGGACGACTCTGGGGTTGCGGCGCTCATCTCGCTTTACTGGCCGAGGGAGCCGGCGTACAGCTTCTGGGTCATGTGGCCAGCATGACTAAGCCGCTTCTGGCGAACCAGAGCAGCACACAGAAACACCGTTTACCTTCCTGCCGGAGTGGTACCTATTTATCTCCTTGCATTTTGACGTGCTTTCGAACTGCTAGGTGGGCAGGAGCAGGGACCGAGCAACGGGAGCTCACTCTGTCGCGGGGATTTGAACCACCGACCTTCTGATCAGCAAGCCCTAGGCTCAGTGGTTTAACGCACAGTGTCACCCATGTCCCCAATGGAGCTTACTCCTGAATAAATGTGTTTAGGATTGTAGCCTAGGACCTGTCGAACTCAATGGGTCCTCTGAGTAAACGTGGACAGGCTTGGATAAGTTTGCATCAAGAATTGATTGGAAATTGTGGAAAAGTACTCATCCTTACTCGTTAAAATATATGTCTGCCATGAAACAAAAGAACCCTACCAAATGAATTTCCTTTGAAAATTTCGTGTGTGTTTGTTGTCACAAGGTGCATGTCTGAACCTGCGTACGTATTCACCACATGTATAGACCTGGCGTCCGCTCTTGAGAGGAATGCAACATTTTGACATGTGTCCATTTGAAAAACAATGTGTGTATACCTTTAACACTTGTGCCTAATAAAGAATTTGTCACACCGGGAAGTAGAAAAAAGTTGCTTTAATCCTCAGGAATGAAGGAGCCAGAGCATATTGGTGCTGATTTAGTCACTGGGATTGCAAATTATAGGCAGAAAATAATCATTCGAGACACCCACACACCTAGAGGAAGTAGTGTAGGGGTGTGCCTCAACACTCACAATAAGGGGGGGGGGACAGGGGAAAGGTATAGTTGATGTGGAACTTTTGTCTTTTTTATTTAAAATCATTGTCACTGTGGCCAATGTCACATGCAAGAACATACCATGAATTTGGTAAAACTGCAAAAGGGGAAAAAACCTCCAGTTTAGGTACAAGGAGGGTTCTAATATCTACAGTAAATATATATATATATATAAATGAGTAAATATTTTAAGGGTTGGGTGAGAGATGGTGAGGTTTTGGGGTGTCAGATGGTGGTTGTTTACAGGAGGAACAGCTAAGGTGGCACGTATCTTGCCTCTTCTGTGTGTGCCTTGGTGGAAATGCAGCGCAATGACCGCTCCCCACATCAAATGGAGGGCAAAGTTTGCATGGTCGCGCGCAGCCCCCTGAATTCCTGGGCAACACCTGGTAGTTTGGACTGGCTTTGCCAGTGTGGTGTAGTGGTTAACAGCGGTAGACTCGTAATCTGGTGAACTGGGTTCGCTTCCCCGCTCCTCCACATGCAGCTGCTGGGTGACCTTGGGCTAGTCACACTTCTCTGAAGTCTCTCAGCCCCACTCAACTCACAGAGTGTTTGTTGTGGGGGAGGAAGGGAAAGGAAAATGTTAGCTGCTTTGAGACTCCTTTGGGTATTGATAAAGTGGGATATCAAATCCACACTCTTCTTATTCTTCTTCTTCCCCCAGAAGGGATACCTGGGGTCTCCGCCTACCCAGTTAACTGTCCGATCCCACCTGGGGGAGGCGTTGCCAAGGGATGGCCAGGTAAGGGGAGTGACTACCCGGCCCACACAATAGAGGGGCAGACCTTGGGCAGAATAGTCATCTTCCTAAATTGGGGGGGGGCGTGGGGCAGGGACTCCATGCCCCCAGTGTGGCAGCGATAACAGGGTTAACCGTTAAAGGGGTATTGGGCGGAGGCATTGTCCATACGCCGAGAGGTTGTCATTGCTCTCCCCCACCAGTGGCGGCAAAACGGGGGGCGGGTTCTCTGCTTGAACATATGTTCTCCAGAGCCAGCCTAATCCCCACACATTCTGGATAACCCTGAAGTTTCCCAGATCCCCTGCTGGGGGCTGGGAAGTATAAACTCCCAATGCCTGAGCCAAGGTCTCCCTACATCTGAAACTTAATAAAGTTGTGGCCAATTTTAATCCCATAGCATGTTGTCTTGTGTCATCATTCTGCTCGGGGGTTGCCTAGGGTTTGGGGGAAAAGGTGAGACTCTTTTTCAGGTGAAGAAATGGGAGGACAGGTTCTCAGCATTGCAGTGGTTCAAACCATGCACTTTTGCAAGGTGCACCCCCCCCACACACACATCCCACCCCACTGTCTCTTGCTTTAGTCAGTTACTGGTCTGTGACTCGCTGAGAATGCTCAGTTCTCATTGCGCTGCTTTAGAACGATGAAATTAGGCTCAGCTCTACCAATGGAAGAGGACAAAGACTTTCCTGCTGCCCAGAAAAGGGTATGCGAAATCCTAAAACTGAACAAGGGCATTCAGGTCTGAGAAAGAAACTTTAGAACCGCCACTGCTATGTATATTTAACAAAGGCTATAAATTGTCTCCATATTCTCACCACCACCACCACCCTGGGAATTTTATTGCCATACTCGGAGACATTCTGTCTACACATTTCCTTGTGATTCACACTTGGAGGCAAACACAATTCTCCATCCTCTGCATTCCACATGGTTGGATCTGTGGATTTATGCCAGGATCTGTCCATATCTGGAACCCCCCTTTGTGCCCCGACTGGGCCAGGCAGGAAGACTGGAACACCTTCAGCATAATCCGGAAACCTGGACTCACACCTGTGATTTATGAGCACACCTTCAGAGGTTCAATAAACGTAGATGTGGCTGCAAGAGCTTTGAAGCAAGTTCTTCGTTATTACGACAAGCTACAGCATATTTACAGACTATGCAGACTGTGTGGTATAGCTTCTCACTCACACATCTTATCTACAGCAGAGATGAAATCACACTCTCAAACCAAAAGGATCAAAGATCAAAGACACAGTTCCTCCCCCTTCTGTCTGACCACTAGGTCATACGATTCTTCCAAAGGGAGGAGTGAGATGCTAACAGGACCCCCCTTTTCATGGACGTTGAAGACTATCTTTCATGGGGAAAACAAACTGCACCAACTCTTATTGCATCAATGCTTTGGACGATATAGACCCTTAGTTCTCACCTGTGGCGATAGCCGGTGCCTTTTGGGCACCAGCTATGGGGCCAGCCTGCGGATGGGACAGCCGATAATTCTGGAGCCCTGCTCCCACCGTGCCGTGAAAAAGGGTCCGCTGGCTGGAACCTGAAGGTTGAGCTTGTGAGTTCGGATTGACGAATGCCTCATGAGTCTTCTGCGAGCGTCTGCGAGTTCTAAGATGATCCGCAAAATAAAAGAACTAAACTAAAAGGTGGCCAAAAACTAACGGCCAAATAAAAGGTTTTAAAGTGCAAAACGAAAATGAAATAAAAACAACGGAGACTGCAGTCTGATGAAGAAGGCTTTAGCTACCCTGCGTGGTTGGTTTCAGTTTCTCTTTCTACCTAGGCTTGTCACACAACGATGTTCTAGCTGGGCTTGCCTCGCACTTTCTCCACACCCAAACAGGGAGCGGCAGCTATTTATTAGAAGAACAACCAACGTCACAACAAGCATAACAACCAATTACAGACTTGTTACCGGGCTAAGTTTAGGTGGGAAGAAGACTAACGACCATTACCTTATTCAAAGTTGGAGCCTTTTCCCCCGCGGAGGGATCCAGGCAGTAATTTGCCTGTCGGATACCCTTTTCACTCTTCCTTCCAAAGCGGAAGGATATCGTTAAGTAAACATAAACAAACATAGATAACCATAAATAACCATAAATGGACCTGGTTAATTAAAGCACTTACAAAACATATTCCCACACTCACCCACCCTGACCCATCCAACAACAATCTTCTTTTTTGCCATGTCATTTTCATTGATTTTATAAAAATACATTGATAAAATTCATCACTTTGTCTTTTCATCTTATAACATTTTTGGCTTTTTTAAGGCCACGACTTCCCTCAAACCCTCCACATGATATTCTAATATCAATAACTTCCATCTATACTTCTTAAATCAATCGTTGCTCTAAATCATCACATTCATCTTAATCACTAAAACAACAATCTTCCCCTCTGGGGTGGTGTGAAGCTCAGAGAGTCCTCCCCTCCCTTCGGTAACTTCACAGGTACGAATTAATGAGCAGTTGATAGATTTATAGTCCTTTTATTACAGCTTCATGTTGTGGTGACAAATAATAATGATAATGATAATGATTATTATTATTTATTTTAAAATGACAATTATTAAATAGTGGGTGGACATAGCAGACGACACAGTGATTCTCCAAGCAGCTCTGTTTATTCTCAGGCTGGAACAGAACTGGACTGAAGGGCTCAGCAGCCTGCTTATATAGAACTCAGCTACAAGCAACAGTAACAACTTTCTGTAGTTACCCAATCCCTGAACGTCACTTTTCAATCCCTCATTTGCATGTGCGGACCTGAGTGAAAACTGCAACAGAATGAACTATACACACACACCCCTAGTGGCCTAGGGTGAGAACTTCAATACATAACAATAATAATTTAATATTTGTTATAAAACATTTCCAGCCCATTTTTTCATTACAAAAAGAACTGCAAAGTGGCCCCCAATCACAATAAGTTAAAATCTTTATCTACAAACTGTAGATTAAGACGAACCTTAAATCAATAGTGATGTGGAAGTTAGATAAAGCTGCCAGCAATTACGCCAGCGAACATACAACAAATTAAGCTGAACTAAACACCAGCCGCAGTTGGAAAAGGTAAAACTGCAGAATCTGTTCTGTGACTGCTGAGTTAAGCGAATTCAAGGCAGAAAGCAAAAGTGTTGCCTATGGATGTTTGCATGTCATCGGATAATCTGATCTAAAAATGCAGTAAAGAAAAAACCAACAGTAATTGCAGCATTTCAGCGGAGGTAAATAATTGTATTTATATATGAATGTATTTTTAGGCTGCCTTTCAAGGTGGCTTATAATAGATAAAATACGAAAACAACCGTGCAAGAATAAGCGAAATGAAAGTACGGCAACTATTTTAAACCCAACAAATTGACAGGAGATGAGACATTATCATTATAGCTTATTATGCCATTATAGTGAAAAGATTCAGGATGATGGCATCACCAGCTGGTAGCAGGGTGGCACTGCTCTCTCAATACAAGATTCCTTATCTCCGTTGCTGATGAAGTGTGGAGATGGAGAGAAGCTGGAGAATCGGAAGACCATTGGAGAACTGGACTTGGAGATCTGTGTGCTGCAGGACTTTGGCAAGTGGACTCTATACTTGCTTCGTGAGCTTTGCCTAAGCAATGGCTTTGAAAGCGAAAGCCCTCTCTGGGCTCAGAGAGAGAGAAGGCTTCCTCAAGCAACTGTTTGTATGTAGTTACAGGTGGGTAGCCATGTTGGTCTGCCATAGTCAAAACAAAATAAAAAATTCTTTCCAGTAGCACCTTAGAGACCAACTAAGTTAGTTCTTGGTATGAGCTTTCGTGTGCATGCACACTTCTTCAGATACACTGAAACGGAAGTCACCAGATCCTTAAATATAGTGAGGGAGTGAGGAGGGGTATTACTCAGAAGGGTGGTGGGAATGGGTGATCAGCTGATAGGTGTGGAAAACCTGTTGACAACTCTTAACGGTTGCAATTAGTCTTGCAGGGAAAGGCAAGGGGTGAGATGGCTAAAGATAGCTTTGTCATGTATAATGAGATAAGAATCCAATGTCTTTGTTCAGACCAGGTTTCTCCATGGTTTTAAGTTTGGTAATTAGTTGCAATTCAGCCACTTCTCTTTCCAGTCTATTTCTGAAATTTCTTTGTATTAAGACAGCTACTTTTGAGATCTTGTATAGAATGTCCTGGGAGACTGAAGTGTTCTCCTACTGGTTTCTCTGTCTTGTGATTCCTGATATCAGATTTATGTCCATTTATCCTTTGGCATAGGGTTTGGCCTGTTTGTCCAAAATAGAGAGCTGAAGGGCACTGTTGGCATTTGATTGCATACACAATGTTGGAAGATGAGTAATTAAATAGTCCTGAGATGGTATGTTTGATGTTGTTGGGGCCAGTAATGGTGTTGTCCGGGTTTATGTGGCAGCAAAGTTGGCATCTGGGTTTATTGCAGGCTCTGGTACCAGTGTCCATTTTTTATTTTGTTTGTATGTAGTGTGTTTTTATCTTTAGGAACATCTGTATTGTGTATGATGGCATATACTACTGGTAAGTAAAACAATACTACACTTTCTTCTGCTGTGGTAAACTGAATCCCATACCCAGCAGGGACCACTCCGGACAACTCTTTGCTCCCACTGGTCCACATACATGGCTCTGTCCGTGGCCTGCTGGAGATCATTGACCAGCATGACCAAGGTGGTTTCAGTCCCATAATGGGGCCTGAATCCCAACTGGAAGGGATTCAAATGGTCTGCATTCTCCAGGTGTGCCTGGAGTTGTAGATTTGAGACTGGGCAATAATTAGCCATAATGAACGAATGAATTTATTTTTACGGTCACAGACCAACTTACTAAATCATTAATACAAGAATAATACATTAAAATTTACACAACAAAAACAATACACACAGGTATACGTATACAACAGCATTTAAAATATATAGATTAGAATTGGGGCATTAAAATACGGCCTAAAAATTGCCATTTAGGGTCCTATTCATAGCGACAACACCGCTTGTTCTCTGAGCTTTATGGCTGCTACACAGTATTTAGCTATTTTCAGGGTAATAATTAGCCATAATGGCCAGGTCCAAAGATGGTGGTTTTTTTTTAAATAAAATATTTAAAGCAGCTTAATAACTGCTTCTTCAAGCGGGTCTGGGAAGACTCCCTCACAGAGGGAAACATTCACCAGCCCATGGAGCCCATTGCCTAGCCCTGCCTGGCTCACTTTTATGAGCGATGGGCAAGGATCAAGGAGATAGGTGGTCACTTTCACTTGTCCAAGCAGTCTGTCCACATCCCCAGAGGTAACAGGTTGAAACTGATCCCATACAACTTGACTAGACAGAGCTCTGGCACTCTCCCACCCTGGCCCTGTGGGATGTCAGTCAAGTCCAACATTCTAAGGGAGGACCAACTGCCACTTTGTGTCGGTTATTTTGGTCTGTTGGTCGGTTAGGCTGCTGCTGCTTAAAGATGTGTTAAGAGACTCACTAATATAGTTTATATACCGTATTTTTCGCTCCACAAGACTCACTTTTTTCCTCCTGAAAAGTAAGGGGAAATACCTGTGCGTCTTATGGAGCGAATGGTGGTCCCTGGAGCTGAATTGCCCAGGGGCCAAAAGAGGATCATGCTTTTTATTTTACAAATAGAAAAGGGGGTGTTGAAAGGACCTCGCTCAACAGCTGATCAGCAAGAGATCGGGAGAGAGATAAGAGTCCCGGCTCCCTTTCAGCCCCATCCCTTTGCCCAGGCCTCCATTGTTGAATGTGCTGCAGAGGGAGGTTGTTTGTTTCCCCAGCGACATGTGACTGGCTGATTAGATTATCTGTCTGGAAACTGTAGAAAAGGCTCCCTTTCCTTTAGAAGCTGCAGAAATGTGAGTTGAACCCCATAAAAACAGAGCTTTTCCTCTTTGTTTTCCCCCCTTTGTAAAAAAAAACTGCAAAACTTTTAGTTGATCCTCAAAAAAACCAGGGCTTTTCCCTTTGCAAAAAAGCTGCAAAACCTTTAGCTGGTCCTCAAAAAAAACAGGGCTTTTGGAGGAGGAAAACCAGAAAAATGTTTTTTTTCTTGTTTCCTCCTCTAAAAACGAGGTGCGCCCTATGGTCCGGTGCACCCTATGGAGCGAAAAATACGTTAGTTTATATCTTTTGTTTTGTAACCTAAATATGTACATGAATCTGTCAGTAAATTACTTCACTTTGGTTATTAATCAGATTCATGTGTATCTTTATTTTTAGGGGGATAAAGGGATTGACAATCAAGAAAGGACGGCAGACTCAAACGAGTCAGCAATCCGCTTGTCGTTGTGCAGGTTTAAATAAGGAACGTTCAACTCTGCAACTATATTATATAAACGTTCCCACAGGCCCTACTGCCACAATGGAATCTACATTATCTGCAAAATTTATTTGTCTAAATTTATACATAAAAGTGGAGGACAGATGCACTTCTATAATTCTATATATGGGTGGTGTGTGGGTGAATCTTGACCGCACTGAGAAAAAGACATTTGTTAAGTGTTGTCATTTAAGGCTACATTCACACCATATGTTTAAAATATTATACTGTCACAGAATCATAGAATTGTAGAGTTGGAAAAGACCCCAGGAGTCAGTCATCTGGTCCAACCCCCTGCAATGCATAATGCTAATTTATACAGTCATAGAAATCTGGGAGCTGTGGTTTGTTATGGATGCTGATAGCTGCTAGGCAATGACTTTCCTCTTCCGAGAGCTACAATTTCCAGAGTTCCCTGGAAAGAGGGACTGATTATCAAGCCACCCTGGGAATTGTAGCTCCAGGAACGGAATAGGGTTCTCCTAACAACACTCAGCACCCTTAACAAATTACAACTCCCAGAATTCGGGATGGGTCATTATCCAGCAGACTCACCTCAAGTTCTTACATTCTTAACCCGGTGCCCTCCAGATGTTTCAGACTACAACTCCCATCATCCCTAGATAGCAGGACCAGTGGTGAGGGATGATGGGAGTTGTAGTCTAGCGACAGCTGAGGACCCAAGTTTCTGAAACACTGGGCCTAGGGCACGGCCAGGAGTCAGTCGTTGCAATCCCATCAGCAAAGCCCAGCATTTCCTTGAGTCTAAGTTGTTAGGCAAACACCATGCATGCTATCTTCAACCTACCCTGGAGGGGGAAAGAATGGAATGCAAATGTAATAAAATTAAGAAATATATAACCCCCAAGGATCATAAGCCCCTCTGGCCATCCTGAGAAAAAAAGCGTTTAATGAACTTTGCTTTGACGCGGAATAGAAATCTCTACCCCACCGCCACTTCTCCTCTGGCAAAGTATCTGTAATTGGTCTCAGGCCTTTAAATTATGTGACAATTTTCATCAAATAGCCCATCTTCTCCCCCCACAAACGACTCCAGATCAAGCTTTCAAGGCCTGTGTGATTTGGATTGGAGAATAGCTCTTGATTAAATGTGTTATGCTCCCTGGAATAATTGGATGGTAATTTCGTTCTTGAGTGCCTCATAATAGGGACCTCGGGCACGTGAGCGCTGGACATGGGGCATGCCCTCTACCCAACGATGTAATTGTACCTCTTCAATCAAGTGACACGACGGACTTCAGATGACATCCAGATTGCAGTTCTTGGAAATGTCTCCAGTCGGTGGGAGGCAAATCCTTCACAGGCAATGTTCCTTGTTGACTGTTGCATCATGCAGTTGTCGTGGTAGAGCAGGCAGAAAGTCACAGGTTCAATACCCAGCATTTTCAGATAAATGTAAGGAAAACTCCCAGGCTGAAATTCTGGAAATCCACTCCCAGTCAGACGGACAACACTGAGGTAGGTGGACCAATGGTCAGATGGTGTGAGGCAGTTTCCTATGCTTCCCATATCCCCGGGACTCAGATACCTCCTTCTAGACCTATGAGTCTGGGGTCAGAACCAGTGTGATATAGTGGAGTAGGACCTGGGAGACCACAGGTGAAACTCAAAAAATTTGAATATCGTGGAAAAGTCCATTTATGTAAGCAATTGTTTACATTAGCTACTGGAGTTTAATATATGAGATAGACTCATGACATGCAAAGTGAGATATGTCAAGCCTTTGCTTGTTATAATTGTGATGATTATGGCGCACAGCTGATGAAAACCCCAAAGCTGAAATTGTTCATTTGGGGTTCTCATCAGCTGTACACCACAACCATCACAATTATAACAAATAAAGGCTTGACATATCTTGCTTTGCATGTCATGAGTCTATCTCATATATTAATTTCACCTTTTAAGTTGAATTACTGAAAAAAACGAACCTTTCAACGATATTCTAATTTTTTGAGTTTCACCTGCATATAATAATACAATAATAATTTATTATTTATACCCCACCCATCTGGCTGGGTTTCCCCAGCCATATTAAAAACAGTGCAGCATCAAACATTAAAAACTTCCAAAAACAGGGCCGCCTTCAGCTATCTTTTAAAAGTAAAATAGTTGCTTATTGCCTTGACATTAGGTGGGAGGGCGTTCCACAGGGTAGGCGCCACTACCGAGAAGGCCCTCTGCCTTGTTCCTTGTAACCTCACTTCTCGCAGGGAGGGAACCACCTGAAGGCCCTTGGAGCTGGACCTCAGTGGTGGCTGGACAATGGGGATGGAGGTGCTCCTTCAGGTATACAGGACCAAGGCCATTTAGGGCTTTAAAGGTCAGCACCAACACTTTGAATTGTGCTCGGAAACGTACTGGGAGCCAATGAAGATCTTTCAGGACTGGTGTTATATGGTCTCGGCGCCCACTCCCAGTCACCAATCCAGCTTCCGCATTCTGGATTAGTTGTAGTTTCCTGATCACCTTCAAAGGTAGCCCCACGTAGAGTGCATTGCAGTAGTCCAAGCAAGAGATAACCAGAACATGCACCACTCTGGCGAGACAATGTGCAGGCAGGTAGAGTCTCAGCCTGTGTACCAGATGGAGCTGGTAGACAGCTGCCCTGGACACAGAATTGTCCTGCGCCTCCATGGACAGCTGTGAGTCCAGAATGACTCCCAGGCTGCGCAGCTAGTCCTTCAAATCCCCACTCAATCACGTACAGCTTCCGGGTCATGTGGCCAGCATGACTAAGCCACTTCTGGCAAACCAGAGCAGCACATGGAAACGCTGTTTACCTTACCGCTGGAGTGGTACCTATTTATCTACTTGCACTTTAACGTGCTTTGGAGCAGGGAGCAGGGACCGAGCAACGGGAGCTCACCCCATCTTGGGGATTTGAACTGCCAACCTTCTGATCGGCAAGCCCAAGAGGCTCAGTGGTTTAACCCTCAGCGCCACCCGCGCCCCACCTGTTAATAGATCAGTCTATATTCCTGTTTACCTGTGCTCACAAACTCACAATGCTGAGCTCATATTCGTTGAATTGAATCCTGTCTTGAACATGGATTGAACAAGCGAACAGCAGCAAACGCTGTTCCTATATCTGCTTTTGCCAAAATTCTCCAGCATCCCTTGTTGCCTTGTGAGCATCCACTACCACACCAGCGTGCAGCAGACGAGCTTAGGGGACACTGCTGGAAATGTAGCACACCCCGTACGATGCTCTCCAACACCTCACCCCGCTGCCTGCCCCCTCCTCTCCAGCATCTGCCAGCTGAGGCAGCTTTTCCACATAGCCTAACAGGAGGGCCGGCACTGGTGGAGCCTCCATGCTACTGAATCTAAAACAGTCCAACAGAAAATGTTCTCCCTTCAGAAGCCATTTGTTGGTTTGGAAACAAAACCATCTGAGAGCAAAGCAGCTATCCAGTCTCTCAGCCACAAGGTGGCAGGCAGTCTCTGGAAGCCAGGCTGCTGGGTTTTTTTCCGCTGCGATGTTTTGACTGCCTCTGCGGCTCAGTCTCCCAGCGTGAGGGCAGCTGGCTGGTGAATAGCTTCTGCGGGGAGAAATTTAAAAAGAAAACGGCATGAGCCAGACTCATCATTTGCTGCACGGATGGATCGAACGATAGTCTGTTGGTAATCCCAGGGACATGTGAATATCAAGCTTGGGTGCAATCTTCTTTATGCATCTCCTCCTTTATCTGTTTCTGAAATTGAAAAAAAGCCTCAAATGTTGTAGTGGTGGCAGCAAACCATCTCCTGTCTTGTTTAAAGCCCTATTTGGCCCTCCAGATGTTGCTGAACTGCAACTCCCATGATTCCTCTGAGAGCCAGCATGGTGTAGTGGTTAAGAGCGGTAGACTCGTAATCTGGTGAACTGGGTTCGCATCCCCGCTCCTCCACATGCAGCTGCTGGGTGACCTTGGGCTAGTCACAATTCTCTGAAGTCTCTCAGCCCCACTCACATCACAGAGTGTTTGTTGTGGGGAGGAATGGAAAGGAGAATGTTAGCCGCTTTGATACTCCTTCGGGTAGTGATAAAGCGGGATACCAAATCCAAACTCCTCCTCCTCCTCCTCCTCCTCCTCCTCCTCCTCATCCTCCTCCCCTTCTTCTTCTTCTTCTTCTTCTTCTTCTTCTTCTTCTTCTTCTTCTTCTTCACCATTGTCCATGCTTCTTGGGGCTGATGGGAGCTGTAGTTCAGCAATTTCTGGAGGGTCTCTCCACACCTGCCTCTAGACCTGAGCTTATGCACGCATATCCTTTGCCTCACCCTTGCCAGACACAGATTTAAAGCTCCGTGTTCAAAAGCTCTTCCCCCCCCACCTCAGAGATTTCCCAGTGAAAACGTGCTCTTTAAAACCAAAGCACAACAACAAATAGTAACAACAACAATTTATTATTTATACCCCGCCCACCTGACTGGGTTTCCACAGCCATTCTGGGCGGCTCCCAACAGAATATTAAAAACACAATAAAACGTCAAACATTAAAAACTTCCCTAAACAGGGCTGCCTTCAAATATACTCTAAAGGCCAGATCCTTGTTCATCTCCTTGACATCTGATGGGAGGGTGTAACAAATCGGATCTAAGTTAAGGGATTTTCAGAAACCCACGGTGTTTTATGAGTTAATGGGCACCCCAGTTTGAGTGGCAGATATCCCATGGGAGGCGGGACATTCCGCTCTTTTAAAGGAGGGAGCAGCCGTTAGAGAGGGGAGGTGGTGACTGGAAGAAGGGGGGCGTGGGGCCAGGATAGTGGTGGGTAGGTTAGGATAGGTTAGGATACGTTGAAGATGTGTATATGATGCTGAAAGAAAGAGTTTACACTGTTATGAAACTAAGCTTATAAACCATTACTGAAACCATTATGTTCTGAAAGAAATAAAGTCTTCTTATTGTTGAGCTAAGAAAATATCGTCGTTCATTTGGTCCAGGGAGTTATGTATGCTCATGAGGAGGTGAACTCAGGGAAAAGACAAAACTGACCTGCAGGGTGATAGTTTGTGTCTTGGAGTTCCCTCAGGAGGGGCTAGCGGGCGGGAACCTTGGCATTGCCACAGAGTTGCTAAGAGGGCTTAGCTAACTGATATAGTGAGGGATCTAATGAAAGAGAGACCCTGAACTGGAGGCAAAGGAGAGTTTAACCCCTGAAGCCCAGAGCAGAGGATATAACCGGCCACGGCTGCTGGACAGGAAAACTCCCATTACTAACGGATCCCCCGATTATAAATAAAAGGGGATTGACATAACAGACGGACCTCAGAGGGACAGGTGGGGTGGATTGAAATTTGACCCAGAACACCTGATTAGAAATTCACTTACTAACAAGCGGAGAGTGTGAAGTGGAGGTTCGTCACATAGGGCGTTCCACAAGGTGGGTGCCACTACCGAGAAGGCCCTTTGCCCGATTCCCTACAACCTCACTTCTCACAGGGAGGGAACCACCAGAAGGCCCTCAGAGCTGGACCTCAGTGTCCGGGCAGAACAATGGGGGTGGAGACGCTCCTGTGGGTATACTGGACTGAGGCCATTTGGGGCTTTTAAGGTCAGCACCAACACTTTGAATTGTGCTCAGAAACATACTGGGAGCCAATGTAGGTCTTTCAGGACTGGTATTATGTGGTCTCGGCGGCCACTCCCTGTCACCAGTCTAGCTGCCGCATTCTGGATTAGTTGCAGTTTCTGGGTCACCTTCAAAGGTAGCCCCACGTAGAGTGCATTGCAGTAGTCTAAGCAGAGATAACCAGAGCATGCACCCCTCTGGCAAGACACTTTGTGAGCAATCAGGGTCTCAGCCTGCATATCAGATGGCTTCGGGTTTGCTCCAATTTAGCAGTAAAGAGCCGGTTTTCACTGGAAAAGCTCTAAGGTGAAGAAAACAATGTGGCCCATGCCTGGAAATTGTGGAGGAAACACAAGTGTCGATAAGCCCCATTTCATATGGGGATGAGGATGGAGAACTTAAAAAGTTAGCTGTGATTCCTGCATTGCAAGGGGTTGAATTAGATGACCCTCTGGGTTCCTTCAAATTCTACAGTTGCCAGACTGTTTTCCAGGGACAGTCCCAGATTTACAGAAGCCATCCTGGTATTAGATTTAGATGTTTTAATGTACTTTTAATCTTTTGTTGGAAGCCGCCCAGAGTGGTTGGGTAAACCCAGCCAGATGGACGTGGTATAAATAACTTCTTCTTCTTCTTCTTCTTCTTCTTCTTCTTCTTCTTCTTCTTCTTCTTCTTCTTCTCTTCTTCTTCTTCTTCCTCCTCCTCCTCTTCTTTGATCCTGGAATGTCCCGCTTTTCGTTAGGACGTCCCTATTCTTGCTGGAGAAATGTTGGAGGGGGGAAATCTCTATTTGAATCAGAGAAATGTTAAAGGGTATGCAATGGGATTTCTCTATTTTGATCAGAGAAATGTTGGAGGGTATGCAGTTCTGCAGCTGAAAGGCTTGGCAGATGGGGTGGGGCTTTTGGCCCCGCATATCCAGAAGGAATTCTGATTGAGAGATGCATCTGTCAAAGCTGGAATCTCTTCCATGAGATATTTATCGCCTTCCTGGAACAAAACCTGGAAGCAAGGGAGAGGGGAGTTCTGAATGAGGGCACACCATCCAAAATCTGAGATCTGAGATCTCTCTCCAGCATGTTCTAGAATCCAGCTGGGGAAAAGAGCCAGGGCAAAGAAATCCTTTGCTTTCTGCCCATAAAATAATGATGGCCAAGCTCGGAGTGCCGTTGTCATGGCAATCTCAATAAAAGATCTGAAATGCTTCCCACATTAAAAGTTTTCTGCGAAAGGGGGTTCTTCTTTCTCACCTGGAGAGGAATTCCTTTCCTCTCTCTCAGGCCGCTTCTGCGTATGAGGGAGTTGTTGAGCCAGCCTCCTCACCCCCCTGCCCATACCACCAGCCCAAACCTGCCACCCCACCCCACCCCTGGCCCATCCCAGCTCCGTCCAGGTAAACTACGGTTGTGCTGGAAATGGGGAGGCTGGCTTTGTGGGTGTGCTGCAGTACATCAGCCGCAGATGAACCACTTGAGACTGTGATAGGTTTCAAGCAGCTACCCAGTCCTTTAAAGCCCTAAACAGCCTCGGTCCCATCCACCCCCATCATTAAGCCCTGACACTGAGATCCAGCGCCGAAGGCCTTCTGTCAGTTCCCTCACTGCGAGAAGCAAAGCTACAAGGAACCAGGCAGAGGACCTTCTCGGTAGTGGCGCCTGCCCTGTGGAACACCCTCCCATCTGAGGTCAAGGAGATAAACAACCACCTGACATTCAGAAAATACCTGAAGGCAGCCCTGTTCAGGGAAGTTTTTAATCTGTGATATTTTAAATGTATTTTAATATTTGATGGAAGCCGCCCAGAATGGCTGGGGAGACCCAGCCAGATGGGCGGGGTACAAATAAATTATTATTATTATTATTATTATTATTATTAATCAAAACAACAGCAATACTGTCAGTTTCTATTCCTCTCACTGTGCAGTCACAAAACTGTGTTTATACATTCCAAGAATGGACTTCTGGTTGGCTGCAGCGCCATTAGGATGAGGGAATCTTCATCTGAAGAGTCCCTAGAGGGCCTTGAAGCAAGGGGGTGCCGCAAAAGCACTGCGGACCCCCATAAAACCCCAGATTGAGTGTTCTGGGGACTTGGAGATCCGCTGGGTGCTCGAACGACTCCCACCCTCCCCGGCAAAGCTCTCTTTAAGAGCCCCGAGAGATTAGGGAATTGAAATTCAGAAGGGGGGATTGGGGGAAGGCACCTACTGTTATATTTAAAAAGTTATGTTATTGTAAAAAGAATTTTCTATGTTCTTTTATGCTTTATTTTTCTCTCTTCTAAAAATGAATAAAAATTATTTTAGTTAAAAAAAAAATACATTCCAAGACTGATTGTTGGAATCACGGGGAAAGGATGTTTGCTGTACTCTGTTTCCGGTGGTTGTTGTTTCCTTCTTCTTCAGACTTCTCTCAGCGAGAGGAGACATGTTTTCTTCTGTTCTTCCTTTTACTTAGTAATAAACGTAGTTTGTAGCACACACCTTTGCCTCAGTCCGTCTGCGATTTACCCTGCAAGATATCTGAATATGTGCTCGGTGTCTCCAAAGGATCATCCTTGCCCCCACCCCATGACCCGACAAATACTAGGCGCAGAGAGAGGCATTTCACATTTCAGAGGGCTAAGATATGCCACCATGTGTGCATAGATTAGGTTCCACTTTTCATCTTATTTTATAATATTTGTTTGTTTAGCCTTGTACAGTGATACCCCGGGTAATGCACGCGATCCGTTCCGGGTCGCGGTACCTAACGCATGCATGCGTATCACAAACGCACAAAAAAACAGAAGTAGCATGATTTCAGCGCTTCTGCGCATGCGCGAAGTGCGCAGAATGGTTCTGCACATCCGGGGGCGCACGTGCTCTGGAAACACTTCTGGGTTGTGGGTGTTCGCAACTCAAACGTCTGCAACACAGGGGGTGCATAACCCAATAAGCAACAACTCCTAAAGCAACAGAAATGTGTGTCAAAACATACACATCAGTATTGATATGTGTGTGTTTAAGTATCAGAATCAATTATAGTACAGTGGTACCTCGGGTTAAGAACTTAATTCATTCTAGAGGTCCGTTCCTAACCTGAAACTGTTCTTAACCTGAGGTACCACTTTAGCTAATGGGGCCTCCCACTGCTGCCACATGATTTCTGTTCTCATCCTGAAGCAAAGTTCTTAACCCGAGGCACTATTTGGGTTAGCGGAGTCTGTAACCTGAAGTGTCTGTAACCCGAGGTACCACTGTATAAGTTCCAGACTGATTTTTTATTTTTTATTTTTTGGGTGATAAAGTCCCACCATACAGCGTAGAAATGTTCAGGTGTTTCTTTTCCTTGGAGGTTATTTCAATTTGGGTATAACTGTAAACTGCTTTCGATTGATTTATTGGTTTATTTGTTGTTCGTATAGGACATTTTGTTTTTTTAATGTTTGAAGCTTTGTTGTGTATTTATACATGCTGTAAGCTGCCCAGAGTGGCAAGGGAAACCCAGCAAGATGGGTGGGATAATAAATAAATAAATAAATAAATAAATAAATAAATAAATAAATAAATTAATAAATTAATAATAATAATAATAATAATAATAATAATAATTTTGATTGAGGTCAAATCGAGCCACGGTTATGCTCTGAAAGCACAAAATGCAGCGATCTGCCTCAAGCTAAGCAGGACTATGTTTGCAAATGGTTGCGTCTATATAATTGGTGTGTGGGGGTGTGTGTAAAATGATGCACAATAAGGCAAATTGGACACGAGAGAAGTTTTCTCCCCTTTCTCCTGAGACTAGAATTCATGAACATCCAATGAAGCGGAACATTGGAAGACAAAAGGATGGACAGTGCAGGAGGCAGTGGTGGCCCCCAACATGGAGATTTTATTAAGGAGGATTAGACAATTTCATGGAGCAGAACGCTATCAGTGGCAACTAGCCACAAGGTTTAAAAGAAAAAAAATGTAAAGGACCCCTGGATGGTTAAGTCCAGTCAAAGGCAACTATGGGGTTGCGGCGCTCATCTCGCTTTCAGGCTGAGGGAGCCGGCGTTTGTCCACAGACAGCTTTCCAGGTCATGTGGCCAGCAGGACTAAACCGCTTCTGGCTCAACAGAACACCGTGATGGAAACCAGAGCACACAGAAATGTCGTTTACCTTCCTGCCGCAGCAGTACCCATTTATCTACTTGCACTGGCGTGCTTTCGAGCTGCTAGGTTGGCAGGAGCTGGGACCGAGCAACGGGAGCTCACCCTGCCGCGGGGATTCGAACCGCCGACCTTCTGATCGGCGAGTACAAGAGGCTCCATGGTTTAGACCACAGCGCCACCTGCGTCCCTGTGCCAGGAGGAGTGCACACACACCCCTAAAAACATAGCCTGACCTGGATCTACCTTATGATCCCGCTGCCTCCTGCCATGTTCAAGTGTCCTACTTTACAGAGGATGTCCTCTGCTCGAAGGCACCCTTTGTTTGAAAGGCTGTCTGGTATGAGTCCAGTTTGTAGGTCAATAATTCTAAGTCGGGAGAGCAGGAGGGGCCCTGAAGTTATGCATCCACAGTGAGCACCCAGATTGCACGTGTTTAAATTATCATGATTGTGTCTGCATTTGCACCCACCCATCCATTAGAGTGTTCAATTTCGTGCCCTTATCTCCGTCCTCTTTGCATGAGTGTGATCCATTTCCTCTCTTTTGGAGTAATTGGCCATGCAGCTCTGTCCTTGTCGGCCGGCTGCCTTGTCACCAAAAGAGTAAATGAGGGTACTTGTTTGCTCGTAGGCAGCTCTTGAGCAAAGGTGGCTGAATACCTTTCAGGTGGTTTGCGAAAAGGAAATAAAGGAAGGGGAGGAAAGCTTTCTGCAGATGAGTTGCGAATTAATCTAATTAAATAACGCTCTCCGCAGCCACTGAAGAGGCAGGGAGAAAAGTGAAATGATTGCCATTCCAATAGTTTCCCCTTTATTAAAAGCTACTCTTCCACCCTCCTCCCACCCCCCACCCCACACTCCCCAAAGCTCTTAAAGCTCAGAGAGGTAAAATTAATATCCAGCCAGCAGTTAAAAGCTACTTAGTTTGCTACTGAACAACAGGACGGGGGGGGGGGGGGAGTGCATTCAGAAAATTAGGCCTATTAACAGAGGCAAGAAGTGATGGGGGGGAAGAGAATTAGTGAAAGGAACATCATGTGCTGCGAAGGGAATCAGTGTAAACTAGGGTTATGCCCAAACACATGCACACCTCGATCTGCCCCATGGCTCGGATCTGGGGGGAGGGAACTGCTGACCCACTCTGGCTGTACCTCGGGAACACCACCTGCCCTGAACCCAGTCCCGAATAAGTATGGGGACATGGCTAATGCGGAAGTGTTGTTGTTGTTCAGTCGTGTCCGACTCTTCGTGACCCCATGGACCAGAGCACGCCAGGTACACCTGTCTTTCACTGCCTCCCGCAGTTTGGTCAGACTCATGTTGGTAGCCTTGAGAACACTGTCCAACCATCTCGTCTTCTGTCATCCCCTTCTCCTTGTGCCCTCCATCTTTCCCAGCATCAGGGTCTTTTCCATGAAGTCTTCTCTTCTCATGAGGTGGCCAAAGTATTGGAGCCTCAGCTTCAGGATCTGTCCTTCCAGTGAGAACTCGGGGCTGATTTCCTTCAGAATGGATAGGTTTGATCTTCTTTCAGTCCATGGGACTCTCAAGAGTCTCCTCCAGCACCATAAGTCAAAAGCATCAATTTTTCGGCGATCAGCCTTCTTTATGGTCCAGCTCTCACTTCCATACATCACAACTGGGAAGTGATGTATATAAACTCTAGATAACCACAAGGAGGCACGGGTAGGAGACATTGGGTCTCTTCTGCCCCTTCCCACTGAGACAAGGGGTGCCTTTCCTCCCCATATATTTCCTTCTACTGAACAACTGTTCAGCGGAGGTGCCTATCCTGGCTCATTTGCAAGTGGCCAGCACCACCCTTTAGGTGGAGCTCAGTAGGAGAACATCTACTTTGCATGAATAAGGGCCCTGGTCCAATCTCTGACATTTACAGTGGTACCTTCGTTCTCAAATGCCTTGGTACTCAAACAACTTGGAACCCAAAGACTGTGAACTTTTTTTGGAAGTTGAACGTGCTCCGTTTTTAGTGTTATGCTTCCATTTTGAGTGTTACACTTCTGTTCTGAGTGTTACGCTGAGGTCTGTCAGCTTTTGCTATTTACAGTGGTACCTCAGGTTACAAACACCTCATGTTACAAACTCTGCTAACCTGGACGTTGTACCTCGGGTTAAGAACTTTACCTCAGGATGAGAACAGAAATCATGTGGCGGCAGTGGGAGGCCCCATTAGCTAAAGTCATACCTCAGGTTAAGAACCATTTTAGGTTAAGAACGGACCTCCGGAACTAATTAAGTTCGTAACCACTGTATTTTGTCTTTTTGTGGCTCTTTTTTGTTTATTTTTGTGAATGTGTGGAACCCAGTTCAGCTACTGATTGATTGATTGATTGATTGTGCGACTGCAGTACATTTATTGCTTTCATTTTATGGATCAGTGGTCTCATTAGATAGTAAAATTCATGTTAAATTGCTGTTTTACGAGTTGTTTTTAAAAGTCTGGAATGGATTAATCCATTTTGCATTACGTTCTATGCGAAAGCGCACCTTGGTTTTGGAACACTTTGGTTTTGGAGCGGACTTCCGGAACGGATTAAGCTTGAGAACCAAGGTACCACTGTATAGTTAGGGTTGGGAATATGCATGAAAAGAAAAAATCCCAGCACTTCCCAGCATGCTGCTGTTCTTTTTCATGCTGTGATTCCCACCTCCTCAGATTCCCAAAGCCCTTCTTTTAAAAGAAATGACCCATTGCAAGGACTCATCCCAAACTAACAAACAAGCAAGCAAGCAAGCAAGCAAGCGGAAAGTTGTGTTTGCTTTTCTGACTGCCTCTGATTTTAGGGTTATTTAGGGATGCGGGTGGCGCTGTGAGTTCAACCACAGAGCCTGGGGCTTGCCGATCAGATGGTTGGTGGTTTGAATCCCCGCGACGGGGTGAACTCCCGTTGCTCGGTCCCTGCTCCTGCCAACCTAGCAGTTCGAAAGAAGGTCAAAGTGCAAGTAGATAAATAGGTACCGCTTTGGCGGGAAGGTAAACGGCGTTTCTGTGCGCTGCTCTGGTTCGCCAGAAGCGGCTTAGTCATGCTGGCCACATGACCCAGAAGCTATACGCTGGCTCCCTCGGCCAGTAAAGCGAGATGAGCGCCTCAACCCCAGAGTCATCCATGACTAGACCTAATGGCCAGGGGTCCCTTTACCTTTACAGCTCCCAAACTGGGTCCATTTCAGCCCCACGGGGCATCACCAAGCCCTCCCTGCCTTGCAAAACGTCCTCGGTGAGCTCCCAAGGAGGGTCGGTTATGCTGAGAGGCTGCTAGAAGTCACGCAGGGCATTTGTCTCCTTCCTGTATGCTGCTTGCGATCGAAGCGGAGGCACGAGGGAAAGGCCCACAGGCCGGAAACAGATGGTAGGGGAGGGAACTGGGTAGAACCCTCTTCCATTGCCTTTCCTATTGGTGTGAACACCCTGAGATGAGGTTAAACACCCCAGGGACGATTAGGCAAGGGGGGGTGGCAAAGGAGGAGAGTGGCAAGCACACACAGAGCCGCCTCCATGGTGTTCGCTTCACGGTGCAGCCTCTTGGCACCCGTGCTAACGGTCCACTGGTTAGGGGGTGCAATACTTGCCTTGGACTACTGCAATGCGCTCTACGTGGGGCTGCCTTTGAAGGCGACCCGGAAACTGCAACTAATCCAGAATGCGGCAGCTAGACTGGTAACTGGGAGCAGCCGCCGAGACCACATATCACCAGTCTTGAAAGACCTACATTGGCTCCCAGTACGTTTCCGAGCACAATTCAAAGTGTCGGTGCTGACCTTTAAAGCCCTAAATGGCCTCGGTCCAGTATACCTGAAGGATCGTCTCCACCCCCCATTGTTCTGCCCGGACACTGAGGTCCAGCACTGAGGGCCTTCTGGCGGTTCCCTCACTGCGAGAAGCAAAGTTACAGGGAACCAGGCAGAGGGCATTCTTGGTGGTGGCACCCACCCTGTGGAACGCCCTCCCATCAGATGTCAAAGTGGAAAAAAACAACTACCAGACTTTTAGGAGACACCAGAAGGCAGTCCTGTTTAGGAAAGCTTTTAGAATCATAGAATCATAGAATCATAGAATCATCGAGTTGGAAGAGACCACAAGGGCCATCCAGTCCAACCCCCTGCCAAGCAGGAAACACCATCAAAGCATTCCTGACAGATGGCTGTCAAGCCTCTGCTTAAAAACCTCCAAAGAAGGAGACTCTACCACACTCCTTGGCAGCAAATTCCACTGTCGAACAGCTCTTACTGTCAGGAAGTTCTTCCTAATGTTTAGGTGGAATCTTCTTTCTTGTAGTTTGAATCCATTGCCCCGTGTCCGCTTCTCTGGAGCAGCAGAAAACAACCTTTCACCCTCCTCTATATGACATCCTTTTATATATTTGGACATGGCTATCAGATCACCCCTTAACCTTCTCTTCTCCAGGCTAAACATACCCAGCTCCCTAAGCCGTTCCTCATAAGGCATCGTTTCCAGGCCTTTGACCATTTTGGTTGCCCTCCTCTGGACACGTTCCAGCTTGTTAGTATCCTTCTTGAACTGTGGTGCCCAGAACTGGACACAGTATTCCAGGTGAGGTCTGACCAGAACTGAATACAGTGGTACTATTACTTCCCTTGATCTAGATGCTATACTCCTATTGATGCAGCCCAGAATTGCATTGGCTTTTTTAGCTGCTGCATCACATTGTTGACTCATGTTAAGTTTATGGTCTACCAAGACTCCTAGATCCTTTTCACATGTACTGCTCTCAAGCCAGGTGTCACCCATCCTGTATTTGTGGCTTTCATTGTTTTTGCCCAATTGTAGTACTTTACATTTCTCCCTGTTAAAATTCATCTTGTTTGCTTTGGCCCAGTTCTCTAGTCTGTTAAGGTCATTTTGAAGTGTGATCCTGTCCTCTGGGGTATTAGCCACCCCTCCTAATTTGGTGTCATCTGCAAACTTGATCAGGATACCCTCAAGCCCATCACCCAAGTCATTGATGAAGATGTTGAATAAGACTGGGCCCAAGACAGAACCCTGTGGCACCCCACTAGTCACTTCTCTCCAGGATGAAGAGGAGCCATTAATGAGTACCCTTTGTGTTCGGTCAGTCAGCCAGTTACAAATCCACTGAATGGTAGCATTGTCTAGCCCACATTTTACCAGCTTCTTTACGAGAATATCATGGGGCACCTTGTCAAAGGCCTTGCTGAAATCAAGATAGGCTACATCCACAGCGTTCCCTTCATCTACTTTTAATATCTGAAGGACTATTGTATTTTAATATTTTGTTGGAAGCCACCTAGAGTGGCTGGGGAAACCCAGCCAGATGGGCGGGGTATGTATAAATAAATAAATAAATAAATAAATATATTATTATTATTATTATTATTATTATTATTATTATTATTATTGCCCCAGGCACTGGCAACACATGCTACGCTACTGGGCAACATGCCTCTAAAAGAGGCGCAGGAGAAAGCTGTTGTTTAGGCCCTGCTTGAAGACTTTCCATAGATGTATGGGTGGCAGTTGTGGTAACAAAATGCTGGCCTGGGCCAGCAGAACTCTTTGTATGTTCTTAGAAGGTAGACAGAAGGTCTTTTGTCCATTCACAAGGCCTGTGATTCCCCCTCCATCCACATCACCCAATTACATTGCTAGTTATGGCACTGCTAGAATCACCTCCTGTTGGCACGTCATAGAGTGAGTTGTTCTGGACATTGAATGAAGGAGAACTTTTCACATGGCTTTTGTTTTTAGCTGCCCTGAATTCCTTGCAATGCTTTATTCCACCCCGAGAGTTCAAGATTGACAACCTCTTCACTTAATTCTTCTCACCTTCCTGAACGGTCGCCCTGTTCCACAAGAACTTGAATATTCAATCATTCTTCAGTTGCCAAAGTAAGACACATGCAGAGTGCAGCATTGTTCTCATATTGATGAGATCTCTTGAGCTCACACTGAGCTTATCAACACACCTGCAATGATTCACTCTGTACCTTAGTGTATGGGATGCAGATGAAAGAGAGAAACTGTGCGCTTTCATGACCGGAACATCCACTGGAAGTGAGCGGAAACATCAGCTGATGGAGAAACCAGATTGCAGTCAAGTTACAGGCAGCTTGTGGGACTGTCTCTCTAGAGTATCTGGCATGTTATTTGCAATCCTTATTTGGATACAACACTTCTTCCAGTGTGCACATGTATGTACAACTGATACTGAAAGTGGCCACAAAGAGACAACTGAGGAATTTTGAAGGAAGTCAAAAAGAGTTTAGATGAAACTAGAGAGATTTTGGAGGACAAGTGATACTTTGATGCAGATGTAAGAAGAGAAGAACAAGAGTTTTTGAAGCCACTAGCATGAGTTTGGTCAAACTGTGGGAGGCACTGGAGGATAGGCGTGCCTGGCGTGCTCTGGTCCATGAGGTCACGAAGAGTCGGACACTACTGAACGACTGAACAACAACAACAACATTTATATAATCGACTTTTAATTATTAATTCTGAAGTTATATTGTTATTTTTTCTTTACATTTCCAATAAAGAATTTTTAAATCCAGTTATGAGGTTTGATTCGTTCTGCTGGTAATCTTGTAATCAACACAACTTATCCAAATAAACCAGAAATTTCCCCCATTCTTTTTCAAATGTTTCATTGCCTTGTGGTCAAATTTTTATTGTTAATTTGGCTATCCCCATATACTCCACCATTTTCTGTCGCCACTCTTCCACTGTTGGAATTTGTTGTTGCTTCCATACCTGTGCTAATATTATTCTTGCCCCTGTTGTCGCATAGAGGAACAAGTTTTGGTCATTCTTGTCTTAAAAAAAAATGGTTTTACAAATACAAAGTTATAAACAGAAAATCAAAAAGTGTATCCATATAAAGAAATTCCTCCAAATCTCAGGACTCAGTCCCACCTGCTCCATGGGGTTCCATTTTAAACATTTAATACAGTATATTCTACCATAAAGGTAAAGGTAAAGGGACCCCTGACCATTAGGTCCAGTCGCAGACGACTCTGGGGTTGCGGCACTCATCTCGCTCTATAGGCCGAGGGAGCCGGTGTTTGTCCACAGACAGCTTCCAGATCATGTGGCCAGCATGACTAAGCCGCTTCTGGCGAACCAGAGCAGCGCACGGAAACGCCGTTTACCTTCCCGCCGGAGCGGTACCTATTTATCTACTTGCACTTTGATGTGCTTTCGAACTGCTAGGTGGGCAGGAGCTGAGACCAAACAATGGGAGCTCACCCCGTCGCGGGGATTCAAACCGCCGACCTTCCGATCAGCAAGCCCTGGGCTCTGTTGTTTAGACCACAGCGCCACCCGCGTCCCTCACATTCTTCCATACTCCACCACATTTGATGAAAGGTGCCTTCTTTTTCTTTACATTTCCACCAGGTATTTGTACTTGTCTTGTACACTTTTGCCAGCATAAAAAGGTAAAGGGGCCCCTGACCATTAAGTCCAGTCGCCGATGACTCTGGGGTTCTGGCGCTCATCTCGCATTACTGGCCGAGGGAGCCGGCGTACAGCTTCCGGGTCATGTGGCCAGCATGAATAAGCCACTTTTGGTGAACCAGAGCAGCGCACAGAAACGCCGTTTACCTTCTTGCCAGAGCGGTACCTATTTATCTACCTGCACTTTTGACATGCTTTCGAACTGCTGGTGGTGGGCAGCATAGCAGAGGTCAAATACCGCCTTCCTTTTGTCTGCCCTGAATCTCCCATCCTGCACCATAAATGGATGGCCCTGAGTTCTAATCATACGAGAGAGGGGAGAGAAATGTCTCTCTATCCATTTTCTCTACGCTGTGCCTAATTGTATGGACCTTTCTCATGTTTTCTGCATTTGCTTTTTTTTTTTTTTTTTTTTTGCTGCACTTGAAAGCCCCAATTATTTGCAACCTTTTCTCATTTGGAAGCTGCTCCAGCCCTCTGAAAGCTTCAGCTGCCCGAATCTGCTACTTTTCCATCTTTAAAACATACTTTCGCTGATGCCGTGGAACAGCAATGTTTGTCGCTATTCCACCCCCCACCCCACCCCCCGAAACAGAGAGCGCCATGGAGCTCAATTAAAAGATAAAACACTTGACACAGCCTGCCCCTTTCTCTTCCACACTTCATCGCCGAAGCCTCTGGAATCACCCATCAGCCAGACCAACACAAAAGGAAACCATGACCCCTGCGTCTGGGTTCCCATTACCATTTTTACAGACGTCTGAGATTTTAAGCAATTCCGAGGGTCTGGCACGAGTGCATGGCTAAAGGGCATCGATTACCGGTAATCTGGTGTGGCTGCACAGCTTAAAAAAGCATCGATTAATTACGTATAATAACACTGCATATTCCGGGCTCACTAATTAGTGAGTTGTTGCTTGAAAAGTCATTTTTTTAAAAAGCAAATGGCTCTGTAGCTTTTATCAGCAAATACGATACCTTTTCATTTATTTACTTTCCAGCATCAACGAAATGTTACTGAAAGCAGTTGGCAGAGGGGAGGGGAGATAGTTGGGGTTCTCATTAAAATCTGCTGTCTTGTTCATGCAAATGTACATCGCATTAAAACCAACATCAAGGAAAGAAGGCAGATTTATTTTGCTTCTTTCTGGTTTCTGTTTTTTTTGGGCAGAAGCAGAGATTTGCTAGGTTACACCAAAACCCTTTCTTGTCTCCTTCCCTGCATTGGTCCACCCATGAGGCAAGGTGAGATGACTGCCTCAGGCGGCAGGATCCACTGTGGCAGCAGATCCCAATGTCTTCCCCCTCTTGATCCTGATATAGATCTTCCCTCACCCCTTCTTCCCTGGCAGGGCGCCATTTTGGGGGTTGGCCTCAGAAGCAGGGCATGATGGTGACAACCCACCCTCACTGGTGCTGTGGCTGGTATTATATAGCACTGCCCTGAAAGCCCTATATAATCACCAGCCATCGTGATGGCTTGTAGCCATTGGTAGCGCCTGTCCTGCTTCAGTTTATTTATTTGCTTTGTTGCATTTAGATCATTTGCACTCTGCTCCCAGACCAGCTTAAAGGTAAAGATAAAGGGACCCCTGACCATTAGGTGCAGTTGCGGACGACTCTGGGGTTGCGGTGCTCATCTCGCTTTATTGGCTGAGGGAGCCGGCGTACAGCTTCCAGCTCATGTGGCCAGCATGACTAAGCCACTTCTGGCGAACCAGAGCAATGCACGGAAATGCTGTTTACCTTCCTGCCGGAATGGTACCTATTTATCTACTTGCACTTTGACGTGCTTTCGAACTGCTAGGTGGGCAGGAGCAGGGACCGAGCAACGGGAGCTCACCCCTCTCAGGGATTCAAACCGCCGACCTTCTGATCGACAAGCCCTAGGCTCTGTGGTTTAACCCACAGCGCCACCCGCGTCCCAGACCAGTTTACGTGCCATCAAAACAAGAAAGTCCCTACCTGCAGGATATAAGAACCCGGCACACAATAGTTTAAACTATTGAATTGTCATCATGGGGGAAATTATGGATGGAAAGTTGGAAATTTACAGCTTGCGGAGCGATAAAGGAAAATCTAAGAGATATGTTTTACAGATGGTATTTAACCCCAACCAAACGTACAAATGTATAAAACAAAATGTGTAAAATGTATGAAACAAAATAAAATCTGCGTTGGAGGTGTAGTCAAGTAGAGGGGACCCTCATACATATGTGGTGGACATGTGGTACTATTCAAGGCTTCTGGGATATCGTGTATGAAGAGCTAAAGGAAATGTTCAAACAAAACTTTGCCAAGAAAACAGAAGCTATTTTATTGGGGATATTAGACACAGATATAGCCAGAGATAATATGAAAATATTCCTTTACGCTACAGGGGCTGCGAGAACACTAATTGCAAAAAATGGGGGAGGGGGGAGAGAAAGAGAGAGAAGCAATACCGACAAAAAAAGAGTGGCAGGATAAATTATTTTACTATATTGAATAGGCTAGATTGACAGAAGCCATTAGGGGTCAGCCCAAGCAAAAGTTTCCAAAAAGAATGGGGGAAATATAGAGAATACCTTAAAAAGCAGCGCCCTCAAATTAATACTCGGACTTGTTTCAATTAACTTCTGCAAAATAAATTATGTTATAGAAGTTAAAAACAGAAAGAAAATGGGCTAATAATGAACTAAGAAGGAGGCAGGTTATCAAAAATGAAAGAGAACTGTATTGAGGATGAAGGAAGTCAATTGGAAGAAAAGAAGAACTGATTATATATATATATTTGACTATTTGATCTGTGTAAGTTTCCGTACGTTATTATGCTTTCTTTGTATTTTTTTATTGTGTATTATTGCTTTTATGTTTAGTTTTAGGAGTGTGTGTGTATGTGTTGTAAAATAAACTTAATAATAATAATAATAATAATAATAATAATAATAATAAAGAACACGACACACAAGGGAAAGGGACAGGGAGGGATGAGGAAAGTTATCTAATAGAAATGGAATAAGAAGAGCCTGGCTGCTGGATCAGATCAAAGGCCTGTCTTAGCCCAGCATCCTGTGGTCATCCAGCTGCCCAAGTGGGAAGCCCACTAGCATGGAACCATAGAATCCTAGAATTGTAAAGTGGGAAGTGACACCGTGGGTCATCTAGTCCAACCTCCTGCAATGTGGGAATCTCAACTAAAGCATCCATAACAGGTGGGCACCCAGCCTCTTCTGCTCAAACCCTGCTTGTGAGTTTCTCGCTGGAATCTGGTTGGCCACTGTGAGAACAGAATACGGGACTAGATGGGCCATGGGCCCGATCTAGCAGGCTGTTCTTACACTCGTAAGATGTGAGTTGTAGCCCCACAGCACTTGGAGGGCCTGCGGCTTCCCAGCCCTGCGTTTAAGAAAACATATCCCATACCTAGGAACTCTCCATCCCACTAACTAGGGAAAACTTAAAATGAAATTCCTATGGAGATTTTACATTCCATAATACAACATTTCAATTGTGGGTGTGGGTGTTTTGTGTGGGTGTGTGTGGGTGTGTGGTGGGGGATGCATTCAGGTGGAGGTCGGCAATGATTTCACAAAGTTATACATAAAAATGGTAATAGGGGGAAATGACTGGGTCCTCCTGGCAAATGTTATCTTTATTAATGCATCATCTGCATCTGTTTTGCCTAGATTTAATTTCATTTGCTCAACTGTACTACCGACATTTACACAGAGATGAACGCCAGGCTTGCTGCATTGCTATGAGCTATTTTCCTAATTCTCAATATTTGTCCTGTTGTTTACATGCACTATATTTTCAGTTAGGTCCCAGGTGGCTTGTTTTTCTGCTCCTCTCATTCATCTCAATGGAGCGAGCTCAGGAGAAAGTCCTGGTGGATTGTGCTCTGGGTTAAATGAACTGCAAACGCCTGCCTTTGCATAATTCAGATTCCAGGAATCTGGATAAATCCTTACCATGTTTTTTACCAGCTGCCACATTCCACTCCATTCTCACCTCCACTTCCACCTGGCTTAAGCTCATACCTTACCAGCAAGGTTGCAAAGTTATCTGACAGGTTGGCAATCAAGGTTTCTAGTCCACAAGACCGAAGGACCTGTCTAGCCATAGACACGGTGAGCTAAGCTATTCAATATGTTGCCCACCTGCCGTAGTCAAGTGTGCAGTGCAACAGCCAGTGGCATAGGAAGGGCGGGGCACAGGGGTGGGGTGCCCCGGGTTCCAGGGGAGGGGGTGACACTCAGCGGCCCCTCCCCAAACCGAGCCCTGCTGCCCGGCACCCATCCGTACTGCTTTACAGATGTCCAGGGCAGCCCCACGGCCTGCCACTCGCATGGCGGCTCGCCCGGTTGCCACGGGAGCAGCAGCGCCGGCATCGATGGACTGGGCATGTGCAGCATTTCCACGCATGCTCAGTCCATCCGACGTTGTGACGTCACAATGCCCCCGCCCCCAGGGGGGGTGCCTCCATGCTGCCGCCCCGGGCAGCCAAAAGGCTTCCTCCTCTGCTGGCAGCAGTCCAGGAGCCTGACCATGAGCTGGTTGTTGGGCTCTTGGGAACTCCAGCACACAGGAGCTTTACCAACCCTGAGGAGCACTGAGCGCAGGGCAGGTGAAATGCTTTGCACAGAGCTTCCCAAACACCTGACAACCAGCTTCACAAATTTCATGTGCTTTGCACTTCTCAAGTGCTGAGCACGGAGCTGGCAAATCTGCTCTCTTCAGGGATCAGCTTTGTGACCAAGTTCCTACGGGCCAGAGTTTCCCCATCCCTCTATGACGTGTGGGGAGCCTTCGCTCAGCCCAAGAATCGTATTCCCTTGTGGAGATTCTTTGGGAGAGAATATTTGGCTAGATACAATGGGTGTGACTCATACCTATGCACAGTAGGCAACATTCCAGAGATGAAAAACACGCACACACCTCTACCCAGGCAGTCAGGAGGTATTGACATAGTTCAAGGTCACCTACCAGCCAGCCCAAAGGACTCTGAAGAGTGCTGAGAGCGGGACCAATGAGGGGCATAGCCCAGAGGGAGTGGGTGTGGCCTGGTGTCAGGAATGAGCCAGCTCCCAGTGAAGGTTTGCAGCCAGCTCCCAGTAGAGGTTTGCAGTCAGCTGAGGAAAGCAGCCAGGAACAGAGGGGGTTAACTCTCATGCAGGAGGAAGCGCAGAGAGCTAGCTCCCCCACCCCTTGGAATGGCGGTTGATAAGGCCTGCTAGCAGGCTGGAACCCAGCCAAAGCTCTCGGGAGTTTCAATCAGGTGGGAACAGAGTAGTTTGTCAGTCTAGGAAGAAGTTGGAACTGATCCAATCTCTCCTAAGAGTAGGCTAAGGGGTGGGCTTTTAGACAGGAAACAAAATAAAAGACATAAGCTCCGAAGATTCAATGTCTTCTGTAGAACACGGAAACAGTCTTCAGAAGGGTCATCTTGATTGATGAGGCTGGAGGCTAGGCTACAGCCGTCCGGAGCTATCTGTTTGTTTCTGCAATAAATCCTCCTTTTGAATTAACGACGCTCACTGTGCAATCAAGCTGGGAACTTGGACGCGGGACACCTGAGGAGGCCATGACCTGGAGAAACAAATCTCAAGGGCCAGGTAGAGATTCTTCAGCCAGAGTGCCCTAGAACTGAAGAATTGGAAGGGACTCTGACGATCATCAAGTCCAACCCCTTGCAATGTAGAAATATGCAGCTGTCCCATACAGGGATCGAACCTGCAACCTTGGCATTATCAGCACCATGCTCTAACCAACTGAGCTATCCAGGTTCCCTGCATTCTGGGATGATGCACCCCCCAAGGTGCTGATGCAATGCACAATCTTGTTCTTTATCGTTCAGCGTGCCTCTGTGCTTAAAAGAGCATCGTGTGGGAGTTCCTTTGTTGTTTTAAAGAAAACCGACACCATTTAAAAAACGCTCGTCGTTAATCTAATTAATTTCCTCCTTAACGACGATTCGTCCTCAGCTACGCACAGTTGCAAGTCTCCCTGGAGTGTTCCGAATATGTGTAAACGAAATCTTAATTCCATTTGCTTGCATTATGCATAAATGGAATAATCACCCTTTGTTTCCAGAGAAACTATCAAGGGAGCAGATCTTGAGCAATTTTTAAAATTAAAATATATACATATATATGTATAAAGAAGGTCTTTTGCATCAGACACTGATAGCATACTGTTCTCTGCTCACACCCCCTCTTGTCAAGTTGACAGATGAAATAGACATGCTCAGGATAATCATTGTCGCAGTGATTAACCAGGCTAGCAAGGTGTTATTCATTCAAGTCAGGAAAAATAATTTCTGCATAGAGCATGCTCCATAGTGGCTTGGGGTATCAACCCCCCTGTGCTGCTGCAGTTCTTAATTCAGTTTACAAGTTTATTTATTGGTTTATTTTATTGGTCGCTTGTTTACCAAGGTAAACTCAAAGCAGATTACAATATATATATATATATATATATATATATATATATATATATATATATATATATACACACACACACACACATATATTGAAACCTGCATCAAAGAAGAAACAGAAAAATGTAAAGGAAGACCTGTCCTCCTCCCAGAGGGGAGGAGTTGTGAGCGTGAGCCGGTTCCCGCATCGTCAGGGGGGTGTTTCGGCCACGCCCCCTGCAGCCAGCCAATAGGGCTGGTTCGGGGGTGGGGTTTAGCTGCACTTAAGCAGCCGCAGCAGTCCACTGCCCTCATTGTGCGGCGGTTTTTCTTCGGATCTAAATGATAGTGAGCTAGGTGGAGCCAGTGTGGTGTAGTGGTTAAGAGCAGTGGACTCGTAATCTGGGGAACCAGGTTTGCATCTCCTCTCCTCCACATGCAGCTGCTGGGTGACCTTGGGCTAGTCACACTTCTTTGAAGTCTCTCAGCCCCACTCACCTCACAGAGTGTTTGTTGTGGGGGAGAAAGGAGAATGTTAGCCGCTTTGAGACTCCTTTGGGTAGTGATAAAGCAGGATATCAAATCCAAACTCCTCCTCCTCCTCCTCCTCCTCCTCCTCTTCTTCTTCTTCTTCTACTACTACTATAAGACAACTTCATGGAAACTGAAATCTAATACCAAATATATTGCTCTGACAATCTGGACCATTGGCCAGTCAGCTCCAACTTCAATGCCAAGGATAGAGAATGTGGTGCCCTCCAGATATTGATGGACTACACTTCCCATCTTCCCTGACCACTGGCCGTCTTGACTGGGCCTGGCAGAAGTCGGAATCTCAACATCTGGTGACGTAGGTCAGAGGCAGCCATGGTGCTTGGACCACAGTTCCCATCATCCCTGACGATTGACCATGCTGGCTCTCGCTGATGGGACTTGGAGTCCCTCAATGTCTAGAGGAGACCCCCTTGGAGACTTCTGCTCTACACCAACATAGCCAAGGGCTGTTACTAGGGTAACTTTTGCCGCGCAAGTTCATTCCGGCTCAATTGACAGCTTGAAATCTTGTTGATATTCTATTATCAGCTTCCTAATGAGCATGTAAAGGAGGTTGTACGCTGAGATTGCATTACACCAGAGACTCACCCCTGTAGACTCGCTTTTGCTTTATAATTCTATTTCCCCACATTATAGCACTCGATGGGTATCAGAATACCACTTACACTTTACAGGACACAATAAAGCTTGTTGGAAATCTAATTGGTTTTTCTTGCAAATCTATGCTCCTTCCCCCACCCACCCCCACCCCCAATCCTGTAAACACAGCATATACATTTAACAAAGTGCCATTCAGGAGCGGAACGCCTGAGATCTTGTGTTGCATCCGAGTGTTTAAAAACATATTAATAAAGCCCCTTTGACATGAGGGCATCCCACCAGGATTCTAAACAGGAGGCTTGCTTGCAAGACAGCGGATCACAAGAGAGGGCTTTCCTTTGCGGTGCCCTATGTGTTGGTTTCTGCCGAGACCACAATATATGCATTAAGAACCCCGTGGAAAAGAATTGCTCCCTCTAGGTTTAATTATATGGAAGGCTGGCTAAGCATATTTCATAGTTCCTAGGCTACATTAAGAAACAGGGCTAGATTAGCCAGTAAACCAGGAATGCTGCAGCACAGAGCGTCTAGGCTTGCAGCATTTCTGAGGATTTCAGCCAGACTCTCCTCGGTTGCAATGGGGAAACAAAGCAGACTTTTCTTTTTCTTTTTTATAATAAATTTTTATTATTTTTCAAAATACATCAAATTACAGCCAATTCAACATCTAACATAAAATACATTATCCATTGCTCTGCCGAGCTACGACTCCCCTCCATCTCGTCAGCAGGTTTTCTAGTCCATTCTCAACATGCAGTTTTTATCACTTCATATTAAACTATGTCCAAGGTTTATTCCAGTCCTACTAGTGTTTTTAAACTTCCACGGTTCAATCTTAAGTATTCCACAAATTTACTCCAATCTCTCTGAAACCTCGAGTCATCCTGGTTTCTGACCCTACCGGTCAGTTTTGCAAGTTCCGCATATTCCGCCATCTTCGTCTGCCACTCGTCAATTGTTGGTAATTCCTGTAATTTCCACTTTTGGGCAAGCAATGTTCTAGCTGCAGTTGTCGCATACATGAACATCCTTCTTAACTATTTCTTTTCCCATCAACCCCAACAAAAAGGCTTCTGGCTTTTTTTGGAAAGGTATATTTAAACATCTTCTTAAGTTCATTGTAGATTGCTTCCCAAAAAGCCTTAACCTTATTACAAGTCCACCACATGTGATAAAAGTCCCCTTCTTCTTGTCTACATTTCCAACATAACTTATCATGTGTTCTATACATTTTCGACAATTTCACTGGAGTCAAATACCATCTATACATCATCTTATAAACATTTTCTTTCAAAGTTACACATGCAGTAAATTTCAAAGTCTCCTTCCATAATTTTGTCCATGCATCATACTCAATGTTGTGCCCAACAAAGCAGACTTTTCAGATGGCTAGGTTTGTTTCTCCCAAAGTTTCCAATTTCAACTTCTTCTTCTTCTTCTTCTTCTTCTTCTTCTTCTTCTTCTTCTTCTTCTTCTTCTTTTGTCCTGCCTTTCAAGAGGAGGCGGGTGGTGCTGTGGGTTAAACCACAGAGCCTAGGGCTTGCCGATCAGAAGGTTGGTGGTTCAAATCCCCGTGATGGGGTGAGCTCCCATTGCTCGGTCCCTGCTCCTGCCAACCTAGCAGTTCGAAAGCACGTCAAAGTGCAAGTAGATAAATAGGTACCGCTCCGGCGGGAAGGTAAACAGCGTTTCCGTGCGCTGCTCTGATTTTGCCAGAAGTGGCTTAGTCATGCTGGCCACATGACCCGGAAGCTGTACGCCGGCTCCCTTGGCCAGTAAAGCAAGATGAGCACCGCAACCCCAGATTCATTACCTTTACCTTTTACCTGCCTTTCAAATAAATATATCTCTCCCCCTCACATCGCACTAGGACTTGCGGACTTCTGATGAAGATTCAGGACAGAGAAAACAAAGGACTTCTTCACACAGCGCAGAGTTAAACTAGAGAACTCTCTTCCTCAGGAGATTGAGATGGCCACCAACTTGGAGGGCTTCAAAATATGATCAGACAAATTCATGGAGGAAAGGGCTATTAACGATGACTACTAGTCATCCTGGGACCCAGGTGGCGCTGTGGGTTAAACCACAGAGTCTAGGGCTTGCCGATCAGAAGGTCAGCGGTTCGAATCCCTGTGATGGGGTGAGCTCCCCTTGTTCGGTCCCAGCTCCTGCCCACCTAGCAGTGCAAAAGCACGTCAAAGTGCAAGTAGATAAATAGGTACCACTCAGGCGGGAAGGTAAATGGTGTTTCCATGCACTGTTCTGGTTCTCCAGAAGTGGCTTAGTCCTGCTGGCCACATGACCCGGAAGCTGTCTGCGGACAAACGCCGGCTCCCTTGGCCTATAGAGCGAGATGAGCACCGCAACCCCAGAGTCGGACACGACTGGACCTAATGGTCAGGAGTCCCTTTACCTTTACTTTACTAGTCATCCTGGCTATGCTATCTCCACAGCTGGAAGCAGCAATGCTTCTGAATGCCTCTTTCTGGAAACCACAGGCGCGGAGAGTGCTGTATTGCTTGAATCCTGCTTGCGGGTTTCCCACAGGCATCCGGTTGGCCACTGTGAGAACAGGATGCTGGAACAGACAGGTCATTGGCCTGATCCAGCAGTCTCTTCTCAAATTTATTTTTGTTTTAGAAACTTCCGCTCGGCCTCAGAATTTTTGCAAGGCAGTTTGTGACACGCAGCATAAATTAATAACGCAGTCTTCTTCAGTTAAAGAATGAAAGCTTTGTTGAGTTAAAAATCTTGTTTGCAAATAAACAGCATAGTGAACAGAAGGTTTAAACTAGCTTCAGAGCATACACAGAGTACAGGCTTCACTTCTGAGTCAGGCTCCATACAGACACTGACTCCACCCTAACTCATGGCTCCACAGCTCATAGGCTCCAAACTAACAGGCTCCAAACTGTTTGTCTGCAAACAGTTACAATATTTATACAGTAACTGACCCGGCCACGCGTTGCTGTGGCTGCTTTAGTGTAATGGGAAAGGAAGATGCAGTATAAAAGAGAAAGTGATGTCTTACCATAGGTCTTTGCGTTGAAGTTGAGGTTGTTTTGGTGTTCTTTTCTTGCTCGTTATTGTTTATGTGTATATAACTCATTATTAGTATTGTTGTGTTTTCTGATTCTATTTTTTGAATTGTTTGTATGTCTTGATTTGATGTTGTTTATGTGCATTGGAGGGCAGTATATTTGTTTGTACAGTATCAGGTTAGGCCGCCCGAACCCGGAAATGGTGGACGGAACGTTTGCAGCCGGCCTGACTGTGCCGTTGCTTCGCTGTGTACCTGCCGCTTCTATCAGCAGGCTATCTCGGTGTTAGCGGGCAGCTTAGCTTTCCTACCGATCCATCCGCCCTCCCAAAAGGTGGACCGGACGTTTCCAGGCAGCGTGGCTATGGTGCGGCTTCTCTCTATAGCTGCTGCAGGCAGCATCTAAAAGCCACCAAGGGCAAACTCCATCTTTGCGGGGAGGCTGCCTTTTGCGGGTGGCATGCCTGTTGATTGGATGGTGCCAGTGACATCAGGGGGAGGAGGAGGGATTGACAACGGGTGTTGTGTGCTGTGCTATTTAACGTCCACTGGAGGGTGCTGTGTTTTTTGCACAAATTCACAGATTTACCTGGGAAAGGTGTGATATTTTTACAATCTAGGTACTTAAGATCCTTCCCATATGGCCAAGGCATGTTGTGTCCAAATCTGACACCAATCGGTCATGCGGTTACGGAGAAAGTCGAAAACAAACAAACATGCAGCTCGAAGGATTTTATATATATATATAGATACCTCCGTGAATGTCCGCCTTGTCTAGCATCCATTCCAGCGAACATCTGCGGCAAACCCAGAAGTACCAGAATGGGTTACTTCCGGGTTTGCCGCTCGCGCATGCACAGAAGTGCTAAATTGTGCTTCGTGCATGCGCAGAAGAGCAGATGCGACACTTCACCCTGCATCTTTTCAGCTAGCAGCTGGGGCTGTGGAATGGAATGGATTCCAGCCGCAAAATGAGGTACGACTGTACAGAGAATGAGTTGTCCTCAAGATGAGTCACAGTGATTCAGCATGCTGAGCGATTGTGCAGCTTCACAGCATTTCTCAACATTTCTAGACCACTTTACGGCGTCCTTTACTGCTTCTGCTCTCAAATACCTTTGTCACGTGACAGTTTGCTGGGATAGGGGGTGGGGGGAAGCAAGGAGGTTCAGCCCAACCCTGCTAGTAACTGCCCTCCAATAGCAATGTTGATTTTCGATCCTGGCACAACTGATTGGCTAAGCTTCGAGTCCTGTGGGTTCCTGCAAGACCCTATTCATAGCAGTTCCACTCCTGGATTGGTTTGAAACGTATATGGATTGCAGGGCTGATGTGAAAGGAGACAATGAAGCAGCTATTTTTAAGGAGAAAGGAAAGTAGGCATTCAAAGGAAGCAGAGGAAGGGAGCAAATATAAGAAAATATTTTTCCCGCATTGCAAAATTGGCGAAAATTAGGGATCTTCACCTTTTTCTTGTGATTCCAAGAAGACCGAATGTTCCTTGTGGACATCACAAAAATAAATAATAGAAATGGCCTTATATTTCCTTTCTGAAAAGTTCACCAATCTGTTGTTCCTCCAACTCTCAGCCTGCAATCAAGCAAATTAGAGAGTCTGATGTTGTTACTATAGTAATCAATGCAACAGACAGAAAGGAAAATTGGGCAGCCTCGAATATATGTCTCTGACAGAAAAATCAAATACAATTTTACATAATTTGGGCCACTTAGTTCCTTTGTTCCATTGGGCTCTAAGATGCAGGACTCCCATTGTCAGCGTGGGCTGGTGTCCCCCTCCCTCCCTCTCTCCCTCACTTTCACTTGCTCTTTTTATTAAAGTAGTGAATAGACATTGAAGTCAAAGCTGCTGAAATTATTTCCAAAGGCAACAGCAGTTGAGATCAAAGACTGAAGGGACAGAGTCCTGCATGCATTGGGCTGAGGCGAAGCTGGATTTTGCATGGGGAATGAGGAAGGCTCGAAATAAGAGCCACATTCAGCTGGTCAAAACTGGGGAGGAGGGAGAAATGGGGGTGCCAACTTCTAAGAGGTCCAGGACAGGACTATACCCAATTTCAGATCTGGTGTGGATGTTGTCAACACACGGTCCCCAGTAACATAGGAAGCTGTCTTACACTGTGTCGGATCATTGTCATCTGCAAATTTGATGAGCGTCTTCTCAATTCCTTCATAAACCTGGTCTGAACAAAGACATTGGATTCTTATCTCATTATACATGACAGAGCTATCTTTAGCCATCTCACCCCTTGCCTTTTCCTGCAAGACCAACTGCAGTCGTTAGCAGTCGTCAACAGGTTTTCCACACCTATCAGCTGATCACCCATTCCCACCACCCTTCTGAGTAATATCCCTCCCCACTCCCTCACTATATTTAAGGGTCTGGTGACTTCTGTTTCAGTGTATCTGAAGAAGTGTGCATGCACACGAAAGCTCATACCAAGAACAAACTTACCGGTAGTTGGTCTCTAAGGTGCTACTGGAAGGAATTTTTTATTTAATTTATGAAGATGTTGAACAACAGGGGGTCCAGGACAGAACCCTGTGGAATCTCACTTGTCCCTTTTCCCCAGGATGATGGGGAACCATTAATTAGTACTCTTTGGGTTCGGGCAGCCAACGAGCCACAAATCCACCAAACAATTACCGTATTTTCCAGCGTATAAGATGACTGGGCATATAAGACGACCCCCAACTTTTCCAGTTAAAATATAGAGTTTGAAATATACTCGACCGCAGATTCTCCACCCGGCGTATAAGACGACCCCCAACTTTTGAGAAGATTTTCCTGAATTAAAAAGTAGTCTTATACACCTTATCTTATATATACCTTGTTCAACCTACTTTTTACCAGCTTCCTCGCAAGAACCTCATGGGGGACTTTGTCAAAAGCCTTACTGAAATCAAGATACACTATGTCCACAGCATTCCCCTGATCCACCAAGCTTGTAACAGAGAGAGAGAGAGAGAGAGAGAGAGAGAGAGAGAGAGATTTGTTTGGCATGACTTATTTTTGAGAAACCCATGCTGGGTCTTAGTAATCACAGCATCCTTTCTAAGTGCACAGTTGAATTATCTGTTCTAGGATCTTTCCTCGTATTAGTGCTAAGCTCACCTGTCAGTAGTTACCTAGGTCTTCTTTTCCCTCTTTTTGAAGATGGGGACAACATTAGCCCACCTCCAGTCTGCAGGGACCTCATCTGTTCTCTAAGACTTCTCAAGGCTCGAAGATTACATCCTCAAGCTCCTTTAGTACCCTTGGATGCAGCCTATCAGGCCCCGGAGATCTGAATTTATTTAAAGTAGCTAGGTATTCCCTTTCCACCTCTTTTCCTATCTTGGACTGCAGCTCCCTCCTTACACCATCTATTCTCTTATCACCAGGTAATGTCTCTACGTAATGCAGATACTATATATATATATATATATATATATATATATATATATATATGCAGATGTAATTCTGTGTGCTCTCACTATATCAGTCAAAGAAAGAGAGACGTTTCTATTTAAGCTTTTTACCCATTCCACTATTAAATCAACCATGTCTTCCCCTTCCTCCCATTCTGGAACTCTGCAAAGATGAAAATGTTCCCTTCTATCCCGATTTGAATGTTCCTCCAGCTTTAGCTCAAGGTCTTCATTTGCCTTTCGCAAATAGTTGTGATCCTGATTGACTAGATAAACTCATATTAAGGGCTTCATTTGCAGTATGCGAGACCTCTAGACTATGCTCTTTAATAAAGTTTCTATTTTAGCTTCTAAAGACTGCAATGCTGCAGCCCAGTCTGCTGCTAAAGCCTTCTTTAATTTGTTTATGAATGCCTCCATTTCTCCCTCCTCATTTAAACCTCTCAGCTGTTTCACTCCTTTCTGATGTGTGGGGCCAGACACCATGTCCTCTTCACTAATCTCATCAAGCAGCAATCAGTTCCCAATGCTTCTTGTAAATCTTGCTTATGGCACCATATTTTATGGACCACATCCACCACAACAATACCTGTCTGAAGATCAATTTGAGGGTGTGAATGCTTTTATTTAGCAGTCATTCAACTATAAATTAGCCTAATGGGTAAAGCATGAGTATGATGCTGAATCAAGCCACCATTAGGCTTCTCTGCAAGCTATGTCCCCAAATGTAGATGTTCATGAAGGTAACCCTTAGCCTTACCCTAGTCCTAATCTTTAGCCCTAGCCCTAGCCCTAACCCTTACTGTTACCCTTACCCTTGCCCTACCCCTACCCCTACCCCTACCTCTAGCCCTACCCCTAACACTTACCCTTACCCTTACCCTAGCCCTAGCCCTAGCCCTAGCCCTAGCCCTAGCCCTAGCCCTAGCCCTAGCCCTAGCCCTACCTCTAGCCCTACCCCTAACACTTACCCTTACCCTTACCCTAGCCCTAGCCCTAGCCCTAGCCCTAGCCCTAGCCCTAGCCCTAGCCCTAGCCCTGTACAATAAAAACCACATGAAAAGCTAAAAACAGGCATCAATTAACCATTGTGGAAGGATGTCTTCTTTATTGCCTTCCTAGACTTGTCAGGATAAAAAAAAAGGTTTTCAGGAGGAGCTTAAAACTCACAACAGAAGGCACTTGGTGAATCTCTATTGGCAGAGTATTCCAGAATTTATTTATTTATTTATTTAACTTTTTTGCCATGTGCGTAGTGTACAATCAACCACATCCTCTGGTCGGTTCCCACATTTAAAAGCAATAAATTCACCAGTGCAATCACAAAGCAACAGCACTTTGGCTGAAGGAAGACAGTGCGCTCTCTCTCTCTCTCTCTCTCTCTCTCTCTCTCTCTCTCTCTCTCTCTCCAGTGTTTGTTTTCTTGCAAGAGGTATTATCATCATTCATCTCTGCAAAATGTTATGAAATGCCACCAAGGCCATAACGAAATACAACCGCCAGCTGAGCATTAAATGGCTGTTCTGAAAATAATAAAATTAGGCCATGAAACAAACAGCACTCAGGTGTACTCCCATTTCTTGAATGATAATCCTGGCTACCTCATCAAGTTAATTCCCATAGAAAGAGTTGCAAGGAGATGCTTATTTTTAATCTCGTCACCCCCTAGCACTGCTGTCTTATCAAATAATTCACGTTTTACACTCTAGTTGGCGGGAATGATTCACTAACAGGAACAAGGCATCCAAACACATAGTGCTGTTGAACTGATGCAGATCCCTGGTCCACCTGCAGCAGCATGGACTGCTCTGAATAGGGCTTTCTCCTAGGCCTAGACCTGTCCTAACTTGAGGTTTCCAAGAGAGGCTGTGTTGAAGCAGTGGCACTTACTGGAAGGGGAGTGGGTGGTGCTGTGGTCTAAACCACCGAGCCTCTTGAGAGCCAGTGTGGTGTAGTGGTTAAGAGCAGTAGACTCGTAATCTGGTGAACCGGGTTCGCGTCCCCGCTCCTCCACATGCAGCTGCTGGGCGACCTTGGGCTAGTCACACTTCTCTGAAGTCTCTCAGCTGCACTCACCTCACAGAGTGTTTGTTGTGGGGGAGGAAGGGAAAGGAGAATGTTAGCCACTTTGAGACTCCTTCGGGTAGTGATAAAGCGGGGTATCTTCTTCTTCTTCTTGGGCTTGCAGATCAGAAGGTCGACAGTTCAAATCCCTGCAATGGATTGAGCTCCCATTGCTCTGTCCCAGCTCCTACCAACCTTGCAGTTTGAAAGCATGCCGGTGCAAGTAGATAAATAGGTACCACTGTGGTGGGAAGGTAAACAGCACTCTGGTTTCCATCACGATGTCCCATTGCACCAGAAGCGGTTTAGTCCTGCTGGCCACATGGCCCAGAAAGCTGTCTGTGGACAAAGGCCGGCTCCCTCGGCCTGAAAGAGAAATGAGTGCCACAACTCCATAGTCGCCTTTGATTGGACTTAACCATCCAGGCATCCTTTACCTTTTTTATTTTTTACCTTGTGGCTAATTGCCACTGGTAGTGTGAAATTGTCTAATTCTCCTTTAAAAATCTCCAAGTTGGGGCCCCCCACTTCCTCTTGTGCGGGCCGATTCCATGGTTCAATTCATTGGATGTCTATGAAGTCTAGTCTCAGGAGAGAGGGAGGAAAACCTCTCTCTTTTCCATTTTGCCTCATCGTGCATCATTTTACACACACACACACACACACACACACACACACAAACTCTAGGGGTCCTTTACCTTTTGATGGAGGGCACAAGGAGAAGGGGACAACAGAGGATGAGATGGAGGGCACAAGGAGAAAGGGACGACAGAGGATGAGATGGAGGGCACAAGGAGAAGGCGACGACAGGGGATGAGATGGAGGGCACAAGGAGAAGGGGACGACAGAGGATGAGATGGAGGGCACAAGGAGAAGGGGACGACAGAGGATGAGATGCAGGGCACAAGGAGAAGGGGACGACAGAGGATGAGATGGAGGGCACAAGGAGAAGGGGACAACAGAGGATGAGATGGAGGACACAAGGAGAAGGCGACGACAGGGGATGAGATGGAGGGCACAAGGAGAAGGGGACGACAGAAGATGAGATGGAGGGCACAAGGAGAAGGGGACGACAGAGGATGAGATGGAGGGCACAAGGAGAAGGGGACAACAGAGGATGAGATGGAGGGCACGAGAAGGGGACGACAGAGGATGAGATGGAGGGCACAAGGAGAAGGGGACAACAGAGGATGAGATGGAGGGCACAAGGAGAAGGCGACGACAGGGGATGAGATGGAGGACACAAGGAGAAGGGGACGACAGGGGATGAGATGGAGGGCACAAGGAGAAGGGGACGACAGAGGATGAGATGGAGGGCACAAGGAGAAGGGGACGACAGAGGATGAGATGGTTGGACAGTGTTCTCGAAGCGACCAACATGAGTCTGACCAAACTGCGGGAGGCAGTGGAAGACAGGAGTGCCTGGCATGCTCTGGTCCATGGGGTCACGAAGAGTCGGAAACGACTGAACAAAAACAACAACCTTTTACCTTACTGGAAGGGCAGAGTCACAACCAATGGCATAGAGTCAAGATAGGCTATGTAAGATCACCAAAGTTATTGCAGAGCGCAGTTGGTTTGCAAACCCTGCATTGGAAAAAGGACAAAGGCAACCAAAAATAAAGCTATGCTAGTCTATCTTCTTAATTTTTATTTTTCCTGACACCCAACATGGAGGTTTTAAAATATAGATGAATACGGTATTTAAAACCATCACGAAGACTGGCAAAATAATTTCTCCTGCCTTTCATAATAAAAAAAATAACTGTGCGTATGGGTGTGAGAAGAGTTATTTATGACCCATCCATTTTAATCTTCACATTATCAGAATCTGCTTTAGTGTTTGGTTTATTTATTAGGCTTTCTGCATTTTTTTAAAAAAAGAAATGTATTGTCTTTTAAAAAGAAAAGAGTGGGAATTTAATTTCAAGGAATCTGCGGTATGAAATTATTTATTAAAGATAATGTATATATCACTTGATTGCAATAAAGCCTCTCAGCAGTTTACAAAAACAACCCTCCCCAAAAAACATTGAAGTTATCAATTTTTTAAAAAAATGTAATTTAAAAACATTCAAAAGATAATTACAATAACCCACAGGCTAGAAAAAGAGTAAAACACATGTCAGTGTAGATGCTGCCACACTGAAACACTGATTTCTTACAATCATGGAATTGTGCATCTATATCATTATGATGGTAGTGGTGATGATAATTCCTGCAGCGAGAGGGATTAAGGTTCTTTGCTCTGAATAAAATATCCCTCTAAGGTCTTTTAAAAATAAATAAATAAAGCAGTGCTTCTGAGTACTGCTGTTGTGAAAATACAGTGTTTGCATCTGTCAACCTCTTATTTCTAGGGCAAAAGATGTGATTCTTCATAGCCAGTGGCATAGAGTCCGGGGTGGGGGGAGGCAGAGGGGTGGTTGCCCTGGGTGCAAAATTGTTAGGGGGCGCAAAATTTCAACACCTGGTGCTGCCTCAATACAGCTATGTGCTTCCATTGCTGGGCTTCGTTGAAAATGGCTTCTCCATGTGAACCAGGAAGTGACCTCTCCAGACAATGGAACGACTCTTCTTTTCTTATCTCTGTGGCTGTGATCTCCCCGGGTGACGCGGAGGCCATTGGGCAACTGAATGCGCATGCATATGCCACCCGTTTCCCTCCCTCCCGCTCCTCCCTCCACGTGACCCCGGGCGCTGGCAACTCATGCTATGCCACTGTGCATAGCCGCCTCTATACATAGTTACTGCTTCAGCAGATCTTCTTTCTGAATTATGTCCCTGCTGAAATACACCTGGACTTTTAAGTCACAGCAGGATTCGGGTGAAGGCTTTGGAATTCCCATTCAGCTGCCTTGCAACTTCTGACTTACTCAGAGATGGGGCCATCTTACCCATAGGCACTAGGGATGCGGGGCACCCGGGTGTTGGGCTCTCAGGGCCACCAGGCTGAGAGTCCGAGGCCTGAGAGCTGAGTCCGGGGAAGAGCCCGCCTGTCGGTCAGAGCGCCGCAGTGGGCTCTTCTGCTGTGGGCAGCTCTGTGCCATGAGTTCGGGGGCAACCGAGTCAGCGAGACACTGAGGAGGCTGGCTGGCTCTGCCCTCCTGCGAGCCTGGGACTGGGCAACCTGGGGGGGGGGGGCGCCGGGCGGACCTCTGCACCCCGGCACTGCATATTCTTAAGACAGCCCTGCTCAGAGAGATGGTTTGCTTGCATTTACTGCAGCACGTTTTCCTGAGCAATCCCGCCACCGACTTTCATCGAAAGCAGATAAGCAGCTTTCATGATGCATATCCAAATTGTTGTCAAACATAATCTGCCTGCAGCTAGTTTAATTACTCGCCGCATTCCCTATTCAAAAGCTCTCTGCGAGCCATGAAACACCAAACTGAATCACTGCTGCGCGTTCAATGCTCACCATCACCTGCCAATGGATTAATTGTGTATTATGTTCCATGTTCAAGTGCGCAGACAGTTCTGGGAATCTCAGCCTTCCTGGCCTCTCCATCTGGCCCCTCTGCCAAGCCACATCCGTCAGTTGCTTATCCATCAGATAGAAAGAAGTTTGCATTTTACAGGCATCACTGTGCAAGAGAGAAGTCCCTCTCACACCCTATGTCTGCAAAAAGCAGAGTCTTTAGCAGCAGCAAAAGGGGCTTTCCTCCTGCTTACCAATGCCTGAAAAAAACATGCAGCCGCTTCCTTTTGCTGCCGGCTGGCAATAGGCACCTGCAGCCCATGCAGAACCGAAATCTGCCTTTCTGCCTTTCTGCCATTCTACCTTTCATGCACAGTGGTGGAGCAACATGCTGCAGCCACCGGAACAGAGAACAGGTGGGGGCATGTCTGGTGTGCGTCCTGGGGGCGCGGCGCGCATCCCGGGGGTGTCGCACATTGCCCGCGGGGGCGTGGTGAGTGGCACAGGGGTGTGGCGCATTGCCCGCGGGGGTGTGGTGCACGTCCAGGGTTGTGCAACGTGTGGCGCGCATCCCGGGAGGGCAGCTGAGATGGCACCCTTTCCCCCAAATGATGCCCGGGGTGGTGCGCTCCCCCGCCCCCCCTTCGTATGCCAGTGTTCATGTGATTGACAGGTAGGCATGGTTTGGACCCCCTGCCAGGCCAAGATTGGCCGGTGAGCTGAAGGTTCGCCACACCTGCTTTAAGATGGATGACATGGTGGGAGAAATCTACTTTTCTACCCTCGGCAAAAGCCCATTATGATCCTTCTATCCACAGAACGAGTGTGTTCCTTTTCTCATCCAATGTGAGCCTCAACTGTCACCCCCAAAGTCATTCCAACTAATCCACAACATATAAATTTCACGTTTTTTATTCTCCATCTCATCTTTGAGTTATTTCTTTAATCAAACAAATGTGCTTTTGACTGGCTTGATATGAAAGTCGTCATTCTTCCAAGTGAAATGTGCAAGGATGTTGTGTTTATACATCATATATACAAATACTGGAAGAAAAACTGTACAGCAGTCCAAAATTACTGAAACAGCCATTAACACCATGGATGCTGTGCAGTACCAATGCTAGCGTTGCCATATTTCATAAGGTGAAAATCTGGATACAAAAGGTGTTGAGCTTTCTTTGGCCAAAGTTGTAGATTCACTGGAAAATCTACAATTCCAACATGGTTTGCCATACACCCAGGTTTTCCCGGCCTTTTTGGCAGGTTTTCAGAAATTCCCAGACGTCTGGCAGCCCTAACCTTTGGCCCACTGTGAAGGAAGAAACAGGTGATACACAATGCCGACTGCCAAGGGTGTGGTCTGAAAACCTGACCTCAAAAAGGATAATGTGGTGTTGGAAAAGGTTCAGGAAAGGGCAACCAAAATATTTGTGGGATGTGATACATAAGGAGCAGTCAAGTACAACATTCCTTGTTTTCCTAGAGTGGACATGCAAGGAAACTTCCTGTTTCCTCCTGGGCTGGAGCATCCTTCCTTTTGCATGTGACTAGAGGTGGGTGTGACCTTACCTGTCCAGATAACAAAAGGACAAGGCACGCAGCCATCTTTCTCTCTTTGACTTGCTCCGTTGTTGGACCAGAAGTGTTTTTTGTTTTGTTTTTTAGCTAAAGATGCTCTGTTCAGTCAACAGAGAACAAAGGGACTATTCCCATGTGGGATAGGGCTGCATGTATATACTTTGTAACTAATTACAGGTAGGTAGCCATGTTGGTCTACTGTAGTTGAAACAAAGTAAAAAATAAAATAAAAATTCCTACCAAAAACAAACTTAGTTGGTCTCTAAGGTGCTATTGGAAGGAATTTTTTTCTTTGTAACTAAGTCTGCCTTCAGGATCCAACTGTGAACTGATGATGTGAGTAAACCTCTTTTATATACTTTACACAAGATTGTGGTGTGTTAATACTTTTAAGAGGGAAATAAGGGAACTTAACAGGAATCTAATATTAAGAGGCTTAAACAAGGCTGCAACCAGCTGTCTGCTGTGCATTTAAAAGGAGAATGCACTCTGCTAAGTAAATGGACTTGCTAACTCAAATTAGAAAGGATTTTAATAAACAATATTAATAAACAATATAACCTCTACTGCCTCCCTGAACATTCCAATAATAATAATAATAATAATAATAATAATAATAATAATAATAATACCCCACACATGGCAGCTTACATATAAAAATAAGAATAGCTAAAAACATTTGTGGTTTTTATGGATCTTCTCAGTAGGCACCCAAATAAATATGTTGTTGTTGTTGTTGTTGTTGTCGTCGTCGTCCTCCCCCTCGACTCAGCGCCTCTGTGCAGGGAAACACCCATACTGCCCTAAATCTGGTGCTGTCCGCGAGAATGGGAAAAGTCTACAACAAAAGTCTGAAGTATTTCAGCACCTAAGGCAGAACACCTCTCATTTCTCTGTGCAGAGGAATCTGAAATGTGTCCTTGTGCTCATCATCAGGTTGTAGCAGGAATCTGCCCTAGGGAAAGCTGTTGGAAAAGTACAGAGATACATTCTTGACGTCAAGATCCTTTCCAGGGTGGGATGCAGGCTTGAGGACACTGGTGCTTGTGAATGCTGATATGAAGGGATTTGATGATGCAGGTACTCACCTATTATTCTTTAAAGCTTTTCTAACCGGCACTGCGTGTTCCTAGGAACATCGGTGCATTTTAATTCTTGTTTGCATAGAGCTGAGAAAGGCGAGGAATACTTTCCCCCAAGGCAGGTTATTTCTCTCTGGACTGGCTCCTGCCTCTTTTAATTGGTCAGGTGTTGTGGCGATGATCTAATGCAGGGGTAGGCAACCTAAGGCCCAATCAACTTCTCAATCTGGCCCACAGACGGTCCGGGAATCAGCGTGTTTTTACATGAGTGGAATGCGTGCTTTTATTTAAAACGCACCTCTGGGTTACTTGTGGGGCCTGCCTGGTGTTTTTACATGAGTAGAAGGTGTGCTCATGTAATCTAATGAATCTTTGCCATGCACAAAAGCCACAGGATTATGCTCCAGCCAGAACAGGCAACCCAATTAGGGGTTCATCTCAGGAGAACCATGTTCAGCATAACCTTGGTTCAGCTAGCATTGCACAGAGCTAAGCAAGATGGAGTTGATTGAGATGCCCCACTGTGACTCATTGCAGCTTACGTATCAAGCCCTTGGCGACTTGGGACCAAGGTATCTGATGGAGCATCTCTTTTTCAAAACAAAACAAAACACAACCCTATTTATTTGGCTTTTCAGATTAAAATTTTACAATCACATATCCTACATACAACATAAAAACAAGATTCCAAGGAATCTAATGGACTTCTCCCCTATGTGGGTCCCATTGTTAATCATTTCCTCCTTCATCTTTTAGATTAATCCAAATCTTTTTACATCTCCATTGCGTCCAAAATTCACCATTAGACTGCAAGTGTGATTCCAATCCTACTAACGATTTTAACTGTTTACAATGGTTTTTTTTAAGATAAATTATAACCCACCCCCATTCCTCATTATAATTTGAATCTTCCTGATTTCTGATTCTTCCGGTCATTTTGGCCATTTCAGCATAGTCCATCAACTTCAACTGCCATTCTTCTATCCATCTCCGGGCCAATAACATCCGTGCAGCCGTGGTTGCATGCATAAATAGTCTTTTCTGCTCCTTTGGGATTTCAGCACCTAGAATTCCTAAAAGAAAGGCTTTGGGTTTGTTTTTTTTTGTTTTTTTTTTTGTTTTGTTTTTTAGAAAAAGTTCTTTTAAACATTTTTTCCAACTCATTATGGAGCATTTCTGTTGTGACTGCCCTGAGACCTGCAGGTGTAGGGCAGGTGGAATTTGCTGCCAAGGAGTGTGGTGGAGTCTCCTTCTTTGGAGGTCTTTAAGCGGAGGCTTGACAGCCATCTGTCAGGAATGCTTTGATGGTGTTTCCTGCTTGGCAGGGCGTTGGACTGGATGGCCCTTGTGGTCTCTCCCAGCTCTATGATTCTATGATTCTATCTCTCCTAACACCAGCTGGTCCACGAGTTGCAAACTGGTCCTTGCAAGCATGCATTTTGGTCGTTGTGGAGAAGATAAAGATGCTTTGAAGGGCATTTGGCACAGGGAAAAATGGGAAGGAACAGGTAAGCACCTCTCCGCCACCTCTGAATTCCCCCCTCTGCCCCCCCTCCCAAGCTGCTTTGCTTTTGGAAATTGTCATTGGGACACTGTTGACACACACTGTTAACATGTGGGGTAGTGCTTAGATTGTCAGTCTAAGTCTAAGATTGTCACGCAGACCTGTGTCCTTGCGATCTCAAGGAAATCGAATCTATTAGCCACGTCCTCCTACCCTGCACTCTGTATCGAGATTTGAGGAAGGACTTAATCGAACCCCTGTTTAAAAATCTACCAGGCCGTTCAATTGAAATGCTGACTAGATATTTAATTGAGGACACCAACCCAGAGCGAACTATGACTGTAGCTAAATTTTGCTATCATGCAGCAAGACTGAGACGCGTCGTGACATCAACTAACAACAGCGATAAAGCCGTCCACCAAGCCATAGCAGATAATACTTAAATGGAATTATCTCCCAATAAATTTTAGCTTAATTTTAATCTAACATGGGATCTGAAATAGTATTGTTAAAAGACGATATTTAAGAAATATTTATACTATGTACTATCGTTTTATTTTCTCTTTTGCTGGTCTATGACCGTAATAAAGTTTTATTATTAGTCTAGGACCTGGAAGGCCAGGGTTCAAATCCCCACTTGACTACAGAGGTCACTTGGTGACCTTGGGCCAGTCACTGTCTTCTCTCAGTCTGATCTACCTCTACCAGGTTGTTGTGGGGGAATTGAATGAGGAGGGGGAGAAAACCGCCTTGAGCTCCTTGGAGGGGAAAAAATGTGGGGAACAAATAAATATACATATGATGCATTTTTCTGCTGCCGTTACTGAGTAGGGAGATGTGTTAGCCCCCCCTCAATATCCACCTCATTTGTTGTTGTTGTTGTTGTTGTTGTTGTTGTTGTTGTTGTTGTCTATTAAATTTGTATAATGCCCTATACCTGCAGGTCTCAGGGCAGTCACAACATAAAATCACAATGCAAAAAAACCCACAAAATCCATAATTAAAATAAGAACAAAGTCAAGCTGTAACGGATCAACCCTGAGTCTGGGTATGGTCAGGTGCCCAGCGCATAAGGAGTTAACACCCACTCTATGTGACTGGCAGCTCACTCGCAAGAGGCGGGGCCTTTCGCCTTTTAAAAGGGGGGAATGGCAGTTGGGCAGTTGGTCAGGGTTAGAGGGTGAGCGGGTTGGAGAGAGCTCGTGAGAGGTTAGGCTTTGGGAAAGGAAGGAAAGGTTTTTTATCCTTGCTATGTTGTAACAAAGCTAACGTACACGAGAAGAAGAATTGTAACCGCATTAAACCTGAACATCCATGTTATTTAAGTTACCTCAATAAACTTTTTTGTGTTTCAACGTTCGTTGACTCTGGCAGTGCATCAGTGCCTCAAGAGGTGTGACTGAGGGGAAAGAACAAAGGTTTTCCTGTGGAAGAGGGAACGGGTGGTCTATTCTCCTGTCATACAGAGGGCTGGGCAGTGAAGCCAAAGGTGCCACGCAGTTGCTAAAAGGGAAGGCAAGCTGCAGTAGGTGGGAACCCGGGGCGGGAGATCCCAAGGTGGCAAGAGGTTTTCGAACGTGGAGCACTGAGGTACCCCAAAGACATCTCCCATTTGAACGCTTTAGGATTCATTTTAGTCGTTGGTGAAACCTAGGGAGAGACACGGTCTGGGGAAGCATTTAAAAGTGTGAGGGCTCTTAGAGAAATTAAAAGGGTCCCTCACACAAGCCAATAATTCTCCTCTCCCACAACACATTTAAAAGAGCGTCGGATGTCAGTCATTCAAAGGCCTGGTTAAACAGGAATGTTTTCACCTGTCACCTAAAGGTGTATAATGAAGGCGCCAGGTGAACCTCCCTGGGGAGAGCATTCCACAAATGGGAAGCCAGTGCAGAAAAGGCCCCGTTCTCATGTTGCCACCCTCTGGACCTCTTGTGGAGGAAGCACATGAAGAACTTCATAAGGAGAGAGGAAGTCCTTTAGGTATTGCGGTCCTGAGACTTAAATTTTTCCTGCTGCCCGCACAGTGATTCAATGCTGGGAGTCAGCAGGGATGATGGGGAATTTTGTCACTGGAAAATGAAAGACAGCATCCTGAAGTTTCACTGGAGTTGCAAGAAGATGAACGTTCCCTTTTCGATCTTGAGACTTAGGAAGAAGGGACTGGTGAAAGGGGGAGAAGGGACTGCGGGAAAGAAAAAAGAAGCCCCATATATTTTAACAGCAGGAGCAATGTGGTTGTGGATGGCAACTCTGCTGAACATAGATTCTGGCACAGATTAATTGCATGGCCGTCCAGGAAATGGCATGACAGAACCACCACAAATTACTGCCTAATGACTAGCGTGTCACATGCAGTTACCTCAGCGCCGTTGTGAAATAACATGCATTTGCACAGCATTAACCTGGCAATTAACTTATTGGTGCCCTCGTTTGAGACGCGATGGAGAGAAGCAATGCCCAGATGAGCTCCTCGTTTGACTCAGGGTGCAAAGCTGACACACAGCGAGTTAAGAGGGAAAACAGAGGGATCTGTCATGGCTAAGTTAGGGTGGGAGGACACAAGCTGAGATGTTTTCCAGATTGGGCTGCCAAGTTCTTCCCAGAGGCTCAAAGACTGATATACAGGGAACAGAGTTCATATACTAAAGGTGATCAGAGGAGGAGCCTTAGGAGATTCCTAGGGGTTGGACTAGATGGTCCTTGGTGTCCCTTCCATGATTCTATTCTATAAGATGAGGTGGAACTTAATGGTGGTGGCAGAGCCGTCTTAAAGGGATCGGCCGCCGTGGCACAACGATCCCTCGGCACCCCCGGCGTGCCGCCTCTCCGCCCACCTCCCTCCCGCGCTGGCCGCCCCTTGGGAGGGGGGTGGGCGAGCGGGGGATGAGGGGCGTGGCGCTGGAGCAGCGCGGGGCTTTGGGCACCCTTCCCAGCGCTCCAGCTGGGGCTCCGGAGGGTGGCCGGCTTGCAGGTCACCCGCTGGCGTGCGGGGGCGGGTTGCGGAGGGGGTGCCCGGAATGCCGGCAGGCTCGCGGGGGCGCCCCTGGGGGGCGCGGCGCCCTGGCGTGGCGCGCCACCCAGCATCTTGACGAGACGGCCCTGGGTGGTGGTATAAGAATCAGGGTTTGTTTTTTGCAGCTCAACCCCACTTGAGGGACTTGTGATTCCTCAGTGTCCATTCTTCCGTCAGAGTAAAGAGGGGAAAATCAAAGACTACAACCACATTAAACTTTTATACAGTTATGTATGTGCACAAATAACAAGGAGTCCCGTTTTCTTATATCAATCACTATGGGGGATAGATCTGGGGAAAATCTGGGGAATTGTGCAGCTCTGCCTGGCGCCAGAGTTGAGCCTGACACACTGGGGAGGAGGAAATAAAAGACCCATAAAGTCTTATTTGCCTTTGTGGCCCTAGATCAGTACTTCTGAAAGGAGGCTGATGGGATTACCTAGGGGGTGATAAGAGGCAGGGGTACAGGAGGTGTAAACAGGTGTAAACGTGCCCTCCACGTTTAGGGGGGCCCGGTGCTGCGTGATGTCATATGCATGATGTCATGCACCACATATCTAATCAGGGCCAGAATCTGAAGCAGGAGAGGAGAGAGGGCAAGAGACAGAGATGAGTCTGGCTGAGTGTCCCCTCCTGCTGTGATGAGCTCCTCTCCTCACTGGATTCCAAGAACCAGAAGAGGGATGAAGAGAGTGGAGGAGAAGTTAGATCCATGCAGGCACAGTCTCAGATTGCTTGGGGAAAACCCCAGAGAGGAGGGAACATAGGCAGCTGTGGGGAGGTGGAGACCTTCAGTCTCTGCAACAGCATCATGGGGCAAGACCTACCAAAGATGAATTGCTGTGCTCATTATTCCTGACACTCCTATGTAAGGTCCTGTTCTTGCTAATAAAGAGTTAATTCCATCTTGCACAGTGTGATTTACTGCTGCCTTGCTCCTGTCACTGCATTTCATTAATACATGCTTTGAGAAATAGGGCACAGGTACTCTGGAGGTCTTCCCCTCCAAACACACCTTTATTCTTTCGCATTGTTCCTCTGTCGGTATGTTTTCCAGTTGGCAGCTCCTCACACACCTGCCTGCAATCCCCAATGCTCCTTTCATGTCCCATATCTAACCTCTTCCAAACGGTAATGAGCAGAATCAGACTTGGAGGAGCAGAGTCTCGGCTGAGCCATCCCTGAGCTATGGTTTCCGGAGAAGATGGCACCATTTTTAGCTTCTTGACATATAAAGCAGCATGGCATTGTCTGGAGTGGGGGAAGAAGATTATAGAGAACAGAGCCCGATAATAAAAGTTGGATGCCTGGGGTTAGTCATTTATAGAAACTTAAAAGAGAGAGAGATTTTGTTAACAAGCTTTCCCCAGGAACGGAAACTTGGTGGGGGATGGAAGGAGGATGCTGGGAAACGTCTGGAAAACTGGAAAGCGGTTCTAACTCTCAAATGCAGACCAAACAAGGTACAGGGTTACCTTACCCCTTCTGTGCTCACAAAGTATTTGTGCTGCATATTCAAGGAATGGATCCTTCAGTGTGGCAGAGTCTACGCTTTGGAACACCCAATATTAGGCTGACACTTTCACTTCATAAATGCCCTTCTCTCTCTCTCTCTCTCTCTCTCTCTCTCTCTCTCTCTCTCTCTCTCTCTCTCTTTCTATATCTTTCTCTCTTTCTTTCTGAAAGTCTGCCAAGATGTGGAATCTTACAAAGTGTGTTAACAGCTAGTTTTACATACCCTCCAAGAAGAAGAAGAGTTTGGATTTGATATCCCGCTTTATCACCACCTGAAGGAGTCTCAAAGCGGCTAACATTCTCCTTTCCCTTCCTCCCCCACAATAAACATTCTGTGAGGTGAGTGGGGCTGAGAGACTTCAGAGAAGTGTGACTAGCCCAAGGTCACCCAGCAGCTGCATGTGGAGGAGCGGGGACGCGAACCCGGTTCACCAGATTACGAGTCTACTGCTCTTAACCACTACACCACACTGGCTCTCAAGAGGCTCGGTGGTTTAGACCACAGCACCACCCACTCCCCTTCCAGTAAGTGCCACTGCTTCAACACAGCCTCTCTTGGAAACCTCAAGTTAGGACAGGTCTAGGCCTAGGAGAAAGCCCTATTCAGAGCAGTCCATTCAGAGCTCAATCCATTGCAGGGATTTGAACTGTCGACCTTCTGATCTGCAAGCCCAAGAAGAAGAAGAAGATACCCCGCTTTATCACTACCCGAAGGAGTCTCAAAGTGGCTAACATTCTCCTTTCCCTTCCTCCCCCACAACAAACACTCTGTGAGGTGAGTGGGGCTGAGAGACCTTAGAGAAGTGTGACTAGCCCAAGGTCACCCAGCAGCTGCATGTGGACGAGCGGAGACGCGAACCCGGTTCACTAGATTACGAGTCTACCGCTCTTAACCACTACACCACACTGGCTCCAACATTCCTCAGCTGAAAATAGGGACGTTTCTCACTCCCCTCCAAAGGACTCTCCTTGACCCCCTCATTCCCTTCCCCACACAGAGCACTTCCTATCAGAAGAAGGTTGAGTACCACCATCACTTCACCAATGTGACCTAAAACACACACCCATAGTCTCCAAGCAAGATACCATTGTTTTCTGTCTTTAGTTCAGAAGCACACAATCTGCATCCCTTGAGCCGCTTCTATTTTTTTTTAATTGGTACACCAAAAAAGGAAAAAAACAAAACAATGATAAAGACAATATTAATTACAAATCAATAAAGCAAAAAGCGGTCCTTAGACTATAGACCCAACCTCCCATCCATTCCTTATTTCAATTATCTATTATTTGTTGCCAATACACATTTTTATCTCAAATTAACTAATTATTGAAACAAAATAGAAAATTCTTTGCAGTAGCACCTTAGAGACCAACTGAGTTTGTTCTTGGTATGAGCTTTCATGTGCATGCACACTTCTTCAGATACTGAAAACAACAGGTATCTGAAGAAGTGTGCATGTACACGAAAGTTCATACCAAGAACAAACTCAGTTGGTCTCTAAGGTGCTACTGCAAAGAATTTTCTATTTTGTTTTGACTATGGCAGACCAACACGGCTACCCACCTGTAACTGTAACTAATTATTGATTTATCTTAAGTTTCATATCTTTCTTAAATCTATTACTAAAGTTATTCAAATGCTGCAACAGAGTTTAAACTACTGTAATTGTTTTTCAAATAAACTTTGAAGACTTCCCATTTTGAGATAAATTCCTGTTTTAGTTTGTTCTTGATTTTTTTTCCTGATAAACTATGTAACTCCGCATAATCTGTTAGCTTTTGGATCTGTTCATGGATAGAGGGGATTTCATCACTCTTCCACTTTGTAGCAATAAGAACTCTTGCTGCCACTGTGGCATTTTTTGTGGGATATCCAAATCTGTGATCCCCAGAAGATAAGCTTCTGGTTTTCTCTTAAAGGAAATCTTTATCATTTTTTGTATTTCTAAGTGGATACTCTCCCAAAATGCCTGGATTTTTTTGCATAGCCACCACATGTGATAGAAAGTGCCTGATTTATCTCCACACCTCCAGCAGTTACTTGGGACACTTTTGTACATCTTTGACAGTTTCCAAGGTGTTAGTGTCAGGCCAGAGCAAACTAGTGAACACTCGCAGCTGTCTGACTTGGACGACAGCCAAGGCCGGGAAGGGAGGATTGATAAGAGAACTCCAGAGGAAAGGTCAGGAGGGGGTGTTCAGCCCAGAGAGACAGAGGACGCCCCTCAGCGTGCAGGAACGTAGGAGGGGTGGGTTACAAGAGAAGGGGAAGTTGACATCAATTAAGCGATGTCAGAGAGTGGTGTTCTCGCGTGGTGTTAAAGGCAGGAGGAACAACACTGTAGAGCCAGATGAGTCATCATCCGAGTAAGCGTTAGTCTTGGGAGCAGGGGATCCAGACCTGAGGCTGGTTTGTTTTCCTTTTCTGTTAATAAACTTCAACCTTTCACTGATTAGATACCATCAGTGTTGCATTTTCAGGAAGTTTTCTCTTAAGACATAACAGTTTGTGAATTTCCAATTATTCTTCCACAAATTTTCCCACTGTGGCATGCTTATTGAATACCCAAAGTCTTGTGACCACATAACCATGGCCGCTGTGACCTCCTCCTCCTTGACTTCCCAGTCAAGGAGGAGTCAGTATGCTTTAGAGAGGGTTTTTCTTTTAGAATTTACTAGCTTGGATTCAAATTGTAAGATTTCTATTGTAAAACCCTTTCGTTTGTCAGATTTGAATTTTTCATGTACCTGGTGTTATTGGAACCAATCTGAGACGTACTCTCTTGATTCCTCAAAACTTTTTAAATTTTAATTGGTTGTCTTCTTCCTTTTAAAGAGTTTTATATGTTGGCCAGATTTCCTGGGTGTTTTTTTCCTTTTCACCAAGGAAGCTTCAATTGGGGAGGTCCACCACAGAACTTTGGGCTCCAACAGTTCTTTATATTTCTCCCAGACTGCAAAAAGTGACTTCCTAATTATGTGGTTTGTGACGTTTTTATGGATTTTGGCTTTTCCGTATATAAGGTAAGCATGCCATTCCCATTGATTGTCAAAGCCCTCCAAATCCAGGAGGTCCAGGTTCTGCAGTTTGCACCAGTCCTTAAACCATGTGAGGCAGACTGCCTCATAATATAGTTTTAGATTGGGTAGAGAGAAGCCTCCTCTGTCCTTTATATCTATTAAAATCAGATGTTTAATTCTGGGTCTCCTCCCTTCCCATAAGAATCTGGAAATCTCTCTTTGCCATATCTTGAGGCAGCCTGCCTTGGGCCGCTTCTAGCCTACCATCCAACCATGCATGACCCACAATATTGTTAAGTACAATTGTTTAATTGCACCTTGAAATGGAAAATAACTGTGTATGTGTTTGAATGTGTATTGCTAAAGGTTTGACATTGGAAAATTCCATTGGGCTACAAAGAGCTATCTCTTGGCACTTGAATGGGTTGATAATTAGGAGGTTCTCCGTTGCAAATCGCTATCTTGGGGAGTTGGTCTTTGAGTCTTTCTTTTTAAGCCACAGAGAACAAAGGATGTGTTAATGAGGTGTTTCCTGAAGTAAAAACAGCTCCAGGCTAACAAAGTTTTTAGATCTGGAATTATTTCAAATTTGTAAGAAGATGAACCTGTGCTGGACAGGAACATGATATTTTACAACTATTTGGACGTATCATTCTTTGCTTTTGTGTCTGTCATGAAGAAAGCTCTGCTTAGTAAAGCTTTTGAATCATATTTATGGATCTGGGCAATGTTTATTCCAAGAGGTGTCCGTTTTTATTTATCCTATTGCTTCAAGCTGCATAATATTAATATATGCAGTAAATATACCCTCCCACTGATCAGTCGGTGGCTATTTGTTATGCATACAAACCACAGCGAGTTGGAGGGAGGAAAGTAACATTATTCACTGGGAGGAAAGGCTTGGCTGGAACCCTGAACAGAAGCAGCCCCTTAAGAGAAAGGACACTCTGAAACATTTTCATACAGGTGCCAACTGTAGACAACATAAAGCCTTGTCCGTGTAACAGGAAGACAAACACATAACTTTGCAAATGACTGCAAGCTGAGAGCAAAGCTGCAAACTCATTAAATTATCAGCAGAAGCACTGTGCGATGGCAATGTATATAATCAGTCGAGCTGGCGGTGTCCATTCCCCAGGGACCAAGACAGTAATTGTTTCACACTGTCTCCGCTGAGTTGTGTAGCTCCTGGCTTGCGTTTCACTGGAAAAGCAGGCAACGGGATAGGCCGTCAACTCACATAGGCTTTCATTTATTCATGACCGTATAATCACAATACAAGGTCTTGGACTGGGGAGGCAGGTTGCAGGTTTTATTACAGGAAGAAAACTTGCTCCCCCCCCCTCTTTTTGACACACCAGAGAGCATGAGACTTCTCCGTAATCCCAGAAGGTATGAATAATTTCACAGCCGGGAAGCTGGGTTTAGATTTGAAGGGGGGGATTCATGCAAGGGAGGCAGCTGTAGAGCCACAATGCCAGCGTGGCTTGGTACAAATTCCAGACGCTTCCTCCCCCCACCCCACCAACAGTTGCCTTAGTGACAAAGCTAAGCTTTGAGCCTGCTTCTCTCCAGCAATCCATTGGCAGGGCTCTGGGTTTTGTACCTGAGCTTTGGATATTTGAGCAGGTTATGTGCATGGTTGAAGGAGAGGGATAATGACATTTTTCTGGTTTTGTATTGAACTGTGCAATTTTGAAGCAAGAGAGGAGGGGGAGATTTTGAAGGGTAGAAGTTATAGCATCCTAAAACAACCCCCTATTTTCTGGTGTAGATAAATAAACATTGATAAGTGTGTTTGGGATATAATAATAATAATAATAATAATAATAATAATAATAATAATAATAATAATAATTTATTATTTGTACCCCGCCCATCTGGCTGGGTCTCCCCGGCCACTCTGGGAGGCTTCCGACAAATATTAAAATACATTAGAATATCACAGATTAAAACTTCCCTAAACAGGGCTGCCTTCAGGTATTTTCTAAATGTCAGGTAGTTGTTTATCTCTTTGACATCTGATGGGAGGGCGTTCCACAGGGCAGGAGCCACTACTGAGAAGGCCCTCTGCCTGGTCCCTGAATAGACAAATATACTGGATTTGGTCTGATCTCCAAACAACAACAACAACAACAACAACAACAACAACAATTTATTTACACCCCATCCATCAGTGGTTGGGTTTCCCCAGCCACTGGGTATCCTCTTTCTTCCCCCCCTCTTTTTTGTTTTTGTTTTGTTTTGTTTTGTTTTTTTACAAAACCCACCTGATCTAGAATGGTCCTCACTTTAGCAGTGGAAGTTCAGAACCATGAAGAAGGTGGAACTTTCCTCTAAATAAATTTCTGATTTGCTCACTTCCGCCAGAGATGCAGCTTCTCTCACTCCCACAGAAGAAGAAGAAGAAGAGTTTGGATTTGATATCCCGCTTTCCACTACCCGAAGGAGTCTCAAAGCGGCTAACATTCTCCTTTCCCTTCCTCCCCCACAACAAACACTCTGTGAGGTGAGTGGGGCTGAGAGACTTAAGAGAAGTGTGACTAGCCCAAGGTCACCCAGCAGCTGCATGTGGAGGAGCGGGGACGTGAACCCGGTTCCCCAGATAACGAGTCTACCGCTCTTAACCACTACACCACACTGGCTCTTAACCACTACACCACAGAAGACAGTGATGGCAACCAGCCTTGCTGGTTTTAAAAATGGGTTAGACAAATGCATGGAGCAAGGGGCTATCAATGGCTACTAGCCATGGTATCTATGCTCTGCTTCCACAATTGGCAACAGCAACACTTCTGAATATCAGTTGCTGGAAACTACAGGAGGAGAGTGTGCTCTTGAATCCTGCTTGCAGGTTTCTAATGGGTCTCTGGTTGGTCACTGTGAGAACAGGATGCATGGATGGGCCATTGGCCTGACCCAGCAGGCTGGATAGATGGGCCATTGGCCTCATCCAGCAGGCTTTTTAATATTCTTGTGACTGGATTGAAATGAGATTGCTTCCTTCAACAATCACAACAACAGCAACAACATTCATTTCTTTCACTCTTTCCTTTAGGAGTCTGGCAGCTCGATGATAAATAAGAATGGGCCCACATCTCATAATCACTACCCATCTCCCCTTTCCCCAGCAAACACAATGGCTGGTGATTTAAAGCTGCCTTTTCTCGTTTTCCTTTCTTCTGGTAGCTTTTCATTCTGGCAAAACTTGGCAAACGTTTGCGGCAAACGCAGGAATGAAAAGGGAGAAAGAAATTGGGGGTTAGGAACATGTTGCGTTAAACAGACGAACAGTTTTGATAGAATGTCGCCAGAATATTTGAAGCACCAAGGAAAGGAAGATTTTCGAAACGATATGCAAACAACATGACGGCAAGATTTCAATGGAGCAATGTGACATTTTAAAGCATGCCTGGGTTTTGTTTGCTTTCTAAAAGAACTCATACATCATCTCATTTTAACAAGTGTCATTTCAACGTGTTTCCGTAAAGCATTTTCATGTCATTATGGGAAGATAAGATGGGTATATTGGGACCATGTGTCATGAGGCAAAGCTTCACAACAACAATCTCCATGTGGCTTGTTAGTTTTTAGGGTCCCCCCCCCCATATCTGAATGTGGCAATGTTGTTAAGGAGCTTCTCATTTTTAACATTCGTTCCTTTATTTTCCTAGAGCCATTTTGAATGGCGAAAGAGAGGGCACAGCAAACAACATGTCACAGATAAAAAATATCTGCGTCTCAACGATCGCTGCTTGAGCACCAGAACATAAGAAGAAACCTGGGGAGTCAACCAGAAAGCCCATCTACCCCAGTATACTGCTTCCAACAGTGGGTGGGCAGACAAATGTTTCCAGGAAGACTGCAAGGAAGCCAATGAAGAGCATGAGTCTCCTCTTCTGTTTGATCCTTCCAACATCAATAGTAGTAGCAAGAAACTTGTATGCAGTAGGGTGGTACACTGGATCTGACAGGTGCCAGAGCAGATTTTCCTTTGCTTGTTTGTTTGTTTGGGGGCTGGGCTGGGGGCAGGGACAGGGACAGGAATGGATGGATGGATGGATGGATGGATGGATGGATGGGTGGGTGGTGGCTGAATCTGAGATGTACTGGCTTTTACTCTCTGGTCCTGAATGGGGTAACTGTGCCCCTGAAGGACCAGGTGCACAGCCTGGGGGTAATTTTGGACTCACAGCTGTCCATGGAGGCACAGGTCAGTTCTGTGTCCAGGGCAGCTGTCTGCCAGCTCCATCTGGTATGTCGGCTGAAACCCAACCTGCTTGTGCACAGTCTCGCCAGAGTGGTACATGCTCTGGTTATCTCCCGCTTTGACTACTGCAATGCTACCTTTGAAGGTAACTCAGAAACTACAACTAATCCAGAATGCGGCCGCTAGACTGGTGACTGGGAGGAGCCACCAGGACCATATAACACTGGTCCTGAAAGACCTACGTTGGCTCCCAGTACGTTTCTAAGCACAATTGAATTCAAATTCAATTCACAATTCAAAGTGTTGCTGCTGACCTTCAAAGCCCTAAATGGCTTTGGCCCTGCATACCTGAAGGAACGTCTCCATACCCATCATGCAGTCTGGACACCAAGGTCCAGCTCCCAGGGCCTTCTGACATTTCCCTCACTGAGAGAAGTGAGGTTACAGGGATCCAGGCAGAGGGCCTTCTCGGTAGTGGCGCCCACCCTGAGGAATGCCCTCCCATCAGATGTCCAGGAGGTAAGTAACTATGCAACCTTTAGAAGACATCTGTATTGGAAAGTTTTTAATGTTTGATGTTTTTTTGAGTTTTTGATATTTTGTTGGGAGCTGGCCAGAATGGCTGGGGTAACCCAGTCAGGTGGGCAGCATATCATCGTCATCATCATCATTTTCAGCCACGAAAATGCTGGGTTCCTGACAGAATGTGGCTTGACTCAGTAGACCATTAAGGAGGAAGTGGGGCCGCTTTGCTATAGAACGTTGTACAGGTTTGAAGCGGCACACATCCAATTATGTACACCTGTTGGGTTAGTAGTGCGACAGGCTGTCTAGTCTCGTATGACAGAAATAGGAGGCTGCACGGTGATTAGACATCTTTCTGGATGAGCTTGTCAGAGACGGGATTTAAATTTCACCTTATTCCAATGACACGAGTTGCTGCATCTCGTGTTTCAAAGCAGCTGGCAAGAGGGCTGCTTGCGAGAAAGGCTGCCCTGTGCAATGCAGGCACCGAGGAACAGGGCCTTATTTTTAGAAGGGAGCAATATTTTTAGGGGTTGCCATGGAAGCAGATTCAGGCAGCTGTCAAGAATTTGGAAGTGGGGTGGTGGCAATGTGGAGACATAACATTGTTATTAGTAAAATTCTCCTGGCCTTTCGGTCACCCTGCAGCCACAAGGAACATCCAAAAGTCCGAAAGGTTATTGATTAGCCTTAGGGCGGGGCAGACCAGGAGGCAGGATGAGATCTCTGTTTAAGCAAAATTTTGGCAAGGCAGCCAGGTGACATTGTCTGTGAGCTTTCTTCCACTGCGTCTGTTTCCAGTGTGGTGTAGTGGTTAAGAGTGGTAGACTCGTAATCTGGGGAACCGGGTTCGCGTCCCCGCTCCTCCACATGCAGCTGCTGGGTGACCTTGGGCTAGTCACACTTCTTTGAAGTCTCTCAGCCCCACTCACCTCACAGAGTGTTTGTTGTGGGGGAGGAAGGGAAAGGAGAATGTTAGCCGCTTTGAGACTCCTTCGGGTAGTGAAAAGCGGGATATCAAATCCAAATTATTATTCTTCTTCTTCTTCTTCTTCTTCTTCTTCTTCTTCTTCTTCTTCTTTGCTCCTCTTCTACTTCCAGCACAAATGTTTCCAGGATGGGCCCAGCATCCTAGACTAGCTGTATTCCTCCAAGATGAGTGGGACATTCCTAGAGGAAGCGTCTGTTCTACCAGGCTAACCGCCATCTTGGAAACGGGCTCTTCCTCAGTGTTGGCACCTAGGTTGTTGCCGGACCGACAAGAAAAAAGGTTCAATTGACCCCTCTTTTCAAGGTTTAGGAGAACAAAAAATACTTTCGTTTGTACTGGCAATTTCCCACTTATGTTTTATTAACTGTTGTGTGACTGCATATGCGCACAGTGCCAGGAAATAATCAAATAATTTGTTTCAAACCTGGAAATGACACAAGAAAGGCAAAAAAAAACATCTGAAAAGAGCTCAAAAATGGCATGAATGGAGAGCGGCTAGCAATCCTGGGAACCTTTGCACCAATTTGAGAAATGAGGTTTGGAGGGAGCTGGATTTAAGTTTGATGAGGCCTTAAACTACTGAAGGTAATGGGGCCCTTTATATTTCCAGCTGTCCGTTGTCAACAACAAATTTTCGCTGTTTTTTGTCTGTTGAATATATGCTATATGGTAATTTATGGACCTCATAGGTATCTAAAGCCATTTGCATATAACAAAACATCTATTTTATCAAAGTAATTGTTATAGAAATGAGCAAACCAGTGATATTTTAGGGAGCAGGCTAGCAGGTGGGGCCCATTACTTACATCATGGGGGCCTACACTACACAAAACACTGTTGCTGTGTGTAGGTTTTATTTTATTTGTTTTTTATCTTATACTGTGGTACCTCGACTTACGAGCGACTCGACTTCCGTATTTTTCGACTTCCTCCAGAAGCGAAAAAATGGCCACCGCTTCCGAAATTTTCGACTTACGAAGGGAAAGCGGAGGCACGATACCTCAACTTGAGAAGTTTTGAATGCGGTTTTTTCGACATACGAATTTTTCTCCCGTTCCGAGATGGCGCCTTCGACTTACAGAGATTTCGACTTACAAGCGCGCCTTCGGAGCGGATTACTTTCGCAAGTCGAGGTACCACTGTGTACATCCAGGTTTGTTTTTTCTTTAAATTTTTTTGGTGCCCCCAAGAGAGTGGGGCCCTAATCTATAGCTTGTTTAGCATATATGCAAAAGAGGACATGTCCGGGTTTTCCCAGATGTATGGCAACCCTAACATATACCCATGGTATGCACAAACATAACTCCTCCATGAGTCGGGAGTCAACTATATTTACAGTACTTATTAAGTCGTTTAAGTTTCCTGCTATGGCAAAGTAATTTTTTTAAATCTCTCCATTGTTTTCTACCCTACCCCCATGCTGCTGTGTTAATATTTTAATTCATTTATTTGTTTTTATACTTTTAAAATTATTGTTTTTTTAAAAAAAATGTAGCAGCCATCTTAGGGACCTTGTAAGGGGTTGAAAGGTCGGGATGGAAATTCTAAAATCATCCTCGCCTGACATTTTCCGCGGAGAAGATTGAGTCTCCAAATTACACAGGGCGTATAGCGGCCTTGGTATTACAGTGCACAGAAATACGTTGTCACTTCCTAGCTGTCACCACGAGCTTCCAAGAATCTGTGATAATTGGAGTAATTCATTCAAGGCACAGTCTTTGCTCCCCAAGGAGAGCCATTAAATGTTCCATGGCTTTCCTAGAAGTTGCATCTCCTCCTTTTGTGGGAAACAGAGGCGATATCTGCAAAAATGCAAAGAAAGTGGATGGACCTATGCCTCAGCTGTATGAGCTTGGATAATGAACAATATCAATGGCTCATGAGAGCACCACCGATACTATATTTCAAATACCATCCCTGCCCCCAATCTCACCCTTGGTGGAATTTCATTCCCCCTCCCCCATTTTTATTTTTGTATTTATATATTTCAAAAGAACAGAATACATTTTCCAATTAACAATTAATGTCGGACTTCGACTCCACCCCTCCATGGTTTCCATAATTTTCCAAATAATGCTGCATATTATAGTTATGCTATGCCTTATCTTCTCCACAATATTTTCAAATGTAAGTTTTACAGCTGTTCTTCCTCTAAGGCTACTTGCATTTTAACATGTTTACAATAATTTTTTTTTAAATAACCGACAAACATTTTTCGACCCTCCTTAAATTCTGTTCCTTTGGTGACATTTTGGGTGAATTTTGGGGTTAAACCAAAAAAGGACATATTTCACTCCATGCAACAGCAAACTCTGGTGGTGAGTGCCAACAGAAATAACAACAACAACAACAACAACAGTATATGCCACCCATTTGACTGGTTTGCTCTAGCCATTCAGCTGCTTCCAACATGTTAAAACACAGCAAGACATCAAACATTCAAAACTTCCCTGAACAGGGCTGTCTTCACATTTCTTCAAAAGTCAGATAGTTGTTTATTTCCTTGGCACATGATGGGAGGGCGTTCCACAGGGTGGGCACCACCGCTGAGAAGGCCCTCTGCCTGGTTGCCCATAACCTCACTTCTTTCAGTGAGGGAACCGCCAGAAGGTCCGCAGTGCTGGATCTCTGTGTGAATCCCAACAACTGGTACTCAGAGGCATATGGCCCCTCGCAGTGGAGATTGAGCATAGCCACCATGGTTCGTAGATGTCTAGACCAGCCAGTGTAGCATAGTGGTGAACCGGGTTCGCATCTCCTCTCCTCCACATGCAGCTGCTGGGTGACCTTGGGCTAGTCACACTTCTCTGAAGTCTCTCAGCCCCACTCACCTCACAGAGTGTTTGTTGTGGGGGAAGAAGGGAAAGGAGAATGTGAGCTGTTTTGAGACTCCTTCAGGTAGTGATAAAGCGGGATATCAAATCCAAACTCCTCCTCCTCCTCCTCCTCCTCTTCTTCTGTCTGGTGTCTTTCAGAAATCATAGAACCTTGGAAACATGGAATTGTAGAGTTGGGAGGGACTTTGAGGACAATCTGGTCCAATGCCCTGCAATGCAGGAATATGCAGCTGTCCGTTGAGCTTCAACTCCCATCAGCCCCGGTCAGCATGGCCAATGGTCAGGGATGATGTGAGATGTAGCACAGCAACATGTCCCACTGGGCAATGACGTGAGAGAGGGCCTCCTCTGTTGTGGCCCCTAGACTGAAATTCCCTGCCTTTAAATGAACTCTGAGCATATTCAGAAGGAATACTCAGGTGCACATTTTTACCAAACCTCTAAGAAAATTGGTGCTAGTCCTGACTTCAGTTGTATTGCATTTTATTGTTTGAGTTGTATTGTATTTTATTGTTTTAGTATTCTGTAAGTCACCCAGGAGGGACACAGGTGGCGCTGTGGGTTAAACTACTGAGCCTAGGGCTTGCCAATCAGAAGGTCGGCGGTTCGAATCCCCGAGACAGGGTGAGCACCTGTTGCTCAGTCCCTGCTCCTGCCAACCTAACAGTTCGAAATCACATCAAAGTGCAAGTAGATAAATAGGTACCGCTCCGGAGGTAAGGGAAATGGCGTTTCCATGAGCTGCTCTGGTTCACCAGAAGCGGCTTAGTCAAGCTGGTCACATGACCAAGAAGTTGTACGCCGGCTCCCTTGGCCAATAAAGCAAGATGAAGGCTGCAACCCCAGAGTCGTCAGCTACTGGACCTAATGGTCAGGGGTCCCTTTACATTTAAATAACCCAGGGACCATTTGGAGAAGGGCAGGTAATAAATTCATTCAATAAATAAACAAAAACCTGGAGGGCACCTTCATGGAAAGGCTAATTTAGATCATAGCCTTGTGTTTGAACCAGATCAGTCATGCTTTACTTCTTTGTTTCTCTGGTTTGCCAATGGCATTTGAATTAAAGATTCAGACAGCTGCATCAAAGGAGGAGATGCATCTCTCTTTCTTTCAATATTCCTGCTTTTGCTCTCACCATGAATTGATCATGAACCAGGCTGCAGGGCACACTTCTGCCACACTCAGAGAAGCACTTTTTGAGAGCCTTTATCTGCCTTCCTAGATGACACAACTTTGATGGCAGAAGGCGAGGAAGAATTAGAGAACCTCTTAATGAGGGTGAAAGAGGAGAGCGCAAAATATGGTCTGAAGCTCAACACCAAAAAAAAACTAAGGTCATGGCCACTGGTCCCATCACCTCCTGGCAAATAGAAGGGGAAGAAATGGAGGCAGTGAGAGATTTTACTTTCTTGGGCTCCATGAACACTGCAGATGGTGACAGCAGTCACAAAATTAAAAGACGTCTGCTTCTTGGAAGAAAAGCAATGACAAACCTAGACAGCATATTAAAAAGCAAGGACATCACCTTGCCGACAAAGGTCCGTATAATTAAAGCTGTGGTTTTCCCAGTAGTGATGTGTGGAAGTGAGAGGTGGACCATAAAGAAGACTGATCGCTGAAGAATTGATGCTTTTGAATTCTGGTGCTGGAGGAGACTCTTGAGAGTCCCATGGACTGCAAGAAGATCAAACCAATCCATTCTGAAGGAAATCAGCCCTGAGTGCTCACTGGAAGGACAGATCCTGAAGCTGAGGCTCCAAGACTTTGGCCACCTCATGAGAAGAGAAGACTCCCTGGGAAAGACCCTGTTGTTGGGAAAGATGGAGGGCACAAGGAGAAGGGGACGGCAGAGGATGAGATGGTTGGACAGTGTTCTCGAAGCGACTGGCATGAGTTTGGCCAAACTGCGGGAGGCAGTGGAGGATAGGGGTGCCTGGCGTGCTCTGGTCCATGGGGTCACGAAGAGTCGGACACGACTAAACGTCTAAACAACAACAACATCTGCGTTCCTGGAGAGATTTCCTTTTGTGGAACACTCAGTTCCTGTCAGAGCGCCTACCACATCTTTCTGCACCTCTTTAATGAAGCCAGAGGTGCCTTTAATCACATGGGGTGGGGGACAAAAATGGATAAAATACATGAGAGAGGGAAGAACGTGAGTGGAATTTTAATCCTCCCCTCATCAGAGGTCTTCATTTTGAGGCCAACAAGTCATGTCAGGTCTACAACTGTGAATTAAACACACCCACACACTCACACACATGAAAGGGGTGAGATAAATCACTGAGGGTAGAGACATGAGGGCAAAATATGGACTTACTTCATTTCTTCATTTGTTTATATTTATACCACACTGAAAAATAAAAGGAGACCTTTGTTCCATTTTACTATTTATACCCAACATCTGACTGGGTTGCCCCAGCCACTCTGGGCAGCTTTCAACATATACAGTAGAAAAACAATAAAACATTTAAAAAAAAATTTTTTAAGCTTCCCTATACAGGATTGCCTTCATACAGCCTGGGAATTTGGATAACCCCATATCACTCCAACATTTATCCCATGACAATAGGATAGGAACATCCTAAGGAAAAGTGGGACATTCTGGGATCAAATCAGAAGCTGGGATGACTTTTCTAAATCAGGGATGTCCCTGGAAAATAGGGACACTTGGAGGGTCTGAAAGTGCCTCAGACAGTACAGGTAGAAGAAAACCATTGTGAGTAGTAGTCACTGATTATCTTATCCTCCATGTTTGTTTGTTTGTTTGTTTTTACTCTATTGTGCTTCAAGTGATGCTGGAGAACTTGGATGCAAATTGTTTCTGGGAGGTCCTTCTCCCCCCCCCCCCAAAAAAAAATCTTGCCTGGTTCCACTATGCAAATTGAGTTGTAAACAACTTTGAAAGCAGGATTGTGTATAACCACCATTCTGAGGACAAACCAACACAAATTCGCAATGGGGAGAAAGGGAGATCTGGAAGAGCTGTAACCCCTCTATCGCAGTCACAGCCTAGATCCCTGAAGTCCTTCTCCCCTTGATTCCACCTTCTATTTTAGGCTCAGATTTGGGTGACGGTTGACATGTCACTCCCTTCCTCGAGATAAGCTCTCTGATACGCACCAGTATTTCATTTCCTGGAACAGCCTGTCCTTCGCATCATGGCACGAATGAGCTGGAGTGCAGCATCATTAAAACACAATTATGCTGTTCCTTCAGCTTTCTGTATATCAGCCATCTCCCCCCAACTGACCCCCGTTGAAACCCCCCCCCCCACTTTTCCAGTCCCCCTCAGCTTTCTTTCACACAAATTTCCCTTCCCTTCCAAGTTTCTTTGAAGAAGCTCTAATGAACTTCCCAACAAGAAGACTCAGAGGGGATAGGAAAGCCAAATATATGTAGAAGACAGTGCAGCTTGTTTTCTGCTGCTCCAGTGGGTCGGACCCAGGGGTGAGCAAGGGGGTGTGTGGTAGGTGTAGTCCGACCCACATTTCCCCACAGAGGGGGTGACAAAATGGTGGACAGCACTCACCGTGGGGCCTGCAGCGTGCCCAAGCCACGTGTCTCGGGCACCTGCAGGCTCCATGCTGTCCGGCCTTTGCCTCCCCCCCCCCCAGCTGTAGGGCGGGTGAGGCCCCACAGTGCACCCCATCCCTATGGTTTCCATGCACGCTATCCTGTCCCTCCCTAAGAAGAAGAAGATGACTTCGGATTTGATGTCCCTAAGAAGTCTCAAAGCGGCTCACATTCTCCTTTCCTTTCCTCCCCCACAACAAACACTCTGTGAGGTGAGTGGGGCTGAGAGACTTCAAAAAAGTGTGACTAGCCCAAGGTCGCCCAGCAGCTGCATGTGGAGGAGTGGAGACGCGAACCCGGTTCACCAGATATTGAGTCTACCACTCTCAACCACTACACCACACTGGTGACGCACACCCCTTCCCTCCCTATGTGCTGCGTGCCCCACTCTGTCCCTATGGACGGTTCGCCCCACCCTTGGGCACACCGCCCCAGGTGCCCAAGAGGCTTCCTTCGCAGCTGGTCGGACCTGAACCAATGGAATCAAATGCCCACAAAGGAGATTCTGACTAAACCACCAGGAAGAGCTTTCTGATGGTAAGAGCTGTTTGGCAGTAGAACGGACTCCCTGGGAAGATGGTGGACTTTCCTTCCTTGGAGGTTTATAAACAGAGGTTGGATGGCCATCTGTCAGGGATTCTTTCGCTGTGATCCGTGCAGTGCGGGGGATTGGACTAGAAGACCCTTGGGGGTCCCTTCCAAGTCTGCGATTCTATGATTCCTTGCAACACAGCTAGAAAACCAGCATAAGCAAAAGAATAAAAAATAAAATTGGGGGACCCCTGAGTCACATCGTCCCAGTGTGAGAGAGCCAGAAAGCCGAGTGCCTCCTGTTTGCTCCATCCTGACTCTTTTGTGCAAAACCGTGGTCTGACAAGAGGCAGCTGGCTAAGCTCAGCGAGCTTCTTTCATATTCAGCAGGCGTCGGCGCTAGACGTGTCTAATGGACACTCTGCCGGCAGCCGCTGTGTGGAGCCTGGGGAGAGAGACAACTTGTATTCCCTACGTTGCTGATATTAACACTGCCGTGCTGAATACGTTTACCATTCAGCTGTGGGACTCGGTGCTCCTTGTCCATCTGAATTAAGTGACTTCAGCATCGCAGGCAGGAATAAGCTCCTTTCTGTCAGCTTGTTCAATGTTGAGCCTCCCATTCTTACCATCCTTTGGTGGTTTTGATGCTTTCTATCTGTTTGTTTTGGGTGCTTCTCCGTCTCCCTTTCTATTATTATTATTATTATTATTATTATTATTATTATTATTATTATTATTACTCATGGATCCCCCCCCTGTTTTATATTTACACATCATATTTTCATCCTTATACAATAATTCACATAGAATTCCTTTCCTTTCATCCAGCCTCCTCTCCTCCCTTCTCTTTACGATGCAGGGCCAACGCTTCCATTCCGAATTCTATTTCGTATGCATGAGATGAACAGCCAAATGCAAACAAGAAGCAATTTTTATTTATTAGAGCTATTTCGCTCTGCTTGACTGCAGAAGGTTTGGGCTTTTCTATTTTTTTGTTTTCTTCCAAATTCTCAGATCGGAGCCAGAGAGAGAGAGAGAGAGAGAGAGAGAGAGAGTTCAGAAAAGATAGCTGTGCAAGAGGTGAAAGAGATTTTGCTGTTGTTTTTCTCGGCTATTGCTCAGTGCGTTTGGAAAACAAACAGAGGGAGAGGCACTCAGAACACTTGTCGTTTTCCTTGCCAAAGGAAAAGAATGGCTCTGTCAGCCCTGAACAGGAGATGAACATAAGACAGGCCTTGCTGCTGGATCAAACCAATGGCCCATCTAGTCTTAACAGCCTGTTCTCACAGTGAATGATGATGACGATGATGATGATTGATTCAGACAATAGAAAGTTAGCAAATTCTTCTTCTTCTTCTTGTTCTTCTTCTTGTTCTTCTTCTTGTTCTTCTTCTTGTTCTTCTTCTTCTTCCTCCTCCTCCTCCTCTTCTTCTTGTTCTTCTTCTTCTTGTTCTTCTTCTTCTTCTTCTTCTTCTTCTTCTTCCTGAATTTATATTCTGCCCTATACCCTCAGTTTTCAGGGCGGTCTACATAATAAAATCAGAATATAAAACCACAAAATACTTAACCAAAATAAAAACAACAGCCCAATAACCCCCTCCCCCTGTGAGATGTAAAACACAGGAGCAGTCAAACCCAACCTTGCTAGAGTGGACACAAAAGGGGAACTCTAGGCCAGCCAGTCGGAACTTGCGGTTTCTCCTGGGCTGGGGTGAACTTCCTCTGTGTAACTGGAGATGGGTGTGGTCTCACCTGGGCAAGTTAACACAAAACCACTGGGACCAGACTCCATCTTCCTCTTTTGGACGACGCTCTCAAAGAAGCGACATTGGTAAGATGCTCTCCTGGCTTCCAGCCAAGAGAGAACAAAGGAACTGTTTTCCCATATGGGACAGTCTCCTGAGTAAATGGAACTTTTACTAAGTTTAAGTCTGCCTTCTGGGATCCTTTTGTGAACGGGACGTCTGTAAGTAAACTCTTTTTTATGCTTTTATAGAAGACTGTGTGGTGTCTTATTTGAGATGGATTAATGGGGAAAATACCAGGACATTTATTACAGAGGTTTTAACGAACCTGAGCAAGCTATCTGCTGTGTGTGTGTGTGTGTGTTTAAAAGGGGAATGAGAACTCTGCTAATTTCTGGGACTTGTAAACACAAGTTGGAATAGGATATCTTAAACAATATATCCTCTCCTGCATCCCAAAACATTCCCACACCCCCAACACATTTTAAAAGGGCATAGCTGAAAACAGTTAAAACACTTTTTTTTTTTTGAAAAGCAATTTAAAAGAAGCAGTGCCCCCCTCCTCAGCCCCATGGCCACGTCGTAACACCTCCATGCCAACTCCATATCCACGTTCCCCAAATATCTGCTCCAACCCCAAAGCCACACCGTGAAAACCCCATGCCAACCTCATGCTCCCCCTATCAATTCCAGCCCTACAGCTACACCGTGCTGCTATGATAGCCCCGCAGCCCTCCTCTGCTTCTCACACTACGACAACCCCACACACCCTGTATCCGCTCCAGCCCCATGGCCACATTGTGGCACCTCCGTGCCAATCCTATATCCACTACCCCCATATCCCACATGGGGCAGTGATGGCCACCAGCTTGGATTACTTTTAAATGAGGATTGGACAAATTCGTGAAGGCTATCAATGGCTGCTGCTTCCGAGGTGAGAGGCAGCAATTCTTTTGAGTACCAGTTGCTGGAAACCTCGGGAGGGCTCTCTGGTTTGGGAATGACCATCGGCAGGCTGCAAAGATGCAGGAGAGGACTGAAACACGCAATTTTGACATGAGTCAACAGTGTGATGCAGCAGCTAAAAAAGCCAATGCAATTCTGGGCTGCATCAATAGGAGTATAGCGTCTAGATCAAGGGAGGTAATAGTACCACTATATTCTGCTCTGGTCAGACCTCACCTGGAATACTGTGTCCAGTTCTGGGCACCACAGTTCAAGAAGGATACTGACAAGCTGGAACGTGTCCAGAAGAGGGCAACCAAAATGGTCAAAGGCCTGGAAACGATGCCTTATGAGGAACGGCTTAGGGAGCTGGGTATGTTTAGCCTGGAGAAGAGAAGGTTAAGGGGTGATATGATAGCCATGTTCAAATATATAAAAGGATGTCATATAGAGGAGGCAGAAAGGTTGTTTTCTGCTTCTCCAGAGAAGCGGACACGGGGCAATGGATTCAAACTACAAGAAAGAAGATTCCACCTAAACATGAGGAAGAACTTCCTGACAGTGAGAGCTGTTCGGCAGTGGAATTTGCTACCAAGGAGTGTGGTGGAGTCTCCTTCTTTGGAGGTCTTTAAGCGGAGGCTTGACAGCCATCTGTCAGGAATGCTTTGATGGTGTTTCCTGCTTGGCAGGGGGTTGGACTGGATGGCCCTTGTGGTCTCTTCCAACTCTATGATTCTATGATTTCCCCTTTCACCCACCCACCCACCTCCAGTGTCACCTGTCAGATCAGATGGCCTTTTAGCTCACAGGGGAAGTAACCACACGGGGGGGGGGGGGGCTGGCGAGCGTAGGAGGAGCCGAGACAACGAAACCCGAGTGGCAACTCCGTGTTTCATTTGGGTGGAGAGGAGATGCACTCAGATTTCAGCATCAGTATAATGGCAGGGTATTAACCCGAGTCTCTCTTTTATCACCACTTAGAGAAAGAGAGGCGGCGGCTTCCACTGACGTCGGGAAGAAGAGAGGAAAATTGGCTTCCCTGTGTCACATGCGGAGCGTGGAAATGACAAGGACGTCTCGAGAATAAATAGAGAGCTTCACAGAGGTGGAAGACGAAATGGGTTTTTGGAGTGTGTGTGCATCTCCTTGGGAGAGAGGGAGAATTGTGCGCATGAAATTGAAAGCACTTTGAAGTTTGTTTGCTCTGGTTTAATATCGAAATCTGCTAAGAGATAGCCCTGCTGTTTCTCTCTTTGTTCCCTCGTTAATGCTGAAATGGTTGGTACTTTCTTGTTTTTCAAAGCATCGTTTTTACACTCATCTTTAAATTACAGGAGAATTAAGGGCACGTGGCTATGCTTGTGAATAGGGATGCCCTGAAGGACCCACTTGGGACCCACTGTTGATGGATGGAAGGACTTAGAGGTGGCTTAACGTTATCTGAATTAGTCATGCTTAGAGCAGACCCATTGAAACCATAAGTGAGTCACAATTAACTTGGGTCCCATGGATTTCAATAGATCCACTCGACAGGCAGATGGAGGAGAAGTGTCTACATTTTTTGATGAACCTAATTTTGCACATCCTGCACCAATGCAGGGATTTGAATGTAAGATTCTGCACGTCTCCAAATTTTGCAAAACTGACTTTGGCTCGAGATGGCACAGACCAGAAACAGATCAATCCACCCATTGCAACCCTACCCTAACCAAGACTCAGGCCCTATCTGCACTATACATTTAAAGCAGTACCATACCAGTGTTAAGTATAATTGCTGGATTGCACTCTGAAATGGAGAAGGGTTTTGACATTGGAAAATTCCATTGTGGAATACGAAAGCTCACTGGGTGTTTAGCAGGTTAATACTTAGCTGTTGATGTTCTCTGCTCTTTCACCTGAGTGTTTAACCTTAGGTCACATGATTTAAGATATTCAATTGCAAATCGCCATTTTGAAGGGAGTTGCCTTTATCTTTTGTTCCCAGGCACAGTCAGAGAAGGATGTGCTAATGATCCCTCTCTAGGAGAAACAGCCTCAGGCAGGAATGCAGACTGGTGGAAGCTATAAGGAGAGAGATGCCTTTGATTCTAGGTCTATTTAGAGTTATAAGAAGATGCTGAGCCTATGCTTTGATAAGCATATGTCCTATGGAACTATTTCGATGTATCACTGTTTTGTTTTTGTACCTGTTTGGAATAAGTTCTGGTTAGCCAAGCTCTGAATCACATTTATGGGTCTGAATCATTTTTATTTCCAGAGGAGTCAGCTTTTATGCATCCAATTGCTTCAAGCTGCAGAATATTACTATCTGCAATAACCACATTCATCAGTCATGGCTTCTCCCAAAGAATTCTGCAAACTGTAGTTTGCTAAGAGTGCTGATAGTTTCTGAGAGACCCCTGATCCCTGCACAGGACTACAGTTCCTGGAGTGGTTTAACAATCAATCCCCCTTCCTGGGAAATCTGGGAATCATAGATCTGGGAGGGGAATAGGGGGTCACCTAACAACTCTGAACACCCTTAACACATGGAACTCTGCCACCTGGAATGGCTCTCTGGACCTTATTGTTATCTGGAGAAGATCCACATGTGAATTATTTTTGCATCTCCCATACTGAAGTACAGTGGTGCCATGGTTCTCAAACTTAATCCATTCCAGAAGTCGGTTCCAAAACCAAAGCGTTCCAAAACCAAGGTGTACTTTCCCATAGAAAATAATGCAACAGGGATTAATCCGTTCCAGACTTTTAAAAACAACCCCTAAAACAGCAATTTAACATTAATTTACTATGTAACGAGGCCATTGATCCATAAAATGAAAGCAATAAACAATGTACTGCAGTCACACAATCAATCAATCAATCAGTAGCTGAACTGTGTTCCACACGGTCACAGAAACAAAACTAAAAAGCGACAAAAACAAAAATGCAAAATAAATAGCAAAAACAGACAGACCTCAGCGTAACACTCAAAATGGAAGTGTGGCACTCAAACAGGAAGCATAACACTCAAAATGGAGCGTGTTCGGCTTCTGAAAAAAGTTTGCAAACCAGAACACTTACTTCCAGGTTTGCAGTGTTTGGGTTCCAAGTTGTTTGAGTACCAAGGTGTTTGAGAACCAAGGTACCACTGTCAATGGCATGGCCTGGGCACATGCAACTCCAGTGCGCACACTGCAGCGCATGTGGGGCTCTGAATCCTAATGTGTCCAAGCTCCGCAGATGCCCTGCTTTGGGAAATCCTAACCCTCCTGCCCTCATTTTCACCTGGAGCTTATTCTTCCTTCACTTGGGAAGGTGTTCGATTTGGGGGCAGCCGTCTCCTTGCTTGCTTCGCAAGCTACTCAGCTCCCTTCACTGCTAAGTGAGCGCCATCATTATCTCCTCTCATTATCATCATTAGAGTGGAGAGAAGAAAAGGGAATGTGCTTGACGCAGCTGACTGTATCAAAGAGTGTTGGGCAAACATTACAGCTCAGCCCTGTTAGGCAACAGATGCACGGAATCTCAAGGGATCACAGCCTGGGATCATTAGTTCAAAGAGCTTTTTTCAAAACCATCCACAGTGTGTGCCCTGAGTTCTTAGAAGGAGATGCGAAGAAGGGAGATTTGGTAGGGATGAGCAAGTCTTTTGATTTTTGGTCTGGTTACACCCAGACAAAGCCTCCCTGTTTACTGGTAAAAGGTAAAGGGACCCCTGACCATTAGGTCCAGTTGTGTCCGAATCTGGGGTTGTGGCCGAGGGAGCCGGCGTACAGTCAAAACAAAGGGGGCAGGGGGCAGGAGATCTGTACCGCCAGACGTCCCCAGTTCCCTTTTGGTAGTGGCGGCACAAGACACATCATATCGGGACTTCCGGTGAGAAAAAAATGGTGGGCGCCACCGCAGCGAGAAGCTCCAGAAGCCAGCCAGAGCCAACTGTGCTACCAGGCTGGCTCTGGGCTGCTGATTGCCGCTGCCACATTTCCCGGGGACAGATTTGCAATTCTGGGGACATTCCGGGGATGGAATTTGTCCGGGAACAGATTTGCAAATCCGGGGGTGTCTGGTAACCCTAATCTAGGTGGTCTCTGTGAGAGCAGGACACTGGACTAGGTGAGCCATTGGCCTGTTCCAGCAGGTTCTACTTACATTCTTGTGGCCGGTTGGACTAGTCTGGGCCTTTTCCATGTAATCATTTGACAGAGATTGGCTGGTTGTCTGTTAGATGAGATTCCTGCATAGGACTAGACAGGACTGGATTTAGGTTTGATGAGGCCCTAAGCTACTGGGGCCCTTTATATGTCCAGCTGTCCTTTGTCAACAACAAATTGTCACTGTTCTTTGTGTTGAATATATGCTATATGGTAATTTATGGACCTAATAGGTATCTAAAGCCATTTGCACATGCAGAATGTAGGCACCCTATATATAGAAATGAGCAAACCATTTTAGGGAGCAGGCTACCAGCCGGGGCCCATTACTTACATCATAGGAGCCTACACAACACAAAACACTGTTGCTGTATGTAGGTTTTATTTTATTTGGGTTTTTTATCTTATATTTTGGAAATATACATCCAGGTTTTTTCCCCCTTTAATTCCCCCCCCCCCAGATTGTGGGGCCCTAAACTGTAGCTTGTTTTGCTTATACGTAAATCCGGCACTGGGACTTGATGACCCTTGAGATCCCTTCCAACTCTATGATTCTGCGACACCTGTGAGTACCTCCCTCCTGCTTGTTTCAGCCTCCTTTCCCTCCCCCAGGATCGCATCTGCCTCTACCCACTGCTGCCATTAATGGCGCCATCTGGGGAGGGGAGTGCCTGTCAGTCAACCCATCCGCCACCTCTTGTCTCTTCTCCCACCTGAGAAAATTTATAACTGCTTTGACAAGTTTCTCATTGAAACAGTTGTCCCCGCCCACCTACATTTGCCGAAGGTGCCTCTCTGGGATGTCACTTGCATCACCCGGCTGAGATGTCTTTGTTCAAGCGGCAGCGTCTGATTCAGAATGCACAATTGGTGTTCCGTTTCTGGAAAGAGAGGGGCTGGCAGATCTGCCCAAATATATCCGGAAAGGGCCATCTGAGTGCAGTATCGCCGGGTATAGGATGGGAAAGGATCCATTGAGCTATCACCACGGCTGGCGATACCCGCTGCTGCTGTTTATCTGCTGCTGTCATAATATTGTTAAAATATCATTTGGATGGTGGTTCCACGGATGCAATATGCTACATTAAAATATCTTATTTTGATATGTTGCAAGTGGATTGCGGGGTGGGAGTCCCTCCCAATGTTCCAGAATATATTGAGAGAGGGTGCAAGCGGGCACAGAGGGATCTCACAACTCTGGGGCTTAATATTAATGGACGCACTGTGAAACCATGCTTTTTATTAGTTTTCTTACATTTTGCAAATTGTTCCATTTCTTACTAACAAAGAACACACAATTAAAAAAAGGAAAATAATAAAAAGGAAGAACATACATACGTCCATAAATCCATAAGTTCTTAAAAGAAAACTTGTGCCACCATATTCTTACTCTAATTTCCAATTACTTCGCTTCCCCAAGAGACTTCCGTCTGGTTAAGAGCGATAGACTTGTAATCTGGTGAACCAGGTTTGCATCTCTGCTCCTCCACATGCAGCTGCTGGGTGACCTTGGGCTAGTCACACTTCTTTGAAGTCTCTCAGCCCCACTCACCTCACAGAGTGTTTGTTGTGGTGGAGGAAGGGAAAGGAGAATGTTAGCCGCTTTGAGACTCCTTCGGGTAGTGATAAAGCGGGATATCAAATCCAAACTCCTCCTCCTCCTCCTCCTCCTCCTCCTCCTCCTTCTTCTTCTTCTTCTTCCTCCTCCTCCTCCTCCTCCTCCATGTGGGTCGAACTTTTCAAGCGACCTGGCATAGTCTTATTACATACGCAACATCAGTAGAAACATGGTTATGGGCCTCCAAAGACTTGTGGCAACTTATGGAATGATACTTTTGATTACAACCTGAAATGATTTATAAGTAAAATGTGATTAAATAGATATTTGGTTATTTCTGGGGGTCGGGGATTGCTGCATATTGACTGGGGCTTCCTGTACAAATGATTTTTTTAATTATTATTTTTAAAACATTCCCACCTCCCACCCAAACTGGAGAGAGAGAGAGAGAGAGAGAGAGAGAGAGAGAGAGAGAGAGAGAGAGAGAGAGAGAGATTTGAGATTCCAGTGGCAGACGAGGGGCTGGGCTCAGATCCATAAGATTTCCAAACACAGGACAGATCTGCAGTTCATCTTTTCCGTTACTTGAAATTTCATCTTTGCATCTTCGTTCCCTGCCTTGCCGCAGCCTGCTGTGAAAAAGTCCCCAATTAAGGGCTTCTTGCAAACTCAGCACCCTACCTTTTTCAGTCTCACACTTCCTCTGAATCATTAGCTTAATTGGTTACTGGATGCTGCCTGATGCAGCCCCTTCTTGAGCCCTCCCTGGGTACCTCTCTAGGATGCTCATTCGCCACGGATCAGAGATGATGAAGAGGGATTAAAAATCCTCCGCTTGATAAAGGTCACTTGACCGAGCCAGAATCACATAACTCTTTAACAGCAAATGAAATTATGAACATCTTCCTCATTGTTTACTCATTTGAATGTTGTTTTTCTTGACTCAACTTTCCAATGATGTGAACCCTGTAGAACACAGTGACCTTTTTACAGTGTCTCTTTGACAGCTGGATTCTGTTTATTTGGTATCCAAAATCCTCTAAGCATTCCTGCACTTCAATGTTGTGCTAAATGACTAGGTCCTGAAGTTTTTTGAGGGGGCAAGCAAGAGGGTGACTTGCAGGGCAATCACACACACACCCCAACACTTAAAAAGACTGGATTTTTACTTCTTCAAATATGGCAACCCTCTGGTTTTTGGATCGGGGTGGCTGTGCACAGGATTAGGGATTGTTGTTGTTGTTCAGTCGTTCAGTACAACAACAACAATCCCTAATCCTGTGCACAGCCACCCCGATCCAAAAACCAGAGGGTTGCCATATTTGAAGAAGTAAAAATCCAGTCTTTTTTTTACCCTCTGGTTTTTGGATCGGGGTGGCTGTGCACAGGATTAGGGATTATATATCTGTAAATCCAGCAACACCTGGGAACCTGAGGTCAAAGAACAGTGGTCAAGGCAAGTGTGATGACAGAGAAGGGCAGGGATGGGAAACCTGCCATCCTTCAGATGTGGTTAGACTACAGCCCCTATAATCCTCAACCACTGGCCATCTGTAGGAGTCTAGTCCCCTGCTTGATCACACATTAAGCATAGTTACAGGTGGGTAGCCGTGTTGGTCTGCCATAGTCGAAACAAAATACTGGAAAGAATTTTCTATTTTGTTTCGACATTAAGCATAGTTAATTAAAAAGGATGATTTTTGTCAAAACAACAGATAGTTCCGGGCGGCTCCAACACAGCCTCCTGGCATCATCAATCACGATGACCCTTCTGAAGACCCCTTCCGGTTACAGAAGATATTGAACTTTCTCACTTTGCGTCTCTTGCTTTGTTTCCGGTCTAACAGCCCTCCCCTTAGCCGACTCTTAGGAGGGATTGGATCAGCTCCAATCTCTTCCTGTTCTGACAAACTGCTTCCTTCTCTGTTCGTGCCAGTTTGCACTTCTCGAGAGCGTTGGCTGAGTTCTGGCCCGCTCTCAGCCATTCCCTTATCAACCGGCATTCCATGGGAGGGGGGGAGGAATTGGCACTAGCTGGTGCTCATCCTGCCTGGCACTTAACCCTCTCTGTTCCTGGCTGCTTTCTTCAGCTGGTTGCAAACCTTCCCTGGGAGCTGGCTGCAAACCTTCCCTGGGGGCTGGCTCATTCATGACACCATCCTGGCTGGGGCTGTTGGAAGTTGGATTCCAAAAACACCCAAAGGTTCCCCATCCCTGCTGTAGCAGGACCAGCAGGGACAATGAGTGGATCAGGAACAGAACAAGGTGCAAATCCCGTGAGCACTCAGCAGGTGTACCATTGCCCTATCATACACATTCTCATATGTGATCTTATACAACATACACATTTTTGCAACAATACAATGCATTTTTAAGCATCATTTTCACTAATACGTTTTAATGCATGCCTTCCCCTAACATGCACACATTATCTGGTTGGAGAACTGAACCACAACATTTAGAAATGCACCAAAGTCAAAGGATAGCCATACTTCAGTTCATGTATTGTTCTGGGAAGTGCAGATCAGGTAACTTTGCATCCAGGTTTGAACCCGAGCCCAGTGCCTCCCCTGTTCCAGCCAAGCAAGCTGTGAAACTGCAGATCTAGCCATTTCTGAGTAATATTGACTTGTAGCTGCAGGGAATCCATCTGGGGCTTCCACTGCTGAGACTTCGAGCTCCCTGAACTTTACCCAGCAAGCCTTTTTTCCCCTCCGATGTTTGGTCCTCAAAGCCAATTAACTCTCAAGGACCATGTCGGGGATGCTAAACCAAGCTGTGTTGCCGCTGCAAGGAAATAAATAGTATATTGAAAAACGAGAGGATGCAGAGGATGAGGCTGTCTCTGGTCCAATTAGTGAGTAAGAAAGAGATGCTCCAACTGTCCCCATCTACTATAGTCTGGTACCTGTCCCTGATGAATTGCTAGTTATATTTAGCTTTCTGGGGAGATATGAGGAATGCATTTTTAAAACCGTTTGTGTGAGTTTTTAGAGATGTCGTTCTTGGTAAATAGGCATCTAGCCTCAGCATTCAGACAGCATCAGCAGGCAAAACCAGGAATGTGTACTGAGAATGCATGACCTGGGTCACCATTTAATCTCCCCTCCCTCCCTCCCACCCACCCACCCTGGGCTCTAATCTGCACTGCACAACTTCTAGCAATGGTGCCATTCTAATTCCCACAGTGCTCTGGAACAACATGGCACTGAGGCACTGTGGGTAACTAAATGGCTGGTGGTTTTCAGGTTCAGAGCCTTGTAATATGTGTGCGTGGCTGCGTATGGTGACTGTCATTTATTTTCCCCACAATGCTGTGGAATGATGCTATATCTAGGGCATTGTGGGTAATGAAATGGCAGCTCTCCACTGCCTGGTGCTGTTCAGCATTTTGCTGCTACAGACAGATAAGCCCAACAGAGCCCACTGAAAAGGTGTGTGTGTGTGTGTGTGTGTGTGTACCACCATTTTATTTACCCACAATGTTGTGGGGGCACTGTAGATAATTAAAATAGCAACCACCATTTTGTCTGTCAAGAAGCGCCCCACAGTCACCAGAGCAGGCAACAACACTCACCTGCAGCACTGTCTGAATGAAAATGGAACCAAAATGAGACACATTCAGACCTGTTTTTCATTGACTCTTCATTTCTAGGGTTCTGCTATACTCTTTCCCATTAGCATGAACTTTCCCTCTTGCTGATCTCCCTCTCGGATTCATGACTCAACTTGTCCTTCTGAAGCGATCATCGGGACTGAATGCTGATGGACCGGCAACAAATCTTCAGTCAATTATCCATAACAGCCCTGACTTTTCTCGCTTGCGAACTGACTGAAAGGCCAAACAAGACATTAACTCCTTGAATAATTCGGCGTCTCAATTTCCTGGCAGTTCTGTTAAGTCCTTCTCTTCCAGGAATTCTTTCCTTGTGTTGATTTGAGGAGAACCAAAGAAGGACCTTGGAAACGAGAGAGAGAGAGAGAGAGAGAGAGAGAGAGAGAGAGAGAGAGAGAGAGAGAACACATGGGGCTGGATTCTGGGTCTCTATATGAGACATTAGAGTGAAATGAGACCCCAGTACGGTTTCTGTGAAGGAAGCCTCTGAGCTCCATCCAGGATTTACATAAAAGGGGGCTTTGAAGTATCTTGCCAAGACTATCACCAGAGACCATCTAGAAATCACAGTGGGGAATCCATGACTGGAAATCTCAGTGTTTGTCTTCAAAATTGAATATCTGACCTCAAGAGTTGGCATAGTTGGCCTTCTGTTGATGGCCCACACACTGCATGGCAACCACCAACACAAGACATCCTGGACCTGCTCCTCTTCAGGATCGCCACCCGATCCCCTGCCCCCCAGCCTCTCACTCTGGTCCATACAATAGCAGTGGTGAGAAGGAAGAACAGTAGATGCCCCTGCCTACTTGCTCATTGTCTGGCTCCCTGCCAAGCAAGCAGGTGGGAACAAATAAGGAGGAGGCACAGGAGCAGATGTCACTGACAGCAGCTAGGAGGAAAGAGGCCATTGCAGTGACCATTGGGACTGGCAGGGAGGAAGTCACAGAGATGAACAGTAGGTGCAGCCAGAGAGACAGAGCCAAGTCCTTCTGGTTTTGTGTCTGTGCTCTTCCCTGTTGAGTTCCACACGGGCAACCCTGAGACGGAGGAGGAGGAGGACAATGACAGCCAAGGCTACCTGCTGGCGTGGTTGTAAGTAAGAAACCAGGCAGATGGAAACTGGTTAATGGGGCAGTGCCCTATTTGCTGCAAATTGCCAGCCTCTATTGAGCCTCCAAAGCTTGGAGTCAACACTGATAAGCAGCCGAGGATCTATTTGGGACTGTGGTGCTACAAGAAGCGGCTTGTTTGTTTATTTGTCTTACTGTCGCCTTTTCGGGTTAAAAAAAAAAAACTGCATTCCAAAGCAGTTTGCTCTTTTTCACATCCTATTTTCCAATTAAAACGTCCCCCTTCAGAGCTGCTCTTTGATCCATGGAGCAAAACACAGAAGTGCCATTTGGGATATGCTTGAATCTGAACCAGTTTTGATTGGAACCCACTGGAATTTTATTTTATTTTATTTTTTTCAAAAAACTACTTCCACCACCAATCTTTTCAAAATGGCTAATTGTATTGGGAATTTCACCCCCTTTTCAAGGGGCTGAGACACCTGGAATTACTTCCCTTGCCCCCTGTGTGCAAGAAATCCGAGTGATTCTTAACATCCAGGACAAAAATTGGTCCTTTTTCTGGATTCTTTGACTCTTAAGACTGGTTCGAGCCATGTGCAGTGGGGGAAACTGTCAACAAGCAAAGACCTTTCTATGTGATCAGAATTTCATTGCAATTATTATTATTATTATTATTATTATTATTATTATTATTATTATTATTATTTATTTGCATGCACAGAGACTATTTGCAGTCCAGTCTTAAAAGGACTTGATGATATGCCAACTGGATTGTGTTTGGAATGTTAATTTAACAGTATTGAATTAAAATGTTGTTGTTTTTACCTTGATGGATACAGGATGAAAGAAAGAATCGGTGTATATAAAGAAATAGAATTTCGGAGGAACAGAGGCAAACCTGCTTCAAAATGAACTAACTGTCTGCATTAATGCATCAAAGGCTTGTATGTTATGTGTGTATACAAATAAGGGAGATGGTAGATTTCACAGGTCATTGTAGGCCGGAGATGTGTAAAACCTGAAGGAGGAATTAATTTTCATGTTCCAAGCAGTTCGGAGACAGTCTATTTGAATCTGATTTGAATATCAGCCAGCCTGGGTTTCTTAACTTAATGTAACCCATTGCTCTCTTTGTTTGAAAGCAACAAACACTTTTCTGTATAAATTTTCATTTGTGGGCACAGTGCATTATGGTGTTTTGCAGTCTTATCCAAACACTGATAAGGGAGAGGCTTCCCCACGGGGTTTTCAAGCTGGTCTTGCAACTTGGGTCAGGAATCTTCATCTGCCGTGGATGCACAACCAGATGTATTGGAATAGGAACCCAGTCATGAGTCATCCAAATCCGCAAGATCTTGAATACGTTTCAGTGTCTGTTGCACTGCATCATGGGATGCATAGTCTGGAAGCTCCAGAAACATTTTGCGGTCAGTTTGACTTTTGGAAACAATTGCCGTGGGGCTAAGAACATGAGAACTGCTGGATCAGGCCAAATGGCTACCTAGAACAGCATTCTGGGGGGGGGGGAGCCAGAAGTCGATAGTGCTCTCCCTACTTGTGCTCCCCAGCAACTGATGGAGTCACAGAAGCTGCCCTTGCTTCTGTTTGAAGTCTGTGATGTCCCGCTACTCCTGCCTCACTTCCGCCTCCGCCTCCAAGGTAGCCGGGATGGCCACAGTGTCAGGCTTCAGGGAATCTGATCCCTCCCATTGTGGGCAGCCAAACAGTAGATAAACAAGAAGAGTTCTTACCAAGTCTTTTGTTCAATAGTCACAGAGAAAGAAAAAGAAATAACATCTCTCTTTGGATAATGCCATTCCTCCAAGTAAATTCCCATCCCCTCCATCTCTCCTATCATATGTCATCCTGCACTGCCTGATCTGTGCTTTTCTGCCTCTGAGTTTTCTGCTCTCCTAATCTCAGTGTGGTGTAGTGGTTAAGAGTGGTAGACTCGTAATCTGGTGAACCAGGTTCGCGTCCCCGCTCCTCCACATGCAGCTGTTGGATGACCTTGAGCTAGTCACACTTCTTTGAAGTCTCTTAGCCCCACTCACCTCACAGAGTGTTTGTTGTTGGGGAGGAAGGGAAAGGAGAATGTTAGCCGTTTTGAGACTCCTTCGGGTAGTGATAAAGTGGGATATCAAATCCAAACTCCTCCTCCTCCTCCTCCGGGACCTGGAGGGGAGGTCAGGAATACTTTCTAAAGACGCCGAGTCTTGCCAGCTGTCTCTCCCCTGGTGCTTCTTCTTCCTCCTGCTCCTCTCCCAATATTTCCCAGATTCTCCCCTCTGCAGCCTCTGAACTGTGACCTTCTGCAAACCACTGTTCTAAATCTATACTTTCTCCCTCTTCTCTGGGAAGTGCAGTGGGAGGGTGGGGAGGTCTGAGCATTCCTCCTCAGTCCAGTCCCTGACACACGGCGGCCTTTGCCCTAGGCTCCACTGCCACTGGCATATTCCCAGAAGCAAATTAAGGAGCCATGGTGAGGCCAAGCAGTCCCCAAGAAGGCTGAGGCCTACCAGCTGCAGATTGGGCAGGATGGGTGGAAGAAAGAGATCACGGATCAGGTGCTGGGGTGGTGGCAAAAAGAGCACGTGGATCTGACAGAAGGTTGTCCTGCTCTCCCATCCCAAAATGCTGGACCAGATGAGAAGGATGTTGCTTCCAATAGCAGAGACAGTACACAGTCATCATGATTCATAGCCTTATCAACCATAAATTTGGCTACCTCTGTTTTAAAGCCATCTAAACTGGTCGCCATTGCCACGTCTTATACCAGCGAATTTTCACTATGTTCTGTGTGAAAAAAGTATTTCTTTTTGTGGCATCACATGAGAAGGCAGACCTGTCTGAATATTGCTTCTTTGACCTCACTAAATGGACACATTTCATTGGAGAAATGGGGAGCTGCAGAAGTTTGGTTCAGCCATCACCCACAGTGGCCTTTTCAGATAGGTGCATTATCACATGATGGCTGCATTCATCAAGTGATGGGGAAATGTGTGCGATTCTACCCTTGGGAAGGGTTATTACAGCATGGTCTGAGAACTTGTCCAAATCTCCAGCAGCCTTCGTTTATTCCTTCCACCTTTTCCAACCCATTCCAGTTTCAACCATATTTTAATTTTAACTAGCAGCAAAATTACCATTTATGTCAGGTGAAGCACTTGTGAATAACAAGGATGGCTCACAGCAGCCTCTTGCAAAGAATCCCACCCACCCACCCACTGCCGAGAATTGGCCATTCTTGTTGTCATCTGCTGTGACAAATGTCTGAAACATCTGACTCCTCTCTTTTGCAAAGCTTTATAACCCTGCTCTGCATTATTAAATGAAGGGTCATTATTAAAGGAAGGGCCTGCCCCGCTGGCTCTTCCTCTGAGATAGAACAAAAGTGGATTGTGAGGGTGATAGCAGTTTGGTAGAAGCTCAGCAGATACATAATAAGAGGGGGCGGTGGTGTTACAGCAAAATGGGCCATCTTTTTTGCAACCCCCCCTCCCCCCCAAAAACCAAGTCAGTATTGCATGAAATCTCTTCCTCAGTTGCTGGCACTGTCCAAAGTGGAATATTATTCATTTTGATGCTCCCCGATGTGAGACATAAAGGGAAAATTAGTTTCACTTGCTTGAGTTAAGCACTGCCATTCCGGGTTGCCATTTCATATTTCACTAGGACGGGAAAGACACTTTGCGAGTCGCAATGGTTCCTCTCTTTTTCTTGAGACCAAGGAAGGCCACGGGGAATTACATGCACGTCCATTACAGCAAGAACATCAGTAAAGTCAGATCAGTCTTGTCCAAAGAGGATATGAATGCTTGCATACAACTCAAAACTATATTCTGGCCTATATTCTGAGAGCCAGTGTGGTGTAGTGGTTAAGAGCGGTAGACTCGTTATCTGGGGAACCGGGTTCGCGTCTCCTCTCCTCCACATGCAGCTGCTGGGTGACCTTGGGCTAGTCACACTTCTCTGAAGTCTCTCAGCCCCACTCGCCTCACAGAGTGTTTGTTGTGGGGGAGGAAGGGAAAGGAGAATGTTAGCCGCCTTGAGACTCCTTCGGGTAGTGAAAAGCGGGATATCAAATCCAAACTCTTCTTCTTCTTCTTCTTTGATGTCTGCCCTAACTCTTTTTTCACTTTTCACAAATTCTCATCAGATATAAATGGTAATTGGAGTGAGGACTAGATGGGCTCTTTTTGCACTCTAATGTCCTTATTACCAATTAGGATGGTGAACTTGGAAAAGGACAGTTGCCACACAGTGCTAGATTATTATGATTTTCTAATTTGTTCTTTATTATTATTATTATTAAAAAGGTAGAGTTGCTTGGAATGTGGCTCACTTCCTTGTATTTTCTTATCACCGCTTATAAATGCCATCTCCAATGCCTCAAAAGATCCCACCTCCCAACTGAAGTGCAGAGTGTTTGAGGACCGGGACATTCGCAGGGAAACCAAAATGCTTGTTTACAAAACTATTGTACCACCAAACTTACTGTATGCGTGTGAAACGTGGACCACTTATAAACACCACTTCCAACTCCTCAAAAGATTCCGTCAACCGTGTCTCTGGAAATTTTTACACACCACTTGGGAAGGCAGGCAAACTAATATCAGTGTTGAAGAAGCAAAGATCACCAGTGTTGAAGCAATGATTTTTCAACATCAACTTCGTTGGACTGGTCATGTTGTGTGGATGCTTGATGATCGCCTTCCAAAGCAACTACTCTATTCCAAACTTAAAAATGGAAAGCGTAATGCTGGTGGTCAACAAAAGAGGTTTAAAGACTGTCTCAAGGCAAATCTTTAAAAATGTAGTATAAACACCAACAACTGGGAAACACTGGCCTGCGAGAGCTCCAATTGGAGAACAGCCTTTACCAATGGTGTTGTGAGCTTTGAAGACGCTTGAACTCAGGACAAAAGGGAGAAACATGCTAAGAGGAAGGCATGCTTGGCAAACCCTCACCAATGTTCCCACTGTGGAAGGACGTGTGGATCCAGAATTGGCCTCCACAATCACTCATGGACTCACTGCTAAAACCGTGTTTATGGAAGACAATCTTACTTGGCTACAAGTGAAAGAAGAAGAAGAAGAAGAAGAAGAAGAAGAAGAAGAAGAAGAAGAAGAAGAACTTTCTTATCAAGAAAAATAAAAATTAAAGAATAAAATAATATGCATATTTGTGCAGGAATCAGTGAGAGGGGAGGTTTTTGTGTATGGAACATATGACAAGAAATTGACATGTCCACCTGTCTTGGCTCAGCCTTCCTCAGTCTGCGAGTCCCTCTGGATGTATACATCTATGGCTGCACCGTTGAGCTGGACAGGGGCAACTCCTGCCAATATTAGCTGATCTAGAGGAGGCTGTTTGCTCAGCTCATCTCCACCACCAGCCTGTGTTTAATAAAGCAAAGACATGTTTTCTTTGCCGCCTGTCTAATTTATTTTTGAGAGATCGCAGACAGCAGGTTTGAGGGCTTGTCTGCGTGCTGGGAAATGATAAGGCGAGGGCGGTAGGGAGCAAAGGGAAGGCGAGGAAAACTGACAGATAGAGCTGGGTGATATCTGAGTGGCTCCAACAAGGCCATCTAACCTGCCCATCTGTCATCTAGGCCGACCTGGGGAACATCCAAATCAATTCAGGGCATGGGACTAATGTCGAATTAGGGTTTTTGAAACTGATGGGAACAGAGGTGCCAGGTTCTCCAGAAGACCAAGGTGGAACGATGCAATGTTGCTTGATGTCCTCTGAATATTGAGGGGGCCCAGCCCCCTTTAAAAAAAAAACACCAGAGGGCTGAAATTAGTTTGACCTCTAGAAGTTGGCGCCTATGGATTGGAGGTCAAGGAGGAACTGCCACCCTACCCTGCCAACCATGATTGGAGAGGAGAGAGCATTGTGTGCGAGTGAGCGCGCATAAGCGCCAGTTTCCATACTCAGCAGAGCTACTCTAGTGGCCAAAATACTGGAAACATTTTGGGAAATGTGTATTTCTGAGATCTAATGGCTCATAAGACCACTTTTTTGGGGGGAGTAATACCATAAAATTATATATCTATGGAAAGATAATTTAATGAAGAATGTAACGCAACAATGTTTGTTCAATTATCTGTATTCCATCAAAAGTTGTAGCCAAATAACCAGGAAAAAAGGAAGCACAACTTGCTTAGGTTGATACGCAGTAGCTTTCCTTCATATGGATGTAGCCAATGAGCACGAGTGATTAGAGACCCATCAAACCTCGGAAATATACTTTTTCCAAAAGGTTTCCACAATTTTGGCCACCAGAGTACATCTCAACGCAGCTCCTTCCTTGGAAGTGTCTTCAGGGTTCAAGGTACACACAGTAGACGATACACAGTAGGCAATAAACACTCATGGACACCATAAAGATTCAGTCAAGTGTAGAGGTTTACTTGATAGGCATAAAAGCATACTGGTAGCAAATATATACAGACATTCACCATTGCCGTGGTCAAGGCATGTTTAGAGTCCGACAAGAGTCCTAGACTCTTTCTCTTTTCCTCTCAAGACACAAGCAAGAGACTCACAACAAGTTACACAGAACCATTGTTTTCATTACTTCCTGTCACACTGCGCATGTCCAAAGAACAGTTCCCACAGAAAATGTCCTTGCACGCACAAAACATCCTCAGCCTTCTGCTGCTTCTTGAAACTTCTTCTCTGTTCTGCTCTGTTTCTGGAACAAATGATTCTCTCTCTCACACAGAGAGAATATCCAACACATATAATATATATGACATGGTTATGTTTTTCATTCTTTCTTGCATCGGCACTCAGGCAATTCCCACCGCGGCCGTGCTCCTTTATATTCACCCTCTGACCGCAGAAGGTCATTTATCTTCCACTGCACACGTTGAAATGAATAGGCTCTGAATAGCAGCACGAGAGGAAGGACTCCGGCAACAAAGCCAAATGAGGTTACCACAGCACAATTAGATTACGCCCAAACTGCCCTAGTCAAATGAGGAACAGAGAGATGGAGAACATCATTCATCCAGGCAGGATGCTCATAGATGGGCAGTGGTAAGGCATATGGTGCCCCTGGTTGAGCACACAGCAATAATATTTGGAGGGGGCAATGAGGGGCATCACAATGCAAATAAGGAGATGGGAGCAAATTTGGTTTAGCTTGCACAAACAGCAGATGAGTTGGGGGGGAATTGTCCCTGAGCTGCACCACTGCGCACAACAGATGGATAGAGAAATGGTTTGTTTTCCCCCCTCCTCGTCTCGTAACACCAGAACTCATGGAAGCTGAACGTTGCAAGATTTGGGACGGATAAACTTGTTCAAACAGTTCAGAGTTAAGCAATGGAATTTGCTCCCACAGAAGGCAGTGATGGTCACCAGCCTAGATGGCTTGAAAAGTGGATCAACAAATTCATGGAGGAGAGGACTATTGATGGCTACTGGTAGCTTTGTTCTGCTTCCACAGCTGGAATCAGCAATGCCTCTGGGTACCAGTTGCTGGAAACCACAGAAGGGTAGAGGGCTCTTGTGCTCAGTTCCTGCTTGTGGGCAGGGGGAGACTTTGGTCTCTCAAATTTCAGCAGCACCCTGTGCGAGGCCAAATTCTGATCTGTCCCCCCCTGCCTCTTGCTTTCCGTTTTGCTCAGTTCACTACATCATAGTTGAAAACGCCCTGTGGCACCCCCTAAGGCTCAGCACCCAGTGCAGCAGAACTGGTCATGGTGCCCTGAACCCTCCTCTGTTGTGGGTTTCCAGAGGTATCTGGCTGGCCACTCTGAGAACAGGATGATGGCCTAGGTGGACCAATGGCCTGATCCAGCAGGCCCTCTTTATGTCATTTCAGGACACCCTCCCCCTGACCCTCCTGATAGAAACCAGATTTCTATGTGACGCAATTAATCCCTTAAGGAGATGAATGTACAGCTGCCTTCAGTTACAAACAGCGCCCTTCCCCTCAAAACCAGATTTTTGTGTGAAATATTTGTATTACATAATACCCTGTTCAACTTGCTTAATTGTAAAATGTGTTTGATGGGGAGCTGCTGTTGGGTGGTCAGTTGTAACTATTGGCCCAGAGTCCCTGAAAGAGGAAGTCAGATAAAATAACATTTCTATTATACATTATATTAAGGCTGTAGCCCCGTTCACTCTTATTTGATAGTAAATCTCATTCAAGTTGATGGCACCCCTAAGACAGTTAAGTCCAGTCACTATGGGATGTGGTGCTCATCTCGCTTCAGGCTGAGGGAGCCGGCGTTTGTCTTCAGACAGCTTTCCGGGTCATGTGGCCAGCAGAACTAAACCAGTTCTGGTGCAACGGGACACCGTGACGGAAGCCAGAGCGCCACGGAAACACCGTTTACCTTCCCGCCACAGCACTACCTATTTATCTACTTGCGCTGGTGTGCTTTCGAGCTGCTAGGTTGGCAGGAGCTGGGACAGAGCAACTCCCGTCATGGGGATTCGAACCACCAACCTTCTGATCGGCAAGCCCAAGAGGCTCAGTGGTTTAGACCACAGCGCCACCTGCATTCTGTTAGACCTCCATCCCATTCACACACCCTCCACATTCCTTTCTGGGGTTTTTTTTTTTGGTTTTTTTTTTTTTTTTACATCTATTGTGGCCAACGGCTGTCATTTCTGATTTGTGCTGGTTCATAAATGTTGCATAGTCCTAGTTTAAATGTGATTTTAGCCTCACAGCGATAGGCTGCTAGTGTTGTAGTGCAGCCTTTGTAAATGTACCCAGGGCATGGTTGGGATCTGTAATTGTTGAGAGCATGTGAGAATAGGTTGGTTGAGGTACAGATGCATTAGTAGATGTGGATACTGAGAGGATGTATTGAATCAGGGCAATTCCGTGTTATGGGGCTTGATGTAAGTGGTTTAGAATGCAAACACAAATTACCAACGATTGATGAGTGGCAGACGAAGATGGCGGAATATGCAGAACTTGCAAAACTGACCGGTAGGGTCAGAAACCAGGATGACTCGAGGTTTCGGAGAGATTGGAGTAAATTTGTGGAATACTTAAGATTGAATTGTGGAAGTTTAAAAACACTAGTAGGACTGGAATAAACCTTTGACATAGTTTAATATGAAGTAATAAAAACTGCGTGTTGAGAATGGACTAGAAAACCTGCTGACGAGATGGAGGGGAGTCGTAGCTCGGCAGAGCAATATTTAATGTACTTTAAATTAGATGATGGATTGGTCGTAATTTGATGTATTTTGAAAAATAATAAAAATTTATTATAAAAAAAATAGAATGCAAACACAAAAAGGAATGTGTAAAGCCGTAATTAATATATATATTAATTAAGGCTTTACACATTCCTTTTTGTGTTTGCATTCTAAACCACTTACAAAGGTATTTTCTGGTGAAAAGTGATGCATGAATAAAAATAACAACTGAACATGAATGAAGTTCTTTTTGCAGTGGAACCTTGGGTAGTTTTTAATTCAATTATATACAGAGAGAGGTTTTTACCTACCTATCCAAGGCTTTGGAACTGCCCCGAGACCTCCGGGTATAGGGCAGTATATAAATTAAATAAATAAATTAAATAAAAATAAATAAGTGGTGGTGGATCCCTCCTCTCACCCTGCTTAGAACTGCACTCTTAGACTGCAATCCTGTACACCACATTTAGCTAGCCTCCTTCAGCTGAACTCACAGTTGTTGTTTTTTGTTGTTTTTTTAGGCATGTGCAGAGGCTCTGTTATCTACGTGCCAGTCCTGCTCACCAAACACTCCTGGAAATGGTTTGTTAGGTGAGTGTTTGCAAAACGAGACCACAAATCCCATTGATTTCTATGAGAGTTTTTTTAATGCGTTCCCAACCATGGAATTTTGACACACATAACCCCAAGCAAAGTAAAACCCTGGGGAAACCCTGGGAAAAAATGCTCTCTGGTTTGTCCAATTGCTCCCCCTCCCTCCCTCCCTCCCTCCCTCCCTCAGCCAACCTCCAAAATTCAAGCAGGGAAGCAAAATGCTCTCTGTTCAGATATCCGAATCAGTGTTGTGTATAACAAGGTTTGGGTGCTAATTCCTCGTGCTTGAATAAGTGAAATTTTGCATAGCAAACGTTTGCAGAGTGGGACCCATATATATATATTGTTCTGTGGATTTAACTAAAAGGATTTCGAAATACCTTTCAGATGAAGCTCTCTGAAAATGCAACCTTTCAGCCTATGGTTTTAATGAAAAGATTTCAAAATAACTTTCAAGTAAAGTTCTCTGAAAACGCAAACTTTCAGCTGATTTCCAAAATACTGTATATCAAGGAGATTGAAAGGCAAAAGAGCAGGTTCCCAGCCTCTGACCCAGATGGTCCTCACTCAACACTGGATACCTGCAAGATATTTGCAGAACGGTGCGAGACTCAACTGGAAAGGAGATGGCTTTCTTTATTTTCAAAATGGATATCCTGCCTTCCCCCCCCCCCCTAAGTCAGGGCCTGCAGCCCTCCAGATGTCACTAAGCCACAGCTCTGACCATCCTTAGCCGTTGGGCGTGCTGACTGGGAGATTGCTGATGGGAGTCCAACGACGATGTGTGGAGGACCACAGCTTCCCTATCCCTGGTCCAGGAAACACAAGGAGGTTTATGGTCCCAAAAAACGAAAACACACCATCAATCATAAAAGCCAGTGGTGGTGCCTGGCCCCGGGCTCCCCCTTCTGGGCAAAGCATGCCACCGCCTCACCCTTCCCATCGATCTTCCTTGGACACAAACATATACACACACTCTGCCCCTGTCCTGCCTTGTCAGACAGGCAGCCGTAGAAGCTGGCTTTTCAACCCTCCTTCCCTTATTCAGACTCCAGCTGTCAGTGTCGGTCTGTAATGACTTTTGCTAGGAAATAGGCCCCTGCAGCGCTGGCTGGTGTCCTGGTAACGAGAACATCACCATGCTACTCTTGTTTCCTAGACAGCTACTGACATTCTGCCTCTCGAAGTAACCAAGTGAATAATATACAGGGTTTTGTTAAAAGCCCAGCCAATCAATAGTCAATTGGACTGGAACAAGCAGCCTCATCCAGTCGAAAGTGATCCCAGAAAAGACATTTATGCTCATGGCCTTGACTCTAATCCTCTCCCTTCCCAAAGAACATCATGTATTGTTGTGATTATTATTAGCCATGATCATTTTGGCAGCTGCTTCTTCTTATTCACAGTGAAAGTAGCAGAGCAGCCATGGTGCAGTGGTCAGAGTTTCAGACTAGGACCTCGGAAAACAGGGTTCAAATCCCCACTTTGCAACAAAACTCACTGGGTGGTCTTGGGCCAGTTGCAGCCTCTCAGCCTAACTTAGCTCACAGGGTTTATTGTGGGGATTAAATGAGGAAGGGGTTGTTTTCACACAGCTCTTCATAGAGGACTATCCTCTATAATAGAGAGGATAGTCTTTTTGGACTACAATTCCCATCATCCCCAACAACTGGTCCTGCTAGCTAGGGATGGATGGGAATTGTAGCCCCAAAACAGCTGGAGAGCCAAGTTTGGGGAACCCCCAAGTTAAGAATCTTAAATCTTAAAAAGCAGAGACATCACCTTGCCAACAAAGGTCCATATAGTTCAAGCTACGGTTTTCCCAGTAGTGATGTATGGAAGTGAGAGCTGGACCATAAAGAAGGCTGATCGCCAAAGAATTGATGCTTTTGAATTATGGTGCTGGAGGAGACTCTTGAGAGTCCAATGGACTGCAAGAAGATCAAACCTATCTATCCTGAAGGAAATCAGCCGCGAGTGCTCACTGGAAGGACAGATCCTGAAGCTGAGGCTCCAATACTTTGGCCACCTCATGAGAAGAGAAGACTTCCTGGAAAAGACCCTGATGTTGGGCAAGATTGAGGACACAAGGAGAAGGGGATGACGGAGGACGAGATGGTTGGACAGTGTTCTCGAAGCTACCAACATGAATTTGATGAAACTCTGGGAGGCAGTGGAAGACAGGAGTGCCTGGCTTGCTCTGGTCTATGGGGTCATGAAGAGTCGGATAAGACTAAACAACTAAACAACAACAACAAGTTAAAAATGCTGGCTGTCAATCCTGAACCCCATAGAGTGGCTTTTGCTGTTCAAAGCATGTGGGGAGTACAGTGTTCTCCCAAGGCTAGCACAATTCCTTGACCTGGGACTATGTAACTCTTGGGGGGCCTTGCCTGCATCTCCACAGATTTCGCAACTGAGAGTCCCATTGCAATTTGCTTCCATCCATGCTGACAACATAAAATCTGATTATCCAAAGCAGTGTTGCTCCGCTGCGCCTTCCCAGCGTCGTAAGCCACGTAAGGTTTCAAAACTGTGGCTTGAAAGGGCATGTTGCCTGTCCTCCCATAAATACACAAGGTCAGAAATGGCTTCGATGAGACAGTTTTCATTTGTGCATCAGCTCCTAAGAGCCCAGCTTCACGAGTCCTTGATCTTTCTTAAGTGCTGAAATGAAAAGTCTGTGTGTGTAATATTAAGAGAAAAATGAGATGGTTTGAAGCCAACATGTTACAGCTAAATTGACCAGTTGAAAGGCTCCCCCCTCCTTTCCTGCTTCAGTAAACAGCACGCTGAGTTTTGCCTCTGCCTACGTCCATTTGTCAGGAGAATATTGAGCAGCAAACTATAACACTGGGAGAAAGAAGCACTGAAATGTAAGACCATGCACAGGATTTGGCCCAAACCCAAAGTGATTTGGGAGAATTTGGTGAGTTCAGGTTACATGGACAAAGCCCTTCTGGGGTCAGGACTCCTGCAGCAGACACATGCCATCTTGAACACTTTAAAATTCAATGCGCCCTGACGGTGCTGTATAAATAAGAAGAGAGAAATCCATATCTTTTGCAACAGGTTTAGCATCCGTTTCCCTCCGGCGGTGGTTGAGGTTTATTTTAGGTGTGCAGTTCATAGGCCGTCTGGCCCAAAAACGAGTCCCTCGTCTCATTCTGTGTATTAGCTAAGGAGTTTTTATCATGGCAGAATGTCAGCTTTGAGAGGATGACTGATAAAATCCAATTGGAATTTGTTCCGCTTCACGGACCATATACAGATATTAGCAAATAATGATGTTAAACTGGTATGTCACTGAAGGTTTTGGGCCTTGAGCAATGTGGAGGACCTTCAGAGGAAGCTTTTTTATCCTGAGTCAGACCATGGGTCCATCTAGAAGAAGAAGAGAAAGAAGAAGAGGCGTTTGGATTTGATATCCCACTTTATCACTACCCGAAGGAGTCTCAAAGCAGCTAACATTCTCCTTTCCCTTCCTCCCCCACAACAAACACTCTGTGAGGTGAGTGGGGCTGAGAGACTTCAAAGAAGTGTGACTAGCCCAAGGTCACCCAGCAGCTGCATGTGGAGGAGCAGGGAATCGAACCCGGTTCACCAGATTACGAGTCTACCGCTCTTAACTACTACACCACACTGGCTCTCTAGTTCAGTATTGTCTGCTATGACAGGCAGCAGCCCTCCAGGATTTCAGACTGGGAGTTTTGTCCCAGTTGGAGATGTTGGGGGTTGAACCTGAGACCTTCTGCATGCAAAGCAGATGCTCTACCACTGAGCTATGGCCCTTCTGATCTAGAGAGTGATGAAAAAGAGAGATCAAGGCATCTTTTGCAATATACAGGGACTTGTGAACTGGTACCCATTGCTAGAGTTCCCTCAATAGAGAAACACATGAGTTTTGCCAGTACCTCCTCCTTAGGGAGTCTCCTTAGGGAGAGCCAGTGTGGTGTAGTGGTTAAGAATGGTAGACTCGTAATCTGGTGAACCGGGTTCGCGTCTCCGCTCCTCCACATGCAGCTGCTGGGTGACCTTGGGCTAGTTACACTTCTTTGAAGTCTCTCAGCCCCACTTCACCTCACAGAGTGTTTGTTGTGGGGGAGGAAGGGAAAGGAGAATGTGAGCCGCTTTGAGACTCCTTTGGGTAGTGAAAAGCGGGATATCAAATCCAAACTCCTCCTCCTCTTCTTCTTCTTCTTCGACAGAAAATGCTCCTGAGCAAAGTATCCTATATGCTCAGAAGGTGGGTTCTTTTGTATCCAAAGCACACAAGAGGAAGGTATCTGCAAAGCCATCCCTACAATTAGGCAGAGTGAGGCAGATATCTTAGGTAGTAGTTGCCCGTATAGATTTAGAACAGTGGTTTGCCGAGGGGCATAGTCCAGAGGAGGAAAGCTGGGAAATACTGGGTGAGGAACAGATAGAAGAGGAAACACTAGGAGAGAGACAGTGTCTTTGGAAAGCATTCCTGACCCCCCTTCACCTAAGACTAGACGGGTTTTGAGAGTGAGAGAACAGAGAGCTCAGCAGCCACAAACTCAGATTACCCGATGTAGGAGTGATGTAGATTAATGGGGACGGGGGGGGTGACCCTTTACTGGGAACAACCACTATTTCTAGAGAGATATGCATTCCTTTGTCTCTCACTGTTATTTCTAAAGAAACTAACTGCTAAGAATGCTTCTTTCCTTTGATCTGCTTGTTTACTACCATGGGGGGGGGGGAATGGGGACCAATTCCCCGAAGCCTGACACCTAGTCTGCTGCCCTCAGGTCCATTTTTGTCCCATCACATGGATTCTGTATATGGAACAGGGGGAAGATCTCCATCTTTGGCTGGCATGGCCATCACAGCTTAGCCACCCCTTTATCTTTCTCCCAGGTGCATTCCTCAGCATCCCCTGCCCTACCTCTCTGCCCTCTCATTTCTGGTCCACTGGGATCACCGTCTGGGCAGTTCCTGGGGTTGCCAACCAGGCAGCTATGCCACTCCCTTCTGACAAAACCCTTATTACCGGTGATGGAAGGGATAAGCTCCCTCCCCCCCATATTGCCTCCTTAAAAGGCTGCATCCTTTCTGGGAAAATGAACCAGTGTTGCATTCTTTTTCTACAGCTTGGTCCTGTATGGTTCTGCAATGGTCCCTGGGTGCTCCTCTGTGGCAGCGTGGAGCCAATGTGGGGCAGTGGTTTGAGGGTTGGCAGAGGTGGACTTTAGGGTCTCAAATTTCACCAGCCCCCTCTGCAATGCCAAAATTCAGCAACCCCCACCTTCCATTCCACATCATAGTTGTGGCGCCTTCTTCAAGGCTCCATGCCCAGTGTGACCGAACTCCTAAATCTGTCTCTGGTGTTGGACAAGGACCCAAGAGTCCATATTTCAAATCCCTACTCAGCTACGAAGCTCAGTGGGTGACCTTAAGCCAGTCACTGTCTCTCATCCTGACCTGCCTCACGGGACTGTTGTGGAGATTCAGTGAAGAGGAGGAGGAGGAGGAGGAGGAGGAGGAGGAGGAGGAGGAGGAGGAGGAGGAGGAGAGTTTGGATTTGATATCCTGCTTTATCACTACCCAAAGGGGTCTCAAAGCGGCTAACATTCTCCTTTCCCTTCCTCCCCCACAACAAACACTCTGTGAGGTGAGTGGGGCTGAGAGACTTCAGAGAAGTGTGACTAGCCCAAGGTCACCCAGCAGCTGCATGTGGAGGAGTGGAGACACGAACCCGGTTCACCAGATTACAAGCTCTTAACCACTACACCATACTGGTGGAGAGGAGGAGGAGAAGCATGTATAGCATCTTGACCTCCTTGGAGAAAGAAACCATGCAGGAACCTGCTTAGTTTTGCAAATGGGCTAGTGGTTTTATTGCTGCACCACTAGGAGGGCAGGATGGGAAAAGGTGGGATATACATGCAATAAAATACAATAAAACTATAATAAACCTTGCTCCTTGGTATCACACTCTGCTGGATCTTTCCCTGCACCTAAGAACCATTGCATTCCGCCCGTTTCCACTACAACCACTTCCAGAACCTAATCCCAGCCTTCCCCACCAGCACACCCTGGATGTATTTCACAAACTCACAACAACACCTCCTTCTTCCTCACTGCCACAACCATTCCTCCTCTTCTTCTTCTCTGCCCCAATTGCGCCAACTGCCACTTTCTCAATGTTCTGCTTCCCTTGGCAACTGATGCCAGGTTTGCCCAGAGCTGTCTCATTCCTGACTATTTAGATTTTTCATCAGGCAAGTAGCCCTTGTGAAATATATTAAGTCCAAAATGGAAGAATTAAACCAACATCTCATCACGGTAATGCATGGAGACACATGCAATATCTGCCACAGTTTGAAGACTACAGTCCCCATTATCTCCATCAGGAAACTCCACTCTGCGGGTCATTTTCATATAAAGGGGGGGGGGTGGATCTTAGATGGAAGCAAGTCCTCCATAGTGGCTGCAACTCTCTCCCCCTCCTGCAGGAGTGTCAGACAGGGAATCTATCGCTTGCCTGGTTGTTTTCAGGTGGAGGTGAGTGCCCATCATTCATCCCAAGTCATGCGCCCTGCTCTCTTCCTTGCCAACAACGCCCATTGTTCTCTCTCACACACACCCATGGCTATTTGGCAGTCATCAGTGCTAAGGGAAAGTGGATTTGGCTTTGAAGTGACATGTCCATCTCTTCAAAAGGTGCTTTTTTCATTTAGGCTTTATGAGCACATGAGCTGCATTCGTGGCGACTGATCAACTCGTTTGAGTGGCTCAAGAAGACCGGAGTGCAGCTGACTCTGAAATAACAAGGCAATCTCTTGGAAGGGGGAAAGAAAACTGGGGCACTCTGTGAACCGGTTCGGATTCAGCCTCATTTTTCTGCTTACACGTTTAAAGCAAGGGTCTCTTTGTGTGCACAGCAATGGACTGACTCCAACTGCACCGCCGCCTTTACCTAGGATGAAGTTTCCTTGGAAGCGGAATCATTGAAATTAGTGCAGGTGGCTTAACTTAGGTCTACTCTGAGCTTAACTTAATTTCTACTCTGAGCAGAACTTAGTTGAGTATAGCCCCGAGGCAGGACAGAGATGTCAAAATAAGCAAACACTGTATAGCACCGGCATTGTCATATATTGACAGAAGAAGAAGAAGAAGAAGAAGAAGAAGAAGAAGAAGAAGAAGAAGAAGAAGAAGAGGAGGAGGAGGAGGAGGAGGAGGAGGAGGAGGAGGAGGAGGAGGAGGAGGAGGAGTTTGGATTTGATTTCCGGCTTTATCACTACCCAAAGGAGTCTCAAAGCGGCTAACATTCTCCTTTCCCTTCCTCCCCCACAACAAACACTCTGTGAGGTGAGTGGGGCTGAGAGACGTCAGAGAAGTGTGACTAGCCCAAGGTCACCCAGCAGCTGCACGTGGAGGAGCGGAGACACGAACCCGATTCCCCAGATTACGAGTCTACCGCTTTTAACCACTACACCACACTGGCATTGAAAGGAGCGTGTTGGGGGCAAAGTGAATATTGTTTATATATAGTGGATAAATGAAGAATTGGAAGTTCTTTACATTCTGAATTTGTTTTTTCTATCTTTCGCTTTTAACCTCTTTTCTACTCTTCTGTCTTTATTTCTCTCTTTTTCTTTTCCTACTCCTTTCTCGGCCCTTTTTCTTCTTCATTCTTTTATTGTATTTAGATCAAAGCCTTAGTTCAGATAAAAAAGGGGGAAAGATATTTGATATTAAGATTTGTATTTTTCTCTATAAAACCTAATAAAACGTATTTAAAATAAAGAAAAAAGTGTGTTGGGTGTGCACTCGGCCCTCATGCACTAGGAACCCATGGGCAAAATAATAATAATAATAATAATAATAATAATAATAATAATAATAATAATCCTGTCTGAGATATGAAAAGACCTATTTTGCTCCAGGTGGAATGCTGGGGTGGTCCATTGCACTCAGCTGGTGTGATTTGGCAGTATTCCATCAAAAGTTTATGCCAACTAAGGAGCTGTGTAACAAAATCCAATCGGTGTCCATAAAGGATGCCCCTCCCCTAGACCTTATATCTCTCTTTTCAGGGGTGGAGATGGTTCCCCCCTCCCCACTGCCACCTCCACCCATGGTGCCTAACAGATTGCAGGAGGTTCCTATAACACTTTCATCAGTTTCTTTGCAAAATCACAAGCAAAATAGCCTCCTTGAGAGGAAACTGCCAGTGGGGATGGAATAGGCAGGTGTTACCATACCAATCAAAGTTCACAATGCCAAGAGGAGACAGACAACAACAATAAAAAAAACCTTAAAAATGGGAAATCAACACACAGCGACCAGTTGTCATGACAACTGGAAAGACTTATATTTCAAGTCTCTTATCCTTCAATTAAAAGCCGAGGATGATCCCTGGAGATGAGGATTTGGCAGCAGCGGGGGGGGGGGGGGGTCCTCACACTTTTATTGAGTTTTAGATTGACAAATTCACCTTTGCCCCACTTTTGTGGTTGGTGTTACTGGGGACCTCGCTGTCCTTCATAAGATCTTCTGTAATAAAGTGACAAAACTTTGGGCTTCCGGTCCCGCCTGCCTTAATGGAGGCAGCCCCCGCAACAGCGGGGGATCGTCGGCGAATGGAAAACAAGGATGACAGAGGGTAAATGATCCTTGCAAATCCCCCCCCCCAAGGGACGGGGGGAATGGGCTTCACTTGCGGTTCGTCTTGGTTCCTGGCTCTTGCCCTGGCATGAAATGTGGGAGGCAGGGAGGCATTGAGTGCAAAAACACTTCCCATGGCAAAAACCCTTCTACACCACCCTTAAGAAGCAGAGGTTCTCCGTTTAATTGGATCTTTAATTGGCTTTAAAGTACCAGCACGTGATGGAAAAGGTTTGCAACAACATACTGCTGAATATACCAGCTACATGGATCAAATGTTTGAATTGAGATAAGAATTTATTCGGTGTGAGAATCAGTTGGGGAGAGAGAAGCCCACGGTTTGCTTATCCTAAATTTCTTTTATATATTTAGGATTTGGCAACCGTCTCCGGAATATAAGATAAAATTATATTTACAAGTGAGGAAGGGACGTTGGAGTAATATTGATACTAACAAGCAAAAATGGAAACTGTGTGTGATCTGAAATCAAGAAAGGATGGGGAGGGGAAGCTCAAGTATGACTGTGTTGGAAAGACAGAGTAATTCCCCTTGCCTCTGTTTAAAAACAACAGACAAGGAAAAAGAGACTGGGATTTGTGTGTGCTACTGATGGAATGTAATCTAAGATAAAGTTTAATTGGGCCATACATCTCTTGCTGGAAGGAAAAGAATTTGGGGGCTGTGATAAGAACGCTGCAGAGATTTTGGGAGTTGGAAAGGAGTATTAAACCTTCAGCACATTCGAAAACTGCCCACCTTTTCCTAGGCTGAGGGGGCAATGGCGAAGATCTGCGACATGTTTTACTAGTGAGGCAGAATGGTTTCTAGCAGACTGTCGCCTGTTCCAAGACATTGAAGCAAGAGACGGAGAGATAAGACCTTTGAGAAATTTCAAGATTCAGTTCTGCCCCAAGCCATGATGGGAGAAAACAACAGCTGGGAAGTGAAAAAGGCAAGACCATATATATAGACAGAAGGAATATCCTTGGATACAACAGTTTTCACATGCAGCCAGGCAGAATAAAGATAATAGTTTGAGTTCCTCACGCGAAGCTTTATAAATTTATATATTGTAACATCACGAATGGAAATCATTAATTATGTAGCTTTTGACTAAGGGATTATTATTATAACTGAAATGTAACTGACATTAATTAAGATTATGGAAAGCAGTGATATAAGATCGGAATGCACCCAAACCATGATGCAGGGAGCCACTTTAACTAAAATGTATTAATTGGAAGTTGATTGGCATTTTGATGATTGTATAAAATGGGAATTAATTGTTATTGTTATAATTTGGCTATTATTGGGGGTATATTGGAAAATTAATTTCTTTAAACAAACAAACAAACAAAAACTGACACAACTTTGTAACTCTGTCTATTCCGCTTCTCCTACTAAACCGCATCACTGTACTATTGCCAGATGAAAGTCGAGAGGGGGAGAAGTTAATAGACAGTTCACAGGGGAAGAACCGCCTCTTGTTGTTCTGCCAGGTGCGGATTCCCTTTAGGGGGGAAACAGTGTCCTTGTGACATCTCAAAAAAGACTTATCAACTGAAACTGCTTTATTGATTGGTACTATTTTACTCTCTTGTTTTCCAAGCAGCAGACTTTATTTTCAATATCAGACTGAACCCAAAGTGGGCTCACGAATGGTTCCTCAACATCCTGGGAAAAAGTGACAAGTGGGATGCCACAAGTTTTTCTCCTGCGTTTGTTCTTCAACATCTTTGTAAATCACTTGGATGAAGGAATTGAGAGAACGCTCATCAAATTTACAAATGACACCAAACTCGGAGAAGTAGCCAATGCTGCAGAAGACAAAATCGGGATTCCAGAGGACCTTAACAGATTAGAGAACAGGGCTTAAACTAACAGAATGAATTTCAGTAGGGACAAATGTCAGGTTCTACACTTACAGGTAGGTAGCCGTGTTGGTTTGCCATAGTCAAAACAAAATAAAATAAAAAATTCATTCCAGTAGCACCTTAGAGACCAACTGAGTTTGTTCTTGGTATGAGCTTTCGTGTGCATGCACACTTTCTTCAGATACACTGAAACGGAAGTCACCAGATCCTTAAATATAGTGAGGGAGTGGGGAGAGGTATTACTCAGAAGGGTGGTGGGAATGGTTCTACACTTAGGCAGGAAAAACCAGCTGCACAAATATAAGACGAGGGGACACCTGGCTTGCAAGTATTACATGTGAAAAGGATTTAGGGGTCTTAGTAGATCACAAGCTTAACATGAATAAACAGTGTGATCTGCTCTGCTCTATGTCTTGTCTCCTTGCTAGTTAGAATGAAAGACCAGAATCCTAGTGAAATCCAACCTGGAACAACTCCAGGCACTCCTTTTGGGTTATTATGCTCAGGTAGCTCTTGCCTTGTTGTTGTTGTTGTTGTTGTTTTTAAAAAAATCCTCTTTTGCTGGGCATTCAGCCAAAATTGCAATTGATAGTGGCAGGTGGATATGGGGACTGGCATTTTCTCTTTGCTGAAAGCAGCTTACACTTAAATAGGAGGCAAGACGCACAATGTTTCTTATGAAACAGGGAACAATAAAAATACTGTTAAAACTCCTTGCTCTGGAAGAGAGCAGCGAGCAATTTATTGTCGGGGTTTTTTTGGGGGGGGGGGGGAAATGAACAGTATTGATTTAAACTTTTCATTTATGCATGAAGCAACTATTGCAAAAGTATCATTTCCTCATGTTCAAGGAACCTTTCAAAATAGCAGCCACATATATCATTTTTATCTTGCCTTGGTCTGACCTTTCTATACCACCTGCTAGTTTGGTCTTACCGTGACTGTAAATTTAAGTTAGGAGAGAAAGAGTAAATAAAAACTGCTCATTTAATTGGGGTTGGGCTGATTATATCTTTATTTGTTGCTTGGTTCATTATTTCTGGCAAACTTTTTTATTATTGCTTCTAACTGTTTGGCATTGCCTTCTCTCAGTTGACTTCACTTGCCCTCAGTAATGATGACTGCCTTCCCCAACCTGATGTCTTCTCTCTCTCTTTTTAAAACACTTTATTATTTTTTTAAAAAAACATTCACACAATTCACACATCCAACACATCCAACAAATATTACTACAATATTACAAAATTACAAAAAGCTTCAAAAAACAAAAACACAAAACAAAGAAAAACAAAAAACAAAAACAAAACAAAATAAAACAGAGCAAAACAAGACAACACAAAAAGTCAGCATTGTTTCCAAAATTTAAAACCTACTTGTTGTCAAACAAAAGGACTTCAAATTAACATCGCTGTATTTGTTAATTTTTACCCAAATTCCCTTCTTTTATTTCTTAATTTACTCTGGTTTAATATCTTATTTGGTTCAGTCTAATTCTGCTAATTGGAACTTTCCTATACCATTATTCCCCATATACTTCTTAAACAGTTCCCATTCTTTATGGACTTTTTATTTTGATTGTTCTCTTACCCTTCCAGTAGCTTTTGCTAGCTGAAGATATTCCATCATTAAATTTTGCAAATCTGTAATATTGGGCAGTATCTTATTTTTCCAAATCCTGGCTATTAAAACTCTGGCTGCCGTTATCCCATACAATAGTAACATTCTTTTTGGTTCTTTCAATTCGTTTGGCACAATACTTAACAAAAATATTTCTGGCTTTTTCTTAAAGGTACATTTTAACAATTTTGTCAATTCATCATATATATTATTCCAAAATGTGCCAACTTCTGTACAGTGCCACCACATATGCATATAGGTTCCCTTCTCCTTCTCACATCTCCAACAAATGGGTGATCTGTTTTTATACATTTTAGAAAGCTTTTCTGGTGTTTGGTGCAACCTGTACATCATTTTAAGAATGTTCTCTCTCAGGGAATAACAAGCAGTAAATTTTATATCCACCTTCCATAACTTTTCACATTGTTCCATCAAGATGTTATATCCTAGGTCTTGCGCCCATTTTACCATTGTTGATTTTACTTGTTCCTCCTTAAGATCCCATTCCAATAAAAGGTCATACATACCGGTACGTGAAATGTATTTTCCTTTACTATACACTAGCTCTTTTTCAAACTTGGATCTTTCTTTTGCAAGGCCCAATTTTTTATCCATTATGAATCTTTGGTGGATTTGATGGTATTGTAGCCAATCCGACAAATGACCTTTAATATTCTCATATTTCTTTAAAGACCACTCCTCTTGTTGTTTTTCTAATAACATATAATATGTAGCCCATGTTCCCTCCATATTTGTTTTCCTTATTGTGATAACCTCCACTGGTGAGGTCCATAGGGGGATTTTAGGTTCCAAAATTCCTTTATATTTTACCCAGATGTTATAAAGTGATTTTCTTATTAAATGATTTAGATTTCCCAACCTGATGTCTTCTCATTAACCTCTGCTAACACAGCCAGTGTTCAGGAATCATGGGAGCTGTAGTTCAACAAGAACAGGAGTAACACAAATGGATTAAGGCAGCCCTGCTCATAACTATGACTGAGAGGAGTCAACCACATGAGTAATCCAAGGATGAGGGCAGGGAGTACACAACCCAGGGGAAAGATACCACTGTTAAAACTGCAAACAAACAAAAAGTATGTTCATTGGGAAATATTTGCATTATAATGCTGGTGAATGTCCGTGAGGATTTTTTTTTAAGCCTCAATTTTGCTGCAGAAATATGGAGAACAGTATTTAAGTTCAGAAAAACAAGAAACTGGGAGAACTGAATTTGACAGATCTCTCTGTCCCCATTTTGTATTGATTGGATCTTAATTCAAGGGACACTCTTGCAAGTAGACGCAGGGGATATAGATATAATTCAGCTCACCTTTAAATGTAAACCTACCTAATCCAAACATTCTGAAACAATAGAGGTTGGGGACACTGGAGGTTTCTAAACAGAGGTTGGATGGCCATCAGAGATAGATGCTTTAGTTGATATTCTTGGATTGCAGGGGGTTGAACTAGATGGTTCTTGGGCTCCCTTCCAACTCAAAGAGTCTATGATTGTAATATGTGAAACAAGACACAATCATACTCCAGAATTCTCATTTCTCCAGATTTTAATGCAGTTCTGCAGCTAGGTGAATCATAGAATTGTAGAATTGGAAGGGACCACAAGGATCATCTGGTCCAACCTCTTGCAATGCAGGAATCTTTTTTTGCCCAACATGGGGCTCAAACCCACGACCTTGAAATTAAGAGTCTCATGCTTTACCAATGGAGCTATCCATCTGGTAGTGTGTACGAAAAGCAAAGTGTGCTTGTAAACGGATATATTAGTGAAAAATGTGTTGTTTTAGGGGGGATTGCACTGCAAAACTATGCAGAATTGCATATAAAAATCTGTAGAACGGGAGAAAATTCAAGTGAAAATGAGGGCAAATTTTCATGAGGACTTAAAACGTATTGCAAAAACGATGCAAAAATCCGGAGTCCTGAAGATTGGAAAGATGGGAAGCTGAAAGAAACAGAAATTGAGAGAGTTTCCCATTCCAAGGTGAGACACAACCTATACCAAAGACTTTGTGGGGAGGAGAAGTTCATGTGGGATGACGTGGAAGCAGGTGATCCTTTAAATACTATGGTCCCAATCCATGCAGGGGCAGAGATGAAGATTCCAAATGGATGACAATCAGGCAACATGAGAACCAGCCCTTTGAACTAGGTGGAGAAAGAAGGAAAAGCCATGCACCTGACTTAACCTGATGAAACTAATTATTGGGGGTGAGAGAGGAGACCTCCTCCTTTGCTGTTTGGTCATGTCTTGGAGAAGCACGACTCAACGTCCTTCAAGTTAAATCCCTACTCAAAATGTGCTCAGGGGTACATTGTTCTTTCATTCTATCTGGTTTTCTTCCCTTCCACCTGGTTTCTCTCACTGGTAGATCCAGTGGTTCAAGTCAAGGGCAAAGAAGAATCACAGAATTGTAGGGTTGGAAGGTAACTCAAGGGTCATCTAGTCCAACCCCCTAAAAATGCAGAATCTGTCTTCCCACCATTGGTCTACAAGACTGAATCCCTCCCCAACTGGTTTGTTGCAATTGCAGATTGTTGTCTTTTTTCTCCCACTGTTGTTTCTCACTAGGTTCTTTTGCTCACAGCACACTTCCACCAAACAAACAAAAGCAATAATTATTCACAATTCTTAGTCGGTCACTTGATGCAGCATTCACAAATCTGTTCATTCAACTGCAGACAATAAATATTTTCCCAATATGTGCCATGACCTTAATGAGACCGGTTTTTTTTGCACAGCGGAGGAAATGGGGAGGGGTATAATGGTGTAATTACGCCGGCTTTGTTTTGTGTGGGATGATCTGGCACCGTTCAGATGCAACACGAGCCCCTTGTATATAATAGAGCGCATATATCATTCACGAGCGCCCAGTGGCTTTCGTTCTCACTCGTTCGGAATGACAGCTTCGGAAAACAAGACTGCAGCCGGCGCCGTGCTTTTGAGTCTGGCTGTGGGCCAGATTCCCAGAAGGAAGGGAAACTCTGAACAATACCACCCTGAAAAAGAAAAAGAAAGGGGAAAACAACAACAACAACAACAACAACAACAACAACAACAACAACAACAACGGCACACATTAACATCAAACTCAAGGCAACAGATGTGAATTTGACTCAGCAAAACTGCTGCGAATGTCCATATTGTTTTACTTCCCATTTCTTCTTAGAGGAAATATGGTTTACTATGGCAAACCTCAGAACTGGACGAGGGTGGGAGGAGAGGGCTCAGATGCATAGGAGAGCAGGGCACCTATACATTTGCCACAAAAAATTCCCAATCTTACTGCTAGGATATCATGATAAATGAAGTTACGAGCTAACATTCCTCTGGGGGCTCTTCCACACACCCCTTTTGTTGTGCATCCATCATAATTTGTGTTCATGAAAGTATTGGGGCAGTTATATATGATCTCACTTTCAACACTGTTTGTGCTTGCAAACGTTTTGGGGCAGATATTGTGCTTTATTTCCAAGCAGTGGGTGCTCAATTGCTTCCTCCTGAAATCTTGTAAGTTTTTCTACCGCAAATGGTCTGAGGGATTGTCCTGCTTTTGTTGCATTCTAGTGCTGGTAATACAGGTGAATGATGTGTAGATAGCCCAGTATAAATCCACCACCAATGTATTGTTATTGCATCTATGACATGTTACAGGTCACACACACACACACATCCCTGAGCCCAGAAGCACTGCCAGGACCTGGTTGTATCTGGAAATGGATTCTCCTTATTAGCAGAAGACCCCACTGTGGATGCCAGCATGAACCAACCAAGGGAGAGATGGAGTGGAAGAGGGAATCTCACTCAGCACTTACTCTAGACAACTCTGCTCCCGCAGATGCCTCAGCATGTCAGGAAAGCCAGGAGCCCATATTGCCAACATCTTCTGACTAGATCATGCTTCCACCAAAGATCCCAGTCCAAAACCACAAAAGCAACTGTCCTACCCCACCTTGGAGCCAACAGGTGTTAAATCAGATAAGACCCCATTTGAGTATTGGAGATTTTCTCCAGTGGCAGAAGAGCTCACGTAGACTGAGCTGCAGCCTTATTTAACCCTCACTCTAGCATTTTCTGTTGCTGAAGCAACATTTGTGCCTCCTGTGCCTGTGTGTGTCTCCACTTGAAACTAAATAGAAAATTCTTTTCAGTAGCACCTTAGAGACCAACTGTGTTTGTTCTTGGTATGAGCTTTCGTGTGCATACACACTTCTTCAGATACACTGAAACAGAAGTCCAGAAGTTCTATTTTGTTTCAAAACAGAAGTTCTATTTTGCTTCGACTAGAGAGCCAGTGTGGTGTAGTGGTTAAGAGCAGTAGACTCATTATCTGGGGAACCGGGTTCGCGTCTCCGCTCCTCCACATGCAGCTGCTGGGTGACCTTGGGCTAGTCACACTTCTCTGAAGTCTCTCAGCCCCACTCACCTCACAGAGTGCTTGTTGTGGGGGAGGAAGGGAAAGGAGAATGTTAGCCGCTTTGAGACTCCTTCGGGTAGTGAAAAGCGGGATATCAAATCCAAACTCTTCTTCTTCTTCTTCTTCTTCTTCGACTATGGCAGACCAACACGGCTACCCACCTGTAACTCCACTTGAAACTGTCCATGGTCCTGCCTGAACTTGGAGCTGTCCAGGGTCCTGAAAGCTTAAAAGAACTGACACCCAGGCTTGAACAACCTTGCAGTTGTGACCATGCCTGGAACAGAACAGGCTGTGATGATAATAATTGTTTCCAAAGGTAGCGTATTCACACACACACACACACACACACACACACACACACACACACACACACCATTTGAGCGCTTTGCCTTGTTGGCAGTTTCTTGGTCATTGCGTTTTCAACTCGTGACAAATACCAAATGTCATAAGGCTGGCAATGATCAAACGCCACCAAAGGTTTAGAGTTCACTGCCCAATATGGAATACCACTTCATATCCATGTATTAACTACTGTCAAACACTTGAGTCTACACTTGAACTTTTCGCGTCATATGTTTTAGAATGAAACATTTGAGAAATGTAATTGCAGCATAAAATATCCAGCGCTGCGTCTTGGGATCTGTTTTTTCCTAGATAAAATCTCACTAACCATCTATTTACAAACCCTTAAGACAGGATTGTTTTCCAATCTGTTGCACAAAATGAGGTTTTTATCTGGGTAAATCCCAACATTTGTTCAATTACACAATATCCTTTTTATTTACTTTTTATTTTATTGATTTGTTAACAACAACAAATGCAAACATAACATATTATGTATTCTATATTATATAATTATAACATATTATAACACACACACACACACACACACACACACACACACACACACACATGTAAACAAAGCATCACAGCCTGGAAGGACAAATATACAAAGATACAATACAGCTCCAAAGGTATAATAAAGTATCAACTCATACAAAGACTCCCTCTACAAATAATAAAGATTTATAAAAATGAAAGCATTTTCCACCTGTGAGTTCCATCATTGAGAATAAAGGTTCACTATAGTCTTAAATGAGCCAGACATTTGCATATATTGATGGCACTGAGTGGCCATGTGCCTCAATATTTGTGTTAGAAATAAAATCAGGCCACATGGGGACAGGGAAAAGTTCATTCATACTCTGCCCACACAATTCCTGGTTCAAATGAAGCCCAGAGAAAAGGACTAAAAGACCAAGGGTGCCAACAACATTCACTGATCTTAAGCTCAGGCAAAACTTTCAAGGGCTTGTGAAGCCCACCACATATAGATAAAAGGTAAAGGTAAAGGACCCCTGGACGGTTAAGTCCAGTCAAAGACGACTATGGGGTGCGGTGCTCATCTCGCTTCTAAGGTCGAGGGAGCTGGTGTTTGTCCACAGACAGCTTTCCGGGTTGTGTGGCCAGGAAGACTAAACCGCCTCTGGCGCAACAGGACACTGTGATGGACGCCAGAGTGTACCTGTTTATCTACTCGCACTGGTATGCTTTTGAACTGCTAGGTTGACAGAAGCTGGGACAGAGCAACAGGAGCTCACCACCACTGTGTGAATTTGAACTGCCAATCTTCTGATCGGCAAGCCCAAGAGGCTCAGTGGTTTAGTAGTAAACTTTAACAAGTCCCCCAATTCTTCTCCAGCTCAGAGTTAAATCAAGGCCAGAGAAGAATTCCCAGCTGATGCCCCCAGCACCCCCAAACTTCTCTTCATCACCCAACATCCCAATCCCTCTTCCCTTTCAATCTGACTCATCCATCCTAGGCATCAGTTGTGAAGGTGTGTCAGAGGGAGATTTGATCTCGCTGTCCCATTCTATGGCAGAGGACGTGTGCCTTTCAGATGGAGTCAGGGTGTGTGTTTCTGCTGGAGCTGACCTGAAGCAGAGTTTTAACAAAACAGTCATATCACACTTAAAAACAACAACCCCACACACCTCAGCTGTTGGATGCATTTGGGATAGAAACCTGGCCATATCCGAAAATTCAAGATTTTTAAGCAGCTCCTATGATTGGCATTTGGATAGGCATTAGATTTCACCGGCGTTTTTTTTAACAGTCTGCAGAGTGAGTGAATCCACACAGCTAAGCCTAATAATTTCTGAGGACACTGCTGAGTTTCTGCAAGCACTCTGTTCCAGCGTGTGACAAATGGGAATTGTGTGGGCTTGTTTTCGAGGCTGGCATTTGAGAAAGAGAGAGCAGGAGATTCCACTAGACCTGGATGAGAAAATGCAAGGAGGCTGCATAGCAGGTAACTGGGAGCTGATCAACCTACTCTGGAGCCAGATTTCTGCACGACAGCTGAAAATTTTGGGTGGAAGAGGCCAGTCAGGCATTCTCATCCTTTCTCAGGGCCAAACTGTATGGGATGGAATTAGCTGCCCTTGTATTGCATGTGTCCGTCATATGCATATAGAAGGTAATGGGTCTAATTTTCACAAGAAAATATGCTCATGAGTAGGACCAAACTAAAACACCTCTCCTCTCCAGTGAAGGCCTGCCTCCATCTACCCCACACCTGCCTGCCTTCTGGCTTGTAAGCAGTCCAGGGTCAGTGGCATGGCTGTCAATTTTTCCATTTTCTTGCGAGGTATCCTATTCAAAATAAGGGAATTTCCCTTGAAAAAGGGGGAAAGTTGACAGCTATGGTCAGTGGCCTTGACTGTCAGCTTCCTGCTGCTCCTTCGTCTCAGTGTTGTCCTTGCAGAACTCAGCAGGGTGGAGGATGGGGACAAGCTAGAATTGATTGACATGGGTTCTGGCTCAACCTTCTTCTGGGCCCCCTGTCTCCTGCCCCACCAATCCCAATGGGCACCAGCCACCACTGCTCCTCTCCCTCTTTACCTCTGGAGAGCCAGTGTGGTGTAGTGGTTAAGAGCGGTAGACTCATAATCTGGTGAACTGGATTTGCTTCTCCGCTCCTCCACATGCAGCTGCTGGGTGACCTTGGTCTAGTCACACTTCTTTGAAGTCTCTCAGCCCCACTCACCTCACACAGTGTTTGTTGTGGGGGAGAAAGGGAAAGGAGAATGTTAGCCGCTTTGAGACTCCTTCAGGTAGTGATAAAGCGGGATATCAAATCCAAACTCCTCTTCTCTTCTTCTCCCTGTGCTCCTTCATCACTGACAGCCTTGGTCCTGCCTGGATCAAAGAAGTGGAGTTCAGCTAGGTCAGTTTCCCCCTTCCTGGTGCCCTCGCTCTCCGTATCCACTTCCACAGTTGTCGGAGCCTGTCTCTGACACTTCCACACTGCCCACCCCGGCACCCTCATGGAGAATAACCGTGGCTTTGCAGAGGAGGATGTTCTGCTGGCCCAACCCACCTTTCAGGGGGCAGATACGTCTTCCCCTTCACCTAGATCCAGGAGGGACCAAAGGAGGAAGAAACAGATGAATGCCTACTAGGCATAGCGAGAGATTTCAGAAACGCTTCCTGCACAAAAATGCATAGGATAGCAAGGTATGTGTGATGCCTATGCAACAACAGCAGCAAGAATGTTATTGGCACAGAAATGGAAGCAAGAAGAATTACCGACAATGCAGGAATGGCAGACAAAATGAATGGACTACGCAGAATTAGATAAGATGACAGGAAGAGTTCGAAACCGGCGGGACCAGGAATTCCTGAAGGATTGGACTAAGTATGAGAAATATTTGAAAGAGAATTGTAAACAACAAATCATGCAAGAAGTTTTGTAAGGTTAAATTTAGGAAATATTATGGAAATAACCTTGGATGGCAATAATTAATTGTTGTGGTTAAAAATAATAGTGAAGTTGGAAATACAATAAGAAATTAGAAAATTTGAAAATCCTGAGAAGCGGTTGAGGGAAGTAAAAAATATGTATAAGAGATGAATAAGAATGGATGTTTAAAAGAATGTATGTAAAATTCAATAAAAAAATTTTTTTTTAAAAAAGGAATATGTGATGCCTAAAGCCTCTAGGATGAATTATGAGTGTTGCTTGCAGTGCCTTAAACCAGTCTTTTGCGTATGCATCACAGGAACCTAAACAATCAAAGCCTTTGGAAGGAATCCTCGTCCAAGTCCTTAGAATCATAGAATCATAGAGTTGGAAGAGACCACAAGGGCCATCCAGTCCAACCCCCTGCCAAGCAGGAAACACCATCAAAGCATTCCTGACAGATGGCTGTCAAGCCTCTGCTTAAAGACCTCCAAAGAAGGAGACTCCACCACACTCCTTGGCAGCAAATTCCACTGCCAAACAGCTCTCACTGTCAGGAAGTTCTTCCTAATGTTTAGGTGGAATCTTCTTTCTTGTAGTTTGAATCCATTGCCCCGTGTCCGCTTCTCTGGAGCAGCAGAAAACAACCTTTCTCCCTCCTCTATATGACATCCTTTGATATATTTGAACATGGCTATCATATCACCCCTTAACCTTCTCTTCTCCAGGCTAAACATACCCAGCTCCCTAAGCCGTTCCTCATAAGGCATCGTTTCCAGGCCTTTGACCATTTTGGTTGCCCTCTTCTGAAGTCCTTGTTCTTCAGCAACTGGGAGCCAGGACATATACCTACCCTGGACCCCATGGCCAAAATGGCTCTGGGGGCCAAATGGGGGTGACCTGGTAGGCCAGAGTTTCCTCAAAGGCGATAAATAGTTAAATAAGCACACCAGAAACAGTATTATGTGTACCCTTTCAATTGAAGGGAATACATTTCAAATTAGGACATTTCCTCCAGTACCACCTAAAATGGTGCACCCAACACACAGTCACATCATTCTCCAAGGTGTGCTGATTAGCTCTGCCTGAAGGACCATCAACCAGAGAATCTTACCGTGTTGACTTCAAATGCTAGGTAAAGCGTGACTTTTCAGAATGATGAAAGGGAGTTTTGTCTCAAAGGCGCTTGGACATCAAAATTGCAGGGGGTGACCAAATTGCAGTTAAGAGCCACCTTGATGGCTCCATGGCCTATTTTAAGAAAATGGGGCTCTCCAAATGGGCCGAACACAGCCGAGAGCGAGTTGTCAGGTCCCCATTTGCTTAAATGTCTCCCCATTTTCTTTTGGTTTCTCCGGGGCTAATGGAGGAACGGAAAATGCGAAGAGGAGACATTACAGCTTCAATAAAGACTAGATGTAATGGCTTTGAGGGAATTTACTATTTGTTCCCAAACTTAAAAGGATGAATGCTGAAGCACTGGAAGATGATTGGTCTGCACGATGTTCTTTTGCTTAAAGAGCAGATTAAAGAACACCTCGTAAGAGCTGGAATCAGATTGTTATCCTCCCTCAGCATCCTCTCTCAGCATCCTGGGAATGTTAACGTCTTTGCTTGGTCCTACAATTCCCATCAAACTGATGGGAGTTGCATAGCCCCACTGGACGATACCACATTGGGGAAGTCTGGGTACTCCCACACTAAATCTCTTCCCCCCCCTTATTTTTTTAGCTATTATTGTTAGTAATTGTAAACCACTCTGTGATGTTCTGTTTCTGTTTCTGGTTGTTATGTTTATGGGCTTAAAGCAGAAATAAAATTAGTTGAGTTGAGTTCCCACCCACCCCTTACAAGTGTTGAATATGTATTATGTGGGACCTGTCACAATGCCAGTTAGGTAGATTCACAGAATCAGAGAAATGTAGACTTGTAGACTAGAAAGGGAACCCAGGGAACCAAGGGAACCCCTGCAATGCACGAATCACAGCAAAATAATCCCTGACAGATGGCCATCCAACCCTAGTTTTAAAAACTTCAATGAAAGAAAGTCCACCACCTTCTGAGGGAGTTTGTTCCACTGCCAAACAGCTCTTACTGTCTGAAAGCTTTTCCTGATGTTTAGTCGGAATCTCCTTCCTTGCAACTTGAAGCCATTGGTTCGGGTCCTACCCCCCCCCCCCATGGCAGGAGAAACCAAGCTTGCTCTCTCTCCCATATGGCAGCCCTTCAGATATTTGAAGATGGCTATTGTTATCTCCTCTCAAGTCTCCTCTTATCCAGGCTAAACATACCCAACTCCCTCAATTTTTCTTCATAAGGCTTGGTTTCCAGACCTTTCATCATCTTTGTTCCCTTCATTTGCACATGTTCCAGCATGTCAATATCCTCCTTAAATTGTGGTGCCCAGAACTGGACATAGTATTCCATGTGCGGTCTGACCAAGGTGCTGTTACTTTTCCCAGATCTGGACACTATACTTCTGTTGATGCAGCCTATAATAAGAGTAGTGATTTTTGCTGCTGCATCACACTGTTAAGATGTGTTAAACTTGTGGTCTACCAATGCCCCCAGCGGCGGCGTGCCCAAGGGCAGGCCGAGCCACCCATAGGAGCGGGGTGAGGGTGGGACGAGCTGCCCATGGGGTGGGGAGCACTGCGGGGCCTCTGGAGTCTGCCTGCCTCCTCCCACTCAGCCGCCCTACCGCTGGGTGGGAGGCAGTGGGCACACCGTTTGGGCAGCACAGAGCCTGCATGCACCCAAGCCACCGCATCTCTCACAGAAGACGCATGGCTCAGGCTCGCTGCAGGCCCCGCAGTGAGTGCCGCCCTGCATTTTGTCACCTCCCTCAGTGGTGACACCCACCACGCCCTTCTTCCTCCGCCCCTGAATCCTTTCCCCATGTACTGCCGACAAGTCAGGTGTTTCTCGTCCTATATTTGTGCATCTGGCTCTCAGAATGTCACCAAATTTCTCCCCCATCCATGAGCACAAATTTTGTCTCTTGGGTACGACGCTGTGCCCGTGAGACCTGGCCCCTCTGAGGAGTTTTATATTCTCCTCTCCTACTGTGTTTTAACATGCATCTGCATAAGGATGCCTGATGCACTCAGGAGATGAGATCCACTCTCCACTGGCTGAGGAAAGACAAAGAGAAAAGGAGGGGGCAGATGGATTCTTTGAAGCACATATTGATGTCTCCTAGGCGACCCTTTGCAAAGATTGCCACAGCTAATTGGCTTTGCTGCAAATATTTACAACTGCAGAAAGATATCTGGGGGGCTGAAGAAAGCTAGGCCTGGTTGCCCAGACTCCTGCCTGCTATGCTTTGGCTTCTGGGAAGTGTTAATGGGTTGTTGACAACTCAGGCACTTGCCGAAGAAGGTTTTCCAGTTAAAGAGTTGAGGCCAATTAAAAACCTGCAGCGCTTCGCCTTCGTTTTCGTGTCACATTTGTAATCCATGCCCTTTTCTCTCTCATCTCCTTTGTGTCCCTTATTCCAGAAGCACATCTGATGTGACAGGGGCCTAGTGTAGGGTTACCAGACCTCCCCAGTTCCCGGGGGCAGTTCCCGGATTTGCACATCTGTCCCCAGACAAATTCTGTCCCCGGAATGTCCCCAGATTTGCAAATCTGTCCCTGGGAAAACGTGGCAGTGGCAGCCTCAGCAGCCCAGAGCCAGCCTGGTAGCGCAGTTGGATCTGGCTGGCTTCAGGAGCTGCTCGCTGCCATGGCGCCCACCATTTTTCCTTGCCAGAAGTCCCCATATGATGTGTTGTGCACAAAACATATTATATGGGGACTTCCGGTGAGGAAAAATGGCGGGCGCCACTGCAGCGAGCGGCAAGCAGCAAGCAGCTCCTGAAGCCAGCCGGAGCCAACTGCACTACCAGGCTGGCTCTGGGCTGCTGACTGCCACTGCCCCCGCCACTGCTGAAGGGGAACCAGGGTCGTCCGATGGTACAGATCTCCTGCCCCTTTCCCCCTTTGTTTTGACTGATTGGGGGAGGCTTGGGAGTTGCAGCTGGCCAGCCGTTGCCCAATTTTTAAAAATCTCTACGAATTTATGTTTCACAAGGTGTGAAAGAAGGGCTTTGCACCTTGCCTGGCAAAGAAACCGTGCACCTTGCGCCCCTCCTGGGCAACGGCCGCCCGCCTGCCCATGACTCCGGAGCCTCCCCCGATCTGTCAAAACAAAGGGGGCAGGAGATCAGGGAAGGCTCAGGAGTCACGGGTGGGTGGTACGCCATTGCCCAGTTTTTTAAAAACTCTGCACCTTAAAAGAAGGGCTTTGCACCTTTATACAATATGCATGTGTGCTTGGGCCCAGGGTCTTTTGCCTCAGCATCCCCACTACTGACTCCCTGTTGCTACTCAGCTTCCAAAAAAAAAAAAAAAAGTGTCCTCGGATTCATTGAAAAAAAAATCTGCTAACCACAGATGGTGACAGCAGTCACGAAATTAGAAGACGCCTGCTTCTTGGGAGAAAAGCAATGACAAACCTAGACAGCATCTTAAAAAGCAAAGACATCACCTTGCCGACAAAGGTCCGTATAGTTAAAGCTATGGTTTTCCCAGTAGTAATGTACGGAAGTGAGAGCTGGACCATCAAGAAGGCTGATCGCCGAAGAATGGATGCTTTTGAATTATGGTGCTGGAGGAGACTCTTGAGAGTCCCATGGACTGCAAGAAGATCAAACCTATCCATTCTCAAGGAAATCGGCCCTGAGTGCTCACTAGAAGGGCAGATCCTGAAGTTGAGGCTCCAGTACTTTGGCCACCTCATGAGAAGAGAAGACTCCCTGGAAAAGACCCTGATGTTGGGAAAGATGGAGGGCACAAGGAGAAGGGGACGACAGAGGATGAGATGGTTGGACAGTGTTCTCGAAGCTATCAACATGAGTTTGGCCAAACTGCGGGAGGCAGTGAAGGATAGGTGTGCCTGGCATGCTCTGGTCCATGGGGTCACAAAGAGTCGGACATGACTGAACGACTGAACAACAACAACCACAGCCTAGTGTCTTGCGCATAACCCCTGAGAGAGATATGGTACATGTAGGACCTTAAGGCTTTGAGCTGACGCACAGGGAACATTTAATCCTGTGCTGTGGCAGAGTAGAGAGGGACAGGAACAAAGCACCGCCAATGGTATTGCGGCAAGGGAGAACAATGGCATCCCCTTGGGTGCTGCTTGCTAACCTCCTGCATGCCTTTTCTCAGAGGAATATCTCAGGGTACACTCTGAAGGCACATGAGGCCACCGGGTTCCTATAGCTGAGCATGTCTGCTTCTTGCAGTGATGCTCCTCAACCTAGATGGTTTTAAAAGAGGATTTAGACAACTCCATGGAGGAGACGGCTATCGCTGGTGCCTAGCCATGATGACTATGCTCCGCCTCCACAGTTGGAGGCAGCAATGCTCCTGAATACCTGTTGCTGGAAACCACAGGAGGGGAGGGGACTCTTGTGTTCAAATCCTGCTTGAGAGTTTCCCATGGTGAGAACAGGATGCTGGGCGAGAGGGGCTATTGGTCTGATACTGTCTTGGATAGATGCACTCATTTTCTGCCAGAGAGTCACATGCACATACAGGTGAAACTCAAAAAATTAGAATATCGTGGGAAAGTCCATTTATGTAAGCAATTGTTTCCATTAGCTACTGGAGTTTAATATATGAGATAGACTCATGACATGCAAAGCGAGATATGTCAAGCCTTTGTTTGTTATAATTGTGATGATTATGCCATACAGCTGATGAAAACCCCAAAGTTGAAATTGTTAATTTGGGGTTCTCATCAGCTGTACGCCATAATCATCACAATTATAACAAATAAAGGCTTGACGTATCTCGCTTTGCATGTCATGAGTCTCTCTCATATATTAATTTCATCTTTTAAGTTGAATTACTGAAAGAAATGAACCTCTCCACGATATTCTAATTTTTCAAGTTTCACCTGTACATCTTTTGGGGTTCTGTGATGGAAGAAAGCTTCAGAAAGGCTTTTGGAACATTTTTTTAAAAAGAAAGAAAATCTGCTTTTATCAATATGTTATTGAAGTATTACGGTTATTTCTATAGTATTGTGCTGTTATGTCGTATTCAAATAAATAAATAGAAACTCCTCCAACTTCTGCCCCCTCTTCACCATTTTCCCAGCTGTTCCAAGGTGTCTAGCATCCGCTATCAAAACCCAATTTGACATTTACCAAGGCACAAAAGCAATGGGTCTGTTGTTCCATTCGCTTGCGGTACGAAAGATTTAATGAGCACCAATTATAGGTCACATGAAATGAGGCATCTCCAGTAGAAAGAGGGTCATCACTCTCTGACTGTTTTTCCAAAATCATTAAAAAAAAATGTCCTTTTACAAAAGGAGATGACCTTAAAACACCTTCTTCATGACAGCCTTGTGGGGATAGCCAGCAGATGGGACGACCAGTAATCCCGGAGTTCCTGCTCCCACTGCGTCGTGAAAGGGTCCACTGGCTATGATCTGAAGGTAGTTGTTGTGAGTTCTGAAGGTTACTGAAGGTTTCCGAAGGTATCTGAAGGTTCCGAAGATTCCAGAGGTCTCCGGATACAAAGATAGGCTAAGCTAGGTAGCGGCCAAAACTTAGAAGGCCAAATAAAAGTTTTTGAAATAAAAGAAATAAAAACTAAGAGACTGCAGTCAATGGTGAAGAAGCTCTCAACTGCTCTGTGCGGCTGGTTTTGCTTTCGGTTTCTCTCTGGCTTGTCTCGCACTGATGTTCTCTCTGGCTTGTCTCGCGCGCTCTCCACACATGCTACAGAGAGCGGAGGCTATTTATTAAGAAATCTAACATCGTCACAACATTTACAAGAACCAATCACAACCTTGTCTCTATGCTAGTTTCTGGGCGGGAAACTATCAACTGACCGTTACATTGGCTAAATTAGCGAGCTTTGCCCAAACGCGGAGGGATCCATGCAGCAATCTCCCTGCTGGATCCTTTGCCCATCCTTCCTAACGTGGAAGGTTACCTTAAAGTAAACATAAACAAACAGGTGCAGGAGCACCTTAAAAACGTATTCCCACACAGCCTTACTTAAAATCCTGAACGAAAGTTTCTAATGTTTGATGTCGTATTGTGTTTCAGTTTGTTGGAAGTCACCCATATAAATCTATTATTATTATTATTATTATTATTATTATTATTATTATTATTGCAGTCAGGGGCATAGTGCCAATTGCCAGTGTCCAGGAGAGGTGCACACACCTGTACCCCTGGCAAGGATGGGCCGGTGCTTTTCACCCTTTGCTCCCCAGCAGGGGACACCTGGTTCATTCGCCCTTCTGATTATGCACCTGGGGCAACGGCCCCCCTGCCTCTCCATGCTACCCCACTGAGTACAGCATCCTGTTCTCACTATGGCCAACCAGATCCCTCTGGAAAGCCCACAAGCAGGAACTGAGCACGGGAACTCTCTCCTCTCCTGTGGCTTCCAGCAACTGGTATTTAGAAGCATTGCTGTCTCCAATTGTAGAGGCAAAGCATAGACATCATTTGTTGTTGTTGTTTAGTCATTTAGTTGTGTCCGACTCTTTGTGACCCCATGGACCAGAGCACACCAGGCACTCCTGTCTTCCACTGCCTCCCGCAGTTTGGCCAGACTCATGTTGGTAGCTTCGAGAACACTGTCCAACCATCTCATCCTCTGTCGTCCCCTTCTCATTGTGCCCTCCATCTTTCCCAACATCAGAGTCTTTTGCAGGGAGTCTTCTCTTCTCATGAGATGGCCAAAGTATTGGAGCCTCAGCTTCAGGATCTGTCCTTCCAGTGAGCACTCAGGCCTGATTTCCTTCAGAATGGATATGTTTGATCTTCTTGCAGTCCATGGGACTCTCAAGGGTCTCCTCCAGCACCATAATTCAAAAGCATCAATTCTTCGGCGATCAGCCTTCTTTATGGTCCAGCTCTCACTTCCATACATCACTACTGGGAAAACCATAGTTTTAACTATATGGACCTCTGTCAGCAAGGTGATGTCTCTGCTTTTTAAGATGCTGCTATGATATCTATGGGCAAAACTGCTCTCATTCCCCCCCATAAAGAAGTAGTTTATCTCCTTCTCCCTGAAAGCGCTTTTCCTGATGCAACCCTCTGAATCGATGCAGAAGAGATCACTGCTGTCACCCGGATACCATTAATGGGAATATTAGTGCCACCGTTCTGTAGGGCTTCGCCATCGTAGCATCCTTTGATGCATGACAACCGTCTTACCAAGATTCATTAACAGGCCAACCTCGGAGGCAGAAACCGATAAACAAACACTGGTGCCATCTGCCAACCATTTCCCCAATGCGCAAATCATGCGGCCAACATGAAAAATGCTCACAGTCATCTTCTGCCGATGCTGCGGCAGATGCTTGAGGGTGCTTTGAAGTTGGCCAGGATTGTCATCGATGCAAAAGGACCAGAAGATTAACAGGATTAATTGCCCGTCCACTATTTTTTTTTGCAAACTGGTCATATTGTAGGAGCTTGGCTTAGAGATGCTCCAAAATGCTCTCCCCTCTCCAATTTCTCAGCATGCCTTGTTGTGCATGTGGAAAGGAACCAAATTGTGACAGCTGGCCACTCTTTTTCCTGATGATATTTTCTAGTCCCCTTAAGCAAGGACCATCATTTTGATTGCTTTCTCCCACTCAGTTCCCCCACCTGACTCCAGTGTGCATTGTTATGCTGCTAGCTGTCTGCCCACTATTCCTTTGTTAGGCAAATTGCTGGTTGAAAGCCCAGAATGCTTTGCTAATGGAAGCTAATGGCCAGGAGCTTTGTGCCATGTTAAGCACCTGCCACCCGGACCTTCAGGAAAACACTGTTGTGTGGAGCGCACCTGCTCAGTTTTCCAGCATGACAGTCATGTCCACTTAAAGGCTATACCATTCCATCCCCATTCCACCTACCACTTTCTCCTGCCCCATCAGCAATAATAATAATTATTAATAATAATAATTTATTATTTATACACCACCCATCTGGCTGGGTTTCCCTTAGCCACTCTGGGCAGCTTACAATGTATAAAAACATAGTCAAACGTCAAGCATTAAAAACTTCCTGATACAGGGCTGCCTTCAGATGTCTTCTAAAAGTCTGGTAGTTGTTTTTTCCACAGGGCGGGTGCCACCACTGAGAAGGCCCTCTGCCTGGTTCCCAGTAACCTTACTTCTCGCAGTGAGGGAACCAGCAGAAGACCCTCAGAGGAGGACCTCAGTGTTTAGGCTGAGCGATGGGGGGTTGTGTTGTATGGCTGCTGACCATGTTCAGTCTTCGCTGGGCTATTTTTGGGACCTTCCTTTAATGTCCGTCCCCATATTTGGGGGAGGAGGTTCTTCTGCAGAACTTTGGGTTCTCACAAATCTGCTGGTACCTGCCTTATGCATGTGATTGATACATGTTTTGATGATATAGCGACTGGACTTGAAGAATTGAGTTACTGTGTGTTCTGGCTCCCACTCAGCTGTAACAACAGAGCTTCATGCTTAAGCATAAGGAAGAGATAGAATCATAGAATCGTAGAGTTGTAAGGGATCCTGGGGATCAGCTAATCCAGGCTTTCTCAACCTTGGGTCCCCAGATGTTTTTGGCCTACAACTCCCATCATCCCTAGGTAGCAGGACCAGTGGTCAGGGACGATGGGTGTGCTGGCCCCATGAAGCGAGGTCCAAGTCCAGTCCTGGGTCTAGGGGTCCAAAGGAGGTCAGTCCGGTGGGGAGCGAGGCAAGGAGCAGGTCAAGGTCCAAGGCAGGTGCAGGCACAAGGTTGCAGGTCAAGCATACGTTCGCAGCTAAGTTGCTCACGCAACTTGGGCTGGGTCTGGCTGGCTTTTATCTGGCCCTATGCTTAGGGCGGCCCTGATCCTCCGGAGACCCGCCTCTCCTCCGGGCCTGGAGGCGAGCACTCCTCCTGTAGGCACTTAACTCCCTTCGCCTCTCTGCCCTGAGCCTCTGCAGCTCAGGAGAGGCTGGTGGGTTACTGGACCCAGGGGCTGCCTCAGCTTCCTCTGAAGAGGCTGGGAGTGGAGCACCTGCAGGCAATGGGTCCTCCCTCCCATCAGGAGCCAGAGCAGACTCTGCTGATGCCTGCACCTGGGGATCCAGCACAGGTGGGGATCCTTCAGGCTCAAGCCCTGGCCCCGGCTCAGCTGGTTCTGGAGGTGGGGAATCCTGCGCAGGCTGGGATCCCTCAGGTTCAGCATCTGAGTATGACTCCCAGGCCAACACAATGGGAGTTGCAGGCCAAAAACATCTGGGGACCCAAGGTTGAGAAAGGCTGATCTAATCCAACCTCCTGCAATGCAGAAATATGCCACTGTCCCATGTGGGGATCGAACCTGTGACCTTGGTATTATCAGCACCACACTCTAACCAACGGATCTATCCAGATCTTTACTGAGGCAGAGTAAAGGTGGCTTACCAACAGGCAATGAGTCACAGTAGCCTCAAAGCTTGGACTAGGTTATAGAAATGGCGGGACTCACTGGGAAGATTCTGTGGTCTAAATCTAAGTGGTTGAAGATTGAAGAAAGGGGTTCAGAACCACATGGAAGCAATGGAGTTGTCCCAATGGGTTGGCATACCCACCCACCAACTTTTTTATGTAAAAAAAAAAAAGGTTTTTAATGAGTTTTGTAGATCATACAGAAAGGTAAGAGAATCCAGGAACACCAGACACGGCATACATCTGACCTTATAGCACATCAAGGTGAACAGATCAGCTAAGTCATGTTTCACAATCCATTAAAACATAAAGATAATGGATCTTGAATTATGACTTATGCAATGGAAAATATTTATAATTTATTGGACTCCACTATGTTTGGATAGGAAAGGGCTGTCTAAGACAGCATGTTGTTGGAGATTTCGTAAAGATAATGCTTCTTTAAAACACATGTTTTTACAATGCCATTCACTTAGTAAGTTTTGGGGCAATTGCCCTAGACCAGCTTTCACTGAGCTAGTGCCCTCTGGATATTGCTGGATGACAACTTTCATCAGCCCCAACCAGCATGGTCAAATGCCAGAGATGATGGCAGCAGGAGTCCTGCAACCAGGGCCGGCGCATCCATTAAGGCGAACTAGGCAGTTGCCTAGGGTGCCAAAATGGAGGGGGCGCTGGCCAGGCTTGGGCGGGACGGCGGGACAGGCAAGCAACAGCTTCTCCACTACAGCGGAGAAGGTGCTGCTTGCCCCCTACACCACCCCCCGGCTCCCGCTAAAGCAGGCTTTGGTGGGGGGCAGGGGGTGGGACGGGTGAGCAGCAGCTTCTCCGCTATAGCAGAGAAACTGCTGCTTGCCTCTCCACCACCCCCACCCCCCACCAAAGCAGGCTTTGGCGGGGGGGGCAGAAGGTGGTCTCGCCTAGGGTGCAAAAAACCCTAGCACTGGCCCTGCCTGCAACATCTGGACTACATGGAACTTTGGCCCAATCCAAATAGGTTTACATCCATCTAATAGGCAGAACCAGCCTAAGCAGGTTTATTGAGGAAGAGAACCATGCGTCTAGGGGAACACATACCAGCTGCATAAGTTTGGCTACTAGTCATGTTGGCTTGGCAGATAGAGGCAAGAATGTTTCTGAAAACCCAGTTGCCGGAAACCATAGGAGAGGAGAGGGCTCTTGTGCTTGAATCCTGTTTGCAAGTTTCTCACAGGCCTCTGGTTAGCCAATATGAGAACAGGATGCTGGACCAGATGGGCTATTGTTCTGATCCAGAGGTTCTTCTTACGTTCTTACGGAGCCTTAGGTTCATAGCCGACTAAGTCATCCTTGGGACAGACCCGCTGAAGTTGCTCAAGATCATTGATTTCAATGGGCTTGCTCAGAGTTTGACTAACCTTGGACGCCTACCTAAATCTTGAACGTCACACTTTTAAACCTGCCTGAGAATGTCCCTCCCGCTTCCCTGCCGGACTTTGAAAAAGCAACCTTGAAAACTGTAGGAGTTTAACAAGCCATCTGAGCAAAATTCCGAAGCCCTATTAGTTGTGCAGTTTCATTTAAAGTGGTGGGCTTTGGGGAGCCAGTAGAGGAGGAGAAGCAATGGCCAGCATGGCTAATTTGATTAGGGACCATTCCACAATGGTCTTTAAGCGTTGCATGGACATGTTGACGGGCTGATGGGCCCCTTGATCAGAGGGAGATGGAGAATGTGCCCACCCATCTTCTGCGGCTTTTTCCAGTGGCCTTGGGGAATCTTGCATAATTAGACAAGATGCTTCCTGCAGACCAGCGCATCCATTTAAACGGAGAGACTGAGAGTACACATTTCATAAGCCGCAGGAGGGAGATCAGCACAAGCCGAGATGCTGCACATAACCAGCAGGGATCTCATGTCTCTGCTAACTAGGCAACCCTGGTGATAGAACTACAAACCAGCGTTTCTCAAACAACCCTGGGATTCCTTGGAACCCTGTCGAGGGTCTTACAACAAAACACAGCTTGCACACCACGACTGATGTTCCCCTGAGGGGTGCAGACGCTCATCGCGGGAACGTAGGCAGCCTATAAATGTAGCTCTGTCTAGCTCAATACTGTCCGCACTGACTGGCAACAGAGTTTCAGGCAATGGACATTCCCAGGATTGAACCAAATCCCTTCTGCATGCAAAGGAACAGACTTACAATATTCAACTTTAATTCCTTCTGCCTTCCCTTTATAGATAAAAAAAGGTCAGAGCAGACCCCTTACTCCTGCCTTCAGTTCGAGATTAGACCTTGTGCGGTGTGAACCGAAAGGAGTTTACACAGAAGTATGTCCCACAGAAGTCAGTGGGGTTTGCTCCAATTAAAGATCACAGCCTGAGTTCATTTCCCGGACATCATCCTCTAGCCAGATCTGATTGGCTATGGAGCATAACGACATCATCCCATTCATTGCATGATCCCTGATTGGCTTGGCTTACTGATGTGAATATTCTAGAAAGGAGGAAGAAAGCATACCAGTGCAAGTAGATAAATAGTTACCCCTGCGGCAGGAAGGTAAACAGCGTTTCCGTGCGCTCTGGCACTTGTCACGGTCTTCCGTGCACCAGTAGCGGTTTAGTAATGTTGGCCACATGACCTGGGAAGCTGTCTATGGACAAACGCCGGCTCCCTCGGCATGAAAGCGAGATGAGTGCTGCAACCCCATAGTCGCCTTTGACTGGACTTAACTGTCCAGGGGTCTTTTACCTTACCTTTTTACTGATGTGGATGTGCCAGAAAGGGGGAAGAAAGTAAAATAAAATAAAATAAAATAAAATAAAATAAAATAAAATAAAATAAAATAAAATAAAATAAAATAAAATAAAATAAAATAAAATAAAATAAAATAGAAACCCAGGTGCTGAATGATCAGCAATGTGTTCAGGAAAAGCTGAGTTCTGTTGACACAACCTATATATTGTGGAGGGGGACATTTCTCCCCACTGAAATTGTTCTATTCTACCATAGTATTGACACTGAGAAACAGCTGGTATTTTATTCCTTTGGTGGTGGTTGGGTTTAAAACACACACACACAAACACACACACACACATACAACGAACTGGCAGCAAATTTATATTACCACAGCCTCCTTTTTGTGATCCCCTTAGGACCATGCAGTAAAGGCCTGATGGATAGAGATTAATTGCCTTTTAGCTATAATGGCCATTTGAGTCCCTCTGAGGCGAACCTCCACACTTTCTGCTCCGATGTGAGATCTTCGGTGGTTGTAAGCCACTTACCGGTACATCTAACCCAGGGATGTCGAACTCCAAATGGCTTGGAGGACCAGGATTCTACACCGAGCAATCGCCCTCAAGGCAATCATTTCCAACAATCCTTCACTGAAAAAGAGAGAGAAATCAGTGGCTCTGTTGAGGGATGAGCCGGTAGAAGAAAAAACAGCGACAACAGTTAACTTATTTATGGCTATTTATTTGCTTATACCATTTCATCCCTCCTTCCTGGATATAAATGCAAGAACATAAATGACTAACATATTTTTTGGGGGTGGGGCTTTATCTGATTCCCACCCCCTCCTGTTTTCAAACGTTTTTTCAGAAGCCAAACATCTGATATGGTTGTGAGCTATTGTTTCCTGGGCACCTGCACCAATCAGAAGCTGCGCCTTGGTTTTCGAACATTTTGGAAGTCAAACAGACTTCCGGAGCGGATTAAGTTTGGCGCTTTTGATTTTGCTATTTATTTTGCGTTTTTGTTTTTGAGGCTTTTTCGGTTAATTTGTTTTTGTGACTGTGTGGAACTGATTGATTGTGTGACTGCAGAAATGGATAAAAGCTCCCCCCGCCTCCAAACAATGACTATCATCAGTGCAGGTAAGAAACAAAATGTAATTTAAATTTTAATCATCTACAATACTATCTTATTTATTTTGTAGTACAGTACATTGATTATTGCTTTCATTTTATGGATCAATGGTCTCGTTAGATACAGTGGCGTAGGAAGGGCAGGGCGTAGGGGGCGCTCCGCCCCGGGTTCCAGGGGAGGGGGGTGACACTCTCCAGCCCCTCCCCTGCTGCCCGGCACTCCATCCGTGCTTCTTTACAGACTGGGCAGCCCCACGACCCGCCGCATGCTCACCAGCTCACCGCAGGAGCAGCGGCGCCGGCCCAGGTTCATTCAGCTGGTGCTGCTGCTCCCGCAGCGAGCCGGTGAGCAAGGGGCAGGTCGTAGGGCTGCCTGAACCGCTGCTCACTCGCTGGCTCACAGCCTCGCCGGCCAGATCCGCTACACATGCATGTAAATTCCGGGCATGCGCAGTGCATCCGACACACCGTAATGCCCTGCCCCCAGGGGGGTGCCTCCGCGCCGCTGTCCCGGGCAGTGAAGAGGCTTCCTCTGCCGCTGGTTAGACAGTAAGATTTTCCTTATGTTCCTGGCTATATCTGGTCCTGTGGATTTCATCAGGACTGATTCCCAAGCACGAAGTCCTAACCCTCTGCCCTTTTCCCCACTTCCCCAACTCATGTCAATCCAAGCAGGATTATGCAAATGCCTCATATTATGCAAATATCTTAATTTCCATAACGATTCTTAGCACAACGTTTGCCTGTTCGGGTGATGGTGTTTCACTTTGGGGGAGGATGCAGAGAACAGCGCGCTATTTTTTTTTTAAATTAAATTAACCGTGTTCCAAAATAGGAGTGTGGGGGGGGGGGAGTCCTGACTGCGGAGGCTGGTCTGTTAAGGTGAATAGGGCACTGCCCCACCAACCTCAGCCTGCCTTCACCTGCCTACCTTCTGACTTACATCTAGTCCAGCATTGCCCAAGTAGGAAGAGGATGGGAACAAAACTAGCTGGCTCTGCTTCTCATTGGCTCTCGCTTTGCCTGTCAACAGCACTGGCTCCACCTCCAGTTGGTCTTCCTGCTTTCCACTCTACCAATCCCAAAGGGCATCAGTCACAACTTAAACCTGAGGACCAGATTGAAAGGCTCGGAGGACTGCATATCACCCCCAGGACTGAGCCCCCCCCCACCGGCTGGCTGCCATTTTTTTACCCAGAAGCACCCATGGCGCTGCTTGGTGCAGTTGCCAATAACCGCTTGTCTCCTCTCACTATGAGCAACTTGTCACAGAGAGAGGCCAAAAGGCTCTTGACCTTCAGACTGCATGCATGTGGCTTTCTTGCTCATTTTTCAACCTGAGGGTCACATTCCCTTCTGAGAAATCTTTCAGGGCCCACATGCCAGGAATGGACAGGGTCAGAGGCAGAAGAAGACACAGTAAATAATGTGGGTTTTTCCATTGTACGGTAGAATCAAAACATCGTAGAGTTGGAAGGGACCATGGGGGTCATCTAGGCCAACCCCCTTGCAATGCAGGGATCTTTTGCCTGATGTGGGGCTCAAACCCACAACCCTAAGATTAAGAGTCTCATGCTCTACCAACTGAGCTCCCCTGCCCAGCTAGACTAGCTTCTATACACTACATTCTCACTCCCCCCAACCTCTACTCTTTATCCAGGCAACAAGGAGTCATACCTAGCTTGGATAACTCAGTTGGTTAGAGCATAGTGCTGATAACATCAAGGTTGCAGGTTCGATCCCCGTACGGGACAGCTGCATATTCCTGCATTGCAGGGGGTTGGACTAGATGATCCTCAGGGTCCCTTCCAACTCTACAGTTCTATGATTATCAAAGTTTCAGGACATATTCCAGCTAGGCAAGAACACTCAAGGAGTGTTTGTAGCAAGGGCAGTAAGCGCAGTGGCAGGGCTTGCTGCTCCTGCACCCGGAGCGGTGGAGCAATCCGCCCACAGATGGCGCTATCTGCCCACGGGCGGGGCGATCTGCCCCTGGGGCAATTGGCGCAGCTGCACAATCTTCCCAGGGGGTCCGATCGCAGCGCAGCGATGCGATTCTCCTGGCGGGGGTTCAATTGTGCTGCAGCAGCGCGATCCTCCTGGTGGTGGGGGCCATTGCGGCGAGGTGGCACGATCCTCCCAGGGTGGATTTTGTCACCCCCTCTGGGATGGCACCCAGGGCAGACCACTCCCCACTGCACCCCCATTCATACGCCCCTGAGTAAGCAGTGTGTCAGGAGTATGGGATCCCTGTGAGCCAGGCAGAGGTCTACAGTTACCGAATGCTGTTAGCTCATGACCTTCTGAGATATACTCAGCAAAGCATATCCCGGGAAAAGTTCTGCCAACCCATGGAAACATCTAAGTTTGCATGCAGAGGGAGGGGGAAATGAGACAATCTCAGGTCTTACTCAGGCACTTCCAGTTTCTAAGCAACCTTCTCGGTGTGATTTGCTCCTTCAAAACAGCTTGATGCAGCAACAAATTCTAGCTGGAAGCAACTCACTTTAAGTATTCAAATCCAATTCAGACATACATGAAAGGGAAAATAAGTTGTTTAGGTGTTTGCCTGATAAAAGCACAAAGCTATAAAGAATTACGTTATGAATATATGGCATGAGAGAAAGCCCTTTTCAAAGTATCACAGACTTTGCAGATTAAACCCAACAGCCTGCATTGCTGAGTGTTCAGCACAATTGTTTATTTGTAAGAGGTTTCCTTTGAACTAGGGATGGCTAAATCTGTCGATTTCAGGTTCTCCCATTTGCACATTTTTCCCCATCTGAATTTTTTAAGCTACATTTCTACATCGTTTTGCAAATCCTCATGCACATTCAACACCATTTTAGCACATCGACATTTTTTTTAATACACCCTTGCCTAACGCACAGATTTTTGCAAACAATTTGCCCTAACAGAATGCACCCTTGATTTCCATTCATATGCCTGCTTTCCCCTGCTAAACAGATTTTTGTGCACATTATTTGATTGGTGAACTGCATAGCAAAATCCGGAGAAGTTTGGATTTCAAATGATAGCTACGTTTTGCTTTGGCGCTGCTTCGGGAAGTTTGAATGAGGCTGCTTTGCATTCAAATGAAAACTCAGCTGAATTTATCCCCCAGCTCTGCTTTGGAATAGTCACCAGCAAGTTCTTCTAGGATCGGTGTAGGCAAGCTTAGAACAACTCCAAGGATTCAGCATAGAGTGAGAAAAGTACTTGTTCACCCAGTGCAGAGCTAAAAAAAACCCATGGGATTTGCTTCTGCAAGATGTCGTGGTGACTACCAACATTAGGGTCAGTTTGCATTTCTTGGTACAGAAAGCATTGATCTGATGTGTAGAGATCTTCTCTAATATACTTAACTAGCTGGCCCGGCCACGCGTTGCTGTGGGGTTTTTTTGTTTTTGTTTTTTTGCTTTTTAAAATTCTCCTGACCCCGAGAGTATTCTGGAAGCTCCTGTTTTCATTCTTCCCTGTCGCTTTAGAGCAGGGGTCAGCAACCTTTTTCAGCCGTGGGCCGGTCCACTTTCCCTCAGACCATGTGGTAGGCCAGACTATATTGGGGGGGGGGGATGAACTAATTCCTATGCCCCACAAATAACCCAGAGATGCATTTTACATGCAAAGCTGTGGTGCCCATTTTAGGTGAGGGCACTGGCGACCTTAAAGAGCATTCTCCCCCACCCCAGTCCCAAAATTACCCAGTCCCAAAATCATGCACCCCAGCGACACAATCCCCTCAGAGCCGGTCTTACTCAGTGCGACCTCTCAGGCATGCCTCCTGCTCCGTCTTTTTTTTTTTTGCGCATGCGAAGCTGCAGCGGCCATTTTAGGTGAGGGCACTGGCAACCTTAAAGAGCATTCTCCCCCACCCCAGTCCCATAATTATCGAGTCCCAAAATCACGCACCCCACCAACACAATCCCCTCAGAGCCGGTCTTACTCAGTGCGACCTCTCAGGCATGCCTCCTGCTCCGTCTTTTTTTTTTTTTTTGGCGCATGCGAAGCTGCAGCGGCCATTTTAGGTGAGGGCACTGGCAACCTTAAAGAGCATTCTCCCTCACCCCAGTCCCATAATTATCGAGTCCCAAAATCACGCACCCCACCAACACAATCCCCTCAGAGCCGGTCTTACTCAGTGCGACCTCTCAGGCATGCCTCCTGCTCCGTCTTTTTTTTTTTGGCGCATGCGAAGCTGTGGTGGCCATTTTAGGTGAGGGCACAGGCATTGTTGCTCTGATGTCGACGGGCGACCCGCCTTTCTATTGGATGCTGTTGGAGTCTTCATTCCTTTTGCTGGTGAGGTATAATTGGCTCGCCACTCCCCCCCTTATCCTTTATTTTAGGCATTACAGGTGTGGTTTGTTTTAATTTTTATTATGCCAGATCCTTCCTTAATGGTCAAGTTACGCTTTTTCCTAATTTGATGAGATTTGGTCCAGTGGTTGCGGAGCAAGGTGGTGTCACGTGCGCACACAATGGGAACATATATATATATATATATATAGAGAGAGAGAGAGAGAGAGAGAGAGAGAGAGAGATGATAGATAGATAGATAGATAGATAGATAGATAGATAGATAGATAGATAGATAGATAGATAGATAGATAGATAGATAGATTCAAGAGGGTTCTGGAAACTTCTCTGGGTGAAAGAAACAATCAGAAGGTTCATGATGTTTGGGTTATTCCTTCAGAGGAGCTAAGTACAGTTGGCGTAAACTGGTTCTCTTATCTCTTTTTGTCAAGGTCATGCTGGCTATAAAAGTAAGGCCAGAAGGAGCCTGGGTTTCATTTCTCTTTCTTTCTATCTCTCTTCCTTCTGGTGTGGTGTTCTGTATATAGTGTTAAGTTATAGACTTATTATAAGTTATTGTAAGTTCAAGTTAAGTCTGCTGCAACTGGATTTCTCATGGACAGTGCCAATCCTGAATGTATTGGATTTGTGACCATTACGCTCATTTGCCTTCAGTAGCAGCAGAGCTCTGCTGGATGAAATATACTTTCCTCTGGTCTATTTTTTTGGGAATCCTGCAACGTGTTTAAGTTTTTACTCTGCTAACTATACGTTGGAATCTGCTCTGGATCAATACTGAGTAGAATTTCATGACCAGGGGCAACAGAGTCCTTGTGGTTAGTAGCCATTGAAAGCCCATGAACTGGCTATAAGAAATCACCTTGATGGGGATTCTGAAGCAGGTCATGGTGCGGGACAATTTCACGATCTCATCAGTGGGCAGGATTCCTGCATTGCAGAGGGTGACTCTTGGGGTCCCTTCAACTCCACAGTTCCATGATTCTATATGGCATTGCTTGGGGGGGGGACTTTGAGGAGAAAAGAAATCTCAGCCAATGGGAGGAGGTCCACCAAGCTTGTTAAATCTCTTCATTTTCATTCTCAAAGTCCCACGGGACTTCGTTATTTGTTTTGCCACTCCAGCTCAGAAACATAGGAACATAAGAGCTTCCTGGTTCACACCAGTTGCCTATCTAACCCATCTTCCTGTTCTCACAGTGGGCAAGCAGATGTCTGTGGGGGACCTTGAGGACTTTTCCCCTCCTGTTTTTTCCAGCAACTGGTTACTCAGAGGCATTACTGCTGCTGACCATGGATGCAGAGTACAGCCATCATAATGGCTAGTAGCCATCAATAGCCCTCTCCTCCATGAATTTGTCTGATCCTCTTTTGACGCCACCTGGGCTGGTGGCCATCTGTGCATCCTGCAGAAGAGAGTTCCACAGTTTAACTATGTGGTGAATGAAGGAGGTCCGTCTTTGTATCTGTCCTGAATCTTCCAACGTTCTGCTTTGCTGGAAAACCAAAGCTAGATTTCGAGAGAGAGAGAGAGCGCTGTCCTCTCATGCTTAGCCAGGACTGCATGAAAGGTTTTGTTGCTCTTTTGTGTCAATCAAAGGACCCTTCATCTCCATGGCAGATTGACAAGCGGACATGGTGTCCCTGATCACCGTTTTTTTTTGATGCTGGTGAGGACTAAATAAATAAATAAGAATTCTGCATGCCAACCGGCATCACAGCTCCAGATTGTGCAAATGTTTGCTCCCTGCATGTAAATAATGGTAAGGATCTGAAGGTTTGATGGCCTGCTCTTTGGGGAATTTATTCAGGTGAAAGGAAAATGTCAGCCTCCAGCAGTAATTGCATATGCGTGCTTCAACTGTGAAGTTACTAGAAACTCTGATGAGCAAAAATGCTTAGGGTATAAGGTATAAGGTATAAGGAAGAAGCAATCAAGCTATTTACTGGCTTTCTTCCCACCCAGACATGAGGCTTCAGCTGAGAGAAGACAGCTTAGTAGTCCTATGTGCCTGCAGCATATTGATTTGCCCTGGCCCCTAGGGGGAGTCCATTGTGGAATGGCCACATACCTGAGGGTAGTGACCAGCTGTAATTCCAGGACCTTGGATAGCTGCTACCTGACAACTGGCTCCCATAAAGGTAAAAAAAAGCCCTTTTAAGAACGTCAGAGGAGTTTTGCTGGATCAAGCCAATGGCCTCTCTAGTCCAGGATCCTGTCCTCACAGTGGCCAACCAGATGTCTCAATGGGAAGCCCATAAGCATGACCTGGACACAGGAGCTCTCTCCCCTCCTGCAGTTTCCAGCAACTGGGAATATGAGGTTACATCGTTCCAGTTCTGTGTGATCAGGTTGCAAACCCTGAGAACATCAGAACATCTAGCCTAGCATCCTGTTCTCACAGTGGCTGACCAGATGCCTGTGGGAAACCTGCAAGCAGAACGTGAGCGCAAGAGCAACTCTTCCCTCCTGGGGTTTCCAGCAACGGGCACCCAGAAGCATTGCTGCCTCCAATTGTGGAGGCAGAGCTTTGGCATTATGTCCCGCAGCCATTGGCAGCCTTAGCCTACATGGATTTGTCTGATCCGCTGAGGATTGTGTCTGGAGTTGGACCTGTGTTAGCAAGGCAATTGAGCCTGATCCCTTGCTGAAATCTGTGAAACAAATCTTGCTGGGTAACAGTCAAGTACAGTGGTACCTCAGGTTACAGATGCTTCAGGTTACGGATTCCGCTAACCCAGAAATAGTACCTCAGGTTAAGAACGTTGCTTCAGGATAAGAACAGAAATCGTACTCTGGCGGCGCAGCAGCAACAGGAGGCCCCATTAGCTAAAGTGGTACCTCAGGTTAAGAATAGTTTCAGGCTAAGAAAGGACCTCCAGAACGAATTAAGTTCTTGACCTGAGGTACTACTGTACAACATTCCTTGTTTTCCTAGAGTGGACATGCGAGGGACTGTTCGGTCCAGCCAGTCAAAAACTTCCTGTTTCCTCCTGGCTGGGGCATACTTCCTTTGCATATGACTAAAGGTGGGCGTGACCTTACCTGTCCAGGTAACAAAAGGACAAGGCACGCAGCACTCTCTCTCTCTTTGACTTCCTCCATCGTTGGAACAGCTTTTGAGCTAGAGATGCTCTGTTGGCTTCCAGCCAACAGAGGACACTCGGATTGTCCCCATATGGGATAGATCCACATGTATATACTATGTAACTAAGTCTGCCTTCAGGGATCCAGCTGTGAACTGAAATGTGAGTAATCTACCTTTATATACTTTACACAAGATTGTGACGTGTTTATTCTTTTAAGAGATATATAAGGGAGCTTACCAGGAACCTAATAGTGACAGGCTTACACAAGCCTGCAACCAGCTACCCGCTGTGCCTTCATCCATTCTGCCAGCATGAGGACTAGAAACTTGTTTTCTTAAATGGTTCTGAGCACTATGGGGATTCTTTTCCAATGACAAAAGAGAAGAGCTTGGCTTTTCAGGAATCTGATAAACGCACAAGAATGGCAAATCCTGAAATTTATGGTCTCATGAAGCCATGTTTTGCCCCTGAAAGGACAGAACATTTTGGCCAGATTTTTTTTAAAAAAAAAAACCCAATCATCTCACAAATAAATGAGCCATAATATGCCTTGATGGGTTTTCCCACTTTTTCTCACTCCTCACCTGTAAACACAGTTTGCAATTTGTTCCAGCCTCATAATTATCACCCCAGCAACTAACAGAGACTCACAAAATAGAGACGATGATTATTTTGGATGGAGACTAACCAGCGGGAGAGGATTGTTTGCTGGAAGCAACAAGAAGATCGGTTAGCTTGGGTTTCCGAGGAACTGAGACCCTCCGGTGCCCATTGATTGAAAAAAGGAGGGGCAGCTCTTGTTGATTTAAACCTGGCTGTGGATCAAAAGTCCAACTGAGCTGCCAGATTGCACAGATTTCAGTTGCTCAAAAGCAGAAGCAGAACTGCCATGTGGAAACTTCAATGGGCAGGACCTGTGGCATGGATGAAGAGCCACAGCAGGGAAGAGGGAGAGCGAAAGTCTCTGGGAGATCTCCTAGTCCATCTCCCCTGCCCAGTGGAGGAATCTGCAAACACTGCAACCCTGAGAGATGGACATCCCAGTCTCTGCTCTAAAGCATGCAGTAAGAAAAGCCCAGAGCCAGTGTGGTGTAGTGGTTAAGAGCGGTGGACTAGTAATCTGGGGAACCGGGTTCGCGTCCCCGCTCTTCCATGTGCAGCTGCTGGGTGACCTTGGGCCAGTCACACTTCTCTGAAGTCTCTCAGCCCCACTCACCTCACAGAGTGTTTGTTGTGGGGGGAGGAAGGGAAAGGAGAATGTGAGCCGCTTTGAGACTCCTTCGGGTAGTGATAAAGCGGGATATCAAATCCAAACTCTTTTTCTTCTTCTCCTTCTGGAGGGAGTCTTTTTCCACTGCCATTTTTACTTTATTTTTTGCTTTTTGTAATGTAGCTTCTATTCATCTTCATCTTTAGATGGTTTAGCATGGTTTGATGGAGAGAGATCTTCGTTCGCATTAGAGCGTATTGCATGCAGCAGTTACATAAAGTCGGAAATTAAAATAAAGCAACAATAAACACTCAGACGAATGTTTCTGAATAGTTGGTTGGTACGTAGTGCTGATGACGCCGAGCTTGCAGGTTCGATTCCTGTATGGGGCAGCTGCCTTGCAGGGGGTTGGACTAGATGAACCTAAGGATCCCTTCCAATTCTATGATTCTATGAGGTCCAGCTCCGAGGGTTCTTCTGGCGGTTCCCTCCCTGTGAGAAGTGAGCTTACAGGGAACCAGGCAGAGGGCCTTCTCGGTGGTGGCACCCACCCTGTGGAACGCCCTCCCACCAAATGTCAAGGAGATAAGTAACTGTACAACTTTTAGAAGACATCTGAAGGCAGCCCTGCATAGGGAAATTTTTGGTGTTTTATTCTGCTTTTCTATTTGTTGGAAGCTGCCCAGAGTGGCTGGGGCAAACCAGTCAGATGGGTAGGCTACAATTATTATTAGTAGCAATATTATTAGTATTTTATTAAGAAGAAGAAGAAGAGTTTGGATTTGATATCCCGCTTTTCACTACCCGAAGGAGTCTCAAAGCGGCTAACATTCTCCTTTCCCTTCCTCCCCTACAACAGGTGAGTGGGGCTGAGAGACTTCAGAGAAGTGTGACTGGCCCAAGGTCACCCAGCAGCTGCACGTGGAAGAGCGGGGACGCGAACCCGGTTCCCCAGATTACAAGTCCACCGCTCTTAACCACTACACCACACTGGCTCTGGGCTTTTCTTACTGCATGCTTTAGAGCAGAGACTGGGATGTCCATCTCTCAGGGTTGCAGTGTTTGCAGATTCCTCCACTGGGCAGGGGAGATGGACTAGGAGATCTATTAAAGTTGTGTCAACATGTATATAGCAAATTATTATTTCCATGCTGCCCTTCATGGTGGAATTTTTACTTATGTACAACAAATACAGACACACAGGACTCCCAATCTGCCATACAACATGGAAATTGTCCTAATTCTCTTAGGTTCTCTACCAACCTAATATTAAGTCACTTTTGAATATACTGCGCTGCCTTTCTTGTACTTCCACTGGTTTTTTTTTATTGTATCGGTTGGTTTGACTTACTTCAATAAAATCTTTTAAATATGTGTATATTTCTCCCAAGAAGGAGAAATCCGCTCGTCTTGACTTGGGATTTCAAGAGCGTCCATCAATATCAGTCCAGCGGAGGCCTAGATCTCCACCGCTCAGCTCCTTCGATGCATTCCTGCATTGGGAAAAGTCACGCTTTGTGGTGACAATATTTACCCTGGCATATTTGTGGTAGGTTTAATATGTAACAGATGTCAGCATTCACGCATCGAGGCACGAGCACCCGAGGGACTCCCAGGCGATTCCAGACACATCTCAATAAGCAATTGCACCTGTTCCCCTGTGCTTGTATCAGCTTGTCAAAGGATCTGAGCGGCTTCCGGCCCATTAATCCTCCTCAACCAGATGAGAAAAAGTCACATTCTTCAAACCAGAGGCGCTTCAAACCAGCAATATTACTCCATCAGCGCTAAGAAGAAGAGAAGAAGAAGAGTTTGGATTTGATATCCCGCTTTATCACTACCCGAAGGAGTCTCAAAGCGGCTACATTATCCGTTCCCTTCCTGCCCCACAACAAACACTCTGTGAGGTGAGTGGGGGCTGAGAGACTTCAAAGAAGTGTGACTAGCCCAAGGTCACCCAGCAACTGCATGTGGAGGAGTGGAGACGCGAACCCGGTTCACCAGATTACGAGTCTACCGCTCTTAACCACTACACCACACTGGCTAAGCACTTTGCAGCAGCGGGAGCCTGTCCATTGTGATGAATGGGATGCTGCCCGACCAACCTGTTCCCACCTGTCATGGACTGGGCAGATGGGGAGGAGCGGTGGAGACCCCAAGAGGCATCTGGGCAGGAGGAAGATCACGATAGTATGGACCCAGATTTGTGGTGGCAGCAAACAGGACACGCCCCAGAAGAAGCAAAGAGCTGGGAAATATGGAGGAGCAGCTAGCAGATGCTCTAGTCCTGAACATAGACAGGACTCTGAAGTGGGGAGAAAAAGTACAGCAAACAGTGGACACTACATCACTTGAAAGCCTGGTAGACTCTCCTCCTTCTCTGAGGACCAGGCAATCCCTTCTTATCTTAGAGCAGAAGGCCAGAGGCAGAAATATTCCATTGCTGGCCACCGTAGTGTCAGGGGCTGGACTGAAGTGGAATGGTGGGAACCACACACCCCTTCTCCTGAACCTTCCCAAGGGCAGGAGAACAGTATTGATTTTGAACAGTGGTTTGCAGAGGGGCTTAGTCCAGAGGGGAAAAGCTGGGAAATACTGCACTGGGTGAAGAATAGCTAGAAGAGGGCACGGCAGGAGAGAGAGAGACCTGGCAGTTTCAGTGTCCTTGGACAGCATTCCTGACCCCCCCCCCCTTTGCCTAGAACTAGACGGGCTCTGAGAGTGATAGAACAGAAAGCGCAGAGGCAACAAGCTCAGATTACCCAATGTAGGAGTGATATAAATTAATAGGGATGGAGGGGGTGAGCTTTACTGGGAACAACCGCCATTTCTAGAGAGAGATGAAGAAGAAGAAGAAGAAGAAGAAGAAGAAGAAGAAAGAGAAGAAGAAGAAGAAGAAGAGTTTGGATTTGATATCCCGCTTTTCACTACCCGAAGGAGTCTCAAAGCGGCTAACATTCTCCTTTCCCTTCCTCCCCCACAACAACACTCTGTGAGGTGAGTGGGGCTGAGAGACTTCAGAGAGTGTGACTAGCCCAAGGTCACCCAGCAGCTGCATGTGGAGGAGTGGAGACGCGAACCCGGTTCCCCAGATAACGAGTCTACCGCTCTTAACCACTACACCACGCTGGCTCTGCATTCCTTTGTCTCTCGCTGCGATTATTAAAGAAACTAACTGGTAAGAACACTCTTTTCATTTGATCTGCTTGTTTACTGCCATCGGGGGGGGCGGGGGGCGGAATCCGATTCCCCGAAGCCTGACACCTAATCTGCTGCCCTCAGGTCCATTTTTGTCGCATCACATGGATTCTGTATGTGGGATTGGGGGAAGGTCTCCATCTTTGGCCGGCATAGCCATCACAGCTTAGCCACCCCTTTATCTTTCTCCCAGGTGCATTCCCCAGCATCCCCTGACCTACCTCTCTGCCCTCTCATTTCTGGTCCACCGGGATCACCGTCTGGGTAGTTTCTGGGGCAGCCAACCAGGCAGCTATGCCACCCACTCCTGACAAACCCTTATTACCAGTGATGGAAGGGATAAGCTTTTCCCCACAAAGGGGGTGGAGCTGGCACTCTCAGCAATGTCTCGAGACAGCATGGATTGCTGAAATGAGCAGATGTTTCATGTATAGCTTCTGATATTTAGCATGCTGATAATAGGTGTGTGAACCATGCATCTCATTGATCAATGCTGCACCTCTGTCAAGTTAGAAGACCAGCCCTGCCTACGGAGAGCTGTGATCCTTGCACTGGCCACAGAATTTAGACTGATGCCGCAAAGCTGCCTGAGCAAGCAGCAAGGAGTTTGCTCTGATTCCCTTGGAGATGCTGAAAAAATGAGAGCAGAGGACAAAGAAGAAAGAGGCAGGGGGGGGTGGAGGGTGAAAGAGATAGGGATCGCCTCAATTTGCCAGGAACAACTATTCCTGGATCCTGGCTGTCTGGTACATCCCTAGCTTGGCAGCGAGATCCAGTAATTAAATAAAATCTTGTGGAGAGGTGGCTGGCTTCCCTTGGAGAACTGCCCTCTCGAGGAGTACAAGATGCAGTGACCCTGTGTCATTGGCTCAGCTGTGTATCTAGAGTTGCTAGGTCAGGAGCATCCCGAACCCTGAGAATTTCAGGGCCCCAACCTGAGACCTAGGAGCAGCTCCTGGAGATGGAGGTTAATTGGGAGAAGAGAGGGGAGAAAGGCAGGTGGCCCCAGAGTGTCGGAGCTATCTTTGGAAGCCAGCTTCTGCTGCGCTGGAGCTTGCAAGCTGCACGCACGGTCTTCGTAACAATTCTTTTTATTTGTTAAAGACACTGTCGCCCACCTGGAGATTCATGCCCTCCACCTGCCACCTGGAGAGGGCCAGGCGAAGCTGGAGACTTCCGATCAGGCCCTGTGAGTATGACAACCCTGTTGTACAGCAGGAGTTTGTTTTATGGACCAGCCCTAAAGACAGCTTATCATGAGAAGATATGGGTCTTCTGGGACTCTCACGCTGGGGACCAATGGGCAGGGGTGATCATGCTGATTTGGTAAGATTCATAGAATCTTAGAGTTGGAAGAGACCCCAAGGGCCATCCAGTCCAACCCCTTGCCAAGCAGGAAACACCATCAAAGCATTCCTGACAGATGGCTGTCAAGCCTCCGCTTAAAGACCTCCAAAGAAGGAGACTCCACCACACTCCTTGGCAGCAAATTCCACTGTCGAACAGCTCTCACTGTCAGGAAGTTCTTCCTAGTGTTTAGGTGGAATCTTCTTTCTTGTAGTTTGAATCCATTGCCCTGTGTCCGCTTCTCTGGAGCAGCAGAAAACAACCTTTCACCCTCCTCTATATGACATCCTTTGATATATTTGAATATGGCTATCATATCACCCCTTAACCTTCTCTTCTCCAGGCTAAACATACCCAGCTCCCTAAGCCGTTCCTCATAAGGCATTGTTTCCAGGCCTTTGACCATTTTGGTTGCCCTCTTCTGGACACGTTCCAGCTTGTCAGTATCCTTCGTGAACTGTGGTGCCCAGAACTGGACACAGTATTCCAGGTGAGGTCTGACCAGAGCAGAATATAGTGGTACTATTACCTCCCTTGATCTAGATGCTATACTCCTATTGATGCAGCCCAGAATTGCATTGGCTTTTTTTAGCTGCTGCATCACACTGTTGACTCATGTCAAGTTTGTGGTCTACCAAGACTCCTAGATCCTTTTCACATGTACTGCTCTCAAGCTAGGTGGTCACCCATCCTGTATTTGTGCCTTTCATTTTTTTTGCCCAAGTGTAGTACTTTGCATTTCTCCCTGTTAAAATTCATCTTGTTTGCTCTGGCCCAGTTCTCTAATCTGTTAAGGTCATTTTGAAGTGTGATCCTGTCCCTCTGGGGTATTAGCCACCCCTCCTAATTTGGTGTCATCTGCAAACTTGATCAGGATGCCCTCAAGCCATCATCCAAGTCATTGATGAAGATGTTGAATAAGACTGGGCCCAAGACAGAACCCTGTGGCATTATATCCCATCAAATTATATGGGATTATATCCCATCAAATGAAAACCATATGCATATGCCTCTGAGAAGCCTGTAAGCAGGTCCTGAGCCCAACAGCGCTCTCTGTCTTTGCAATTCCCTGTGACTGGCACTCAGTGTACAAGCCTTCTCTCCAAACCCCCATTGCCCATCACCATGCTAACAATAATGAAAAGAGGCAGAAGCAGAACAACAGCCCTTGTGCAATGTTCGTAACATGCATCCTGTATGTTCCCTCTCCCCACCCGCCTCTCCGCCACCTAAGACGACTCTACCCTCTGCAGGCTTATTATCTTTTACAGGAAAAAAAAATTATGCCAGCTTTCATGCAATAAATCTAAAGTCCGGATTAGTCCTCCTCATCTGCATGGGGAGGAGCAAAATGGGGTTTAAATCTGGACACTCCACACGCGATCTCAGTTTAGTACGGCCAAACTTGGCAGAGAAATGCACAAAACAAAAAGGGAGGCAAGAAGTTCACAGCCTTTATTGATTTAAAATCGTCCTTTGATCTTATTTCTCGTGAGAGGGGGCTGACTCAGACTGCTATGGGCAAGAGGCCTGCTACTCAGAACCAATGTTTTATATCAAAGCTCATCACCAGTTAGGGAGAGATGAATCTGTCAGTTTTGGTTACTCTGTTTTTCTAATCTTAAATTCAGTTCTCGACATTTGCACATCCATCTGCATTTTTTTATAAAAGCTCATCGTGAAACTTCACCAGTCCTTTTCAGTGAATTTCTCCTAATAGACCATTTCTGAATGCAATTTTACCCTTATCTCTATCTATCTGTATCATGGGTAGGCAAACTAAGGCCCAGGGGCTGGATCAGCCCAATCACCTTCCAAATCCGATCCGCGGACAGCCCAGGAATCAGAGTAGAATTGTCCTTTTGTTTAAAATGCATCTCTGGGTTATTTGTGGGGCATAGGAATTCATTCATTATTTCTTTCCAAATTATATTCTGGCTCCCCACAAGGTCTGAGGGACAGTGCACCAGCCCCCTGCTGAAAAAGTTTGCTGGCCCCTGATCTACATCTATCATTTGTCAGACAGCTTCCCCTAATATTTGTATTTTTCCTTATTCATTGCATTTTTGTATATTATGTTTACTAATGTATGCATCTTACACACACTTTACTTGAGTGTATAAATCTTGCGCACAGTACCTGCCTTGAGAACTGCATTGCAAAATTCAGAGAAAGTGCAAATTTCTGAAGATGGCTGTGTATTTATTCATACATATTGTTTTGGAAAGCATGGATTAGATTCGGCTTTAAATCTGTCTTAAGTAGTTTTTCGCACCTATGGAGTAAGGCATATGTCCTTTCTCCCACCTTATTTAATTTATACTTTGGTGATCTTCCCAAAATTGGGGGTATCCTCCTCATTTTCCCCCCCAATGAAAAACCACTATAATTTAATTCTCATTATATGCAGATGGTGCTGTTTCGATTTCAAAAATGCCTTTGGACTGAGTGCAAGTCAAATGAATTGTTAAACAGTAAAAGATACAGATGTCTAAGAACTACATATGGCAGCTAATGACCATGTAAACCATGATCTCTAGGCCTGACTTGGTCTGCCTCTAACAAATGAATGCCATAGCTCAATGTTCTGTGATACCTAAGAGCAGAAGAGATGTTTTTAAACAGTTGCCAGTTTCCACAGAGGCATCTGGTTGGCCACTGTGGGAACAGGATGCTGGACTAGATGGGCCATTGACCACCTGATACAACAGGACTCTTCTCACCCTCTAAAATCCTAGGTAGAAGATGTTTTCCAACATTTCTACTTTATTCATTTAACTAGTATGCCACTTCAAAGTCCAACAGGGATATATTCCAGCAGCAGTTCACATAGCCCAATGATGATGATGATGATGATGATGATGATGATGATGATTTCCACATGAAATGTTGTTGTTGTTTAGTTGTTTAGTCGTGTCTGACTCTTCTTGACCCCATGGACCACAGCACGACAGGCATCCTGTCTTCCACTCCCTCCTGCAGTTTGGTCAGAGTCATGTTGGTAGCTTTGAGAACACTGTCCAACCATCTCGTCCTCTGTCATCCCCTTCTCCTTGTGCAGTCAGTCATTCCAACATCAGTGTCTTTTCCAAGGAGTCTTCTCTTCTCATGAGGTGTGCCAAAGTATGGAGCCTCAGCTTCAGGATGTGTCCTTCCAGTGAGCACTCAGGGCTGTTTTCCTTCAGAATGGATAGGTTTGATCTTCTTGCAGTCCATGGACTCTCAAGAGTCTCCTCCAGCACCATAATTCAAAAGCATCAATTCTTCGACGATCAGCCTTCTTTATGATCCAGCTCTCGCTTCCATACATTACTACTGGGAAAACCATAGCTTTAACTATACGGACCTTTGTCGGCAAGGTGATGTCTTTGCTTTTTAAGATGCTGTCTAGGTTTGTCATTGCTTTTCTCCCAAGAAGCAGGAGTCTTTTAATTTCGTGACTGCTGTCACCATCTGCAGTGATCATGGAACCCAAGAAAGTAAAATCTCTCACAGCCTCCATTTTCTTCCCCTTCTATTTGCCAGGAGGTGATGGCACCAGTGGCCATTGATCTTAGTTTTTTTATGTTGAGCTTCAGACCATATTTGCGCTCTTCCTCTTTCACCCTCATTAAAAGGTTCTTTAACTTCCTCTTCACTTTCTGCCATCAAGGTTGTGTAATCAGCATATCTGAGGTTGATGATATTTCTTCTGGCAATCTTAACTCCGGCTTGGGATTCATCCAGTCCAGCCTTTCGCATGATGAATTCTGCATATAAGTTAATAAGCAGGGAGAAAATATACAGCCTTGTCGTACTCCTTTCCCAATTTTGAACCAATCAGTTATTCCATATCCAGTTGTAACTGTAGCTTCTTGTCCACATAGAGATTTTCTCAGGAGACAGATGAGGTTGATCCAGCACTCCCATTTCTTTAAGAAACTTTGCCCATAGTTTTGCTGGGATAGCTCAGTTGGTGTCAGGGGCTGGACTGAGGAAGAATGGTGGGGTGCCCTTCTCCTGAACCTTCCGAGAACCAGGAGGACAGTATAGATTTAGACAGTGGTTTGCAGAAGGGCACAGTTCAGAGGCTGCACAGGGCAGAACCTGGGAAAATATTGGAAGACGACCAGCAGGAAGAAGAAGAAGCACCAGGGGAGAGACAGCTGGCAGACCTCAGTGTCTTTGGATAGCATTCCTGAGCCCCACTGACCAGGACTAGGTGGGCACTGAGGGTAGTAGAAGAAAAGCTCAGAAGCAGAAAGCTAAGATCAGCCAACACAGGCATGACACAGGATAAGGGAGATGGAAGGGGATGGGATTTACTTGGAGCAACCACCATTATCTAGAGAGAGGTCGCATTTCTTTGTCTCTCGCTGCGATTATTCAATAAACTAATTGGTAAGAACTCTTTTTTTAAATCTGCTTCTTCGCTGCTACCGTGGGAGGGGGCAGATTCCCTGAAGCCTGACAGTTGGTAGAGTAAGAGGCTCTTATCTCAGGGTCATGGGTATGAGCCCCACGTTGCACAAAAGATTCCTGCATTGCAGGGGGTTGGACTAGATGACCCACAGGTACCCTTCCAATTCAACAATTCTATGAAATGCGAAACAAACCTACTCACAACAACAGCATTAATAATTCCACATTTTTAAGCAGCAATAATTCCACAACAGTAAATATATCCAAACAACATATTTCAGTAAATGCACAGAAGTAATGGTAAATAAATATGGGGGGGGGGGGACGACACACACGGAAGCAAATCACATTTCCTTTAAGGGCAGTTTTCTTTCCTTGCAGCTATAATAATAATAATAATAATTTATTTATACCCCGCCCTTCCAGCCAGAGAACCGGGCTCAGGGCGGCTAACATCAATTAAAATCACAACAAAAACATAAAAACGATCAATTTAAAATAACAGATTAAAATACAAATTTAAAATTCAATTAAAACTGCAGGTCTCAATTTCAAAATAACCCACCAATAAAAGATGAAGCATAAACATTAAACAGAAACCAACCCAAAGGCCAGGTGGAACAGCTCGTCTTGCAGGCCCTGCGGAAAGATGGCAAATCCCGCAGGGCCCTGGTCTCCCGTGATAGGCTGTTCACCAAGTCGGGGCCAATATTGAGAAGGCCCTGGCCCTAGTTGAGGCTACTCGGCACTTGAGACAATCTCTCATGTGTTCTTCTCCTATAGATTTAATCAAGGTGGTAGGAATGCAGCACTCATCTCCCTCTTGAGTCAGTTTCCTGGTTGATCCTTGGAGACCCTTCCGAGTATCTTCCTCAAGGGGAAGCTAATAAATCCATTACCGAACATGTGGCAATATATCCGAATGTGTACCTCATAGACCTGCTATGATGGTCCTAATGTGTCACCCTTTTCTCCCAAGAAGCAGGCGTCTTTTCTCCCAAGAAGCAGGCGTCAAGAAGACGCCTGCTTCTTGGAGAAAAGCAATGACAAACCTAGACAGCATCTTAAAAAGCAAAGACATCACCTTGCCGGCAAAGGTCCGTATAGTTAAAGCTATGGTTTTCCCAGTAGTAATGTACGGAAGTGAGAGCTGACCATCAAGAAGGCTGATTTGCCGAAGAATTGATGCTTTTGAATTATGGTGCTGGAGGAGACTCTTGAGAGTCCCATGGACTGCAAGAAGATCAAACCTATCCATTCTCAAAGAAATCAGCCCTGAGTGCTTACTAGAAGGACAGATCCTGAAGTTGAGGCTCCAGTACTTTGGCCACCTCATGAGAAGAGAAGACTCCCTAGAAAAGACCCTGATGTTGGGAAAGATGGAGGGCACAAGGAGAAGGGGATGACAGAGGACGAGATGGTTGGACAGTGTTCTCGAAGCTGCCAACATGAGTTTGGCCAAACTGCGGGAGGCAGTGAAGGATAGGCGTGCCTGGCGTGCTCTGGTCCATGGGGTCACAAAGAGTCGGACACGACTGAACGACTGAACAACAACAACAAAATGTGTCACCCTTAACCATTAATAGCTGGCTCCACACAAGGCACTATTACTTTGTATTTTGCTCTTTGTTCAATGGCCAATCCATTGATGGATTGACACTGCCAATTCTGGGACAGCACCACTGACACTTGGAAGCCTGCCTTGAAACTCCCATTTCCTTGTATTCTGCTACCCTCCCTTTGATCAGAAACGTGCGTCTCGGCCCTCCCTCGCCTTCTGTGGCAAGTGCCATAGCAAAGCGCTTTCTCACGGTCATGAGATAAAAACAACAAACCAACCAGAAAAGAAAAGGAAAAAAAAAGGGATCTTCATCCATCCTGGAACATAATGCTCCTTTTCCCACTTCTGCGCATCTGACCCGTTGCCAACAAGGGGATTAGAAAGGATGGCTTGGCATGCATTTTAATTCGCTCCATTTGTATGCAATTTGCAGGACCACCCTGCTCCAAAATCAGGCAAGTTTTGCAAACAGAAACAAAGGACATGACTGGGAAATACGCCCACTCGGTGGGGGGAGGAGAAAATGCAGTGCTCCATGTCCTTGGACACAAACGTCGTCACTTAGGGGGCAACATCGTTTGTACCTTTTTTGAATGAAAGGTTCTAAGGCTATTCAAATGGTTTTGCACCCACCAGTTGTCATTTAAAGGACACGGGTGGCACTGTGGTCCAAACCACTGAGCCTCTTGGGCTTGCCGATCGGAAGCTCGGCGGTTCGAATCCCCGCAATGGGGGTGAGCTCCCGTTGCTCTGTCCCAGCTCCTGCCACATAGCAGTTCGAAAGCATGCTAGTGCAAGTAGATAAATAGGTAACGCTGCGGCGGGAAGGTAAACAGCGTTTCCGTGCGCTCTGGTTTCAATCACGGTGTTCTGTTGCACCGGAAGCAGTTTGGTCATGCTGGCCACATGACCCAGAAAGCTGTCTGGTGGACCAAAAGCCAGCTCCATCGGCCTGAAAGCGAGATGTGCACTGCAACCCGGAACACTGCTGCTGGTTGCTGCTGCTGTGAGTGTCTAGGAAGACCACTCCCTCCTATGGCCAACTCCATCGGGCCTAGGAGGCGGGCCTACACTCAACCGCCACCAGCTTAAGAGGCGCCGAGAAGGGCAGCCTCGGCTCTTGCTCTGTAAATTACTATTGTTTGTATATGTATTTTACATTGTAATGTAGCCACAAGCAAATTCTGAGTATATTGAAAAATGTACGTGGCCAATAAATTATTCTATTCTGTTCTATTCTATTCTATTCTAACCCCATAGTCACCTTTGACCGGACTTAACTGTCCAGGGGTCCTTTACTTTTTTTTTAGCATTTAAGCTGCCTATGGTATACTGCAATGGATGGAGGGGAGGAGGCAGTCAGAAGCCTTGGGGCGAGGCACAGTTTGGGGGACATACAAAGAGGTCTTCTACATTTGGTCTGTCTAGCTTAGAATGGTCTATGGTGACTGGCAGTTGCATCTCCAGGATTGCAGGCAGAGTTCTCTCCCAGCCCTACCTGGAGATGTCAGGAAACTGTCAACCCTCCCTGCTGTTTCCCAATGCTATAATAAGGGAATTTCCCACAAAAAAGGGGAAAGGTTGACAGCTATGGCTCAGGATTGGACCTGGGAACTTTTGCATGAAAAGCAGATGCTCTAACCACTGAGCTATGGCCCTCTCTAAGGTTTCAGCCAGGAGACTCTGCCAGCCCTACCTGGAGATGTCAGGATTGGACCTGGGACCTTCTTCATGCAATGGCAGATGCTCTACCACTGAGCTGTGGTCTATTATTCCCTGGAAGTAAAATTCTCGCCTTCACCGTCCTAATATTAAGAGCTGTTAAATAGGAACATAGGAAGTTGCCTTATACTGAGTCAGACCATAGTCCCATTTAGCTCAGTATTGACTGCACTGACTGGTAGCTGCTCTCCAGGTTTACGGGCAGGATTCCCCTCCCATTTACTCCAGCGTGAGGAAATGAGGAACAGTGAAGATACAGTGTCTTGGTGAGGACCTTCTGGGTACACGGCAGAGTCTCTACAACTGAGCTCCAAGAATTCAATGGGATGGGAATTATGATGTCAGGCCCTGTTCTGGCATAGATTTCTGGCAAGTCGTGACCTTGTGAACACATGGAGCTTTAAATATATGCATCAAAGCAGCAATGGTATATAGCATTATTAGAATCAGAATAGTGAGCTTCCAAAAGGTGATTGGAATTTGGCTGCGTGGACCTGGGTCATCAACCCTGATCAGCCATGTGGTCGAACTGTCATCTTCTGCATAGTTACCTGGGAGTAAGCTGCAGCAAAGCTCAGTATTACTGACCGCTGATTGCAAGGGTCCAACTTGGAAAAACACACAGCACTTTCCACCTTTCCTCTGTGAATGTGGGAAACGGAGATACTGTGATCCCTCTCCTTGGCTCATGCCAGAGTCCGGGGGCAGAGATCCCTTCCAAACGCAGCCCTGTTCAAAACCTGACTCTGCTCCCTAGCCTGACCACTGTTGCTCTTTATTCTGCACAGAACAAAGCGAGTCTTGGCAGCTGGAGAGGGCTTTGTACAATCAAAGCTGGGGCCATGTTGTGTTTTCGGGGGGAGAAATCTCGCAGGGAGGCATCCGAGCCTTCAAAACATATGTTGGAACAAATGGCCAGCACATGGGTTGGTGGGAGGTTGGCTGGGGGGGCGGGCGTGTTGTACGATTCATCGTCTGTTTTCAAAGTTTCCTTTCGGCTGCTGTAATGGAGCTTTTTAATGATGTTTGACTGCATTGTGTTTTCATTCCTGCCGGTACGATGAGCGCTGGGAAAGTCTGGCGAGCAACTGATGCTTTAAAATGATTATATGCTCATATACTTCTAATTGGTCGAATCTTGTGTGATTTAATAACTGGTACAGCATTCTGCCTGCAAGCAAGCGGCCTCGCCTCGACCTTCCCCGCCTCCATTAAAATCTCAGTGCCATTTTGTGCTGCTCGCTTGAGCTCCTTCCACTTTGTCTAAACTGGGGGTGGGGAGCCCTTTTCCCATCCAAGGGTGCCCTTCTGGGGGGCTGCATGCCACCAGTGGGTGGGGCCAGAAGCAAAAGGGGGCAGGGCATGGATATGATCACAGAATCATAGAGTTGGAAGGGACCACGGGGGTCATCTAGTCCACCCCCTGCAATGCAGGAATCTTTTGTCCAGCTGTGGGCCTTGAACCCATGATCCTGGGATTAAGAGCCTGGGATTAAGTTCTACTAGTTGAGACAAGAAGTGGATGTCCCAGCTGTGCAAAAGTCTTACGTTTCTACACATGCATCTCTTTATCCAAGGAAACAAGAGGCATTGTCACAGTTCAAGGAAACATTCCAGCCAGGCAAAAACACTTACACCAGGTGTGGAGCAGGGCTGCGGTGGTTCACAGCTTAGGGATAATAATAATAATAATAATAATAATAATAATAATAATAATAATAATATTATTTGTAAACCCCTCCCCATCTGGCTGGGGTCTCCCCAGCCACTCTGGGCGGCTTCCATCAAATATTAAAATACATTTAAAATATCACAGATTAAAAACTTCCCCAAACAGGGCTGCCTTCAGGTATTTTCTGAATGTCAGGTAGTTGTTTATTCCCTTGACCTTTGATGGGAGGGCGTTCCACAGGGCGGGCGCCACTACCGAGAAGGCCCTCTGCCTGGTTCCCTGTAGCTTTGCTTCTCGCAGTGAGGGAACCGCAGAAGGCCTCGGCGCTGGATCTCAGTGTCCGGGCTGAATGATGGGGCACCTCCTAAGAAGAGGCTCAACGGCAAGGCAAGCGGCATGAAGGACCACATCCAGCCACCAGGACTGAGGTCTCCCACCACCGCTAGAACCTAAAAACTGGTCCCAAGCAGAATTCTTAGGCAGGGCCAGAAGAGCTCAGCAGGTACTACGGTAAGCAAAGATCAGGACCATGGAGAGCTCAAATGGGGGTCAATCTGTTCTGCTTGTTCAAAGCAATATCATCCCATTCTACAGTCATGGCTTCCCCACCAATAAAAAATGAATAAAAATCCTGGAATGTGTAGTTTGTGAAAGGTGCTGGGAGTTGTCGTGAGACCCCAGTTCTACTCACAGAGCTGCAATATGCAGAATGGTTGGAATACCAATGCCTTTTCTCAGGAATGACATTGGATGTTGTGAGGGCGTGGTTCAACTGGGCAAAAGCATGCAAGTCACCTCAGTTCGTATTGCTATTAGATGCCCAAACAGAGCCAAAGCCCACCCCTAATGTATGGCTATCGTTCTATCATACTCTGAGCTCTGATTCTCTTCAGCGGTGGTTCCCTATCTGTGGAATGCTCTCCCAAGTGAGGTCCTCCTGTTTCCTTCACTGATATCATTTTAGTTGCAAGCAAAAGCCTACCTTTCCCCCAGGTCTTTTGATGAACTGAGCTGATTCTCTTTTATACTTAAATGCTGCCCATGCTTCCTTGGAGAGCCAGTGTGGTGTAGTGGTTAAGAGCAGTAGACTCGTAATCTGGTGAACCGGGTTCGATTCCCCGCTCTTCCACCATGCAGCTGCTGGGTGACCTTGGGCTAGTCACACTTCTCTGAAGTCTCTCAGCCCCACTCACCTCACAGAGTGTTTGTTGTGGGGGAGGAAGGGAAAGGAGAATGTGAGCCGCTTTGAGACTCCTTTGGGTAGTGATAAAGCGGGATATCAAATCCAAACTCTTCTTCTTCTCTTCTTCTCTTCTTCTTCTTCTTCTTCTTCTTCTTCTTCTTTAGCTGTAGTTGGGGGACAGGGGCTGGTTTTGTATATTGTAGGAAAATGCTATACACACACACACACACATACACACACACATCCTATGGTGTAATGTATTTATGTTTATCTTTTTAAATGAATTGTAATAATAATAATAATAATAATAATAATAATAATAATAAATTTATCCTCCGCCCATCTGGCTGGGTTTTCCTAGCCACTCAGGGCAGCTCCCAACCGAATATTAAAAACATGATACAGCATTAAGCATTAAAAACTTCCCTAAACATGTCACTCGGACACCTGTAAGGCAGCAAGCAACTAATAACTTTAAATAATAATAACATCAATTCGACTGTAACAGAAAAACTGTTTTCTGCTTCAGAAAAACAAGACTATATTCATCAGAACAAAATGGGGGGGGGGAAGATGCAGATAATATGGTTGCAGAACGAAGGCTGTCACCCTTGAAACTGCAGCTGGGAACTCTGCCGCACTTGTACGATGTGTAGTATTTCTTGGCAACTCCTTCAAGTGATTTAATTTTGTTCCAGTACATCAGGAAGGGTCTTTCAACTATCCACGAGTGTTTATTGTGCATCTTCCCAGGGTCTTTTGTAATAGCTAATTTTCATAGCCACCAAGATCTGCCAAGCACCATGTGGCCAATCATTCGCAGTAAGTCAAATACGTTTCATTCCAATATTCTGCAGCAAGAACAGAGACTGTAATTCACAGATTGTTTACAAGACACTGATGTTCAATGTTTTTGGCACAGAGATTGCTCAAAGATCCCTAATAAAACTTCGGGTTATCATCAGTTCACGGTTCTTTCGGCTGTCCATTGTTTTAGAAAAACAACAGAAATTCAGACACAGAATCATAGAGATGCAAGGGGGACACAAGGATCATTTAATCGACACCCCCTCCAATGCAGGGTCCACAGCTCCCTGACAGATGGTCATCCAAGCTCTATTTAAAATAAAATAAAAAACACCCGATGTTGGAGAGTTCACCACCTTCCGATGGAGCCCATTACATTGCCGAACAGCTCTTACTGTGTCAGAAGGTTCTTCCTACTGTTTTGTAGGAATCTGATTCCTTATTATTTGAATGTCTATATGACATCCTTTTTATATATTTGAACATGGCTAGCATTGTAGAGGGTTGGACTAGAGGACCCTTGGAGTCACTTCCAACTCTACTGTCCTATGATTCTATTACTATAAATATACAGGGTGAGCTTCTGTGCACAGCCCTCCCGAATTCTGGAGCAGTCTAATTGGGTAACCCAGCCAGATGGGTGGAATAATAATAATAATAATAATAATAATAATAATAATAATAATCTTTAACATCCTCAAGGATACTGGAGGTATCGAAGTCTTTGTGGGGTCACGGTTGGTTGGTTGGTTGGTTGGTTTGTAATAATATAATAATAATAATAATAATAATAATAATACAGTGGTACGTCGGGTTAAGAACTCGATTCATTCTGGAGGTCCGTTCTCAACCTGAAACAGTTCTTAACCGGAGGTACCACTTTAGCTAATGGGCCTCCCACTGCCACCGCCACGCGATTTCTGTTCTCATCCTGAGGTAAAGTTATTAACCTGAGGTACTATTTCTGGGTTAGCGGAGTCTGTAACCTGAGGCGTCTGTAACCTGAAGCGTATGTAGTAATAATAATAATAATAATAATAATAATAATAATAATAATAATAATAATAGAAAATGAAATGTAACTCCATGGGTGGGGGCAGATTTGACAATTTAAGCATTGCGCAGAGCTCTGCAAACTTTACCCCCCCTCCCCGCTTCATCCCCCTTGTGAAAAATTCATGCCATAATTAAAAACCCGCGTTTGGATGGCAGCAGAGCTCCAGTGGCTATCAATAAATGATGAGGCAGCAATTCATTGTCAAAAGGAATAAACTTCTGGAATATATCTGAAGAATAGGCTGTCACTGTATGAAGCTTCCTCTTTCAGATTACCTGGTGGAGAATGGCCTACTCTAGAGGTAAGAGGATGAGACAGGATGCATTTCCAAAATACCTTGTCGATCAGGAGGAAGAACAGGGCCGCATTTAGGTTTGATGGGGCCCTAAGCTGCTGAAGGTAACGGGGCCCTTTATATGTCCAGCTGTCCTTTGTCAACAACAAATTATCGCTGTTTTTTTGTGTTGAATATGTGCTATATGGTAATTGATGGACCTAATAGGTATCTAAAGCCATTTGCACATAACAAAATATGTATTTTATCAAAGTCATTGTTGAACTGAAATACAATGAGGAAGAACTATATTAATAGTGAAATACAATAAGAAAAAGTATATTTATAGTGAATAATAATTAAGCTCTAACTTAAAATGATTTTTTTTTTATTCATAACAAACTTAATAATGCAAACACACTGGCATTTGGCAATAACAAAAGTTCCTTTAAAAACACAGTTTACAAAGACTCATAATCTAGTCTCTAGAAACTTGCTATAACACGAAATAGTAATAGGTGTAAATATATGATACAAACTACTACTAATTATAAATAGCAGAATGTAGGCACCCTGTATATAGAAATGAGCAAACCAGTGATATTTTAGGGAGCAGGCTAGCAGGCGGGGCCCATTACTTACATCATAGGAGCCTACACAACACAAAACACTGTTGCTGTGTGTAGGTTTTTCAGTTTTGTTTTTTATCTTATATTTTGGAAATGTACATCCAGATTTTTTTTTCCTTTAAATTTTTTTGGGGGCTCCAAGAGAGTGGAGCCCTAAGCTATAGCTGTTTTAGCTTATACGTGAATCCGGCACTGAGCTAGAACATCGGAAGAGGATTGCTGGGTCGGGGGAGTAGCCTATCTTCCTCTGCGTCCCGATGCCTGAAGGAAAACCCTCGGAGCAGGACCTGATCACAAGAGAACTCTCCCCTCCTGCGGTTTCCAGCAACTGCTACTCAGAAGTGTTATGGCCTCTGCCTGCAGAGGCAGAGCATAGCCATCATTGTGGCTAGGAGCCATTGCTGGTCTTCTCCTCCACAAATATGTCCAACCCTCTTTGGAAACCACCCAAGTTGGTGCCCATCACTGCCTCGTGTGGGAGCAAGTTCCATCATCTATGTACGACATGGAGAAGTCCTCTCTTTTCTGTCCTGTGTCTAAAGGGGTGTTTTAGGAATTCAATCTTCCAGTATGAACTGGTCGGATCCTCACTTCACCCAGAGTAATGTACACATCAGAAAGTTATCCGCCAGCCTTCACACTTCATCTGAAAAAAAACAATTGTGTGTATTATTATTATATTATTATTATTATTATTATTATTATGCGAAATAGGAACAGATTGGATTTATGGGAACCATGCATAGTATAGAAATATACTGATTTCCCTGTCCGCCACTAAGAGGAGATATGATTTGTTGTGTTGTTCAGTCGTTCAGTCGTGTCCAACTCTTCGTGACCCCATTAAAGATTAAAGTTTGGCCAAACTCATGCTAGCAGCTTCGAGAACACTGTCCAACCATCTCATCCTCTGCCGTCCCCTTCTCCTTGTGCCCTCCATCTTTCCCAACATCAGGGTCTTTTCTAGGGAGTCTTCTCTTCTCATGAGGTGGCCAAAGAAGGGCCTGGAGGAGGAACCAGCAAGCCACTCCAGTATCCCTGCCAAGAAAACTCCATGGACAAAGACAACAGGAGATATGATAGCCATCTTCAAATATCTCAAGGGCTGTCACACATAAAAGGGAGCAAGCTTGTTTTCTCCTGCTCTGGAGGGCACGACTCGAACCAATGGATTCAAGTTACAAGCAAGTTATTAAACATTAGGGGGGGAAATTCTGGAAGTAAGAATTGTTTGAGAGTGGAACGGTTTCCCTTGCGTGATTGTGGACTCTCCTTCCATGGAGGTTTTTAAGCAGAGTTTGGATGGCCACCTGTCATGGATATATTATCTGAATTTCCTGCGCTGCAGGGGGTGGGACTCTACAATTCTTTGATTCTATGGTTGGGTTAGTCCATCTCCAAACTTTAATCACTGGGGCACCGATTTTAATTAGCTATTGTTCTAATCATTGGGGTTAAGGGCACACTTTCTAATTTATTGTGGCTACTTTGGTTCTGGCATGTTAACTGTCCTTTAGCACAAGCAAGGAAAGATTAAAGTTGACCTTCTAACAATGACTGGTTGGTTTCATTTAATAAACTCAGTGCTGTCAAGTATCCCGTTTTCCCCAGGATTCTCCCTTATTTTAAGCAGTTTCCCACTGCTCTCCCTTATTTTTTATTTCCCTTAAATTTCCCGTTTTTAATGGAAGCAGCTCCTCCCCTGCTGGCCAGGGACTGGGTGGGAAGACCTTGCCTACTTGGAGAGAAAAGCCTCAGCCCTCAAAGCAAGTGGGAGCCGTTTCCCGTGCTTACAGGGGGTGTATTCCTCCCTCTGCATCAGTCCCTATCCATTGCCACTGAGCCCCTCAGCCGGCCAATAGGGTTAGCTGGCAGGCAGAGCCTGGCTGCCTTTGAGCAGCTGCTGCTTCCTGTCCTGTTTTGATGGGATCAGACAAGAAGACGATGGGGCTCCATCGCGCGGAGCACATGGCTGCCCTCCTCTTTGCTCCGCTCCGAGCCTGAGCCCGCTTGGAGTTTACATTGCTGCTCCGCCCACTTTCGCTTCTGGCTCCGCCCACCACTGACATGTGACTGTCCCCGGGATAGGTGAGACTGCTGATCCCTTATTTTCAAATCCGAAACTTGACAGCTATGAATAAACTACAATCTCTCTCTCTTTTTGTTAAACACCCCCCCCCCCAAAACACCGATCTATATTGAGAATTTGGAAACATGTACATTTATTTATATTTAATTGGTCAAAACAGAAGATTAATAAACGTTCAGTTGGCATTCCTAGCATAGGCTTTGGTAACATTTTTAAATGGTTTTTCTTTATAGCCCAACATGCTGATTGAAGGAAGATAGGAACATTTTTGTATTCGAAAGCTATGACAATGTGCTGACAGCTGACAGCTTATTTTAATAATTTTAGTAATAAGTCAAGGGATGCCTTCCTGTTTTGGACAAGAGATCCTTTTTTTAAAATAAACACATTGGTAGGAGATTGAAAGCTGGGATATGGTATCACTTCTGCTGGAAGAGTCCGTAAAAAAGGCTCATAATCAAAGCTGAACCAATAAATGAACACCACGTGAATTTATTGGGGCTGGGACATGTTGTAGCAGTCTGAGATGAGCTGGGAAGCAGGAATGGTGGGATGAGTCAGGACCCAATAACACAGCAAAGCTCAGGAAGACTTTGCTGCTCAGCGGAGGCTCAACCTAGAAGTGCTCTCCCACTCCTTCCTCTCCAGCATCTACCCAGGTCCTGAAGGCACCACCGACAGCACCATGGTTCACCATCCTATTATTATTATTATTATTATTATTATTATTATTATTATTATTATTATTAAATTTGTTTACCGTTCTATCAGGAGTCCAGTCCCCAGCTTGATAGCACAGTGAGCGTAGTTAATTAAAGAGGATAATTTATTGTCAAAACAAACAGATAACTCTGCATGGCTCTAACACAGTCTCCGCCATCATCAGTCAAGATGACCCTTCTGAAGACTGCTTCCGGTGAGACCAGAAGCAACTGAACTTTTGCTTCGTACGCCTTTTGTTTTCCTTCCTATCTTGCAGCCCTCCCATTCATCGAGACCTTGGAGGGACAGGGGTCAGCTCCCTCTTCTTCCCCATTCTCTGAGAGGCTTCTCTTAACTCTTTCCCGCCTGTTTGTGCTTCCGGCGAACTTTGACTGCATTCCAGCTTGCTCTCCGCTGTTCCCTTGTCATTTAGAATTCCAAGGGGCAGGGGAGTTGGCAGGAGCCGATGCTCCTCCAGCCTGGCAGTTAACCCTCTCTGTTCCTGACTGCTTCCTTCAATTGGCAGCAACCCCCCCCCCCTGGGGGCTGGCTCATTCACGACACACCCTATCCCGCAGGTCTTAAATGTGAAACCAAGATGGTGGTCTCTTTCAGATCCTGCTGCCTGGAATTGGGGGGAGGCAGAGCAGGTGTCAGAAGTTGGCTTTTTTCCAGGGCAGTTGTTGGTGCACTGACAACTTCCCGAGGATGCCTGGTATTGATCCGATCACTGCACTCTTTTATTGTTAAAGCTGAGCAGGTCTCAGTCTGGTTGACACTTGGAGAGGAGCATGCCTGGAAGTGACACAAATGTTGCTCTCAAGCTTTCCGAAAAGCAAATTGAATTTAGCTATGAAGGCTAATAGCAACTGGAGAGGCTGAAAAAGCCCTGAGGTCCCATTCTGTTCTGCGAATCTAACCAGGGGTTTGTGCAAATTAACACACACACACACACACACACACACTGGGAATGTCTTTTGACAATCGGTGATATCCACGGACCCTATTGCACCAGCTAATTTTCCCCAAGAGCGTTGCCAGTAGTGAATCTCTCTCTCAGGATTTCCAGACCATTATGCCCATTTAGACACACAACCACACACACACACAGAGAGAGAGAGAGAGAGAGAGAGAGAGAGAGAGAGAGCTCTTAATGGCAGAGCTATTAATGAAATGGCTTGTTTTACAGGGCAAAATAAAATAAAACACAGGCGTAGCCATAGGAGCCTGCTGGCTCGGAAAACAGATTGTTGATCACAGAAACCTGCTGTTAAAGCCACAGCCACTGTTGACGGTTTGAGCTCCTCGCTGAAAAATTCAGCAACAAAATTGTCTTTCGTGACAGAGTTAAAGGCTGGAGGAAACCTTCTGCCCCATTTTCTGTCAGAAAGGGAAATAATGGCGTGAAAGTTACCACAGACAAAATGAGGTTGAAATGCAGCTCTTTGGCAGGCTATTTTCCACCATCCCTCTTTAAAGCTGGGCTGAGTGAAATTATGTTGTGATACTGTTTTCCCTCGTAGCAAAATTACCTGTATTTTCAGTCGTTCTTTGGGGCACCTGTAACTCCTGATATTTCCTGTGTGGCGGTCTCAATTCAGTTGCATCGTCGCTACACAGCAGCATCTCATCTTGGATGGAGGCATTAGATGCAATCTGCATCTGAATTTGATGAAGTAGAAGAAGAAGAGTTTGGATTTGATATCCCGCTTTTCACTACCCGAAGGAGTCTCAAAGCGGCTAACATTCTCCTTTCCCTTCCTCCCTCACAACAAACACTCTGTGAGGTGAGTGGGGCTGAGAGACTTCAGAGAAGTGTGACTAGCCCAAGGTCACCCAGCAGCTGCATGTGGAGGAGCGGGGAAGCGAACCCGGTTCACCAGATTACGAGTCTACCGCTCTTAACCACTACACCACACTGGCTCTCAAACTCCCTTGTGGGTCAGAATACAACTGCTGAATGGATTATACTCATCGGCAGAATGAGCGACGCAGTTTCCCCAAAACAAAAAAAAAAGGTCCATTCGGGTTTGTGCTTTATAATTAAATTGCATGTAAGGTGCATATTTTCAACAGGGGAAAAAATGCAATGAAAAAATATGCATTGGAGGGAAGTATACAAAAAACAACAACATGCAAATGGAATGCTTAGAGGAGTTTTTGTGGAGGTTCTGATTTAACTTTAGAGCTGTTTGAAAGTGGAACAGGCCAGCTTGAAAAGTGGTTGTCTCTCTTTCATTGGAGGTTTTCCAACACAGGTTGGATGGCCATCCGTCAGGGATTCTTCAGCTGTTGATACCTGCATTGCAGGGGGTTGGACTAGATGACCTTTGGAGTACCTCCGAACTCTGCAACTCTATTATTCCAATGATAAATGTAGCAAGACTGAAGTGATGGAATGAATGAAGGGTTTGAATAACAATAATGAATCTTAAAGTAACACAAAGGCTCGGTGTGACAGCAAAAGGTCTTTACTAGATGCTGAAAATCCATTTGAAAAGGAGAATGGCTTGGCTTCCTGGGGCAGAGAGGTCATCACACGAAGAGGTCAAGAGATTAAGAGTGATTTTGACCCGCCGCCGTTGACAGATGTGTCGGAGAAAAGGGATGAACGTTGTTGGGGTGGAAAGCCTAATCAGAAAGACAACTGTCACTGTCAAATCGATGAGGAAAGGTGAGCGGTCCGTGGTGGAAAATGCCTGCTGGTGTGTGAAGCCAGGATCGGAGTGGAAGAGAGACTTCTGCGTTTAGCCACAAGCCAGTCATTAATAAATCTGGAAAGGTCTGTCTGGGCAGAGCGTAATGCAGGAAGCAGATTAAACAACACGCTGCCAAAGATGAGACGAAGAAACCTCGGTGGCTGGAAGCAAAGGATGAATTGATCAGTGGTGGGTTTTTGTTTTTTGTTTTGGTTCTAAAAGGGCCAATTCTGCTTCAAACAGTATTTGGGGGCACAATCTGACATTCCGCTATTGTGGAATGAGGTTCTGGCATTTTGCGAAGCCTGTATTGCTTTCATAGAATCAATTAAACGCTGAGCCAAAAAGTTCTCTGTATGCTTATGCAGCCTCAAGATCACAGAACCCATGTTTCAGTGAGAGTGGTCATTCATGCAGCCCTAAGACTATAACAGGTGGCGCTGTGGGTTAAACCACAGAGCCCAGGGCTTGGAGATCGGAAGGTCGGCAGTTTGAATCCCCACGGCGGCGTGAGCTCCTGTTGCTCGGTCCCTGCTCCTGCCAACCTAGAAGTTCGAAAGCACGTCAAAGTGTGTTTTTCAGTCGTTCAGTCGTGTCCGACTCTTCGTGACCCCATGGACCATAGCACACCAGGCACGCCTATCCTTCACTACCTCCCGCAGTTTGGCCAAACTCATGTTAGTAGCTTCGAGAACACTGTCCAACCATCTCATCCTCTGTCGTCCCACTCCAGTATCCCTGCCAAGAAAACTCCATGGACGTCAAAGTGCAAGTAGATAAATAGGTACCGCTCTGGCAGGAATTATGGTGCTGGAGGAGACTCTTGAGAGTCCCATGGACTGCAAAAAGATCAAACTTATGCCTCCTTAAAGAAATCAGCCCTGAGTGCTCACTGGAAGGGCAGATCCTGAAGTTGAGGCTCCAGTACTTTGGCCACCTCATGAGAAGAGAAGACTTCCTGGAAAAGACCCTGATGTAGGGAAAGATGGAGGGCACAAGGAGAAGGGGACGACAGAGGATGAGATGGTTGGACAGTGTTCTCAAAGTGACTGGCATGAGTTTGGCCAAACTGTAGGAGGCAGTGGAGGATAGGGGTGCCTGGCGTGCTCTGGTCCATGGGGTCACGAAGAGTCGGACACGACTGAACGACTGAACAACAACAACCGGCGGGAAGGTAAACGGCATTTCCATGCGCTGCTCTGGTTCTCCAGAAGCGGCTTAGTCATACTGGCCACATGACCCGGAAGCTGTACGCCGGCTCCCTTGGCCAATAAAGCGAGGTGAACGCCCCGCAACCTCAGAGTCGTCTTTGACTGGACCTAACAGTCAGGGGTCCCTTTACCTTTACCTTTAAGACTGTAAAGCCCATAGTGGAGTCTTAACTGCGAATGAAATCTACAGGCATGAAAAGACCAGGTGGGCCTGTAAAAGAATTGTGTAATTGTCAGACAAATGTCTACATAAGAAGAGCATCTCAATTCATAAGTGGTTGGTAGATATTGGGGTGGGCAAAATCAGCCAAGATAATTAAATGGAAAAAAGCAATGGGTTGCCTTCTAGAGACCATTGAGCCCTCCTGTTACGCATGGACAAGTTGGAATCCCAGAAGCCTATAGGCTCTTCTATAATTTCCTCCCAAGTTTATTTCTTTATTGAACAAAATATATATACCACTTGAATAACAACAACAACAACAACAACAACAACAACAACAACAATTTATTTGTACCCCATCCATCTGAGGAGAAGAGGAGGAGGAGGAGGAGGAGGAGGAGTTGTTTGGATTTGATATCCCGCTTTTCACTACCCAAAGGAGTCTCAAAGCAGCTCACATTCTCCTTTCCCTTCCTCCCCCACAACAAACACTCTGTGAGGTGAGTGGGGCTGAGAGACTTCAGAGAAGTGTGACTAGCCCAAGGTCACCCAGCAGCTGCATGTGGAGGAGCGGAGACGCGAACCCGGTTCCCCAGATTACGAGTCTACCGCTCTTAACCACTACACCACACTGGCATGCTCTGGTCAATGGGGTCACGAAGAGTCGGACACAACTAAACAACAACAACATAGTTAACAGGAAAATAAATTAAAACACATTTACATCTACGTTGCTGGCCTAAACAATTGAAGTCAATAGACTTCGTGCAGATCCAGAATTGTGATGCGACACTATGAATCCTCCAACGGAGGCTGTGGGCTACATTTTTATGTATTTAGGAAGATATGCAGTAGAGATGGGAACCAGTGACCCTCCAGAAGTCACCATCCTTGACCACCAACCACACTGTCTGGGGCCGACGAGAGATGGCATCCTTCAACATCTGGAGGGCACCAGGTTAGCCAAAGCTGCAATGCACCTATTTTCTAAAAAGAAACCATTCCCCCCCCCGCCCGGCACGATCTATTTCCCCTGCAACCCCCTGTGTCTTTGCCAAAAGGTCGTCTCCCCCCTTTCACATCATTCCCCATGCACCCCTCTGGCTGTCACCTTTTTGATCATGTTCCTAATATTGATTACTGGCTAGACGGACAGAAAACCCGAAGGTCGAGCTGCTCGCTGTCTTTTATTCATTTGAAGGCAACTTAACCTTGGGGGGGGGGGACCTGGGAAGACAGTGGGAGACAGGCTTCTAGTGCTACACATTAAGTGCACTGAAACATTATCAATTTTGATTAGGCAGATTTAAGATTGCTACCCAGCAATTACAGTACTGGTCCAGACAGTGCCTTTGGATATCATTGTTCCTTGCAAAAAATAAGGAAGAATCAGTGCAATGAAATGAGTTGGGAACCCAAAGGCAGATTGACCCAGGTTCAATAGCAAGCAGAGCCAGATAGTTTTAGTTTCGGCCCCCTTCCCTCCAACCCATTGAGTTATACAAGGGCAACATGGAAATAATAATAATAATAATAATAATAATAATAATAATAATAATAATAATAATAATAATAATTTATTTGTACCCCGCCCATCTGGCTGGGTTTCCCCTGCCACTCTGGGCGGCTTCCAACAGATATTAGGATACATTAAAATATCACAGATTAAAAACTTCCCTGAACAGGGCTGCCTTCAGATGTCTTCTGAATGTGAGGTAGTTGTTTATCTCTTTGACATGAGATGGGAGGGCATTCCACAGGGCGGGCGCCACTACCGAGAAGGCCCTCTGCCTGGTTCCCTGTAGCTTTGCTTCTCGCAGTGAGGGAACCGACAGAAGGCCCTCGGCGCTGGATCTCAGTGTCTGGGCTGAATGATGGGGGTGGAGACGCTCCTTCAGGTATACAGGACCGAGGCCGTTTAGGGCGTTAAAGGTCAGCACCAACACTTTGAATTGTGCTCGGAAACGTACTGGGAGCCAATGTAGGTCTTTCAGGACCGGTGTTATGTGGTCCCAGCGGCCACTCCCAGTCACCAGTCTAGCTGCCGCTTCTGGATTAATTGCAGTTTCCAGGTCACCTTCAAAGGTAGCCCCACGTAGAGCACATGGCAGTAGTCCAAGTGGGAGATAACCAGAGCATGCACCACTCTGGTGAGACAGTCCGCGGTTAGCTAAGGTCTCAGCCTGTGTACCAGATGGAGCTGTTAGACAGCCACCCTGGACACAGAATTAACCTGCGCCTCCATGGACAGGTGTGAGTCCAAAATGACTCCCAGGCTGCGCACATGGTCCATCAGGGGCACAATTACCCCATTCAGGACCAGGGAGTCCTCCACACCAGCCCGCCTCCTGTCCCCCCAAAACAGTACTTCTGTCTTGTCAGGATTCAACCTCAATCTGTTAGCCGCCATCCATCCTCCAACCGCCTCCAGGCACTCAAACAGGACCTTCACCGCCTTCACTGGTTCCGATTTGAAAGAGAGGTAGAGCTATGGAGACTATGGAGAGAAAGCTATTTACTGAGCATTCATCCTAATTTGCTTGCACAAAGATGAAGGGGAGGTTAGATGCTACCTGATCTGTATTGAGCATTTGTTTTCGTTGCTGGTGGGGGGAGGACATGTTGCTGGTTTAACAGTTGGGACTGTGCATCCTGATATTCCCCCCTTGCATTTGCAGGCCTTCCCATTAAACATTAGTTCATCCCGTGATTCTCAAGGCATGTTCCAATTACTTTCCTTTTTAAAAAATAAATAAATCATTTTTTATTGTTTTTAAATAAATACATTGAGAAAAACTTTCACATTTATCTTTCCATTCATTTAACATTTTGGCCTTTTAGGGCAGTGACTTCCCTCAAAACCCTCCACATGATTTTCTATACTTTCCAAGGTGCAAAAAGTCTTATTAAAAATAGCATTTGTTGCGCTAGGGAGACACAGACTTTGATGGTGCAAAACCTAGAGTATTTTTACAATGTGAACTGCCCTGAGATGTACACATGGAGGACAGTATACAAATTCAATTAATTAATGACAATAATAGTGATGATAATAATAATAATTAGTGCTGGGACGCAATTGAATTCCACCCCCCACCCAGCCCCGCCATGCAATACTGCCATTTTGGAGCCGCTCCCCTGTGCTAGTTTTCTTTCCATCCTCCTTCCTGTTGGATTCTACAAAGGTAAACCTTCAGACTAAGGAGGAGGGAGTTGATGGGCAATGTGGCCACCTGAACAGGTTGCAAGCAGGGAGGCAGGTAGATGGGGGCTGGCTGAGGGCGGGCAGAGGTTGCTGAGGCAGTGGATCAGTGTTCCAGTATTTGCACTTTAACAAGGGGACGATACAACCTTGATGGCAGAAAGTGAGGAGGAATTAAAGAACCTTTTAATGAGGGTGAAAGAGGAGAGCGCAAAATATGGTCTGAAGCTCAACATCAAAAAAACTAAGATCATGGCCACTGGTCCCATCACCTCCTGGCAAATAGAAGGGGAAGAAATGGAGGCAGTGAGAGATTTCACTCTCTTGGGTTCCATGATCACTGCAGATGGTGACAGCAGTCACGAAATCAGAAGACGCCTGCTTCTTGGGAGAAAAGCAATGACAAACCTAGACAGCATCTTAAAAAGCAGAGACATCACCTTGCCGACAAAGGTCCCTATAGTTAAAGCTATGGTTTTCCCAGTAGTGATGTATGGAAGTGAGAGCTGGATCATAAAGAAGGCTGATCGCCGAAGAATTGATGCTTTTGAATTATGGTGCTGGAGGAGACTCTTGAGAGTCGCATGGACTGCAAGAAGATCAAACCTATCCATTCTTAAAGAAATCAGCCCTGAGTGCTCCCTAGAAGGACAGATCCTGAAGTTGAGGCTCCAGTACTTTGGCCACCTCATGAGAAGAGAAGACTCCCTAGAAAAGACCCTGATGTTGGGAAAGATGGAGGGCACAAGGAGAAGGAGACGACAGAGGATGAGATGGTTGGACAGTGTTCTCGAAGCTACTAACATGAGTTTGGCCAAACTGCGAGAGGCAGTGAAGGATAGGCGTGCCTGGCATGCTCTGGTCCATGGTGTCACGAAGAGTCGGACACGACTGAACGACTGAACAACAACAACAACAACAAGGGGATGCGGGTGGCGCTGTGTTCTAAACCACTGAGCCTCTTGGGGTTGCCAATTCGGAAGGTTGGCAGTTTGAATCCTCACAACGGAGTGAGCTCCCTTTGCTCTGTCCCAGCTGCTGCCAACCTAGCAGTTCAAAAACACGTCAGTGCAAGTAGCAGAGCTGTCAACCTTCCTTTTTTTTTTTTTTGCTTTGGGAAATGGCCATAGCTGTCAACTTTCCTTTTTATTTGCAATGGGAAGCGGCGCTGGAATAAGGGAATTTCCCGCAAAAAAGGGAAAGTTGACAGCTATGGCAAGTAGATAAATAGGTACTACAGTGGCAGGAAGGTAAACGGTGTTTCCGTGCACTCTGGTTTCCATCACGGTGTCCCGTTGCGCCAGAAGCGGTTTAGTCATGCTGGCAACCCAGAAAGCTGTCTGTGGACAAACGCCGGCTCTCTCAGCCTGAAAGCGAGATGTGCGCCACAACCCCATAGTCGTCTTTGACTGGACTTAACCGACCAGGGGTCCTTTAACCTTGCCTATTAGCACTTTAACATCTTATATTGTGCTCCTGGCAGGAAAGTGTGGCCACAGATGCTGCAATCACTGGGGAGTAGATGTAGGGCGAGACAGATGAGGGGCAAAAAAGCAGACATGGGTGGGAGAAGAAGGTAAAGATAGGAAAGGGAGACCCCAGCATCACTACCAACACTCTTGGAGAAAAAAAACATGAGGAGAACCCCGCAGGATACTACCAACGGCCCATCTAAGCCCAGCATCCTGTTTTCAAAGTGGCTGCTCTGACGGGCCATTGGCCTGATCCTGAGGGCTCCATTTATGTTCTTACACTCTAAGCTACAGCCTTCCTTCTCCCGTACAAATCACCTCCCTGCTTCTTTGCAGATGAGAAGTCTTGCCTGAGATTCCCACACAAAAGATGGTGCTCACATATAATGTTTCCCGTTTTCTGTGCTGCTTATCGATACCAAGTCTGTGAAGGTCGGAGCTGCTGCCATCCAAAAAGGAAAAGAAGAAGAAGAGTTTGGATTTGATATCCCACTTTATCACTACCCGAAGAAGTCTCAAAGCGGCTCACATTCTCCTTTCCCGTCCTCCTCCACAACAAACACTCTGTGAGGTGAGTGGGGCTGAGAGACTTCAGAGAAGTGTGACTAGCCCAAGGTCACCCAGCAGCTGCATGTGGAGGAGCGGAGACGCGAACCCAGTTCACCAGATTACAAGTCTACCGCTCTTAACCACTACACCACACTGGCTCTCCCACACAATTATAAGTCAAATATTTACTCATATATTTCCTCCAAGGAACTCAAAGTGGCATACAGTACATGGACGGTTCTCTCCCTGCCCCTTATTGTCACAACAACCCTGTGGGGTAGGTTAAACTGAGGGAGAGTAGCTGTCTTCTGATTTCCCAGTAGGATTCAGGGGCAAGTGGAGATTTGAACCTGGGTCTTCTAATCACTGCACCACTCCAGCTCTCCAGGCTTCTTCTGATCTTAATTATCATTTGGAAAGCACAGCAAACCTCTAGAATGCTATAAATTTCAAGTATAGCCCTATGAAAGGATGATTTGCTTGGGTCGGAGTCATACTCTCAGGGCACAGAAAAGGAACTGCAGTACAGAGATCAGGAACCGCTTGAATGTTCAAGAGCAGTACTTGAATTTCATAGACTGAATAGAAATCTGGAGTCAAAACTTCATGACCTGTCAGAGTAAAGGGCACTGATGATTTTCACTGAGAATAAACTGCACAGGGTGACTCCTCCTCTTCCCTATAGAATCATAGAATCCTAGAGTTGGAAGAGACCCCAAGGGCCATCCAGTCCAACCCCCTGCCAAGCAGGAAACACCATCAAAGCATTCCTGACAGATGGCTGTCAAGCCTCCGCTTAAAGACCTCCAAAGAAGGAGACTCCATCACACTCCTTGGTAGCAAATTCCACTGCCGAACAGCTCTCACTGTCAGGAAGTTTTTCCTAATGTTGCAGTATTTCCCCACACAAGTTACATAAGCACCACACACAGTTTCCCTGAACCTTACACCCTTTATTGCATGAGGCCGTCCTCGTAAATAAGAGGAAAATAGGCCCGAAGATCCCGTCTCTTCTCCTTCCGTGGATCCCATTCATTCATAAAAATGGCGGTTCTAAATAGCGCCCCTGGTGGCCAGCCCGCTGGTACTGCAGGCTCTCTGCTTTGACAGCTCTGACAAGGTGCAAATACATTGTTTCCGTTTTCAATCGACCGTGACTGATCCAATCACAAATGTATCAATTCCTTTATACAATGTTTCCGCTCTATTTCTATGTACTTTTGGACCTTTTCTGACTTGTGTATGACTCCCTGCCACCGGTAACCAGCAGGGCTAGCTCAGGGCTGCCTCCTCCATATTGTTCACCCTCCTCCATAATCCTCGAAGCGTGACCCCACGTCCGCAGGAAGACAGGATTTTCCCGCCTCAACTCTGCCAGACAAGGAAATCTGTTTAATAAAGGACTGCCTCTTCAGAGTGGATTCCACTCAATGGGACTGTGCTTGGCCCTACCCTAGGGCAATATCACCTTTTGTCTTCTTGTGCCTCACTACCTGGAGGGGGTAGCCCAGGTGTGAAACCACTCAGGTTTCTGCTCCTAGCCCCTCCCGTCCTGGAAATCTTTAATGTAGTCTGATGTAATTTGGGGGTGTATCTATGTGGGAAGGGGGGAAGGCAATAAAAGTCGGGGACACTTCCTTCTCGGGGCTTCCATCTTTCCTTCGTGCTGAGGAGTGGGAGCCCTGTCGCGACAGTATTTCTACCAATAAAGACCAAGCCTACTGGCTGCTGTTTGCTCTTTACTTTGGTGGTGGTCTCCAGTTTTTGCCCAAGGGAGCCCTCGAACTGCTGCCTTTAACAGCTTGGCGACCACGGAGCGGGACCCTTGGTTCTCCCACGAGGGTGAGGGGTGAGGCGGAGAGGACCAGGCGCCACTGGGCAGCTTTGACTCAGGGATTCTTTCCCTCTCTCTGTCCTCTCTTCGTGGGCGGTAATCAACTGTTACCTGGGGAGACCAGCCAAAGGGAGCAAAGGCACGGTCAAGCCGGCCAGCAAAGGATCCCGGGATCTACAAAGGATTTTGGACGTGAGTATGGTGCAGATTTAGAACACGGGGAGGGGGTGGAAACGTGTGAATTTACTCACGACAGCTAAAACCTTCTCTCTCTCCTTCCTTGCTCTCTCTCTCTATTTCTACTAATTCTCTCTCTCTCTCTCTCTCTCTCTGACCCGGCTCCGTCGGAAAAGGTCCAGAACGGTGTCAGAGAGGAACTCTTCCCTTTCCCTTTCCTTTCTCGGCCCGGCTCCGTCGGAAAAAAGTCCAGAACGGTGCTGAGTGAAGGATAAGGATATCACTCTCTCCCTCTCTCTCCTCCATCTCCTGGCTCCTTGACCCGGCTCCGTCGGAAAAGGGTCCAGAACGGTGTTAGGGGGCCAGAGAGACATCTACTTCTTCCTTTACTCTCTGCTCTTCTCACCTCTTATCAAATGAAGCCGCACCTCCTGCACGGCGACTCTTGTTGAGGATGACCCGTGTATGTGAGAACGCAAGGTCATTTGTTCCTTTCCACCCTTTATTTTCCGGGTTCTGAACCGGCATCGCACTGGGCGAGCGTTCGGCAAAGAATTCCGATCCTAGGTTTATGGCTAGGTAGGGGCTGTCGTGAGTAGCAGAACGGGAGGTACATGTGGAGGATTGGGCCCCGCACCAGGGTTTCTAGTTGACACGTGTTGGTGGAGTTCGGATTTAGTCTGAGTTGAACGACAGGGGAAGAGAGAAACTGATAGGCAGAACAGTCAGACGAAGCTAAGGCTAGGAACAGGGTTTGCCTGAAAGTGTAGTGATCCCATCCCAGTCCGATCCGTCGGAGTGTGTCCAGACGGTCCGGGAAAAGGGGGGTACAGGGAGGCGGACTCCCTTTAAGTGTGTGACTTCCTTCAAAAGCACTAAACCATTAGGCTTGCAAACTGACAGAGTGTTTCCTTTCTCACCCCACCCTCTTGTGTCTCCTCTCTATCCTTTGAAGTGTGTCCCCTTTCTTAGTTGAGCAGTTCGTCCAAATTGGGTTTCGCCTTTAAAAATGGGAGCCCAATCTTCCAAAGCGCAAGGGTGGACTCCTCCCGACAATCAGGCTTCCCTGAAGCCTCTTTGCCGTGGAATGGACTCAGACACCCCACTTAAGTTCGTGTTAGAAAACTGGAAACACCTCAAGGGGCGAAAGGACCTCTCAAAATCTAAGCTACGAGATCTCTGCAATCTATCTTGGGTAGCCTATACCCAGAGCCTAGAGCCGGAGTCCCGATGGCCACCACAAGGTTCTTTTAATGGATCTAAACTCCAGGCGCTCAAACTTTACCTGGCTGATGAGAAACCCCGCCAAATCTACTATCTAAATGCTTTCTTAGAAGCGCGGGAGCTTTTTAGAATGCAACAGACACAGATCGCCCGTCAAATGGCTGTCTTAAGTCCTGTTCGACCGCCGCCTTATGATGATATTAGGATGCAGGAGGAACAATTGGATCGCTCCCTCATCCCCTTCTATTATCCCGGATCAACGAATCCCCCGCCTGGCCTGGGAGGAAGAGGAGGAGGAGGGGCAGTTCCAGACCCAGCTGTACAGCGTGCCCCACCTAGCTCACTACCTGCGGGGGGGGAGGTGTGCTACCTGCGGAAGCTTCGGGTTCCGAGGACTCTAGACCCCCACCAACGGATGCAGGGGGAAACTCGCCAGCTCACACATCGGATGTCCCCTCCCCTGACGAAGCTAGTACATCCCCGATCGCCTCTAGGCTGCGCAACCGCGATAACTCAATCAATGGCCAGGTTGAAACCGTGCTCCCTTTAAGAGCCCTGCCAATACCCCCCGCTCGAGCGGGAGACCCCCCACGCATGGTCTTCACCCACCAGCCCTTCCTAACGTCTGACTTAATAAATTGGTCAGACAAAATGCCCTCCCTCCGAGACGATCCAGACAAATGCTATCGGCAAGTGGCTACCATCTTCTCCACGCATAACCCAACGTGGGCGGATGTACACATGCTATTAAATGCGCTTTTTAATGATGCGGAAAAGAGGGAGATAATCGCCAAAGCGGGGGAAGCCTTAAGTAAAGCTGATTATCAGTTAAACCCGCCAGAGGGAACGGCGCCACTGAACCCCCAGAACCTGCAAATTGAGCCTAATTGGGATTACAACACCGCCGGGGGAGCATGGTGCCTTAAGATATTTAAAAAGGCCATCCTAGATGGACTACAGGCAGCTGGACAGCGGACTGTAAACTGGACCAAAGTCCAGTCTGTCCTCCAAGGCCCTGAAGAGCACCCTTCTGACTACTACACCCGCCTGGTATCAGCCATCAAAACGTGGGGTGGAATAGATCCGGAAAGTGCGCAGCATGAAGTAATTGTAAAAGGTTTCTTTAAGGATCAAGCTGCAGCCGATATCAGGAAGGCATTGAACACCCACTTGGGCTATGATGGGAAGTCTATAAATGAGATACTTTCCATAGCCAAATCAGTCTTTAATTCTAGAGACGAGAGAAAACGAAAGGAATGCAAGCCAGACACCCCCCGGGTACTAGCCTACTCCAGCGAATTTCCCCCATCTCGGGAAAAGCCAAGGGGAAGAGGACAAGGACCCCCTCCTTTAGAGGCCCGCGCCTGCTACTACTGTCACGAAAAAGGGCATCTCAAACGGGACTGCGCCCTATTGGCCAAATATAGGGAACCCGGGAATTATAGATCAGACGACCGAAACTTTCAACACCATAAACAGGATTACGCGCCAAATCCCACCTCCACCCACAAGGCTCCTAATGCTGACTATGACTTTCCACGAACGCAGTCCCCCAGACCACCCCTTCCTCCCGTGCCACATCCCAGACACCATAACAACAATGCTAATCCCTTCGCCCAGCCCCATCGCAACCCCAACGTGTCTCGAGAGATGATGGTGGAGGACCATGCCGATTACTGACAATTAGCAGCAGATCCAGCCTTTTTTCCATTTCTTGGTCCCGTTCTACAACTCTCTCCCTCGGATCCGATCTGCACGATAGAAATAGATGGCAAGCTATACGACTGTCTTCTAGATACCGGGGCCACTTATTCCACCCTTACCAACAGCCATCTAGCCCCCGGGACAGAATCCAGAACAGTGATGGGGCTGGATGGGATTCCACGAGTCTGCCCTCTCTCGGAGTCTGCCCATGTCTCTTTGGGCCCCCTTTCCGTTGATCACACCTTTCTATTGACCTCCAGTCCGGTTAACCTTCTAGGGCGGGATCTGCTCTGTAAATTAAAAGCCACGATACAATGTGGCCAGGATGGCATTTACTTGCACATGCCCGAAGAGGCAGTTTTTGATTTCCAAGGGGTGCTACAGGAATTAGACGATAAAGACTCTGACTTGCCTGCAGAACTATTGAATGCGGTTCCCCCTTGGCTATGGGGCACCGAATCCACTTCCGTTGGATTGCTCAAGTCAGCCACGCCAGTAAAGATAAACTACAGGAAAGACCTTCCTTTCCCGTGTACTAGGCAATACCCTCTACCGCAAGCTGCTATAGATGGACTGACCCCAATGATCGAGGAATTTCTAAAAATGGGAGTTCTAGTTCCATGCGCCTCCCCTTGCAACACTCCCCTGCTCCCAGTCAAAAAGCCCAATACCAACCCAGTAAGATGGCGTTTAGTTCAGGACTTGAGACTTGTCAACTCCTTCGTTATTCCTCGCCATGCTGTAGTGGCAAACCCTCAGCACCTTCTCAGTTCCATACCGGGGGGAACTGTAGTTTATTCGGTCATAGATCTATGCTCAGCCTTCTTCAGCATCCCGATAGATACTGACAGCCAATTCCTCTTTGCTTTTACCTGGCAAACCGGCCAGTTAACTTGGACCAGATTACCGCAGGGCTATGTGGAATCCCCAGCGATCTTCTCTGCAATTCTGTATCAAGATCTGCAGGATATTACTCTCCCTGGGGGGTCTACCTTGTGCCAGTACGTTGATGACCTTCTGTTATGTGGAAAGGACGTTGAATCCTGTAAGCTGGACACAAAAACTCTCCTTACAGCTCTAGCGTACAAGGGGCACAAGGTATCCCCCAAGAAAATCCAGTACTGTCAGAAGGAAGTAAAATACCTTGGACACATCCTGGGAGAGGGAACACGTGCCCTGACTACTGACCGGATAGAGACCATAGCTAGACTCCCACTCCCACAGACAAAAAGACAGCTCCGTGGGTTCATCGGAATTTCTGGGTATTGCCGCCAGTGGATCCCAAGATTTGGGGAACTTACCCGACCCCTCACAGCTATGACTCAAGAGAAAGCCCCAGAACGACTTGAATGGTCAGGAGAAGCGCTAGAATCCTTTGAGACTATAAAAAGGGAACTTAAGACCTCCCCCGCGCTAGGACTCCCTGACTACAGGTTACCTTTCGCTTTGTTTGTCCATGAGAATAAGGGAATAGCCTCTGGAGTGCTTACCCAACCATTCCAAGGCAGGAATAGACCGGTGGCTTACTACAGCCTCCAACTCGATCCCACAGCACTGGGAAACGTGGGCTGCTTAAGAGCAGTGGCTGCAGCTGCACTGCTCTTGGAAAAGGCACAAGAAACAGTCTTGGGACATCAAATGACCCTAAATGTCCCTCATGCGGTTGCCACCCTCCTTAATCTGAGGGGCTGCCAACGCTTCACCATCCAGAGACTCAATAGGTATGAAGCTATCCTTTTAAGCCCTTCCAATGTCACCATAAAAAGGGTAAATGCTCTTAATCCTGCCACCTTATTACCACTCCCGGACGACGGGACGCCTCACCACGACTGCTCCCAAATCGTTCGGCATGCAGATAAACCACGGGAGGACCTAGACTACCTTCCTCTGGAATGCCCTGATCTCATTATGTATACTGACGGTAGCTCTAAAGTGGTGGGAGGTCAAAGAAAGAGCGGATATGCAGTAGTAACTAATGAAGATATTTTAGAGGCTTGCCCCATACATGCCCGGTATAGCGCACAGGCTGCAGAACTTATTGCCTTAATCCGAGCCTGTGAAATAGGAACTGGCCAACGAATCACTATATATACGGACTCAAGGTACTGTTTCGGGCTGGTACATGCCACGGGACAGATTTGGCTACAAAGGGGATTCCTAACAGCCGCTGGATCCCACATTGCCCACGCCCCCTTAGTGGAACGCCTCATGAACTCCATTCACCTTCCTGAGGCAATAGCAGTTGTACACTGCAAGGCACATACCAGAGGAAAGGATCCGATCTCCTCTGGGAATCGCTATGCCGATCGTGTGGCGCAAGAAGTAGCTCTACAACCCCTTGACCCTAGCCACGAATTCCAAGGTGCTCTTCTGCCTTCTGATGTGGACTTTAAACAAATGTATGCGGTAGCAACTAATGATGAAATAGAAGGTTGGAAGGAGAACGGGGCAATCTTTCAAGACGGGGTATGGTATCTCCCTGACAAGAGACTCATAATGCCAAAACTTTGGGTGCCCAAACATCTCAGAGTACTACACCAATGTACTCATTGGGGAAGAGACAAACTAATCGGCACCATACAAAGATGCTGGTATGCCCCCGGACTGGCTCTAGCGGCCAAAACCGCTGTCAAAAACTGTCATACGTGCCAGAGCTTCAACCCCAAGCATACTGCCAGGAGCCCACCAGGAGCCAGACCCTGGGCCTTTGTACCATTCGAAAGTCTACAAATAGATTTCATCGATCTGCCCCCATGCCAAGGCTTTAAACACGCGGTCGTGTTAATCGATCAATTGACGGGTTGGATCGAATGCTTCCCCTCCCGCAGGGCTACCGCTCAAGTAGTGGCCAAGGTCCTCCTACATGAAATAATACCGCGTTTTGGGGTCCCACGTCACATCGACTCGGATAGGGGCACCCACTTTACCTCAGAGGTTGTACAACTTACAGCTAAGGCTCTAGGGATAAAATGGAAATTACATACCCCATACCACCCACCTTCCTCTGGTCAAGTTGAAAGAGCCAACCAACAGCTAAAGCTGCAGCTAGGTAAGCTCTGCAAGTCTGCTGGCTTGAAATGGATAAATGCACTCCCTCTGGCATTACATAATATCCGAAGTTGCCCCTCCAGCAAATTGAACCTTTCCCCTTTTGAACTGCTTTTTGGGAGACCATCCCCCGTTTACAACACCCAATTTCCGCCCTCTGAATTGGAGGTTGGGGAGTCCGAATTAACTCACTATGTTATCCAACTACAGAAGCAGCTGACCGCGCTACACAGGTACGCCGCTACCAGTCAAAATCTACCACTGGACGAAACTGTGCATTCTTTCCAGCCGGGAGACTGGGTTTTGACAAAGACTTACCTCAAGACACCACTGGAACCCACCTGGGAAGGACCATATCAGGTACTATTAACCACTCTCACCTCTCTTAAAGTTGCAGAGAAAACTGCGTGGCTCCATCATACTCGCTGCAAAGCCGTACCCCCACCCACAGAACCAGCAGACACAGGCGATCTAGGCTTCGTCACCCCACCACCGCTCCGGGAGGACAACGACTTCGAGGAGGATCGGGCTCTCCCGCCTGCTGATCGGAGCCAGGATCGGGCTCTCCCGCCTGCTGATCGGAGCCAGGATCGGGCTCTCCCGCCTGCTGATCGGAGCCAGGATCGGGCTCTCCCGCCTGCTGATCGGAGCCAGGATCGGGCTCTCCCGCCTGCTGATCGGAGCCAGGATCGGGCTCTCCCGCCTGCTGATCGGAGCCAGGATCGGGCTCTCCCGCCTGCTGATCGGAGCCAGGATCGGGCTCTCCCGCCTGCTGATCGGAGCCAGGATCGGGCTCAACCAACCGGAGATCGCAACCAGGATTGGACCCAGCCAGCCGTCCTGCCACACCGTGCCCAACGGAATACATCAGCTGCCACCCCCTCCAATGTCCCTTGGACCTCGGAGATCATCCCTAACGAACCTGGTATCAAGCTCCGCATAAAACGCGTTTGACAGTTCGTTTGACAGCTGCCTTTGACAGTTCGTTTGACAGCTGCCCTTGACAGTTCGTTTGACAGCTGCCTTTGACAGTTCGTTTGACAGCTGCCTTTGACAGTTCGTTTGACAGCTGCCTTTGACAGTTCGTTTGACAGCTGCCTTTGACAGTTCGTTTGACAGCTGCCTTTGACAGTTCGTTTGACAGCTGCCCTTGACAGTTCGTTTGACAGCTGCCTTTGACAGTTCGTTTGACAGCTGCCTTTGACAGTTCGTTTGACAGCTGCCTTTGACAGTTCGTTTGACAGCTGCCTTTGACAGTTCGTTTGACAGCTGCCTCTGACGGCCAGTCTCACAGCTACCTCCGACATCTCATCGGACGACCACCTCTGACAGCTCGTGTGACACCCCGTTCCACGGCTCCAGCCACGTCACACCCCGCCAATCATGTCCCTATTTTTGCTTTTCCTCACTTTCGGTGCCCTCGCTTCCGCTACCGTTGCTCCCACCCCAGCCACTAATCAGTGGTGCCCTGGACTGAACATAACCCAACTATACCTGGACTATGGGACAGTAGATATGGTACGGAAAGGTACCCCGGACCGATTGGGAGATTTTGACTTCTGCCTGCCAGAAACCCGAGTACTGCTGCGCCACTCCATATTGCCAGTGCTGACATCCTCCCATAGCTGGGAACTCTTTATCCGCTCTCCTTCCTTCGCTCTCATAGGGACATTTACGCTTACCCTGGACAACACCTGGTATCGGGCACGTTGTGTTAACGGTTCCTATACCCGATTCCAGGACGGGGAGACCCTACAACCCCTAAACTGGACTTTGATGGATATTGGGGGTGCGGAAACCACGTACACCGACAAACATCACCCTTCTCATCGTCTTTTGTATGGATTTTATTGCAAGCGAGTTGATTCGCGTCCCAGACATAGTCTCCTGCAAGGTGTCTGCCTCCGTCGCTTTTGCTGCATTTGGGATATTGGCATGGCAGAATATTGGGACGGGAAGGCTTACTTAGAAGGTTGGCATCATTCCACCCCGGACACCATAAAGACGTGGGATAATACTGGCCCCCAACGTTGCGGTGGACTGGCTTCTTCTCTGTCATTACTACATCGACAGGACCCCCTCCACCCAGTGGGGACGGCACCTCGACAAAGGGGGGAACTGTTGGTGTCAAACACTCTTTCCAACAAGGATCTCCTATCCACCTGGCACTCGAACTCCTACGTGAGGCTGGTTGCCAAGGTAGCGGAACAGGCGAAGATGGACAACTGCTGGGTATGTGCAAACACACCTGCCCACATTCAAAGTGGCATTCCTTTCCTTGGAGTTCCTCTCACTCTGCAGCAATACCTTTCTGCCAATGTGGCTGCATGGAACCTAACAGCGGTAAACCTGACCCATCAGTACATCTACTTGACTGGACCGACCAGTGGGGACTTATGCCGCAAATTTGTCGGTGACGAACGAATGATCGGAGACAGTACCTGTAAGTACTCTATTGCCATCTCCCTGTCGGGGCGGGTAACCCTCTGGCATGATAATGTACCCAAACCCCAGGCAGACCTTCTCTCTGCCTGGAAAGTAGTTATGAATCTACCTGACTCCTGGGTCCCTACTCCCACTTCAAAGTGCTTTTTCCGGACCTTTGCAACTGGCCATATCGGCACTTGCCTTCAAGGACTATTCTGGCTGTGTGGCCACCGGGGATATGTTTGGGCCAGCCCCCACTCACGTGGAAATTGCTATTTAGGATTAATTTTACCAGGAATTAGAGTCACCCCTGAACTGCCCATAGGAAGGAGGCGCAATAAGAGGGACAAGACTTTATCTGACCACTCCCAAGTAGAGGCAAACGGGGAGACCTACGGCAGAGCCCTTTTCCCCCCATATGGGGCAGGTGCCAACCATGTCGATATCCTCAAACTTACAGACATTTTACTAACTTTTATGGAGGAATCAAATGCAGCCACGCAATCTGTACTTGCAGAACTATCAGAGGTCCGCCAGGTGGCGCTCCAGAACAAACTTGCTCTCGACTATGTTTTAGCTTCGACTGGAGGTGTGTGTGCCCTAATTGGGGCAGAATGTTGCACGTTTGTCTCTGACCAAACCCTCAACATCACCGGTCACTTAAATAACATTCATGCGCTGGCCAACGATCTAAGGGATATCCAGCATGAAGGGCTATCTGACGCTTCTCTTTGGAGTTGGTTGCCCGGGACTGGGTGGCTAAAACACTTGGTGGGAAACATTATTGTTGTTATATGCGCTGTTGTCCTCTGTATTGCCATATTTTGCTGTGCGATGCATTGCTTCCCTTTATGCTGCCAGACATGCCGTGCGTGCTTCCCCAGACAGACTATTCCGACTCAGCAGAACAGGGCAGTAGGGTTGCACTATGATCACTCTGAGTACGTTGAGATGAGACCCATAGCTGCCCTTCGCAACAAAGAGTTTGCCCTTTAACTCCAACTTTGTGCGGAGAAAAGGATCGCAAGGACCCCCCCTTGCGATCTTATCTCCGAAGGGGGGGAACTGTTGCAGTATTTCCCCACACAAGTTACATAAGCACCACACACAGTTTCCCTGAACCTTACACCCTTTATTGCATGAGGCCGTCCTCGTAAATAAGAGGAAAATAGGCCCGAAGATCCCGTCTCTTCTCCTTCCGTGGATCCCATTCATTCATAAAAATGGCGGTTCTAAATAGCGCCCCTGGTGGCCAGCCCGCTGGTACTGCAGGCTCTCTGCTTTGACAGCTCTGACAAGGTGCAAATACATTGTTTCCGTTTTCAATCGACCGTGACTGATCCAATCACAAATGTATCAATTCCTTTATACAATGTTTCCGCTCTATTTCTATGTACTTTTGGACCTTTTCTGACTTGTGTATGACTCCCTGCCACCGGTAACCAGCAGGGCTAGCTCAGGGCTGCCTCCTCCATATTGTTCACCCTCCTCCATAATCCTCGAAGCGTGACCCCACGTCCGCAGGAAGACAGGATTTTCCCGCCTCAACTCTGCCAGACAAGGAAATCTGTTTAATAAAGGACTGCCTCTTCAGAGTGGATTCCACTCAATGGGACTGTGCTTGGCCCTACCCTAGGGCAATATCACCTTTTGTCTTCTTGTGCCTCACTACCTGGAGGGGGTAGCCCAGGTGTGAAACCACTCAGGTTTCTGCTCCTAGCCCCTCCCGTCCTGGAAATCTTTAATGTAGTCTGATGTAATTTGGGGGTGTATCTATGTGGGAAGGGGGGAAGGCAATAAAAGTCGGGGACACTTCCTTCTCGGGGCTTCCATCTTTCCTTCGTGCTGAGGAGTGGGAGCCCTGTCGCGACAGTATTTCTACCAATAAAGACCAAGCCTACTGGCTGCTGTTTGCTCTTTACTTTGGTGGTGGTCTCCAGTTTTTGCCCAAGGGAGCCCTCGAACTGCTGCCTTTAACACTAATGTTTAGGTGGAATCTTCTTTCTTGTAGTTTGAATCCATTGCCCCATGTCCGCTTCTCTGGAGCAGCAGAAAACAACCTTTCACCCTCCTCTATATGACATCCTTTGATATATTTGAACATGGCTATCATATCACCCCTTAACCTTCTCTTCTCCAGGCTAAACATACCCAGCTCCCTAAGCCGTTCCTCATAAGGCATCGTTTCCAGGCCTTTGACCATTTTGGTTGCCCTCTTCTGGACACGTTCCAGCTTGTCAGTATCCTTCTTGAAATGTGGTGCCCAGAACTGGACACAGTATTCCAGGTGAGGTCTGACCAGAGCGGAATACAGTGGTACTATTACTTCTCTTGATCTAGACGCTATACTCCTATTGATGCAGCCCAGAATTGCATTGGCTTTTTTAGCTGCTGCATCACACTGTTGACTCATGCCAAGTTTGTAAAGGGCACTGATGATTTTCACTGAGAATAAACTGCACAGGGTGACTCCTCCTCTTCCCTATATATAGTTATATACACTCTCTTTTTCAACCTCAGGTGGAAGATATTCCTCATTATATGTCCACTTGTCCTTTATGCAAGGATCCAAAGGCACACTTTCTAAAACCTAAAATTGGTACAAGAAAACAGGCTCTCCCTGATAGAAAGGGTTCAGGAGCTGTTGTGTGACAACAATGTCTTAGTGACACCTGAAGTAGCTCTTTTTCTCCAGCGGCAAAATAATAATAATAATAATAATAATAATAATAATAATAATAATAATAATAATAATAAAATTAGGAACCGAATAAAATTGCTGTAAATTGTAAGGGGTTTTCCGAGGTCTAAACTGAAATTTAATCAGTGTAACTGTGCTGGTATCAGTTGTCTTGGCCGCTGTTTTTATTTGCATCTGTTTGAGTTAAATTTTAAATTGATTGCATGGTATTGATTTGTCATGGCCTTTGGCTAGTACAGTAAACTGGTGGATTGATATTCTCTCTCACTATCTCAAAGTTAAAGGAGACTTTCATGCCGGCAGTACTCATGAACCTATCATCCACTTTCCAGCTCCTCGCAACCTTTAACTCAGAGAGAAATAATCTGGACGCAGTTTTGGATACCCAGAATTTGATTTAAACAGCTGGTTTGAATAGGCCACGCCTCTCCCTCCAGCCCATTGGCTCTCCCCTCTCTACCCCTCTCATGCCATTGGCTCAGGCCTCTTCCCATCTCCTGCCCCCCCTTCTCTCCCCCTCCCCTCCCTTTGCAGGACGAGGGAAAGCTTGGAAATTTTTTCTGCAGGACGCGCGAGAGCCGTCCAGTCCTGCCTGGGCAGGTTTGCGCACAGAGACCTTCCAAGCGACGTCTTCTTAAATCCGGATTCGGCTTCGCATCTTGCTTGATCGGGATCAAACTCTCTCTTTTAAAAAAAATTAAAAAAGCGAAGAAAGCAAATGATATAATTTTTAAAAACCAATCCATTTCAAAGGAAAGAAGTTTTTAAATACCACAAAGCGTGACACCCTCAGTATAATTTTTTTTGCGAGGAAAATGCCTTCGCGGGCACGTCCCAACGGCGTGGCAACTCCTGGTCTCTCGTTTCAAGGCGCTAGGCAGCGCTGAGGGCTGGGAGCGAATGTTAATTCCTTCGTAGCCGAGTTGATTTCTGATTTATTTATTTAAGAAAAAAAATTGCGAGCGAGCGCACACACATCTCTTTCTCTGCTTGTCTGGACAGTTTTTTTTTTTCGCACTGCAATGCACTGATACCATTGCAACAGCTGTTCACCAAGCCGTGTGGAGGAAAGCCCCTTTTGAAATCTCTCTCGTTTCGCTAAAGGAGCCCCCACCGCCGAGGACTTCTCCAGAGAAGACTGCAGAGCAGTTCGCCTTCCCCGGCTGGAGATCCAAGGGCGTCCAGCTGCCGATCGTGGGATCTCCACCTCGGGACTGCAATGGTAAGGCAACCCTGCGCCCCCCGAAGCTACGGGTCACCCCATCTATAGATCATTCACCCCATTCCCGTTGGGCTAATGTGCAGGAGATTGGAGTGTGTGTGTGTGTGTGTGTGTGTGTGTGTGTGTTGGAGGCTAAGGAGTCAGGGAAGATGAGAGAGAGCGAGAGATGCTTGCAGGAATCGCTTTTCTTGCAAAGTCGATGCCTGAAAGGGGGGTGGGGTTGGAATCTGGAAAGGTTTGCAAGAATTAAAACGGGGGAGGGAGAAGAGCGAGCAACGAGCCGGCGCGGGCGGCGATGCTGCAGGACGGCGGCATGCTTGGGCTTCCACTTCTGCCTGGGAATTAAATTCTTGCATAGGGATCGCACAACGACACACAAACACATAGCTGGAGGACGAAGGCAACGGGCAGACGAAGATGCGCAAACGCGCGGGCACGCTCTTTGGCGACCTCCGCAACAACCATGCCGGGATGGAGAGGTGATATGGGCTTGGCTTTAAAAATAAAAAATAAATAACTGGGGTGATGAAAGCGGAGTGTGTCTAAATATATGGATTTTTTTTTGGGGGGGGGGGGAGAGATAAAGCGGAGCCAGGCTTCCAGGACATCGTGTTGGTATGTAGCTCACGTCTCCTTTCGATGCAACATGGCTGGTAATTTGCAAATAAAACAAAACAAACACCCCAGACTGATAGGCAACAAATAATCCGATTCGCAAACCGGTTATGCCGTTGGTTTCTAGGGATCTTAGACCGCCACAGGGTTGGGTGTTTACAAGGGGCTGCGTGGAAGGCAGAGCCAGTCAAAGGAAATGGGAGTTTTGACATTGACTTCGGTGTGAGATGAAGATTGCGTTCAAACCTCTTCCGATTAAGTAATCCCATTGCTTTTGAAAACAAATGGATGGTGCTGAAAGGGCTTGTGGATCCAGCGAGATTTATTGGGGGCTGGGAATTAAACGCAGCGATTCTCCTTGAGGCGAGTAGGTTTATTTTCTAAAAATAATTTGGAGGAGGAGGAGGAGGAATCCCTCTGAGGATGAAAGGGTTAAATCCCCCCCCCCCCATGGATCTGTGTGTGTTTTCGTGTGCGTGTTTTATGCGCTTCCCCACATCGCCGTTTGGGCAGCTGGTTCCGATTTTTCCAACGCTTTTGGTTTGAAAATGATGGTCGAGGCTGGTTTGGCCTTTCGTGGATTTGTAAGGCGCTTCCAGACATTTTCCTGGGGGGGGGGAAGCGATGAACAAATGCAACTAGCCATATTCTGCAGCTCCAGTTTAAATAAATGAGTAAGGGAACCCTTTTGCAAAGATGTCCTAGTTTTTTTTGGCTTAAGAAGGTGGATGTGTGGTGCTTACGGTAGGTCTGAAACTGAACTTGCAACTGATGCTGTCCTGGAAGTCTGTGTGCAGGACCATAGCATGCATGGTAAGCAACACAGAGCAACATTATTACCCCCCAGTAAATGCTCAGACTATGGATTTGGGAAGCCTCTCTCTATATATTATTAGGTATGGGAATTCACAAAAACTCTCACCTGAGCACGACAGTGGGAGACACAAGTTTTGCTTTATTTTTATCCTGGGATTTAAGGTGGGCTTTGTTGAAAAGTTATTTCTTTATTGCATTTTGATTCCTCCTTTCCTTTAAGGAGCTCCAAGCGGCGCATGCAGGTCTCTTCCCACCCCCCAGTCACATCAACCTTGCGAGGTAGGTTAGGCCGAAAGACTGGGACTGGCCCAAGGTCACCCAGTGCATTACATGTCTGAGCGGGGAATTTGAACCCTGGATCCCCAAGGTCCAGCGTATAAGGAGTGGCTTGCTGGATCAGGCCAGAGGTCCTGCTAGTTTACAATCCCGTTTCTCACGCTGGCCAGCCAGACTTCTCTGGAAAACAAACCAGGCCTGAAGAACTGTGAGTGTTTCTAGGACTATGGTGAAACCATGAAGCTCCCTTGTTAATTTTGCTATTGGATGGCGTTTCTTTTCTGTAAGCCGCTTGGAGTGTGATTTGTTTGCTCGTGTGTGCGCGTGCAAAAGCAGCATACAAATAAAATGATTTATTTTTTTTAATGAACAAGTCCAAGAAGCCCTCTTCTTTGCTTTTCCTCCAAAGCAAATGGCATTCACCGTGTCACATTGCCTCCGATGCTGAATGGAATATTTAGCCCTTCAAATCGGTATTCATTGTTTGTGTAATAATATTGTGAGCACCTTTGCATCTGCCAAGAGGCGACACAGTCAAATATACATATCTTGTTTGTGGGTGGGTGGGTGGATGTTGGTGCAGTGGTTAAGAGCAGTGGACTCGTGAACTGGGTTCGATTCCCCGTTCCTCCACCTGCAGCTGCTGGGTGACCTTGGGCCAGTCACACTTCTCTGAAGTCTCTCAGCCCCACTCACCTCACAGAGTGTTTGTTGTGGGGGAGGAAGGGAAAGGAGATTGTTAGCTGCTTTGAGACTCCTTAGGGTCGTTCTAAAGTGGGATATCAAATCCAAACTCTTCTTATTATTATTTATATTCATATTCACACACACACATATATGGGTGCTGGAGCAAGCTGTGTTCTACTGAGTCAGACTAATGTTCAGTATCACCTACACTGCCTTGGCAGCTGCTCTCCAAGGTCTTGGGGATGTCAAGGCATTGGAAACCCTGATCCACATGATCTGTGCAACCCCAATTTAAAATGCAGCACAGGTTAGCAACTGCTGAGCTATAAAACAGCTTGCTTCCACGTTCAGGCTGGGCATTTAAATCCTGACGGACTCAGTGAACATTCTTAATGTGAGATGGCTGCAAGTGTGTTAGAACCTCTCTCCGGTGCTGAGATTGTCAGGTGAGAGAAGGATATTAGGTGTGCTTTGAAACATGCGCATAAGGGAAAGGATGTTCCCATTTCTGGGAGCAATCTGGAGTCACTCCATCAAAGTTGTTCCTAGGTTCTGATAACAGTATATGAGCTCGGAAGGTCCCATGTTCAATTTCTGGCATCTCCAGGTAGGGCAAGAAGTTATTTCCCTGCTTTCAATACAAGGCAGATTTTGATGTTCTGCTCCTTTGATTGATCTGACGGCGGCTATGAAAATGGGCACAATCCTGTTAAACTGAAGCAAAGCATAGTTGTGTCATCCTTCTCGGGCTGCAAGGCTAAGCATCCTTACTTGGAAGTAAGTCCTGTTGGGACCAATGGGACTTAGTCCCGAGGAACCATTGCTACAATTGGACTTTCTCGTTGGCGTGTGTGTTATAGAAGTCAGCACGATTTGCGGGTTTTAAGTTTTACATGCATTTGTCAAGGGGAATGCCGCAAGTTTGATCGGTTTCCATTTTCGTGTCAAAACACCTGAATGAGACTGAAAGGCAAACAGGTCAGCGGTGGCCAACGTGGTTGTGGACTAGAGTCTACGATCAGGTATATATGTCCATCGCATGCACATGTACGGATAGGACGTGCAAGAAGAAGGACCCAAATTCATGGAATACAAATGGCATCGCTGGGGCAGTGTGTACAGCATACATTTAAAGTACAATATCTCTCCAAGATGGATATGTGATTTTTAAGGGTGCTGAGCTAAGGGTGGTAAACAACAGCTCCGCAATTCTTTGCAGGGGAATCGTTCTTCAAATGTGTCTCTGTGATACCTCTATCTGGAATCCATATGTATACAAAATACGACCCACTTGCAGTATCTAGTAGATAATCAATGCATTGATTATCTTTGCGTTGTCTCTGCACGTCTTCTGGCTATTTGCAGTCACATATAACTGAGCAAGATTCAGATGTGTATTTGTGAGTTTTAGACATTCCCAGAATTTACCTGAGATGGTCAGCATCCCCACTCGGATATAGATATTCCCCAATTTTTTAAAGGTATTTGTGGAATGAGTTAGCTAAGCAGTTTGTGAGGTGTGCGTGTCTTAGGTTGTATGCTTTTTGAGGAAAAACGGGGTAGCTTTAGAGTACTGACTTTCAACCAGCCGGCTGCACTCAGTAATTGGATCGTGCCCCAGTCTATCTACTGAGGACCACTCATGGGTTGTGATGGCTGTTTCCCTCTGTTTATGTTTATTAGGATAAGAAGAATTTATGAAAGGTAAAGAAGGGGGTAGACACTTTCAGACAGAGGAACATGAACATATCACTTTTGTGGTTGTGCTTTATTCTTCCTATGTAAGACATCCTGGGAATATTTATATGGAAATATGGCATGTGCGTACTTCAGATTAAATAAACGAAATATTAAAAGTGTTCCTGCCCGTTTTGTAGTTTGGGGCTCATAGATGGTTCTCGGATACAAAAAGCATCAACATTATAAATTTAGAGCAGTAGTATACGTTCAGAATAAATATCTGCAATAAGTGTTCCCTGCAACTGTAAAGGGGATATTCTGTGGAATATGTGACTTGTTTTCCTCCACCAGATTTCTCAGGTTTTGATTCTGCTTGATGCTACTTTCCGCTTTCTAAATATGTAAATCTAGGATTCAGTCTCAACCATGACTGTTCTTCTGAAGCTATTTCTCTCCCTATGGTCATCGTTAAACCCTGCAATAGGTAGAATAGCTTCTGAGCATGCTAAGAGTGCATTTCCCTCCTCATCGATTAACCGCAGCAAGGATTAGGGGAGAAATGGGATTCTGGGTCAGAAGGTGAGACCCACGGATGGAATGTTAGAATTTCTATTGCCAGTTCGTTCTTTCGTAGAACAAGCATCACATGTGAGTTGCTTACATTTGCTAATTTCATTTGGACTTATCTGCAAAATCAGGGTAGCTTAAGGAGTGCATTTTGCCATGTAAACATCCCTGCTCACTTTGGCCTTCAGGTAAAAACAGAGCAAGGGGTTAAAGGATGGAGGGGAGATAGTCTCCGGCAGAGGTTGCTGGGCATATAGTTCATGCAAACAATTCTGAAATACCCAGGTGTTTATTTTCTTTGAACTGCCTGCTAAAAGTAGCTTTTTCCAAATGCTGCAAAAATAGATAAGTCTCCTGATCGCTAAGTGATCCTGTACGTGCATGTGCTTACGTTCCTTCCAGAGTAGCAACAACAGCCTTTTGGCTACCACGCAGAGTCCTGGCAGACATTGCCCCTTTGCCAAGGCCTATGGCGTGGGAATATAACCGAGCATTGAATAATTTAAGGGCTATTCCCAGGACCAAGTTAACACAGGCAATGGCTTCTGTCCACAATGCGACCGCTATAGGGCATGGCTGGATCATACGTTTCAGTGACTCCCTTGGAGAGCAGACTCCCTTGCGGTGTGTTTGATTGGAGCTGTGTAGTCTGTGTGCCTGGAACACACCACACGGTTTTCATCCATCGTTGTGGCACCATTCCACACAGACACAAATGCACACGCCAGACCTATGTAGGTTTGCAAAAGGGGCTTTTAGATGCCAAGGTGACCAATCGGGAAACAGGACGCCCTGTTCCAGGGTGCTTTTGTGTTCAAACACAGATATCTGGTTTTCACACAGCAAGGTTGTGCAACCATTCACAACCCTCACACGCCACCAAAGGACAAAATGGGGAAAGACACAAGACACAGGGTTGCCATTTTAATGAAACAAAGCATAAAACTTATCAGGGAGGCAAAACCAAGAAATGAAATGTGATTCCATTCCTTATCGGATAAGATATTTTGTGATTCCATTCCTTATCAGATAAGATATTTTGTATTATTAAATACAAAACTTCCAGCCATGCACCTGAATGATGGTGTGTGTGTGTGTGTGTGTGTGTGATGATTTCTCCCAGTTTTCAGCAAACCCAAGTCATCCTGTTACCTGAAAATGCCTTCATTTGCCAAGTGCAGACATCGCTTCTTTAGCCATAACGCATATCGCCGATATAAGAGCTGCTACTATAACTTTCAAGACTGGTGCTGGGCTTTGCTTTCCCCAACTTCTTCCCTCCCTGTCTCTTTTTCCTTTTGTGCCATGACTTTTCGATTGTAAGACCGTCTTGTATTAATTGCTGGGATGCAAAACTGCTTTTTTTGACTGAAGAGCAAACACTCTAAATAAGCAAATATCCCAATTGGTTGTTGTTGTTTTTGCAGAACAGATTTGCATTTGTCTTAACAACACACTGGTTTAATTGGGCTACATCCAGCCAGAACATATATATTTTTTTAAATTGCTCCAACAATAATTTTCTTAAACCTGCTGCTTGTTTGGAATGCTTACCCACAAAGCAAATGGGAAGTCTATGCACCAGGCTCAGATAACCGCCGTAAACATTTATGCCATTCTGTAAATTCAAGGTCGGCAAAAACATATTGTGCAAAGTAGCAAATTGAAACGCAATAAATTTATTTATTTATAATATAAAAAGTGTGTGTGTGTGTGTGTGTTACTGGAAGTCTAAAAGTGAGGGTTCCCCAACCCCTCGTATGCTGCTTAACAGACAGTAATACTTAGATATTTCCACTTAAATGTGAGGGTTCAGAAATGGGAGTTTCTTCCTTTGTCACGGAGCCCTGGAAACAGAAGTGTCTTCTCCTTCTGTTTGTCGTCAGTGGGTTCCTCTAGTGTTGCTTGAGGATAGAGATAATAATGGTAAAAGGTGGCACTGTGGTCTAAACCACTGAGCCTCTTGGGTTTGCCGATCAGAAGGTCAGCAGTTCGAATCCCTGTGACAGGGTGAGCTCCCGTTGCTCTGTCCCAGCTCCTGCCAACCTAGCAGTTCGAAAGCACGTCAAAGTGCAAGGAGATAAATAGGTACTGCTGCAGTGGGAAGGTTAATGGCGTTTCCATGCGCTCTGGTTTCTGTCACAGTGTTCCATTGCACCAGAACAGTTTAGTTATGCTGGCCACATGACCCGGAAAGTTGTCTGTGGACAAACGTCGGCTCCCTTTGCCTGAAAGCGAGATGAGCGCCGCAACCCCATAGTCGCCTTTGACTGGACTTAACCATCCAGAGCTCCGTTACCTTTTTAATATGTAGAGATAATAAGCAACAGCTCACTCCTGCCGCAAAACCATCTTGACCACCTTTGTGGGACAGCCGAAGACCTCGGCCTGTCTTATTTTGATTACTCCATTCACGGGGATTATATCCTAAGTTTTTCATGCAACTTGAACCCCAATGTTTCTAGAGAGCAGGGTATTAGCATGACCGGCAGCCCCTTCCTAAAGCATCTTTCACTTAAAATATTCAGTGCTGAACTGAGCAGTGTCCATTGGGACCCGGAGGGCAGAAGGTGGGGAGACCAGCAGTAGGTGGCGCTAGAGCCAAATGCTTGGGTAGGCAGGGATGCTTTTACCTTCCTCCTGAAGGAAGGGGACAAATGCACCTCTCTGGGGAGGGCATTCCACAAAGAGGGAAACACCACCAAGAAGACCCTGTCATGGATCTCCTATATGATTTTGCCTGGAATCTGTGATCTTCAGTGGGCCTTCTCTCAGTCCCGGCACCCTCACAGGCATGCTTGGTGCGGACCAGAGAAAAGGCCCTGATTTCTGGCAGTTCCCACACTATGGAACTCCCTCCCCAGAGAAACTAGAATGGCTTCCTTCTTGTGTTCTTCCACCGGCAGGTGAAGACTGTTTTATTATGACAGGCCTTTGGGGACTGATTTTGTTTTGTTTAAGGAAAGGGCTTTTAATAGTACCGTGCTATTTTACTGTTTTTTATTATCTGTATTTTTAAATTTTGCTCTAACTCGATTACACTTTAATCATTATTATTTCCTATGTGTGTGTGTGTGTGTGTGTGTTGTTGTTGTTGTTGTTGTTTGTTTGTTTTAAGCTTTCTGGGTTTTATCTGTCTTGTATTAATTTGGGTAAGCTGCCTTCAGTCAAAGTCCGGGGAAAAGTCGGGAAACAAACGAAACCAAACAAATGTAACTGGTCGGCCCCTAGTACTGGCACCACCAAGACGCCTGACCTACTAATCGTAGGGTCCCAGATGGTTGAAACTGATGAAGGTGTTCTTTTAGGGACCTCAATTTTCTACCAGTTTTAGGCATTCTATGCTAATAGTAAGATTCTGAATAGGACTGAATAGGATGCTGCCACCCAGCGAAGTGTTTTCAAGACGGGTGACACAGTCCAATCAAAACAAAAAATAAAATAAAAAATAAATCCTTCCAGTAGCACCTTAGAGACCAATTAAGTTTGTTCTTGGTATGAGCTTTCGTGTACCAAGAAAAAACTTAGTTGGTCTCTAAGGTGCTACTGGAAGAAATTTTATTTTTATTTTGTTTTGACTACGGCAGACCGACACGGCTACCTACCAGCCGTGGTGTAGTGGTTAAGAGCCAGTGACGTGTAGTGGTTAAGAGCGGTAGACTTGTAATCTGGTGAACCGGGTTCGCGTCCCTGCTCCTCCACATGCAGCTGCTGGGTGACCTTGGGCTAGTAACACTTCTTTGAAGTCTCTCAGCCCCACTCACCTTACAGAGTGTTTGTTGGTGGGGAGGAAGGGAAAGGAGAATGTTAGCTGCTTTGAGACTCCTTTGGGTAGTGATAAAGCGGGATATCAAATCCAAACTACTCCTCCTCCTCCTCCTCCTCCTCCTCCTCCTCCTCCTCTTCTTCTTCTTCTTCTTCTTCTTCTTCTTCTTCTTCTTCTTCTTCTTCCTGTAAACAGTCCTATCAGGCAGCCTTTGATGACCCTCAGAGGTACTGCTTAATGTCTGTTTCTCTGTCCATCTTTCAGCTAGTTATCTTTGGATTTTTTTTTAAAAAATAACTCTAGCCCTTCCAAAATTCTTTCAATTTATTGGTGGCCCCTTTTGAATTTCGATACACCCTTCGCAGCTCGCCTGCCTGCCTCCTCTCTCGCCGTTCAGAGAGCATCTGCCAGACACGTTGTTCCTGTGTCTCTGAGTCCGTGAACCCTTTCCGCGTGGGTTCAAGTGGGGTTGCTTCAGAGTAAAGGGGAATCGCAGAACCTGATTTGTTTGCTGCCTGTTTTGGAGAGCTCCTCTCGATCTCGATGAGACAGTTCCCAACGGAGAGGGTCTGAGAACAGGAGCCGTACGACGCAAAGATCTCGTTTCTAACAGAAACACAAAGGCAGGGGAAATGAAAGATACTGCGACTCCCCAAAGCTTTTAGCAGAATAAGCCTATTTCTTCTCTGAGGGTCAGTGGGGCTTAGTGCTGTGGTTCCCAAATATTTTGGGGGGGGGCTGCTACCCAGTGCCCCCTACCCTATTAAAAGCATTATTCAGACCAGCAGTTTCTATGACCCACTGAGGAAGATAATAATAATACCGAAAACCTCAATAGCAATTCATGGCACATTGATTTGAAATCTAAGGTCATTGGGTGACCTTGGGGCAGTCGCTGCATCTCAGCCTAACCTACCTCGGAGGGTTGTTGTGGGGATTAGCTGGGGAGGGGGGAGAACCATGAGCCCCATGGATAAAAAGGCAGGATGCAATTGCAATAAATAATAGCAAATTATATGTATGGAGTGAAAGAACGGATTCAAATACAGTGGTACCTTGGTTCTCAAACGCCAAAAATTCAGAATTAAGTGTTTCGGTTCTCGAATGTTTTTCGGAAGCCGAACATCTGATGAGGCTGTCGGCTATTGTTTCCGGGGATCCTGCACCAATCAGAAGCTGCGCCTTGGTTTTTGAACATTTTGGAGGTCAAACGGACTACTGGAACGGATTAAGTTTGGCGCTTTTGTTTTTGCTATTTATTTTGCGTTTCTGTTTTTGAGGCTTTTTCAGTTAATTTGGTTTTGTGACTGTGTGGAACCCAGTTCAGCTGCTGATTGACTGATTGTGTGGCTGTGGAAATGGACAAATGCCCCCCATCCAGCAATGACTATCATCAGTGCAGGTAAGATTTTTTTAAATAATAATCCACAATACTGTCTTATTTATTTTATAGTACAGTACATTGATTATTGCTTTCATTTTATGGATCAATGGTCTCGTTAGATAGTAAAATTCATTTTAAATTGCTGTTTTAGTTGTTTTTAAAAGTCTGGAACGGATTAATCCATTTTGCATTACTTTCTATGGGAAAGCGCGCCTTGGTTTTGGAACGCTTTGGTTTTAGAACACACTTCAGAAATGGATTAAGTTTGAGGACCAAGGTACCACTGCATAGGAAGCTACCTTCTTCTAGGTCAGCTCATTGGTCCATCTGGCTCAGTGATGCCTACACTGACTGGCAGTGCCTTTCTGGGGTTTCAGGCGTGGAAATGAACCTTCCACTGGGTTGGTGGATTCTCTTCCACGGGGCTATGGCTCGTCCACTGTAAAATGAAATGATTGATTTTCAGATATCCTCTCCAATATTGCAGCAGACCCTCCAAGTGTCTCTATGTTCCAGGGACAGTCCCGGATTAACAGAAGACACCCTGCTTTCTGATTTGATCCCCTAATGTCCTGCTTTTCCTTAGGACACCCCTATTTTCATCGGATAAATGTTGGAGGGGTTGGAGTTTTGTGACCCCTAAGTCAAGGAGATAAGTAGCTATACAACCTTCAGAAGACATCTGAAGGCAGGCCTGTATCGGGAAGTTTTTTAATTTTTAATGTTTTAGTATGTTTTTATATATGTTGGAAGCTGCCCAGAGTCGCTGGGGCAACCTAGTCAGATGGGTGGGATTTTATTGTTGTTATAATAATATAATAATGATTTGTTATTTATACCAGTGTTTTTCAACCACTGTTCCGCGGCACACTAGTGTGCCGCGAGATGTTGCCTGGTGTGCCGTGGGAAAAATGGAAAAATTCAAGAGAATTACTTTATATATAGTCAATATAGGCACAGAGTTAAATTTTTTAACATTTTCTAATGGTGGTGTGCCTCGTGATTTTTTTCATGAAACAAGTGTGCCTTTGCCCCAAAAAAGGTTGAAAAACACTGATTTATACCCTGCCCATCTGGCTGGGTTTCCCCAGCCACTCTGGGCGGCTCCCAACAGAATATTGAAAACACGATAAAACATCATCAAACATTAAAAACTTCCCTAAACGGGGCTGCCTTCAGATGTCTTCTTCGTTGTTTTCAAATGTCTTCTATGCCTTCTGATGGTTGTTGTTGAATAGGACATCCCTATTTTCACTGGAGAAATGTTGGATGGTATGTTTCAGTTCTCCAAATCCCTATCAAGGTGGACAGCAGTGGCGTAGGAAGGGTGGGGCGTAGGGGGCGCTGCGCCCCGGGTTCCAGGGGAGGGGAGGTGACACTCCCTGGCCTCTCCGCTGCCGCCCAGCTCCCCGTCTGGACAGGGCAGCCCCACGCCCCGCTGCTCGCTCGCCGGCTTGCAGCAGCGCCGACCAGATGTCGCGACACATCAGATGCACTGTGTATGCCCGGAGTTTCCGGGCATGCATAGTGCATCCGGCCGGCAATGCTGCTCCCGCGGCGAGCCAGTGAGCGAGCGGCACGTCGTGGGGCTGCCCGGCTCGCCGCTCGCTCGCCAGCTTGCGGGAGCGCCGGCCGGATCCACTACGCATGCACGGAAACTCCGGGCATACGCAGTGCATCTGATGTGTTGTGACGTCACGACGCACACACCGTGACACCCCGCCCCCAGGAGGTGCCTCCACGATAATGCCCCGGACGGTGAAAAGGCTTCCTATGCCGCTGGTGGAGAAGGTAGGATTCACTTGCACCTGACATTGGCTATTAGAACAAAAAGATCTGGGAAGGAAACCGGGTTCCTGTTCCCTCCTTTAGAGCAAATCTTCCATCTTTTTTTAAGCACATAGGAATGTAAGAAACGGCCTTATACCGAAATCAACCTTTGATCCATCTAGCCCAGAACTGTCAACGTGGTTAGGCAGCAGCTCTGCGGGGTTTCAGACAGGAGTCTCTCCCAGCCCTACCTTGTAATGCCGGGGATAGAACCCAAGACCTTCTGCATGCCAAGCAGATGTTCTGCCACTGAGCTACGCCGCTCACAGGCTCTGCACACCAACTTACCAGTCCTAGTCATTTCCTCGAAGCTCCCTACAGTAGATGTCGGAAGTTACTGTCCTGCCCTGCTCCCGCCCCCACCCGCTGTTGTACTGCAATTGTCTCTTTTTCAGGGCGCACCTTGTGAGTCCAAAATGAGATAAGACAAGTGTGCTGATAACTGGTTGTGCGTCCTCTTCAACCCCATGTTTCTACAGAAGCCAAGAACATCTGTTTGCAGCAGCTGACATGATCAGCGTATTTAAAAATAGAGCACCCCGGATCAGGCTTGAATGGTGGAGCAGCTTGGAGTGTGTACAACTCCCAATTGCTCCTTTTTCATTAAAGCGGAAAAAAGGAAGTTGCTCAGAGTTAGGGATGGGCTGATCTGTCAAGGCTGATCTCTCTCAGTTCTTGTTTTCTCATTCCTCCTATTTCCACATCAGTTGTGATTTTTTTTGGGGGGGAGGGGGAAAGCTAATGAAAATTCGTCAGCATTTTCGCGCAAATTTCTCCTGAGACACACATGGTTTATGTAATTTTGCCTAACATACACATCCTTGCAAAGAATGTGTGTCATTTGTAGTAAGAAATGTATTTTTTGTGACACTTTACCTCAGTATAATGCAGAGGGCCTTCTCGGTAGTGGCGCCCGCCCTGTGGAATGCCCTCCCATCAGATGTCAAGGAACTAAACAACTATCTGACTTTTAGAAGACATCTGAAGGCAGCCCTGTTTAGGGAAGTTGTTAATGTTTGATGCTTTCTTGTTTTTGTAATATTTTGTTGGAAGCCGCCCAGAGTGGCTGGGGAAACCCAGCCAGATGGGCAGGGTATAAATAAATAAATAAATAAATAATAATTATTATTATTACTACTACTACTACTACTACTACTACTACAGTAAATGGACAAAAGTACAAAGAACATGAATCACCTCATATTACACAGCACATTGGCATGAGGTTGTGTGCACTAACATCTTTCCGATTCCTGTGATGAAAAATAGCAATTTTCCTACTCATCTTGAAATATTGCCCCTCAATGAGGCCAAACTTTCATCATTAAAACACCACACATCCACATTCCACACTGCTTCACACATTAAATGCTCGCTTCTGTCGGAAACTCAGGAGACACCAGGAAAGGAAAGGAAGCCGCCATCGGGGGTAGCAACAGAACTGACATTCACTGTGCTAGAGAAGAAACTAAATAATAATAATAATAATAATAATAATAATAATAATAATAATAATAATAATAATATTTTTAGTTTCTTCTGTTACATTCACAAAATGTTTAGGGGTATGGATACCCCTGCGTTCCCCCAGAAGAAAAGCACTTGTCTATACATAATTTTGGCTTTAGGCGCAGTCCTGGGGAATGGAAGCTGCGGTTTTACTGTACTCTCCGCAAAGCTTAATTTCCCCAGCATTGGATTTGAGTAGTTTGCATTCAAATCGGTGGAAGTTACTCATTTCCTCTTGCAGTGGGAGAAGGAGGGGAGGGAGGCTGCAGGTGGGAGGAGAACCCGGCTTTTTAAAAACCCTCTCATTTTCCCCCAAACTAGCAATCACCAGAAAGAGACAGAGCAAGAGAGAGAGAAAGTACAGAAATAATATAGATGTCTAAACTGCAGAGAGCTAAGGAGAAAGGCTGGTAATGACTAAGGCCTTGAGCTCCATCACAGCTGTCAGAAGTGCTCCGGTCCTCTGTAAATTTGTATTCATTCTCCCGAGTTGCTCTAAAGCTCAATGGTGGGCGAAGAGTGGCTGGAACCAGACCAGTTTGGTCACAAGGGAATCGGAGGAATGCCAGCTCCTCCACTGAGCCTTAGCACAGGTGAAATTGGGAGCTTTCTTGCTGCAGGTGATCATTAGGATGGCGCCTTAAAGGTAAAGGTAAAGGGACCCCTGACCATTAGGTCCAGTCATGGACGACTCTGGGGTTGCAGCGCTCATCTCACTTTATTGGCTGATGGAGCCGGCGTACAGCTTCCGGGTCATGTGGCCAGCATGACTAAGCCACTTCTGGTGAACCAGAGCAGCACACGGAAACGCTGTTTACCTTCCCACCACAGCGGTACCTATTTATCTAGTTGCACTTTGACATGCTTTTGAACTGCTAGGTGGGCAGGAGCTGGGACCGAGCAACGGGAGCTCACCCCATCACAGGGATGCGAACCGCCAACCTTCTGATCACCAAGCCCTAGCTCTGTGGTTTAACCCACAGCACCACCCGCGTCCAACCAACAATTCATACCAACAGCTTAATCTGCATCTACAAAAACACATTCGAAGGAGCAGATTTATGCCACTTTTCAGCCTTTTTTTTTTGCAACAGGTAAGGCGCCGCCCTAGGGACGCTGTGGGTTAAACATTTTTATTTTTAAATAAAAATTCAGGAATGGCCCTTGAGAGGACATGACCCTTGCAGGCCACCATACTTCCATGGGGGAAAGCATTCTGTGGCAGAATCAGCCAACATGGTGCCTTCCCGATGGTGTTAGACTTCAACTCCCAATAGCCCCCGCCATCTTGGCCAATGGCAACGGATGTTGGGAGTTGTAGTCCAACAATGTCTGGAGGGCGCCATGTTGGTCTATTGCTGCCCCGGCCTGCTGGAAGCCTGCTGTTATCTTTGCATCAGCCTTCACAAACCTTCACGCCACCTCGATGGAGCTAGGCCATTTTTAGCCCCTAAATCGCAGCATTTTATTTTATTTTTAAAAATCCCTTCAGTGAGATAATTTATTAGTTCCACATTCTGCGACATCGAGGAACCGCCTAAGTATTAAGGGTTTTAAAAGTTTATCCTCCGATGACTTGTCGGTTTCTGTTCTGTAATGAGTTGGGTAATTATCTATGCCTCTTCTCTGGTGACTCTTTCATTATATAATTATCATATAATGGCTGTAAATTCGATGGCGCCTGGTACTCTCAGCCATCTTTTCTCCATTTTGTTCCTCTTCAGCACTGGACTTTTTCCTGCTTAAATGCACAGAGAAGGAGAATTAATATGACATTTGATGCACAAATATGAATAAAAATGGAATTTACTTTTTTTTTAGTATCTCTTTTGTGAAAAAAGAAAAATTGATCCAGCTTCTAGTTTTCCATATTGACTGAATATTCCTCAGTTTTGCATTTGATTTTCTTCTGTGAAAATGTATCCCACTGCAATAAGGCTATATCTGAAGAGCAGAAGAAAGCCTATTTCATATTCTCCAACATTTCTCTGATGAAAATAGGGATGTCCTATTCCATAATAATAATAATAATAATAATAATAATAATAATATTTATACTCCGCTCGCTCTTTTGGCTGGGTTGCCTCAGCCACTCTGGACAGCTTCCAACACACACACACACACACACACACACACATATGGCATAATTAAACATTTAAAAACTTCCCTAGACATCCCTGCCTTCAGATGTCTAAAGGTTGTATAGGTACTTATCTCCTTGGCTTGGGGTTCACAAAACTCCATATCCTCCAACATTTTGCCAATGAAAATAGGGATCTCCTAAGGAAATGTGGAGCATTCCAGGATCAAATCAGGAGAGCCAGTGTGGTGTAGTGGTTAAGAGCGGTAGACTCGTAATCTGGTGAACCGGGTTCGCGTCTCCGCTCCTCCACATGCAGCTGCTGGGTGACCTTGGGCTAGTCACACTTCTCTGAAGTCTCTCAGCCCCACTCACCTCACAGAGTGTTTGTTGTGGGGGAGGAAGGGAAAGGAGAATGTTTGAGACTCCTTTGGATAGTGAAAAGCAGGATATCAAATCCAAACTCTTCTTCTTCTTCTTCTTCTTCTTCTTCTTCTTCTTCTTCTTCTTCTTCTTCTTCTTCTTCTTCCTGTAAACAGTCCTATCATGCAGTCTTTGATGACCCTCAGATTTGCCTTGAGACAGTCTTTAAACCTCTTTTGTTGACCACCAGCATTACGCTTTCCATTTTTAAGTTCGGAATAGAATAGTTGCTTTGAAAGACGATAATCAGGCATCCGCACAACATGACCAGTCCAACGAAGTTAATGTTGAAGAATCATTGCTTCGACACTGGTGATCTTTGCTTCTTCCAGTACAAGGTGTTGGACTCTTCTTCATTGAAAGTTTTAAAGCAGAGGTTGTATGGACATTGCCAGGGATTTTTTTAGCTGTGAATCCCACGTGGCTGGGAATGAATGACCCTTTACGTCCCATCCTGCTCTACAGTTCTATGATTTTTCTCTCTCTTTATTTTTTGGATTTTCCATTGATAGTTTCAGATTTAATTTGGAGACGTTGTAAATCAGCTGAAATCTTGTTGACAAACTTACATTCAAGGATGCTACCTCAGGTTAAGAACTTTACCTCAGGATGAGAACAGAAATCTCGCGGCACGGTAGCGGCGGTGGGAGGCCCCATTAGCTAATGTGGTACCTCAGGTTAAGAACAGTTTCAGGTTAAGAACAGACCTCTGGAACGAATTAAGTTCATAACCAGAGGTACCACTGTACTTATAAATGAAAAGAAACCACAACAACAGACTGACCCTGATCAACAGTATCGATTACCGAGAATGCCGAAGAAAGTTTGAACTGAGACAATGCGCCGTTCCCTCTCTGCAATGCAAATTTTAATTAAGACAGTTTGTTTGACGATTTCCCGCCTCCTCTGAATTTACGCACCTCGAAGATCAGCTCACAGGTTCCCAGCAGCCAACATTTCCACGTGAAGCCACTTGTCAGTGTCAGGGAGAAAATGAAAGTCATTTTTCTCTCTCCACAAACATGCCAGGGTTGAATAACGAATTGGGAATTAAAAGCTTAGTGGTGCTAAATCAGAGTCGCGGAATGCTGAACGTTCTAGCATGAATGGCTGGGGCACCGTTTGCCAACCTGCTCCTCTCCAGATATCCGGGGCTGACAGGAGTTGTCACCCAAAGCAGCTGAATGGCACCAGCTTGGCAACCCCCTCCCCCCCCCCCCCGAGAGTTCAACAGAGGAACTAGAGTACAGCCAGGGATGTAAGAGGGCATTATTTTCAGTTCCACCCTGGGTTTGTTGCATGCAGCGCTGCTTCCATTCTGCTGCACTCCGTGTTCCACCCAAAACTAGGTTATTTGTCTTGCTGTCCAATGTGGTGCGTCAGAGAAAATCCCCTTTAGGGGTTTTGATACAGAGGGTCGCAACAACTTTCTATCTGCCCAATCGGGCAGATGTTTTCTTTAGTAATGCATTACAGGACAGAGTCCAGAGAGTTTTCCATTAAGATACATGCCAGGGATGTTCAACCAGTCGACCGCGATCAACAGGTCGATCCTTGGCTGCTCGTGGTAGATCGTGTGCTCTTTTTCCTCCACTCCTGCCCCCTCACTCTTCCTTTCATTCACGCACGATTGGAACCACGGGAGACGGAGAAATCACTGGTGGCTCACTACCTTGTTAGTGGTTTACTGCGCCCCCCCAAAAAAAATCAGCAGAATTATGGCACCCCCAAAAAAGCAGCCCATCAACTTTGGCTTGCCCCCCTTAAAAAAGCTCAAAAACTTTGGGATCACCCCCCAAAAATATGGGTAGATCACTGATTCCCCCCCCCCCCGGGAGTAGACTGCAGTCTCTTGGGAGTTGCACATCCTTGCTATATAGGGGAGATAATATGCATCATCTTCTGCCCCCTGGGGGCCCTTGGAATGATCCAGGGGGGCGGTAGTAGTCTTGGGTGCCATTAGGGGACATTGAATTTAAAAGGGGGGGCAGTGGAAGCATAAAGAAAGAAGAGAATATTTTTTTTGAAAAACCTTTCATACATGTCCGATAATGCTGTTCGATAATGCTGTATTTTTCAGAGTTTCCTATAACCTTTTTAAAAAATTAATGAGGGCTGCCATACGTGCTTCCTGAAATATGGCAACACTAAATTAATAAAGAAGTATTTTATATGTTGGTTATTTATTAAATTTGTTATTTGCTTTACCTTGCTCAAAGCAAACAAAAGCGTTTTCAACCAGCCAACCAAACAAAAACCCACACAGATACATTAAAACCAAGAGGAAAAAGAAAAAGAAACATTTAAAAGATAAGAAAAGACAAAAGGCCGTATTTTGAAGAGCAGAAAAGAGGACATACTTTTGCTTTTAACTATGGATTGTCTTGGGCCCAGTCTTATTCAACATCTTTATCAATACAAAATCGAAAATTCTTTCTAGTAGCACCTTAGAGACCAACTGAGTTTGTTCCTGGTATGAGCTTTCGTGTGCATGCACACTTCTTCAGATACCTTTATCAATGACTTGGATGATGGGCTTGAGGGCATCCTGATCAAGTTTGCAGATGACACCCAATTGGGAGGGGTGGCTAATACCCCAGAGGACAGGATCACACTTCAAAATGACCTTAACAGATTAGAGAACTGGGCCAGAGCAAACAAGATGAATTTTAACAGGGAGAAATGCAAAGTACTACACTTGGGCAAAAAACTGAAAGGCACAAATACAGGATGGGTGACACCTGGCTTGAGAGCAGTACATGTGAAAAGGATCTAGGAGTCTTGGTAGACCATAAACTTGACATGAGTCAACAGTGTGATGCAGCAGCTAAAAAAGCCAATGCAATTCTGGGCTGCATCAATAGGAGTATAGCGTCTAGATCAAGGGAAGTAATAGTACCACTGTATTCAGCTCTGGTCAGACCTCACCTGGAATACTGTGTCCAGTTCTGGGCACCACAGTTCAAGAAGGATACTGACAAGCTGGAACGTGTCCAGAGGAGGGCAACCAAAATGGTCAAAGGCCTGGAAACGATGCCTTATAAGGAACGGCTTAGGGAGCTGGGTATGTTTAGACTGGAGAAGAGAAGGTTAAGGGGTGATATGATAGCCATGTTCAAATATATCAAAGGATGTCATATAGAGGAGGGAGAAAGATTGTTTTCTGCTTCTCCAGAGAAGCAGACACGGAGCAATGGATTCAAACTACAAGAAAGAAGATTCCACCTAAACATTAGGAAGAACTTCCTGACAGTGAGAGCTGTTTGACAGTGGAATTTGCTGCCAAGGAGTGTGGTGGAGTCTCCTTCTTTGGAGGTCTTTAAGCAGAGGCTTGACAGCCATCTGTCAGGAATGCTTTGATGGTGTTTCCTGCTTGGCAGGGGGTTGGACTGGATGGCCCTTGTGGTCTCTTCCAACTCTAGGATTCTATGTTATGACGACTCTCATTTTACGTACCCATGAAAAAGAGGAGGCGTCTTGGAAAAAGAGGACATATGGCAACCTAAAGATACATAAGAAAGGCGCCAGCTGAGTCTCCCTGGAGAGAGAAAAAGCCCGTTCTTGTGTTGCCACCCTCCAGACCTCTGGTGGAGGATGCAAGCAAAAAAGAGCCTCAGATGGTGATCTCAGGGTCCAGGTCAGTTCATATGGGAAGAGGTGGTCCTTGAGATATTGCAGTCCTGAACCGCTTAAGGCTTCCTAGGTCAAAACCAGCACTTTGAATTGGGACCAGAAACTCATTGGAAGCCAGTGCAATCAGCCCAGGATTGGTGCTATATGTTCTTGCCCCGGTGAGCAACCTGGCGACGGAATTCTGCACCAGCTGAAGTTTCTGAATCATCTTCAGAGGCAGCCATGCGTATAACACATTGCAGTAAAAAATATTATTAATAATAATGATGATGAAGTTCGGGAGCCCCTACCCTAGAACATATCTAAGGGGCATGGAGGAGAAGGAAGTCCTGATGGACAAGTTTAATTGCTTGCAATGACGGATTGCCATGTTGAATACAACCCATCATTTTCACTATCTTCCTCGCAAAGAGCCTTGCTTTAACCGTTCCTTCGGAGCGGGCCGGGAACCTCGGAAAAGCCTTTCCTCCCTTGAGTGACATTTTATGAAAACAAACCTTACGCCTCATTTGTTCCATCTGGCCACACCAGACGGAGCCAGACCCCCGGGCTGTGTGAAAAGGCTTCCTGCGGAGATGAAGGCGTTGGGGGGGGGGGAGCTGTCGCTGTCAGCTCGGTCAGCTTGACCTGTTGCAATGGATACGGCCAAGTGCACGGCTTGAGCGAGCCGGCCGCCAGTTCTCCTGCTGAGTCAGAGAGCCGAGTGCGAGGAAAGCAGCTTTGCTATACATGCTGTTGAGCTTTGTAATGATGGTGCTCAGGGGGGTTTTTTGGGGGGGGAATCGGGCGCGTAAGCAGATTCTCTGTCAGTCTTCGGGATGCGTTTTGTCAGCTTAAAGACCCGAATGCAAATCTTCCGCCTTTCCTAAATAAACGAGTCAGTGTGCTGCGAATTTGAGTGCGATTTGGGCAGGCTGGTAAAGGACCGTTCTTTCTCCTGCTTTTTCGCCTCTTAACAGCGGCTTCTTATGAAGATTGTGGAAGTTGGCAACGCCATGAGAAAAGATCGCCCAATTTTCATCTCGGGAAAAAGTTACGGAGGGAGGATTTAAAATTTACAGCATGCTGTGCATTGAAGGAGAGCTATATGAAAATGATGTATCATTGGTACTTAACACCTATAAAATTATCAAAGATGTACAGTGGTACCTCGGGTTAAGTACTTAATTCGTTCCGGAGGTCCGTTCTTAACCTGCAACTGTTCTTAACCTGAAGCACCACTTTAGCTTATGGGGCCTCCCGCTGCCACTGCGCCGCCAGAGCACGATTTCTGTTCTTAGCGGAGTTCTTAACCTGAAGCGTACTTAACCTGAGGTACCACTGTATGTTGGAAATATAAGCAGAAGGAAGGCACATCCCACCACATGTGGTGGGCGTGCAAGATAACAAAAGCATTCTGGGAAATGATATATAGTGAGTTGGGAAAAATGTTCAAAATAACGTTTGTGGTGGGTGGCACTGTGATCTAAACTACTGAGTCTCTTGGGCTTGCCGATCGGAAATTCGGTGGTTTGAATCCCCGCTACAGAGTGAGCTCCCGTTGCTCTGTCCCAGCTCCTGCCAACCTAGCAGTTCAAAAGCACACCAGTGCAAGTAGATAAATAGGTACCGCTGCAGCAGGAAGGTAAACGGTGTTTCCGTGCACTCTGTTTTCCGTCAGTGTTTCGTTGTGCCAGAAGCGGTTTAGTCATGCTGGCCACATGACCCAGAAAGCCGTCTGACGACAAACGCCGGGTCCCTCACCTGAAAGCAAGATGAGTGCCACAACCCCATAGTCGCCTTAGACTAGACTTAACCATCCAGGGGTCCTTTACCTTTTACCTTCTCCAGGTAGGGCTGGGAAAGGCTTCTGCCCCAAATGCTTGAGAGCCTCTACGTCCTTGGTGGAAATGATACTGAGCCCGATGGGCCAATGATTTGACTTGGTAGAAGGCAGCTTTGCCGCTCCCCCTGGTGGGTCTTCAGCTCATGAGAAGCCTAGGAGCCAACTTTTAGGGGCTGACAGGTCTTTGTTGTTGTTGTTCTTCAGTCGTTCAGTCATGTCCGACTCTTCGTGACCCCATGGACCAGAGCACGCCAGGCACGCCTATCCTTCACTGCCTCTCGCAGTTTGGCCAAACTCATGTTAGTAGCTTCGAGAACACTGTCCAACCATCTCATCCTCTGTCGTCCCCTTCTCCTTGTGCCCTCCATCTTTCCCAACATCAGGGTCTTTTCTAGGGAGTCTTCTCTTCTCATGAGGTGACCAAAGTACTGGAGCCTCAACTTCAGGATCTGTCCTTCTAGTGAGCACTCAGGGCTGATTTCTTTAAGAATGGATAGGTTTGATCTTCTTGCAGTCCATGGGACTCTCAAGAGTCTCCTCCAGCACCATAATTCAAAAGCATCAATTCTTCGGCATCAGCCTTCTTTAGTCCAGCTCTCACTTCCGTACATTACTACTGGGAAAACCATAGCTTTAACTATACGGACCTTTGTTGACAGGTCTTTGCCCCCCCCCCCAATAAAATATTTGAGGGGGACAGGACCCCACCAAAGTTGATGGACATTGCCATTCAAATGGTATGCGTACACCGTGTCATGTGATTGATTATGCAGGGTGTGGCTTACCTGCCGCCCAATATTTTATTCAAGATGGCACCCCTGGTGAGGAGGGAGGAGCATGAGGAGGTTGGACCAAGGCTAGGACTGTGTCTCGTCGCATGCTGTGGTGCAATCCTACAGTTTACAACTAGGGCCCTTTTCAGACGTTAGTGGACTCCGGTCACCCAGCAATTTCTGGGAACATCTAGTCGCCCTAGTCCACTGACCACATGCCACCACAGAGCATGGCCATCATGGCTGGTAACCAAAGAAAGTCGCCTCCTCCATAATTTTTTTATAATTCTCTTTTAAAGCCATCTAGCTTGGCCATATGCTTTCTGGCTAAGCTACCTTCACATGAAATTTAGTGGGACCTCCTTAACACGTCTCTGTACGTACTCTCATGTATATTTTTAGGACCTGATTTCTGTGTTTGCAAGTTGTTTTAAACTGCTTCCCTTAGGTTGAAGGGCAGATGGAACATCACCACTGGATAAAATATATTAAAGTAAAGGATTCCGTTTTTTTCAAGGCTAATGCCATTGTTTCACAAGGGCGACTTAATTTGTTTTTTGTTTGCAAGTAGCATAAATGTCGTGCTGATTATTATCATCTACGCTTCTGGGAGAAGATTTATAATGAATTGAAAAAAGTGTTGAAAAACACATTCAGTAGAAAACCATAAGCCTTTTTACTGGGTATTGTAAACCATGAGATTCCCAGAGAAGATAGAACAGTCTTTATGTACGCCACAACAGCAGCAAGAATTCTACTTGCAAAGAATTGGAAGAAAGAAGAAATACCAACGATTGAAGAATGGCAGATGAAAATGATAGACTATATGGAGCTCGCTGAACTGACCGGGAAACTCCGAGACCAGAGGGACGATGCGGTGGAGAAAGACTGGATTAAATTTAAAGCATATTTGAAGAAACATGCCAAAAATTTTATGTAAAGCAGACAGGTGGAAATAGTTAGGCTACAGAGGTAGAAGATAGATAAGATTTAGTAAAATAGGAAGTAATGTTTAAGGTTATTAAAATCGAGATAAGTTGAATAGTAGTTTGATATAAGATTAGAAAAAGGTAAGGAAATTACTAAAGATGAATTACAAAGAAAGCAGTCGGAGAGGACGTGAGGAAGTCAACTTAACAATGATATATAGAAGAATAGTTAGGTTTAGATAAGTATTTTGGTGGGGTAGTGGGGTATGATGTCTTTATTGTTTGTAGTTTTTGTGTTGTCTTTTGTTTGTGTTATGATAAAATCAATAAAAAAATGGGGGGGGGGAATGATTATTATCATCTACGGTGCTCTCATTAGGCTAATGCTTTTAAAATGACTTGATCATTATTTGACCGGCGTTTGAGCTGCATATGGACGGAATCCCGTTTGTTGTTGTTGTTGTTTTACTGGACAGAGGCCTCTAACCCCTTCACCACTTTGAGACGTGCCCCACATTTCGGAACGGGGAGCAGCGTGTGCCGTTAAGCTCGCGGCGGGATGAGGAATTTTGAGGAAACGTAACAAGGACGTGGATGGGGTTCGTGGAATTTTGTACGGGGGTGCCTCGCACGTCTGTTGACGCGAAGCGATGGAGCGTGTGCATCTGCCTAACGCATTATGAGCTTGGATGGTGCTCTGGAGAGAGAGGGAGAGAAAGAAAGAGTGAGTGAGATAATAATTGGTAACGATTTTGGACGGCTGGTGCTGAGCTGATATAGCAACACACTTGCATGCCGCAGTGTCCTTGGGGTGTAATTAAAGAACCTTTTTCTATTTTTTAGCATTCCAGTCGAGAGCGAGGGCGTTATGGGGCGGGAAGCGTTGTCGGTGCTTGTCTTTCCCGAGGAGGGGGTGGCTCGCTAGATTCTCGTTGTTATGTCAACCACAGCACCCTCATGGAGAGAGGGAAAGAAGAGAGAGGGGCCCCCTCTTCATTTATCCCCATTTCGAAACGCACCGGCATTCTGACTCCGTTAAGCGGATGCATTTCCACTTTTCTCGCTGAACATCAGGCTTTCCAGAGAAGCACCCAAGCTTTTTCAGGCTTCCAGAGAAGCGGAACGTCTGCGGGAATTTGAAAGAAATCCCGAAGAGTTATTTATTTATTTATTTATTTATTTATTTATTTATTATTACTTTACTATGCTTACTTGTTGCTTTTGACGCAGAAGCGCCTCAAAGCGACTTGGAAAGTGAGCACAGGGAGGGCAAGAAACATTGAAACCAAATACAGTCGTACCTCGGAAGTCGAAAGGTATCTGTTCCGGAAGTGCGTTTGACTTCCAAAACGTTCGGAAACCAAAGCGCGGCTTCTAATCGGAAGCTGCGGAAGCCCCGTCGGACATTCAGGTTCCAAAGAACCTTCAAAAACCGGAACACTCCCTTCCGGGTTTTCGATCGTCCGGGAGCCAAAATGTTCGAGTTTAAAGGCATTCAGTTTCCGAGGTTCTACTGTATTAAGAGGAACAATAAAACCAGAACTTAAAATGCTCATCTGATAATTACAGATAATTATTATGGACAAGATAGGACGCGGTTGGCGCTGTGGTCTAAACCACAGGGCCTAGGGCTTGCCGATCAGAAGGTCGGCGGTTCGAATCCCCGCGAGTGGGTGAGCTTCTGTTGGTCGGTCCCTGCTCCTGCCAACATAGCAGTTCAAAAGCACGTCAAGTGCAAGTAGATAACTAGGTACCAATCCAGTGGGAAGGTAAACAGTGTTTCCGTGTGCTGTTCTGGTTCACCAGAAGCGGCTTAGTCATGCTGGACACATGACCCGGAAGCTGTCTGCGGACAAACTCCGGCTCCCTCGGCCTATAGAGTGAGATGAGAGCTGAAACCCCAGAGTCGGACACGACTGGACCTAACGGTCAGGGGTCCCTTTACCTTTATTATGGACAAATCCACATCACCCAACCCAAAACAGAAGAACTAAAAGGTCACAGACACAACAAATTACGTATCTATGTATGTATTGCATTTATATTCCACAGAACCATGTGGCATACATGGTTCTCCTTCTCCTCATTTAATCCCCATAACAACCCTGTGAGGTAGGTGAGGCTAAGAGGCAGTGACTGAATCCAAGGTCACCCAGTGAGCTGTATGACTCAGTGGGGATTGGAACGCTGGTCTCCCAGGTCCTACCCTGACGCTTTCACCACTACACTGCACAGGCTTTCTGGTATTTATTTATTTATTTACTTACTTATTACCTGCAAATCACCCTCAGATCTGGTTACCCCAATGCCTGTGGCAAACTGGAAAGCAGTGCCCTTCAGCTCTCTATATTGGACAAACAGGCCAAACCCTACACCAAAGGATAAATGGACATAAATCTGATATCAGGAATCACAAGACAGAGAAACCAGTAGGAGAACACTTCAGTCTCCCAGGACATTCTATACAAGATCTCAAAGTAGCTGCCTTAATACAAAGGAATTTCAGAAACAGAGTGGAAAGAGAAGTTGCTGAATTGCAACTCATTACCAAACTGAAAACCATGGAGAGACCTGGTCTGAACAAAGACATTGGATTCTTATCTCATTATACATGACAAAGCTATCTTTAGCCATCTCACCCCTTGCTTTTTCCTTTAAGACTAATTGCAGTCGTTAACAGTCTTCCACAGTTTTTCCACACCCATCAGCCAATCTCCCATCCCCTCCACCCTTCTGAGCAATACCCCTCCTCACTCTGGTGACTTCTGTTTCAGTGTATCTGAAGAAGTGTGCATGCACATGGAAGCTCATACCAAGAACAAAGTTAGTTGGTCTCTAAGGTGCTACTGGAATGATTTTATTTATTTATTTTGTTTTGTTTTGGAAAGCAGAACGTGAGCACAAGAGCCCTTTCACCTCCTGTGGCTTCCAGCAGCTGGCATTCAGTAGCATCACTGCCTCTGGATAGTGGAGGCCAGAGCATAGCCGTCATGGTTAGTGGCATTTGATAGCCTTCTCCACCATGAATTTGCCAGATCCTCTTTGGAAGCCACCCAAGTTGACCATCAATATCTCCTGTGGCAGTGAGTTCCGTAGTTTAACTATGGGAAGAAGTGCTCTCTTTGATCTGTGCTGAATCTTGCAGCATTCTGCTTCCGGCTAGAGCAGGACACTGAACCCACAGAGGAATAGTCCTTCTTCAGTTTGACCCTACACATTTCTATTTCCCTTCTTAATCCTGAGCCCTCGGCTTCATCAGCCGTCTTCTGGTCCCTGCCAATTAGTTCTCTATGGCTAAATTTGATCAACCCCCCCCCCCCCCCCGTGCTGTTCTTCCCATCTTTAGGCGTCATCAACCGCTTAATCTGATTCCAGGGCTGGCTTGCTTCCCCAGAATTCGAAGCATCCGGTGTTGAAAGAAACTGGAAAAAAGAGCACACATCTCATGACCTTTGGCTCGATGGAACTGGCGTGTTTTGCCGTGTGCATTTGCAGGAAAGATTGACGGGCGTCCTCTGGAGACGCCAATCATGTCGGCTCGCTCAGTCAGAGAACCCACTGAAGTACAGGCAATTAGTGTCCAAAAGACTGAGCAGTTTGTCTGGAAAGGAGTACAAGGAAGAGGTTCGGGTTTGCTGCTCCTAGTTATGCAGCTGGGATGGGAATGTGTAGAATTGCATTCTGTCAATCAGTCGACTGGTTATTTGCTTAAAGCTGCCCAGTTTAACGACTTTTAAGAAAATCCCTTTTTACTAAGTCTTTATGATTTCCAGATGTAATCTTGAGTGCCTCCTTTTAAGAACATAAGAAGAACTTTCTGGATCAGGCCAATGACATACAAACCAGCATCCTGTTCTCAAAGTGGTTAACCAGACGTCCTTGGGGAACCCACAAGCAGGATTTGATCACAGGATGATAACAACAATTTTATTATTTATACCCCACCCATTGGGCTGGGTTTCCCCAGCCACTCTGGGTTGCTTCAAGCGCATATAAAAACACAATAAAACGTCAAACATCAAAAACTTCCCAATACAGGGCAGCCTTCAGATGTCTTCTAAAAGTTGTGTAGTTCTTTATCTTCTTGACATCTGGCGGGAGGGCGTTCCGCAGGCCGGGGGCCACTACCGAGAAGGCCCTCTGCCTGGTTCCCTGTAACTTCACTTCTTGAAGTGAGGGAACCGCCAGAAGGTCCTCGGAGCTGGACCTCAGTGTCCGGCTGAACGATGGGGGTGGAGACGCTGCTTCAGGTATACTGGAGCCTTCTCCCCTCCTGTGGATTCCATCAACTTGTATTCAGAAGCATTACTATCTCCTGACAGTGGAGACAGAGTACAGTGGTACCTCGGGTTAAGAACTTAACTTGTTCTGGAGGTCCGTTGTTAACCTGAAACTGTCCTTAACCTGAGGTACCGCTTTAGCTAATGGGGCCTCCTGCGGCCGCCGTGCGATTTCTGTTCTCATCCTGAGGTAAAGTTCTTAACCTGAGGTACTATTTCTGGGTTAGCGGAGTCTGTAACCTGAAGCGTCTGTAACCTGAAGCGTCTGTAACCCGAGGTACCACTGTATAGGCATCATGACTAGTAGCCATCGATAGCCCTCTCCTCCATGAATTTGTTTAATCCTCTTTTGATGTATTTTAAACCTTCTGTTGGAAGCCAGATGTGTGGGGTAGAAATATTATTATTATTATTACAATGGTACCTCTGGTTACATACTTATTTCATTCCGGAGGTCCGTTCTTAACCTGAAACTGTTCTTAACCTGAAGCACCACTTTACCTAATGGGACCTCCTGCTGCCACTGCGCCACCAGAGCACGATTTCTGTTCTTATCCTGAAGCAAAGTTCTTAACCTGAAGCGTTATTTCTGGGTTAGCGGAGTATGTAACCTGAAGCGTATGTAACCTGAAATGTATGTAACCCGAGGTACCACTGTATTATTATTATTATTATTAAGCCATCCAAGATGGTGGCCATCGCCGCCTCCAGTAGGAGCAAGCTGCATATTTTGACTATCCGCTGTGTGAATAAGTATACTTTCTTTCGCTTCAGGCAACTCTTTATTCCGGCTTGCTGTTGTTCCATGTTAGATTTATAGGTGTCTTTTGGAACTTTCCACAACCTGGTGTCCTCTAGATGGTTTTGACTACAACTGGCCTGTGATGGCTGAGGTTGATGGGAGTTGTAGCCCAAAAACATCTCGAAGGCAAAAGGTTGGGGAAAGTTGGTGTATTGTATTGGCAGCACGATTCTGCATCTAGAATGGCAGTTTACCTTTTAGAAAATGCAAGCCAAAGTGATATGCACCTGTCTATAGTTGGTCTATTCTGTCAACTTTCCGTGTTTGGATGCCTGACCATAGTGGAGCTCCTACTCTTGGACTTTAAAAATCTGAGCAGGTTATTGCTCATATTGTGTCAATATCACTTTTTTTAAATTCATTTCAGTATGGTCGTACTTTGGTTTCTGAACAGCTTAGTTCTCTAACGTTTTGGTTCCCGAACGCCGCAAACCAGGAAGTGACTGTTCCGGTTTGCAAACTATTTTTAGAAGCCGAATGTCCGACAGTGCTTCCATGGCTTCCTATTGGCTGCAGGAGCTTCCTACAGCCAATCAAAAGCCGCGCTTTGGTTTCTGAACATTTTGGAAGTCGAACAGACTTCCGGAACGGATTCTGTTTCACTTCCAAGGTACATGCCGCTTTCATTAGCAATTACACCAAAGTGGTTTCCGTAGGAAAACGGAAGACGGAATATATAAAGCAATGCAAATGAAATAATACTGACTCCTATTTAATTGTTGTGAATTGTGGCGGTGGTTTTATCTGTTGTGGTTGTGGTTTAATCTGAAATCCATCTGGGTTTTGAGTTTTGGGGTTTCTCTGGCCACTTCTCTCTTGTACTTCATGGGTATTGAGAAATCGGATTTTTTAAAAACACAAAATAGTAATAGAATTGGAGCGGTATTTGATGCACAAGGGAAACTGTTTTAATGCTCAGGAACAGGAACCTAGCAAAGTCTTTGCAGATTTTTACGTCATGGGTTTTATTAATACTGTTATTATTAGCCATCTGGCTGGGTTTCCCCAGCCACTCTGGGTGGCTCCCAACAGAATATTAAAAGCACGATAAAACATCAAACATTAAAAGCTTCCCTAAACAGGGCTGGCTTCAAATGTTTTCAAAATGTCAGAAAGTTGTTTATTTCTTTGACATGTGGTGGGAGGGCGTTCCACAGGGCGGGCACCACCACCGAGAAGGCCCTCTGCCTGGTTCCCTGAAATCTCACTTCTCGCAGGGAGGGAACCGCCAGAAGGCCCTCGGAGCTGGACCTCAGTGTCTGGGCTCAACGATAGGGGTGGAAACGCTCCTGCAGGTATATAGGGCCGAGAGGCCATTTAGGGCTTTCAAGGTCAGCACCAACACTTTGAATTATGCTCGGAAACATACTGGGAGCCAATGTAGGTCTTTGAGGACCAGTGCTATATGGTCTCAGCAGCTGCTCCCAGTCACCAGTCTAGCTGCCACATTCTGGAGTAGTTGTAGTTTCCAGGTCACCTTCAAAGGTAGCCCCACGTAGAGCGCATATCCCAATTAATCACAATCCTAATATTTATTCGTTCCTAGGGTTTAGGGGGATCCTCCCTCCCCACCCAATTTATAACAATAGTTTATGTGTTGTTTTGTCTGACTTCCTCCTTCAGGGACGCTGGGGCAATAGTTTCAACTGACCCTGCAACAGGAACTGCCCATCAAACGTGTTTCACAATTCAGCAACTTGAAATAGGATATTGAGTAAATACAAATCTTTCGCAAGAAATTTGGTGCGGCTTAGAACTGAAGCCAGCTGCAATTTAATCTTTGTGCGAGATTGATGATGCGAATCCTTAAGCATGCAGAAATCTGGTTTCTATCAGGACGGTCGGAGGGAGGGTGTTTTTTGTTTGTCCTGTCTAGAATTAGGAAGCGCCGGGATAAATGCATCCTGTCTCGGACTGACTGTTCAAATCTGAGAAGAAACCACTAGCTGACACTGAATTTTAACTTAAGAACTGTCTGATGGAGATCATTGGTTTCAGGTTGGCAGGGCTTGTAAATATATAAAATGAAAACTTTGTCTGCAAGCATTTTCAGGTGTGATGAATCCAGGTTTTTAAATCAAAATATCTCATTAAAAACTAAACACCCCATGAGCAGAATAAGCAAAGGGACCACCCACAAACAAATTTGATTTTGCTTTCTTTTTGAGCATCTCCGACAGTTTATCTTTACGTCAGAATTGACCAGACATGGCAGGAATGAAAAAATGCTCCTCTTCTTTGCCTGCTAGTTAATGGTAACAAGCATTGCAAAAATTAATTAAAACAGTTTTAGGTATAAGCTTTTGTGTGCATGCACACTTCTTCAGATACATAGAATCATAGAATCCTAGAGTTGGAAGAGACCACAAGGGCCATCCAGTCCAACCCCCTGCCAAGCAGGAAACACCATCAAAGCATTCCTGACAGATGGCTGTCAAGCCTCTGCTTAAAGACCTCCAAAGAAGGAGACTCCACCACACTCCTTGGCAGCAAATTCCACTGTCGAACAGCTCTTACTGTCAGGAAGTTCTTCCTAATGTTTAGGTGGAATCTTCTTTCTTGTAGTTTGAATCCATTGCCCCGTGTCCGCTTCTCTGGAGCAGCAGAAAACAACCTTTCTCCCTCCTCTATATGACATCCTTTTATATATTTGAACATGGCTATCATATCACCCCTCAACCTTCTCTTCTCCAGGCTAAACATACCCAGCTCCCTAAGCCGTTCCTCATAAGGCATCGTTTCCAGGCCTTTGACCATTTTGGTTACAATTTGGTTACATTTGTATAAGCACACAAAAGCTTATACTTATCAGTTGGTTTCTAAGGTGCTACATTATCATTTTTTAAATTCTTTTGGAAGGATTCTTTCAAAGACTTTCTTAGATCATACAGTATAATGTTTTTGAAGACTTGATTCTTTTAAGGGAGTTTTTAGGTTTTTAAGAAGAGTCTACAGATCAGATGTTCCCTGAATGTCCCGGACACTGTAGAGCATATTCTCTTTTACTCTCCACTACACAGTATGGTGCGTGAATGCTTGTTGTCCCCCCTTTTGGACGGTTTGAAACCACAGCATGGTGGAAGTGTTGGATTCTGTCTCTCTGACACTGACCAAGGGGTGACTGCGGGGGTAGCCGAGTTTTTGGCAGCAGTGCTTCAAGGAGTACTTTAACAGGAGGAAATTCTAGATTTTACATATACACAATACAATCAGCCTATGAGTTTAATTGTTGTTTCTTTGTGTGTGTATATTTTAAAGTTCCTGTATGTGATTCTTTCTCTCGCGATTTTACATGTAAATGCCTAATAAAGGTTTGATAAGTAAGAAGAGTCTTTTTAACTATCTTTTTAAAGAATTGTTTTAATTTATGTTGACTACGGCAGACCGACTTGAATCTTGCAAAAAATAAGTTTGGGGAGAGAATTGAACTTGCATTGGGGCTGCAAATCAGGGTCCCCTTGTGTAAAATTGGGGGCATCTCAACAGCATCCATTTAAAACAGGCATAGGCAAACTCTGGCCCTCCGGCTGTTTGGGACTACAACTCCCATCATCCCTAGCTAACAGGACCAGTGATCAGGGATGATGGGAATTGTAGCCCTAAACATCTGGAGGGCCAGAGTTTGCCTATGCCTGCTTTAAAACAATTGTATTAATCTCAAAGTATGGCTCTGTGCAAAGGTCAAAGGGGCATTGCATTGACACCCTCAGTTGTTGGCCAGAAGTTAATTTGAGCTTGAGCTGCTATGCATTATTTGGGTCCTTTCCTGCAGTCAACCAGGCTTAGAGAAATGATGGGGCCAAGAGATGAGGGCTCAGTGTCATAGAAGGCAGAGGTGGAAGGGACAGGGGAAATGTAGGACACTGGCCACATTTGGATGTCACAATACACTGTGGCTTATTGTGAAAGAAATGTGCTGTCAGGGGCTTTGAGCTGTCAAGCTCCTTTTCTTCTGGCATAGCTGCGAGGAGGTGATTTCAAACCATTGCTTCCGTTGTTTGTTTTTTAAAAAACCACAGTTTACTGTGCCCTTCAAGCCCTAAACTGTGGTTGATCTTAGCTACAGTTTGTGGAGAGTGGCCAGCTTCGTAAACCCGCAGTTTGGGTTGTTAAGATTAAGCATGGCTTGTTGGATTTGGACAAACGGACCAGCAGTGGTTAATCGGAAGCAGAGAGCTTCCAAATTCTTCCTCGAACGTTGCTATGTCTCATTCAGGTCACGATAAACTGTGGCTTATTGTGATGCCTAAATGCAGCCTCTCCAAGAGAGGACTGGAGAAGAGGGTGCACTCAGAGGTTTTCTGAATCACTTCCCTTCCTCCATTCATTGAGGAGATGAGTAATACAGTGATTTTATTTTCCATTAATACAAATCATTCTGGTTCCCAGGCATTGCTGTTTTGCCAAGGTTGAAGTAGGAGGGAATACTGAACAACACTTGAATAGAGAGCAGCTTCCACTATTATTTCCATTTATTTATTTTTTCCTCTCTCTCATTTTTTTACTTCAACATTCTCTTCCAGCCGTTCAGTTTTTTATCTCTCTCGGCTCTTGTTCCTGCTTCGTCTCCAGAGACCGAGGCACGCTGTAATGACAAATGCGTTCACATTTAACCAGTGAAAACGAGCCTGCATTGAACCTAGTCTTGGCCAAATCCATAAAACAGGACAGAGGTGGGGAAACCAAGGGCCACATGCCCTTCCAGAGGGCCACATGCCAGTGGTGGGGAGGGCCAGAGATAAACTGGGAAGAGCATTGGATGTGAGTTTTCCCACTGAAAAGTAGGCCGCATCTCAGCCACACAAAGGCCAGAGGTTTCTACATAAACCGCTGTCAATTGTAAGGGCAGGTGCTGTCTTTCTGCTTACCAGTCGCTTGCGGGGGTGGGGGTAGGAAATCATGTATGACAGGCATATTCATCTTCAAGTGGGCTGTGATCTACTACCTGGTATAAAAAACCTGGCAGTGATCTATCACCCTACGAAGTAATTTAAGTTTATTAAATCAATCAATCAATCAATCAATCATCAATCTTTATTTCACAGATACAGTCATACCTCTGGTTGCGTTCGCTGCAGGTTGCGTTCGCTACAGGTTATGAACGTGCTGGACCTGGAAGTACTGAAAAGGGTTACTTCCGGGTTTCGGCACGAGCACATGCACAGAAGCACGAAATCGCGCTTTGGGCATGCACAGAAGCGCCGAATCGTGCCACGCACATGCGCAGAAACTGCGCTTCAGGTTGCGGACCTTTCAGGTTGTGAACGGGGCTCCGGAACGGATCCCATTCGCAACCAGAGTTACCACTGTACAGTAGTTATGTTTGGATATCATCATGACAGATCCAAATAGTTATTAGATGGACAAGTAACTAAACAAATGAGAAAAATCAAACTATAGCAATTTATATTAGTTTATACAGATCTGAGGAGCCAGTCAGAGCGCACCAGGTGCGTTCTCTCTCTCTCTCTCTCTCTCTCTCTCACGGCATCCCCTTTCCCTCTCTCCACCTCAGTCTTTCCCCTACTGTTGCTTTAAATCGCAATTGACTTTGTGCAACCAGCGACCGACAAAAAAATCAGTCTGTGATCTACGAGTTGATTGTGATTGACGTGTTGGACATGCCTGATATATGACATCTTGAGGTTCTTGAAGGAAGTTTGGGTGCAGCTATGGCTGATAAAAAAAAACTCCATGCCAGATAAAGACATTGCTAGGCAAGATCTGGAAGAAGCCATGAGTCCCACATCTCCTCTTCATCTTTTGATCACTGCACTTATAAGGCAAAATCTTGACACCTGCATCCTTGCTTCCACACTTCAGTCCTTCCAACATCACACTGGGTCCCCCTCACCCCAATCCATGTTCCTAGACCCTGAATGCAATTTGTTTATTTGGCCAAAATGACCTTTAATTTCTCTCACGGAAACTGTACTGTTTATCAACGTTCCGTCGCTCGCATCTTTCCATTGTACCAGAACCTTTCCTCTCCCTTGCCTCCTCTATACAACGCTTTCTCTTTCTTTTCTTTTGCAGAGATTTGAAGAGCTCAAGGCAAAATCTTCTGGGCTCCTCACACTCCAGTCACAGGAAAAGATCTAAATCTGTTTCATGAAGACTGCGGATTGGTTGATTGTCAAGATGATCGCCTGGTGGAAAACCTGTGTCTTGGCAGCCATTTTTCTTCCTGTGGTAAGTGACCCTCGGAGTGTTGCCATCACATCAAGCTACCTTCCTACAACCTGCATTCTTTTAGGGTAGACATCCTGGGTTGCCTCTGCAACTCTCCATTCCCACAACCCAGAGGTTGTTCAAGTGTGGAAAGGGGAAAAGAAAAGACCAGTTCCTGAGCACACACTCATGGTATTTTCAGCTGTGAGGGAGACACTTAACCTTTCAGTTTTCAGGAGTGAGGAAGCTGTGCTTAGGCAAAGGGAGCCTCATATGAATCTAACCAGACTCATGGGTGTCCACATGAATTTTTCCAAGGTGGGGGCCAACTTTAAACACTGAAAGGCAGGGGTTCAGACCAGCGTGTCACCAAAAAATGGAATAACTCCTGCACATTTTATTTCATATATAAGGTTTTACAAATGCTAAAAGCCCCCTTTTTAAAGGAATCTGAGGATTATGTTTCATGGCAGGGCTGAGGAGGGAAACTGTTACAAAAAAGGTAAAGGACCCCTGGAGGGTTAAGTCCAGTCAAAGGCAACTATGGGGTTGTGGCACTAATCTCACTTTCAGGCTGAGGGAGCTGGCATTTGTCCACAGTCAGCTTTCCGGGTCATGTGGCCAGCAGGACTAAACCGCTTCTGGAACAACGGGACACCATGACAGAAGCCAGAGCACATGGAAACGCTGTTTACCTTCCCACCAGAGCGGTACCTATTTATCTACTTGCACTGGCATGCTTTCAAAGTGCTAGGTTGGCAGGAGCTGGGACCAAGCAACGGGAGTTCACCCTGTTGCAGGGATTTGAACCACCGACCTTCTGCTAAGCAAGCCCAAGAGGCTCAGTGGTTTAGACCACAAAGCCACCTGTGTCCCCACTGTATCTCTTCCTCGCTGCAGATGTTTATGCCCAGATCCGTCCATTGTTTGGACCCGTGGTGAAGAGATTCTTGACATGTTGAATTGTGTCCTGAACTTGTTGACCAAATTGTCTTCTGGTATAAAGATATTCAAGTGAGATATTGTCTGGGGGGCGGGGGTGGGGAGTGGACGAGGGGCCTCCCTTGGCTTTGCCAACAAATAAATAAATAAAAATGAGATAAACAGTGAGTTAAATCTTTGGTTCTTGGGGCACTGTTGCTGCAAAGTCTTAGTGGTAGTAGGTTATCTTCATTTCTTTTCTCTGAGGTGCTGCTGACACCTGGTCCTTCAAGGGGGTTATCTGGACTGCAAACCTATCTTTTGAAGGAGGCAATAATTGTGTCTTCACCCTGTAAAGAGTGTCCGAGTCGGTGAGAAATGATACGGATCTTTGGAGAGAGAGAGAGAGAGAGAGAGAGAGAGAGAGAATGTTTTCTCATTAACACTACTTTGCCTTTCGTTCTTTCGGAGCCAATATGTTCATTACAAGAGCGATGGTGGGTCATTAATTTTCTCTAATGTTGTTCATGGCGGCCTGCAATGGTGGCATCCGTGAAGCAGTTGCTTCTGGCTCTCTTTGCGTGCCAGGACAGTTATTTGCTCACGGTTCCAAGAGACCTATTGGACTTGCACAGTTTTGAAAGCCCAGTGACACCTGCTGTGTTGTCATCCTCTGTTCATCATCATCATCATCAAAACAAAATAAAAAATTCCTTCCAGTAGCACCTTAGAGACCAACTAAGTTTGTTCTTGGTATGAGCTTTCGTATCTGAAGAAGTGTGCATGCACACGAAAGCTCATACCAAGAACAAACTTAGTTGGTCTCTAAGGTGCTACTGGAAGAAATTTTTTATTTTATTTTGACTATGGCAGACCAACACGGCTACCTACCTGTAACTGAATCATCATCATCATCATCATCATCATCATATCTATACCCCGCCCATCTAGCTGGGTTTCCCCAGCCACTCTGTGCGGCTTACAGCATATCTACAAACATAATAAAAACATCAAGCATTATAAACTTCCCAACACAGGGCCGCCTTCTGATCATAGCTGTCAACTTTTCCCTTTTCTTGCGAGGAATCCTATGCGGAATAAGGGAATTTCCCTTTAAAAAAGGGGAAAAGTTGACAGCTATGCTTCTGCTGTCCTCCAAAAGTCAGACAGTTGTCTATCTCCTGCCCTGCCCTGTGTATTTACAGGCTCAGATTGCTTCTTATCCATACATAAATGAGAGCTGAAACCAAGGCCCCAAATGTACTATACATTTAAAGGAGTAGCATACTACTTTAAATATGCATGGCTCCCCCCCCCCAAGAATCCCGGGAACTGAAGAATAAGGGACATTATATCACTCACTGAGCATCCCCTCATCCCCTTCTGTTTAACATAAAAAGGTAATGGACCCCTGACAGTTAAGTCCAGTCGTGAATGACTTGGGGTTGTGGTGCTCATCTCGCTTTACTGGCCGAGACAGCCGACGTTCATCCGCAGACAGTTTTTCCGGGTCATGTTGCCAGCATGACTAAGCCGCTTCTGGCAAAACCAGAGCAGCGAACGGAAACGCTGTTCATCTTCTCGCTGGAGCGGTACCTATTTATCTACTTGCACTTTGACGTGCTTTCAAACTGCTAGGCTGGCAGCTGGGACCGAGCAACGGGAGCTCACCCCGTCGTGGGGATTCAAACCGCCAACCTTCCAATCGGCAAGCCCTAGGCTCACTGGTTTAGACCACAGCGCCACCCGTGTCCCTGTTTAACATACCTTTCTTTAAAAGATGATTGGATGGATTCAAGGAGGATAGGTCCCCCTGCAGGTGCTTATCATGATGGCTACATTCTCCCTCCACTGTCAGAGTTAGTTTGCCCCTGAATATCATTTGCTGGGGGGTCTCTTGGAATCTCAGTGGCTTCTCATGGAAGTTCATCTAATGGAATCATAGAGTTGGAAGGAACCTTGGGGATCATGTAGCACGACCCCCTGCAATGCAGGAATATGCAGCTGTTCCATATGGAGATCGAACCTGCAACCTTGGTATTTTCAGCACCACACTCTAACCATCTGAGCTATGCACCGTACGTGGGAAGAGTGTGCTGCATTCGGTCCTGGTTTTCGGGCTTCCCATGGAAATCTGGCTGGCTACCGTAAGAACAGGATACTGGCCTGCGTGGGCCTTTGGTCTGATCCAGCAGCCGAGCACTTGCGTTATGGCTGCTTTGTGGTGTAGTGGTTAAGAGTGGTAGACTCATAATCTGGTGAACCGGGTTCGCGTCTCCGCTCTTCCACATGCAGCTGCTGGGTGACCTTGGGCTAGTCACACTTCTTAGAGAAATGGATCACTTTATGATTTTGATAGCTCAGCTAAACCAAATAACCATTAATGGGAACCAGAACTTAGCTGTAAAACTGTATTTTATTTGGTAGAGTCTAAATTAAGTTTTAGATGGACGAATGAATTTTATTGAATACAACTGTCTTATCCAACTGGAAATTTTGTATATATATAGAGGGTGTTTTAATTTGGGAAACTGTTTTAAATTGTATCAGTTCAAATGTTACATGATGTATTGTTGTTATTGTTGTTTTGATATGGACCAATGGTCGTAATAAAATTACTACTACTAGTCACACTTCTCTGAAGTCTCTCAGCCCCACTCACCTCACAGAGTGTTTGTTGTGGGGGAGGAAGGGAAAGGAGAATGTTAGCCGCTTTGAGACTCCTTCGGGTAGTGATAAAGCGGGATATCAAATCCAAAACAACTCCTCCTCCTCCTCCTCCTCCTCCTCCTCCTCCTCCTCCTCCTCCTCCTCCTCTTCTGTCAAACTGTTTTTTGCCAGGGAATCCAAGTGAAGCCGCCACTGAGGAAATGCATGGGGTGAAACCTACAGCGCACATGTCCCCTTTAAGCTGGCTACGAAAGATGCGCGGGAAACAATTTGATTTGTGAGTCACAACGTTGCCTTGAGGGCTTTGAGCTGAATTTTAAAGCCAACTGCAATGCAGGTGTTTGAATTGCCAGTAATGATTCAATCAGGTGGATTTTTGGCGCTAAGGACTGGCACTTCCTCCAGATGCCTTTGTAGCGCTTCAAGGTTGGAGTGCGCAGATAATAAACGGTTCCTGCCTTAGGCTGCGATTAGTATGATAAGGCTGGTTTTTTAAGGGAAGGCGCGAGCGGCACTCTGCTGTGCTAATGACAGGGTGTGAAGGAACACTGTGAATGGCAGAGAGGTAAATACAAGCCCCGGAGAATATCGGGAAGAGGAGGGAGGATTGCTCAGTGGTAGAGCTCCGTCGTTGCATCTCCAAGGTCCTTGGTTCAATCCCAGGCATCTCCAGCTATGAAGGATCTCAAGAACAGCGGGGCTGTCCGTCAGAGACCTTGGAGATTTAGACAGCACTGTAGACCTTTCACACAATATAAAAGACACTTCTGAAAATCTAGCGGAATCTAGCAGGAGTTGTGGTGATCATTTCCATGTCAGTTGCTTCCCAGTTGACCCAGAAATTGAGGGCGCTTTGTGCTGTATTTCCACCTGCCCAAGTTTTCATAGATCGTACCGTCACCCCTCTCTTCCCAAATGCAAAGGAGGACGTCCCCAAATCACACACGCACACACCAGGCAAAATCAACGGACCTTGCAAACAGGAGGGAGAGGCGGGTTATACAATCGTTTCTGTGTCCCACTGACTTGGTCAGTGCTCTTCGCACGAGAAGCAAATAGCATTTTGGGAGAGTTGTTGACATTGGCTTCCCCACCTTCGTCAGGTTTTTGAAAAAGCTCAGCTCGGTGAGGGGCAGGGGGGGGGCGGAGTAGAAAAAGGAAATGCTGGAAAGAAAATGCAAGGAAATAGACTTGCCTCCAGCCACTTCAGATTCGGCTATTAATAACCAGGAGGAGGAAGGAGACTATTCAAGGCTTTAATAAGCGTGTTGCTGAATTTCTGCTGCTGAATCAGCAGCTTGCTTAACCGTGTTGTCAGCTTACTTAGGCACTGGCAGGGAAATCTACAGGGTGCATTAAAAGCTGGAGGGGAGCTGATGATATACAAATAGGAATACTGATAAAAATTGGGCAGGCATCCCTTTTCTGCTGCACTCCTTGAACATACCTTCTCATCTCATGGACAGATCACACTGCCCTGCCATTTCACTGTCAGCTGTTTTTGGCAATGGCTCCAAGGCAGAGGTGGGCAGAAGTCTGGGGTCCACTGGGAGATCCCTGGGTGATTGTAGCTGCATCCAGACATTATTCTATTCTATTTCCCTGATGTCTCCTTACTTAAGAACATAAGACGACCCTGCTGGAACAGGACAATGGCCCACCTAGTTCAGCATCCCTTTCTCATAGTGGCCAACTGAGAGCAGGATTCAAGCACAAGAGCATTTCTCCCCTCCTGAGAGCCAGGGTGGTGTAGTGGTTAAGAGCGGTAGACTCGTAATCTGGGGAACCGGGTTCGTGTCTCCCCTCCTCCACATGGAGCTTCTGGGTGACCTTGGGCTAGTCACACTTCTCTGAAGTCTCTTCAGCCCCACTCACCTCACAGAGTGTTTGTTGTGGGGGAGGAAGGCAAAGGAGAATGTTAGCCGCTTTGAGACTCCTTCAGGTAGTGATAAAGCCGGATATCAAATCCAAACTCCTCTTCCTCCTCCCCCCCCCTCCTCCTCCTCCTCTTCTTCTTCCTGAGGTTTCCAGCAATTGGCATTCAGAAGCATTACTGCCTCCGACTGTGAAGACAGCCAACATGGCTGGTAGTCACTGATAGCCTTCATCTCTATGAATTGGTTTAATTCTTTCAAAACAATCGAGGTCGGTGGCCCTCACTGCCTCCTGTGGGAATGAGTTCCATAGCTTAACCCTGTTCTATATGAAGTACTTTCTTTTATCTGGAGATCCAGAGCCACAAAATATCGACCTGAGATTATCCACCTGATAATCTTTGTATTTTACGTGATATTTCATATGATGTAAACACCACTTATGGAAATCTTGTGAAATCTAGAAGTTTAGCTTACGTTTCTGTGTTACACGTTTGCGGGGGGTGGTGGTGGTGGATCCATTTGTAACTTGGTTAACCCAGAATATGTTTTGAATCTGATAAGAGATGCAGTGGAAGTTTTTCTCAGTACCAGCCACAACACGGAAGCAGCTTAAGGTCCAAATAGTTTACTGTTGCAGAAGATTTTTGTTGTTGTTCAGTCGTTCAGTCGTGTCCGACTCTTCGTGACCCCATGGACCAGAGCATGCCAGGCACGCCTATCCTTCACTGCCTCTCGCAGTTTGGCCAAACTCATGTTAAGGCCCAGTAAAAAAGGCATAGATGTATATAGCTTGTGTAGTGGCTTGGGTCTCTCCCACACACGTGAGACGACTCAGGCAGTTACCGGTAATTACTTCAGATTTATTAGTCAAATCGCAAGGTCTCGGTCGGAGCTCAGCTAATCTCCATCCTCCTCAGAAAGCACAGTTGTGATTCGAGGACCCTACTCCTGCATGTCAGGAATAAAACACAATGACACATAATTTTTGGTTAAATGGAGGTAAAAGGCCACAACTTTATTGGTTATAGTGTGTGAGTGGTATTGGCTTAGGCATTGGGTTGAACAGACTATAGTTGACTCCCCCCGCAGTGCGTGGAGTCACTCAAGGGTTAACCGCCCATGAGGTGGAGCCTGTTGATGCAAGATACAACTGGAAGCTCCACCCCCTGAAGTCACCGGAGGTCGTGCCATGGCCCCTAGCCACCAACAGGGCATCGGACAGGATCCACGACTGCCGGATTCCTTTACGGAATACCCAAAATTTAGGAGGGTTAGGCGGTGGCCCGAACCTTGCCCTCCGATACCACACTAAACCCAATGCCTAACCGCCACCCGACCAAATCTCCATCCTCCTCAGAAAGCACAGTTGCCGGAACTGAGTCCCGCCCCCTTTTCCCCCAACAGGAAAACCCCCAACTTTTCTTCCTGTTCTTTCCTCACTTCTCAAACAGTCTTGTGAGTCTACGAGATTTTGGAGAGGGCACTCCCTGTATTCCTGTGTCTGTGTCACTGTCTGAGCTGACAAGTTGCATTCTCTCACTCTGGCTCTCTCTTTCGTTTTCCCTGTGTCGAGAGATCAAGTTAAGGCTGCTTCCTGCTGCTTCTCCCTCCCCTCTGCATTCCACTCTTATCTGCTCTCTCTCTATGCCTGCTGTTCTCATTCCCTGTCAGTGAAGGGACGGGGCTGACAGCTTGTAAGCTTTGGCAGATGCAGATATCTACCAATACATACAAAGTTATCTCCGTTGCTCCAAATAAACTCCAGCAATTCAAGACACAACACTGGACAAGTAACACTGACTAACAGACAGACTAACTTCAGACTCACAGAACGCTACAGAGTTGACTGCATTAACCACAAATATAGTTGGGGCACTGGGCCCTTATCATAGCAACTGACCTGGCTGAACAGTAAGAAAATAAGGAGAGCCTAGTGGATCAGGACAAAGGGGATCCAGTATCCTGTTCCCACAGTGGCCGATGGGAAACCAACAAGAGCACAGGAACAACTTTCCTCTCTTGTGGTTTCCAGAAAGTGATACAGTGGTACCCCGTGTTACGCACGCAACCCATTCCGGATCGTGGTATGTAACACGGGCGTGCATAACACAAATGCCCCCCCCCCCAAAAGAAAAAACCCAGAAGTAGAGCGATTTGAAACACTTCCAGGTTGCGGGTGTTCTTAACTGGAACGTCTGCAACCCGTGGTGTGCGTAACCCGGGGTTCCACTGTATTCAGAAGCAGCTGCTTCCAGCTGGGGAGGCAGACCATAACCATCCTGGCTAGTAGCCATTGATAGCAGAGCTGTCAACCTTCCAGTTTTTTTTTTGCATTGGGAAACGGCCATAGCTGTCAACTTTCCCTTTTTTTTTGCAATGGGAAACGGCGCTGGAATACGGGGATTTCCCGCAAAAAGGGAAAGTTGACAGCTATGATTGATAGCCTCGTCCTACAGTGACTGGTATAGGTGCCATTTTTCCAGTTTGCTGTCCTTCCTCTTCCTCTTCGCCTTTCTCCCTCTTATTTTGCTCTGCAGGCGTTTTGTGCTATTCCATGCCCCACTGCAGCCATGGCGCATTATGCCACAGCCACCTACCCTGGCAGGCATTTTGTGGCTGGTGCCCCACTGCCCACAGCACTTTTCTTAAAACTCAAAACTCTGGCTCCCAAAAGGTGGCGCTCCCATTACCTATCAAGTGTTGTGCCAGGGCTGAGCTCCTGACATCTTAGAGTGCATTCACGAGATATGCATTTGATTTAAGGGGCATTGGTTTAAACTAAAAGAAAAACTAAGCCACTGGCAACTATCCCAAATGTCTGGCTTTTGCATGCAGAAATTGGCTTGGAGACTTTAAAAATGGACAGGGTTATTTTCTATTATTCTTTGCCATTACTTGAGTCTGAGGGAGAATGTTCAGCCAAGGTCACCCTTGTCTCAGAGGTAAATTTAAACCTGTACCATCCCAGCCTTCTATCAGGGATGGCTCTCTGCCCCTCCTCCTTTTTTTAATCAGCTCACCTGACTCCTTATTTGGAAGAGCAGATGTCTCTCAGTCCTTTGGGCATCTCAGCGCCTGGGCTCTTTTGCCATCTGTTGAAAACTATAACCATCTCTTTTTCCTTGCAGGGCATAACTTTCTCCCGCCCTTGGAAAGGCATGGAACGTAGGCAGTTGCCGTATGCCAACCCAGCACAAGCACAAGCTGGTGTAGCTATAACTGAATATCGTCTACATTAATTGGCAGTGGTTTCAGTCAGAGGGCACCCTGGGAGATTCTGGGACTTGAACCCAGGACTTTTGCATGCAGCAGAAGTCGTTTCAGTCTGTAAGCTTGGGGGTTGCCAACTGTTTTGGGACAGTGGGCGCTTTGGGATGTCGAGAAACCGTTATGGGTGTACTAGTCAGAAAATGGCTGCCTTGGGGGATGGCATGACAGGAAAGGGCTGCTTTGAGATGTGGCATAACACAGAAGAGGTGTAGGAAAAAGAGGAGAAGAGTAGAAAAAGAGTCTTCTCTGTTTAGAATGGATGGGAGAGTAGGTTTCTGATGCTGGCATCCATTGAAACTTAGGTCTGTCTAAGGGGGTTTGTTCAATGTAGTAGTAGTAGTAATAATAACATTATTAACAACAACAACAACAACAACAACAACAACAACAACAACAACAACAACAATATCCTGCCCATCTGGCTGGGTTTCCCGCGGCTTCCAGCAGAATATTAAAATACAATGATTAATCAAATATAGAAGAAGAAGAAGAAGAAGAAGAAGAAGAAGAAGAAGAAGAAGAAGAAGAGTTTGGATTTGATATCCTGCTTTATCACTACCCTAAGGAGTCTCAAAGCGGCTAACAATCTCCTTTCCCTTCCTCCCCCACAACAAACACTCGGTGAGGTGAGTGAGGCTGAGGGACTTCAGAGAAGTGTGACTAGCCCAAGGTCACCCAGCAGCTGCATGTGGAGGAGCAGGGACACGAATACCAGATTACGAGTCCACCGCTCTTAACCACTACACCACACTGGCTTCCCTAAACAGGGCTGCCTTCAGAGGTCTTCTAAAAGTCTGATAGTTCTTTATTTCATTGACGTCTGATGGGAGGGTGTTCCAGAGGGCTGGCGCCACTACTGAGAAAGCCCTCTGCCTGGTTCCCTGTAACTTCGCTTCTCGCATTGAGGGAACTGCCAGAAGGCCCTCGGAGATGGATCTCAGCTGAACGATGGGAGTGGAGATGCACCTTCAATGTAGGTGATGCTGAATTATTGTAGACAGAAACTGAGCAGGAAAAAGATACATTCTCTCATGGGTTGTGGGTGTTGGCTGAGATCCTCTTCAGCTACCATAGGAGTTGGGAACCTTAGTACCTGTGGGTGCCCAGTCAGAGACCCCTGGAGGGAAGAGACAGAGACATAGATTAAGAAACCACCAGGACTGGAACTCCCTGCATTCGATTGTCCACTTGCAACCATAGTGGCAAGCTTCAGCAAGAGACATGCCAATGAAGACATAGGATTATTTTTCAGACAACAGAATCTGAGGAAACGCTCATTGGACAACTTTGGGCAATGATGTCATATACCCATGGGGCACACTGCCCAGCAGGGCACAGATTCCATAGCAATGTGGATACGACAAGCAAGAGGGCATCTTGCTTGGGCTGGTGATGTCACCTGCTGATGTCATGATGCCAACATTTACAGATGTGTGATTCACAAGTGTGGGAGGATCTGCTGTGAGTCGTGATTCCCCTTCTGTGAAATAACTGCATTTGGCCCCAAATTGCTTGCCTTCTATGAGTGCATAATGCCTTTAAACACGTTAGTCTTGACGTGGCCATAAAGGGATTGTTTTGGATAAATAAGTGCCTTCAGTTGCTCTGGGGAGGGGAATGTGATAGATAAGCACACGTATTGCCTGTGCTTCTTCTCCTTCAGTTCTTCGCATTTCCATCTAAAAGCTTGCAGAGACCCTGGAGATCAATTAGCAATATCAAGCTAGATGGATCAGCTTTGATCAGGCCACTCCCTACATCGAACATTCTTTTAAGGCACAAGAGCAGGGGTCAGCAAACTTACCGCGCCTTGGGCCGGTGTCTCCAGCGCCGATTGCACAGAGGGCGGGGGAGCGCATGCCCATATGCGTGCGCACAAGCTATTTGTGGTGCTCCTCTGACCCAGAAGTGGGCAGCAGCGCAGCGCAGTGCCAGTAAGAGTGGGCGGTGGCAGCAGGTGACAGGGGTCGCCGCGGGCTGGATAAACGAGTCCTTCAGGCTTTATCTGGCCCGTGGGCCTTACTTTGGAGACCCCTGCACAAGAGTGAAATGTTGGTATGTGTCATATGGAGATTGGCAGCAGATCAGAGTGGCTGGGGGAACCTAGGCAGATGAGTAGGGTACAAAAAAGGTAAAGGTAAAGGACCCCTGGATGGTTAAGTCCAGTCTAAGGCGACCATGGGGTTGCGGCGCTCATCTCGCTTCCAGGCCGAGGGAGCCAGCATTTCTGAGTCATGTGATCAGCATGATTAAACTGCTTCTGGCGCAACGAAACACCATGACGGAGGCCAGAGCACACAGAAATGTTGTTTACCTTCCCGCTGCAGTTGTACCTATTTATCTACTTGCACTGGTGTGCTTTCGAACTGCTGGGTTGGCAGGAGCTGGGACAGAGCAATGGGAGCTCACTCCGTTGCGGGGATTTGAACCGTCGACTTTCTGATCGGCAAGCCCAAGAGGCTCGGTGGTTTAGACCACAGCGCCACCCGCATCCCTTTTATACCGGTTCAGTCCCTGCCATCTTCAGGTAGAGTTAGATATATCCAAAACACTAGAGAGGTGCTGCCAACCAGGGCAGACAACACTGATCTGCTCTGGCTCAGTATAAACCATCTTTCTACGTTCCATTTCTCTTACAAAACCAGAGCAGCGGAATCAGAAACTGAGCTGGAGAGCACCCGGCTGCCCGAAAAAGGCTGGATCCCTGCTAAAGAATAAAATCAAAATTTAAGTGCAGAGCTCATTCGGTTGTAAATGGCAGTTTTTATAGAGGCTGCCTCTCTCTCCCATTTAAGAATCCACTTCAATTTTTGCATACAGCCTCCGCTATGTGACAAGCCGATTTTGTTGAAATGGCTTTGTGAGATCGCATTTATCATGTGTGTGTGTGTGTGTGTGTGTGTGGCTCCGAGCTTTCTAAGGCAGCTGTCCCATGCCCATTCATCTCCTGGGCACCCATGCTCGCTTGCATCAGTGTATGCAATGTCTGTTAAGTCACAGAGATGTGTGAGATCCTAAGAGATTTCACTGGTATTGTTGACCCACTCTTGACTCCTCTTCTCTTGAATTCCCAGATTCTGTCTTAATCTCACTTTATTTGGCAAGTCTTCTTCCTTGGTTGGGGCAACCCAGTCAGATGGGCTGGGTATAATTTATTATCATCATTATTATTAGGAATAGGATGTCCCTGTTTTCATCAGAGAAATGTTGGAGAGGAGGGGGGGGTACATGTGTGTGTGTACTTTTTCTCTTACCAGCTCCCTGTGAATAGGATGGGCTGATTCAGGGGGAGAGAATTGCTCTGATGAGATAACAGCAGTACAGATGTGCCCACAGGCCTTAAAAATAGTTGGTGACCATTAAAATAGTTTAACCCTTATCCATACACTAAAATGAATTGGTAGTGATCAAACTGATAGTTTCACTTCAAAATGTTGGTGCAGGATCTCATTTTTTGATGCTCCTCTGCATAAAACGTTCACTGCAAGTAGGATAATGATGATGATGATGATGATGATGATGATGATGATGATGATAATTTATTCATACCCCACCAATCTGGCTGGGTTTCCCTAGCCAATCTGGGCGACTTCCAACAAAATATTAAAAATATGATAAAACATCAAACATTAAAAATTTCCCTAAACAGGGCTGCCTTCAGATGTCTTGTAAAAGTCAGATAGTTGTTTATTTCCTTGACATCTGATGGGAGGGCATTCCACAGGGCAGGCGCCACTACCGAGAAGGCCCTCTGCCTGTTTCCCTGTAACCTCACTTCTTGCAGGGAGGGAACCGCCAGAAGGCCCTCGGCGCTGGAGCTCAGTATGTGGGCCGAACGATGGAGGTGGAAACGCTCCTTCAGGGATACTGGGCCGAGGCCGAATCTCTCTCCCATGTGTATTGGTTTTCTGTTTTCAATTACCTTATTTACTTGAATCTAATGGACACCTCAAATTTTCAGAACCTTGAAACCAAGAAAAGTATTTGCTGGCGAATGTAAATGTGGCATAGAATCTAATGAGCACCTTAGTTTTCACAACGTATTTGGCCAAAAAAAAGGGTGAACATTAGATTCGATTAAATAGGTATTATTTTTTGTGGAAGCGTTCGGAACTGATCTCTAACTCCCACCCAAAGCTCAATGTGGTACAGTCTTCTTTACTCCCTCGGGATTTTTCCACCCTGTTTTGCTCCAAGGGTTGGGCAGCAGGAGTGCTATTCAAGAGCCCTTGCAGGAGCGTGGGAATGGTCTCACTTTAGTGGATCTGATCCAGAGAATTATGGGAATTGGCTTCAGAGTATGAAAGCATTACTGCACATTCATTCCTAGTTGGCATGCAAAGGACGCCCTTGTTCCCGATGCTGTGTGCCATACATTGTCCGGCACTGTGGCAGCAACTGCCAAGGTTAAATATAAAGACACAGGACTTTGGCTGGGAGTTGCTGAAGCTTTGAGCACATCAGCGCCTGCAAGGAACCACAGTCTGCAACCCAGAATGGTTGACTCCATTAGCCCAGTAGTAGATTGGAAAGAAACAAGCCCAACATTTTCAAACAAAACTCAATGGTCGGTGAACATTCAACATCCACATGGAACTCCCAAACCATGCACTAGCGATGGCAAGAACTATGGTTTGGGGAATTTTTCATGATAGCCTGGTTTTGCACAGACACTCCTTCTTCCTCCCAGTGAACATTTTGATTTCTGCCCTGACTTCCAAGATCATAGCAAACCATAGTTTACCATTACACCAATGTTCTGCAAGCCATTGTTTCCCAAATTTGGATGCAGTGGCAAATTATAACATGCAAATGTATGCAAAGTCATACAATAGAGTTACAGCTATTTGAATTTTGCCTTTCTTAACGGTATTGGATTACTCCAGAACCCAGTGTGTTTGCTCCCGTAGATTAGTGTGTGAGACACATTTTAAGCAGTTTTTAACTCTTTCAGTTGGCATGGTTAGAGAAGGGTAGGTGACTATGGTCCCCCAAAAAATTATTTACTGATTTAAAATGTTTCTAGTCTGCCCCCATGGTAATGATCCCAGGGTGTGGTATGGTAAAACACATTATCCAATGCTTGTTCTACTCAGGGTAGACCTATTGATATGAATAAGTTAGTCATGCCCATTAATTTCAGTGGGCATACTTGGAGTAAGAGTTATACTGGGTACAGTACAGCCCTATAACAAGACAATCAATTCAAACGATTACCATGAAACAAGAGTAGATAAGAAAGAAATGTCTCCAGCAAGGAACCACATATATTGTTCTGCCTGTACCCAGCCTGGCATTCATACCCTACAAATACCTGTGTTCTCAGCTGGTGACAAAACCCAGGAAGGGACAGATCCAGCCATATCTCAAGAGGGAGGGCATTCCACAAATAGGGTACTGCCACAGAGAAGGCCCTCTTCCTTATTGGTGCATAAGAAGAGTCTGGCTGCTGGATCAGGCCAATGGCACATCTAGTCATATCCTGGTCGCCAAACTGGATGCAACTGGCATTTCCAGCAATTGATTTTCAGAGACATAGTGGAGGTAGAGCTTAGCCATCATGGCTGGGAGCCATTCACCCCCATGAATTTGTAGTGGAAGAAGCAAAGATCACCAGTGTGGAAGCAACGATTCTTCAACACCAACTTCATTGGACTGGCCATGTTGTGCAGATGCCTGATTATCGTCTTCCAAAGCAACTACTCTATTCCCAACTTAAAAATGGAAAGCGTAATGCTGGTGGCCAACAAAAGAAGTTTAAAGACTCTCTCAATGCAAATCTTTAAAAAAAATGTATTATAATATGGTTACCAGATTTTTTTTCAATGAATCCGGGGACACCTTTTTTTTTTTTTTTAAATCTGAGTAGCAACAGGGAGTCTGCAGTGGGGATGGTGAGGCAAAAGACCCTGGGCCCAAGCACACATGCATATTGTATAAAGGTGCAAAGCCCTTTTTTCCACACCCTGTGAAACATAAATGCGCAGAGTTTTTTAAAAACTGGGCAACAGCCGCCCGCCAGTGACTCCCAAGCCTCCCCCGATCAGTCAAAACAAAGGGGGAAGGGGGCAGGAGATCTGTACCACCGGACGTCACCGGTTCCCCTTTGTCAGTGGTGGTGGCAGCGAGCAGCCTCAGCAGCCCAGAGCCAGCCTGGTAGCGCAGTTGGCTCTGGCTGGCTTCAGGAGCTGCTGAGGCTGCTGCTGCCACATTTCCCAGGGACAGATTTGCAAATCTGGGGACATTCTGGGGACAGAATTTGTCCGGGGGCAGATTTGCAAATCCGGGGACTGTCCCCGGGAAGCGGGGACGCCTGGTAACCCTATATTATAAACAATTGGAAAACACTGGTCTGTGAGCACCCCAATTGGAGAACGAAATGTGGTCATGAGTTTTGAAGAAGCTCGAACTCAGGACAAAAGGGAGAAACATGCTAAGAGGAAGGCATGCTTGGCAAACCCTCACCATGATCAACTCCCGCCCGGAAACCTATGTCCCCACTGTGGAAGGATGTGTGGATCCAGAATTGGTCTCCACAGTCATTCATGGACTCACTGTTAAAACCCCGTTCATGGAAGACAATCTTACTCGGCAAGAAGAAGAAGAAGAAGAAGAAGAAGAGTTTGGATTTGATATCCCGCTTTATCACTACCCGAAGGAGTCTCAAAGCGGCTAACATTCTCCTTTCCCTTCCTCCCCCACAACAAACCCTCTGTGAGGTGACTGGGGCTGAGAGACTTCAAAGAAGTGTGACTAGCCCAAGGTCACCCAGCAGCTGCATGTGGAGGAGCGGGGACGCGAACCCGGTTCCCCAGATTACGAGTCCACCGCTCTTAACCACTACACCACACTGGCTCGCCAAAAATGCATTGAGAGAGTTCATTGAGAAGGACACTAGTGTTCAGTCTACAATTTGATTCTGGGCTCTATCCTTAGAATAATTACTCTGGATGAAGAGATTTCTTTTTTCAGCTTTGCCATTTCCATCTTTTACAGAAAACACCGGCACTAAATTGGCTTCCATTTTAATTTTGCTTTTCTTTCTTTTAATGGCAAGAATAAGAAGTTCGTTGTTGTTGTTGTTGTTGTTTTGGAGATCCTGATCACCGGCTCTCTCCAAACCCACTTTTAGACTGCCCAGTCATTCTGCTAATTTTGATCAAAACCCTCTCACTTTCAAAAGGGCCTCTGGGGACACAATTAGAAGGAGCTCTTCATAGGACGGGCTGCCGGTGCCAGGATGGAGCGCTTTTAAAAGCCGAGGGCAGGATAGTTTTAATTTAATTACCGATCCAATTAAAGCTTTGCTCCTTGGGTGGGTTTCAGCAGTGCTCCTTGTTCAGCTCAGAGCCAGACGGTTATCAGGAAATGTTTCGACAGAGATTTCTGTTTGGAGTTCCACAGACTGAAGTGGTTGAGGGGGGCATATATATGGTGCAAGGTACGGTAATCTCACAGTTATGGGGCTCCATAATTTCCCCTTTCTTTGGAAGAATCAGCCGAGCCAAGAAAAATCCTTTCAAAGGAAAGGAAGGAAGAAGGAGCCCTGATTAATTTACAAAGACCACCACAGGTGCGTTTTGATTTGGTGCCGTCGTTGTGAAATCCTTGGGGGCTGTGCGATTCATTTCCTCCAAAGCCTTTGAAGTCTTATCTCTGCTCTGCCTCACTCAAAAGGCACCTGAGATGGTTACAGTCCCAGAGCAAAGGTATTTCAAAACAAGTACCCTGTCAGATGCCGAGAGATTTTACATTTGTGCATTTCTTTTGAGATGTTTGATTAAATGTTTTTCCCCAAAAAATGGTATAAAAGGAAGCCGGCTACAAACAAACAAATGAAAATCTCTAAGCAACGGCATGGAAAAATCGCAGGCGGTTGATAAACTAGGGCTACAATCCTAGGCAATGTTTAGGGTTATGTGGTAAGGCCTAGGCATGCCTGTTTATTTGTTTATTTACTCATTGGGACTTATTTTCAAAGAAGTGTGCAAAAGATCGGGCTGGAAGAAGAACAGCTAGCTGAAAAAGATATATTATTAATTCACCTTAAAATAGTAGAGTTGGAAGGAACCCCTAAGAGTCATCTAGTCTAACCCTCAGCACTGCAGGAATCTAATTAATCCCTGGCAAATTGCCACCCAACCTCTGTTTAGAAACCTCAGAGTAGTACCATTGAACTGAATGGATTCAACTTAATTACTCATTAATCTCCATGGGCCTATCCTGATTGAAACTTGATTGAACGTCACCCATAAATGAACTCAGACCTGTCATAAGGCCTGTTATGTTGCTTATTTATCTTCACAGCCTCTGCCTGAATCTGTCCTGCCTCCCCAGATTTTATTGCCTTCTTGATAGAATTTCCCGGGTTGTTTTTTCAAGCAAGCCATTGCTCTGTGTGCAACAGAACTCTGAATGTGCTGGCATGCTCAGCCCTCTTCTCCCATTGATTAATTCACGCTCAGTCGTTGCGCCTCCTCCAATCAGATCCTTGTGTCTCCCACCACCAGTAGCCTAGTGTGGTGCCAGTCAAACCTTTCTCAGCCTCCTTGGGAGATTGGGGGGGGAGAGAGTTTGATTGTGGGCATTTGCTCAGCTTCTATCTTCATTGCACCTGCCTTCCCCCATCCCGCCTCATCCATCACATCGCGCCGTGTCCTGCACAGATCGCTGGTGTTCTCTCCCAGGGAAATTGAAACCGATTCATCTCAATTGGATGCAGGAAGCTGTAAACAGCATCCTCAAGGCGAAAGGAGCCGGACCGGGAGGCTCAGGCCCGAAGAAATTCACGCTTGCAGGATCGTTTTATATCACACGCCGCTAAGCGGTTGAACTCAGGAACCCAAAGCCGGCATATTTGTGCTGGGGAAACAAAGAACGGAGCATGGAGCCAGCTTTCTGATTATTGTAATTACCATATATACCCGAGTATAAGCCGACCCAAATATAAACCGAGGCACCTAATTTTCCTACAAAAACCTGGGAAAGCTTATTGACTCAAGTATAAGCCGATTCACCTTTGCCGCTGTGGAGGAGGAGGAGGAACAAGCAGCCCGAAAGCAGCCCTTTGGGCTGCTCCTTCCTCTTCCTCCTTTGCCAAGTTTGCATTTATGCGAGCAGTTCAGGAATGGAACAAGCTGCCTGGGGAGAGTAAAGAACCGCTGTTCTTGTACACTTCTTAAGGAATGGTTGACTGGGGTGAGCGGGCAGCGGCGGCATGAGTGGAGAGAAAGAGCTTCTTTCTCGCTGCCCCCACCACCCGCCTCACTCGAGTATAAGCCGAGGGCAGCTTTTTCAGCACAAAAAAATGTGCTGAAAAACTAGGCTTATACTCAAGTATATAAGTATATAAATTTAGAGAACCGCTTTCCCCATGGAACAGCATCCGAAGCCGCAAGCAGTATGGGAAAGGGAAAACTTGTAAAACACAACCAGGGTGAACAAAAGCACTTGGCCGTGAAAGAGCAGGAAGACTTAGAAGGAGGCTGTAGAGGCTATAGATATTTCACCTGTGGGACAGCCAGCCTCATATAACCATTGTGCTTAGGTTTAATTAATGCACGAAGGCATTAATCCCATAAAGAAAGCTGTCCTGCCAAACTTAGCCTAGGTCACTTCCCTTACCTTGGGAGGAAACAAGTAATCAAGCCTACTGTTCTTTCCCAGTCTGAATGAGAAACTCAAAAGGTGGAGATGTTGCTTCACCTCAGACCACATGGCTCTCACAAGCCACTCTAGTTCCTGTACCAATAATTTAGGAACTTCCCCTGCTACTTTGTATCTAAGCCAAATTTCATTCCCAGTGCAACATTTTCTGAATGCTGTATCGAATAGCACATGAACCTGACCTTTGGAGAGTTTGGAAGTAAGCCATTTTAAACTTAACAAATGTGTGGTCTTTTTCTATGCTAGGGGAAGAGGGAAACTTTGGGAGGAACTTGGAAGGGCATATTTTACACGTCTGAGCCTATATTTCCATGCTTTGCTTGGCTGCAAATTTTTTTGATTTTAAATGTCCGCTGGGGTTGTCTCACCAAAGAGAGCCCCAAACTTGGATTTTGGCAGCCCCAAATTCTCCTTTCTGTACAATTTTTCCCTGAACCAACACTACCAACTGTCAAGCTTCAATGAATCCCCCCCTTTGGCAGTAGATAAGCAGAACAAAGGGAAAGGAGTCTTCTTACCAGTTAGAAACTTTAATGATCACGGCGAGAGAACAAAGAATTCATTCCTAGGAATGGTGGCGCTCCCAACCAAGCATTCCACCCACTTCCTCCCTAGTCACCCATGCCACTACTTCATCCTGCAACCTGATCTCATAACCACTGTGCTTTCTGCGCTGCCCCTTTATCAGTTCTTCTTGACCCTGGCCTGAGCGGATGAATGCTTTCCAGAGACAGTGAATCTGTTAACTCTCTCTCTCCCAGTGCTTCTTCTCCTAGCTGTTCCCCGTCCAGTATTTCCCAGCTTCAGCCTTCTGAACTACGTCCCTCTGCAAACCACTGTTCCAAATCTATACTGCCCTCCTGCTCCTGGGAAGATCTAGGATCCGGAGCAGGAGCAGGGGGAGGGGGAGGGGGAGGCTCCCACCATTCCTACTCAGTGCGGCCCTCCTCAGCACGATCCCAGACACCAACCAGACACCAACCCACTCCCCTTGGCATAATGTTGTTCTCTAAATACAATTGTCTTTTCCTCTCCCCCTCCCACCCAATACTGGAGTTCAGGCTTCCTCTATTGACCAACCATTGGTTAAGGCGAGCCTTTTACTTCTTCTTCGTTTTTCAGGCTACTCCGATGCATTCAGACTGTTTCATCAGGAAGGAGCAAGAGGCCTGCTTGGAGACCATACGGAAGCTGAACGCCCTAATGCCACTGAACGAATCGGCTCCAGGTACATTTTCAGGGCATACCCTAACTCAGCATGCACTCTTACGGTTTTTTTCCAGAACTGGGAGACGAAGGAATGGCTGGGAAACACAGGAAGGTAGAGTGGGACATGCTGGGCAATGCCCCCGGTCCTTTATAAATCTCTTCTTCAAGATTTGGGGTCTGACTTACAAAGTTCAGAGTGAAAATGACAAATCAAAGGTGCAACAGACCTCCTAAAAAATACACACTTCCACTTTTCGCTATGTTCCGCTGAAGGCTTTTGTTCCAATTATGTCCTGTCTTCTTTTTGCCGGACGCTTGTGGTTCATTTTGACTGGCTTCTCATGGTCTTCTTGTTGTATCTATGCCACCGCATTTTTCAGTCCATAAGACGCTCCGGCCCACAAGACGCACCAATTTTTTAAAGGGGGAAAACCAGGAAAAAAAATTAAAGGCTGGGACCAGTCCGGCGAAGGGGGCGGGGGAGGAAGGGGCAGCCCAGTAGCGATGCTGTCGGGCTCCCCCTTTCTCCCCCCCCCACTTTCTCCGGTGTCAGCAGCGGCAGGGGAGGGAGCGGGAAGCGCAGAAGATGCTGCACAAGCCTGTTTTTGCAAACGGAGGTGCGGGGAGGATCCAGCAACATCTCCGCTGCTGCTACAGTGGAGAAGCTGCCGCCCCCGCCAAAGCCTGCTTTACCGGGAAGCGGGGGGTGTAGGAGGAGCAAGCAGCACCTCCTCCACTACGGCGGAGAAGCTGCTGCTCGCCCGTCCCGCCCCCTGCCCCCTGCCAAAGCCTGCTTTAGTGGGAGGCGCGGGTGGTGGAGGAGCAAGCAGCACCTCCTCCGCTGCCCGCCTCTCGCAAAAGCCTGTTTTTGCTAGCGGCGGGCAGCGGAGGAGATGCTCTTCACGCCATAAGACGCACCAACATTTCCCCTTACTTTTCAGGAGGGAAAAAGTGTGTCTTATGGAGCGAACAATACGGTATATTGTATTTTAATTGTAGCCCACCTTGGGTGGGGCTCCCCCTCCCCCTCCCCCTGGCTTCAAAGATTTCCTTTCTTTAGTTCCATTTATGAATCACTTTCCGCAAAATATCCTGAAGCAATTTCACAAGAAAAACACATGAGCGATGAAAACGATTTTGCGATTTCGTGGGCGCAAACACTTTAAAAAGCAATTAAAAACATTTTGTTTATAATAATAATAATAATAATAATAATAATAATAATAATAATAATAATAATGAATTCAAGCACAATCTCGTGTGTAAAAGCAGTTTCAGATCCAATACAGACTGAAGGTCCTTATTGAATTGGGACCCTCGTAATCGGTTTCTTGTTGGCAGCTCGGAGAAATAAGGCAGATTAAATGAGACAGCTGGTCGAGGAGGGAAAGGTACTGCTCGCTCCTTTTGTCTTTGGCAGAAAACGAAGCATAAAAAAAAAATTCGAATCAATGGCAGAGGCAGACAAGGGAGAAACGCTGTCAGAATGCAAATGCCACCCGCCCTTGTCATTGCAGGGGAGCCTCTCAATGGGACCTTTTCCTACTCCAGGGAAAGTGGGAACGAGAAAGGAAGAGAAGCCTTTCCCAAAATGCTTGAATTCTCTGCTCCAGTGCAAACTCTGCCAATCAAACATCTTTGCATAATAACCTCACAGTGAAGTATTATTCACACAGCATACACCAGGGGTGGGGAATGTCTGGACCATGGGCTTAATCTGGGCCACTAGGTCTTGGAAATTGGCCTGTCAAATTACTTCCTAGGAGCCACACACACCTTTCTGACACCTGACATCGCATATGGCGTCAGGTACAGCAAAATTCAAGCCACAGCAGGAAGGAACACGTGCAAGCAAGCACCTTTTGTCGGAGAAATCCTGCAGCTTTTAAATGCAGCACCTTTCCTTGTCACCCTGCATGGGGACAAAGGCTACAAAGTGGCTACAGTTTGCAGACACAGGTTGACATGACAACCCCCCGATGCCCTATGAGATCTGGTGATTGGCAGGAGGGTGGCCAGTTGTGAGTCTGGCCCTCCCCTCCCCTCCATATATAGTGTGACTTCCTTGCTTCACAACGATGACAGGGCCTTTGATTTCCATTCCTATCAGATTCTCATTTCTCCACTCCTTTGTGTCTCCACATTGTCACATCAGGTTGCATATTTATTTTTAAGAGCTGTTCGCGAGACTTTCAACTCATACGCACGTTGTATCCCTCTGGGCCTAACACGCGCAACATTCCACTGCAATTTCTCCTTGCATTTCCACGCACACTTTTGCCCCGGTGTCTGTGTTCTTGTGTGCGTTACTCGGCTGGAGGAATTGCATTGCAAAATTCAGAGAAGTGAGGACAGCTGTGTTTTGCTTTGCCTAGTGGTTTGGAAAGCGAGAAATGGACAGGCTCAACCTATAAAAGTGAAATGAATTGCATTTCTCTCCTCCTCCCTTCCCTACTCCCATCATGAATATGTTGCTGAGATCCAAAGTTAAAATTCATAGGCAAGCATCTTGGGTTTTTTTTTAGCATCTGCATGCTTGAAAACCCAAAAGGGAGAAGCCTCATTCCTCTCGTTCTTTCCCAAGTAAAAAGTAACAGGCAGCAGGATTGGCTAATTGCCCATAGAAGAAGCCTTGCCAGGACTCTCGTTTCTGGTTGTGGGGGCTTCCTGCACTGCCCCCCCCATTTTATCCCCCAAATCAGACTTTTCTTTGCTGCTGTCTGTGCTGAGGAAGGTGGAAGGGGACTGGCAAAGAGGCCAGGTTGAAAGCTGGCCAACGATTATTGCTTTTAAAAACCTACTGGAGAGCCAGTGTGGTGTAGTGGTTAAGAGTGGTGGACTCATAATCTGGTGAACCAGGTTCGCTTCCCCGCTCCTCCACATGCAGCTGCTGGGTGACCTTGGGCTAGTCACACTTCTTCTGAAGTCTCTCAGCCCCACTCACCTCACAGAGTGTTTGTTGTGGGGGAGGAAGGGAAAGGAGAATGTTAGCCGCTTTGAGACTCCTTCGGGTAGTGATAAAGCGGGATATCAAATCCAAACTCTTCTTCTTCTTCTTCTTCTTCTTCTTCTTCTTCTTCTTCTTCTTCTTCTTCTTCTACTAGAATGGTAGAAAGGGAAAGAGTGAGATAAAGAGCAGCGCAGTCCCATACAAGTGAACTCAGAAGTAAGCCCCAATGAATTCTGTGGGTCTTACTCCTAGGTATATAGGACTGTGGGCTCAGTTCACTATCAAAAGAGAAACTTTCATTGTCTTACCTGCAAATTGAACCTTGAAGCATCTGCACACAGATCACAGGATACTCTGCCGCTTTAGAGAGAGAGAGAAACCAAGAGACACTGGGAAATCTAAGCACCCTCCTCCTGCTGCCTATAACACTTCCTCAGTCCAATATACACAAACGATCTACCATAAAAGAAAAAAAATAAGGAACAACCTCTGGATTTGCTCCCAGCCACAAAGCACACTAAGTAACTGGGGGCCAGTTGCTAGCTTAGCCTCAGGTTGACTCACAGGGTTGTTGTGAGGATAAGGTGGGCACGGTGGAACTTCGTAAATTGTCAGGCATGGCCAGTCCTGGCCTCAGGCGGCAGATAAGAAAATGCGACAGGCCAGCCTGCCTCAGCCCATCCACTGCTGTCTCTGCCCTGAGGCCTGCCAGTGGCTGCCACTGAGACTGATGAGCCGCTGCCCAGTTTGGCCTCCTAGACCAGCCACCTGGCACTGCTGGCACTGTGATTTACTTCATTGATAACCAGCCGCGCTGCCCCAACCCCCTCCACACCCTCAGCCACTTCACCCTCTGCTTCCTTCTTGGGAATTGAATGGGAAGGATCTCAGCTTCTCGTAAGGCCAAGAGATGATTTGTTCCTGTATCCAGGGGCATAGCAAGGGGGGTGCAGTAGGTGCGGCCTGCCTTGGGTGTCCCCACTAAGGGGAGGGACAAAATGGTGGGCGGCACTCACCGCGGGGCCTGTAGCACGCCCAAAAGCCACACCTCTCTTCTGGGCCCCTCAGGCTGTCCCAAACAGTCTGCCCATTGCCTCCCCCTCAGCTGTATGGCGGCTGAGAGAGAGGAGGCAGGCAGACTTCTCGGAGGCCCCGTGGAGCATCCTGCCTCAGTCGGCCCTGCCCCCCCCCCGGGCGCTTGATCAGCTTGCTCCGCTGCTGCCTGTACCCAGCTGCAAGGGCCAAAGTTGCACACGCAGAGTGAATCATTCCACCCCACACTCCAAGCAGGGCCAGGGGAAATGAAAACAGCTTGCTGAAGAAAGCTTTGGAAAGGCGGGAGATGGATGAAGCATTGCAATGAAAGGGCCAGGTGAGGAGCGTTCCCTCGCCGCTGTGGCGCAGCCAGGAGGCACCATCTTGCTGCTGAGCATGAAAGGTTTTATTCCCCCCCCCCCATTCCAAAGCGCGCATCTGTGAAATTGTCTCTCCCACAGCGCCTGGCAATGCAAAACCTAATCGCCAGTCCTCTCTCGCCCCAACCACCCCAACTGCGCACACTCCCACCCTTTGCTGAGTTTATTATTCACTTTTGTGTTAGAACAATAACAAAGCTCGTTTGCCTTGATTGTCATCAGAAAAGGCCTCACCCCCCACCCCACCCTCCTCTGCACATTGCCAGACGTCTCATCTTCCAGAGGTAGTTTAGTGTGCGCATGTCTGCGCATGATAATTGATGCGATCCTTGGATGTTATCGGGAGAGAACGAAGATAGCGACTGTCTGTGATTAGGCTTTTGGAGTCAGAGAGTCAAGGGGCAAAGCGATGGTATGGTGGTGAAATATGGACTTAAATCCACACAGAGACATTGTTTGCTTTGATTTATCTTGCTTGTTGAAATATACCAGAGGCTGTGAAAATATTGAAGGACAGAAAACAAAGGACAATAGTTGATCAGATACCTCCGGAGTTTGAAGCATGGGAAAGCCCCCAAATAAATTTAAATAATAATTCGGTAGATTTGGAACTTTTTTTTTTTAATTGATAATTGGATAAATAATTTGGAATGTAATCCAGAATGTTTCAATGTGATTCTGTTATATTGGAAACTCTAATAAAAATGATTTGGCAAGATAACTGATGCGATGCTTTGTGTGGGGAAGGGAGATCGAGAGAACGTTTTCTCCAACGTGCTAGAATCCAAGGGGAAACCAGTGAAATTGATGGGGGCAGGCATCGGTTCAGGAGAAATCAAGCAACAGATTGATCCACACAACAAACTTAAGGAATTTGCAGCCACAAACTGTGGAAGTTGCTCTTTTCGGCTGCCAGTTGCTTTTATTTGATCAGTTATAAGGCAGATAATTAATCAGCGAAAGACTATGAAGGATATGATGGGCTTTTGAAGAGCAATTAACTCACCCTCTTCCAAACTAGGGCAGCTAAATGAGCGCTTATTTGCTTTGCTTTGTACCTGGGCTGAGAATACTACTACTACTATTACTATTATTATTGTTGTTGTTGTTGTTATTGTTATTGTTGTTGTTATTATTACCCACCTTCACCCTAAGGTCCCGGGGTGGGTTACAACACTATACTGCGCAATATTGAAAACAATTAAAAACAGAGAGAAATGGCAAGCTAAGCTGATGAACTACGCTGAAATGGAAAAGCTGACTTGAAAACTCAGGAACCAAGAGGACAAAAACTTTTTAAAAAAAGAATGGGGGGGGGAATTGTAATTGATCTAGGAGACCACTGCAAGCAGATGGAAACATTAGCAGGTTTTGAAACCAACTTGCAATGTAACAAATACTATGGACAATGTGGATTGATTTAAAATATAGAATAAGGGACCGCCTCTCGTGGTATGTCCCGGGTAGGACCTTAAGGTCCTCAAATAATAACTTTTTGGAGGTCCCAAGCCACAAGGATGCTAGGTTGGCTTCAACTAGGGCCAGGGCCTTCTCAGTACTGGCCCCGACTTGGTGGAACGGTCTGTCGCAAGAGACCAGGGCCCTGCGGGATTTGGCATCTTTCCGCAGGGCCTGCAAGACGGAGCTGTTCCACCTGGCCTTTGGGTTGGTTTCAGTTTAACCCTGATGTTTCATTCTTTTGGTGTGATTGGTGGGCTACTTAAAAATGAGGCTGCAGTCTAAATTAAATTTTAAATTGTATTTTAATCTGTATTTTAATGAATTGTTTTATGTTTTTGTTGTGATTTTATTGGTGTTAGCCGCCCTGAGCCCGCTTTGGCGGGGAAGGGCGGGGTATAAATAAAATTTTTATTATTATTATTATTATTATTATTATTATTATTATTATTATTACTATGCAGTTGTAAAATGTTGACAGTAGGACCCATGGAAGGGATGGGGGGATGTCTCGAGATTCAGAGTAATCTCTATGTATGGACATGCATTTGGAAGGTTATAAATAAAAACGATTTCACACAAAAAAAGGAAAATAATTTAAAACAGCTTAAATTGAAAAAAATTACGTGGGTCTTTAAAATATACTGCTCACGTGTCAGAAGCCAGGGTGAACAAGAGGTCATCCTACACTGATCTTAGCAGCCAAGAGGGTCTGCAGGAAAGAGGGCGGTCCAACAGGTATCAGAGGCCAGAGGCATTTGGGGGCATTTAGACCAACACGAGTACCTTCAACTGGGCCCAGAAATGGACCAGCAACCAAGGCAGCTATGTTAAACAGGAGTCTGGGAAGATCTGAAAGGAACCCCAGCCAACAATATCACCACTGCATATTGGACCAATTGAAGTTTCTGAGTCATCTTCAGTGCTTCTGGAAACCACAGAAGGAGAGTCCGCTCTTCTGTTTGAGTCCTGCTCGCTGTTCTGCCACTATAGCATCCGGTCATCCCCTATGAGAACAAGATGCTGGACAAGATGAGCCATTGGGCTGATCCAGCTGACTCCCATGGACTGCAAAAAGATCAAACTTATCCATCCTTAAAGAAATCAGCCCTGAGTCCTCACTGGAAGGACAGATCCTGAAGCTGAGGCTCCAGTACTTTGGCCACCTCATGAGAAGAGAAGACTCCCTAGAAAAGACCCTGATGTTGGGAAAGATGGAGGGCAGGCACAAGGAGAAGGGGACGACAGAGGATGAGATGGTTGGACAGTGTTCTCGAAGTGACTAGCATGAGTTTGGCCCAACTGCGGGAGGCAGTGAAAGATAGGCATGCCTGGCATGCTCTGGTCCATGGGGTCACGAAAAGTCAGACACGACTCAATGACTGAACAACAACAAAGCAGACTCTTACATTCTTATGTCACTATCCTCTCGTCTCCCCAGAACTGCAGAAGCCAAAAGTTTCAAAATAAGGTGAGATGAGAGCCATCGAGCTCATCCTTTGAGACAGATTATGCCATTCTTAAGGCCTGGACACCAGGTGGTACTTGCTCTGGGCAGAGAGAATGTGTTTCCTAGCTGCTTCAGCAGGAGGCACTGGAGCTGTCCAGGGTCCTGAATGCTCTCTGTTTGGCTTTGAATTGTGATGTGGTGGTACCAGCTTCCCCTATGAATCTCAAGCAGTCACAGAAGCGGACAAGGACCCAGAGGCACAGTCTCTGACGACTTTCAGATGTCATCTCCAGTTCATTAAACAAACAGGGTTTTGTGCCCACCAGCCCCACCAAATTTGCCCTCCATGTGGCCAAGATGGAGAGCTTCTCTGTGCACAACAGCTTCTCCACACAATCTGGAACCCTGTGTAATTTGGGTTCCTGTCTGTGCTGAGGAGTTTTCTGTGAACATATGCATGCACAGGGTCTCAATCCACAGCTCCTAGTGAACATGTGGAGGTCAGGGGGTGGAGTCGGTAATCGTGTTGCCATGGGGACTGCTCTCCGCTCATTTACTTATTGCATTTATAATATACCCCACCTTTCAAGAGCTCAAGGCGGTGCACAAGGTTCTCCCCCTCCTCATTTCATACCCACAACCATGTGAGGTAGGTGCGGCTGAAAGGCAGTGACTGGTCCAAGGTCACCCAGTGAGCTTCATGGCCAAGTGGAGATTTGAACCCTGGTCTCTCAGGTCCTAGTTCTGACACTCTAACCACTATGCCACACTGGCTCACTGAATGTGCTTCTGAAATGCCCTTCTGTCCAATGGAGACTGTGCGCAGTTGCAAACTGCTCTGGTGCTATCCTTCTCCCCGGGCTCCTTTTTTGGTTGTTGCCAAAAATATAAATGCATCGCACACAGGGGAGATGCCTTCATTCTCACCAACCACCACCATCCGGCCGCTTACCCTCTTTGGCTTCTGAAGAGCTTAAAACTCAACCACTTAAACCAATTAATTGTATGAGCTGGAATCGATTCCACAGTCAATTAAATCTGCATACTGGTAAAAACACAAAGCACAGTGCTTTTCGGTGATGGATGGATGCATCGCAGCAGCTGCCAGCTTAGGAGAAACCTTTCCTCCCATATGGGAAGGAAATGAGGGATGGTTCTTATGGTGCCTGGCATCCATATGAGTACCTGCATTTTTGTATCTATGTCTTTAATGCTGCTGCCTGAGAAATTGAAGGTGTGGTACCTATTTAGGCAAACAAAGGTTTTTCATTGATTTAACTCCTGGATTGATTGGCCACACCAGTTTTTGCCATGCTGCTGCTCTCCAGATGTTTTGAACTACAACTTCTGACTTGATAGGAAAAGGTGAATAAGAGGAGACCTGATAAAATCATGCATGGCATGAAGAAAGTGGACAGAGAAATGGTTTTCTCCCTCTCTCTTCATTCTAGTGCTCCAGACCATCCAAGGAAGCTGATGTCGGAAGAGTCAGGACAGACAAAAGAAAGTACTTATTCACACTGTGGAACTCACTCCCACAAGAGGTCTTGTTGGCCACCAACCTAGATGACATTAACAGAGGATAAGGCAAATGCATGAAATATATGGCTATCAATTGGCACTAGCTATGATGGCTATGTTGTTCTACTTCCATTGTTGGAGATGGTATGTTTGAAGGTGCAGGGGGTCGCAGCAGAAAAACCCCCGTGTCCACAAGCCTATAAATCTCAGATAGTATGGCGTCCAGCAGGCTTCTGTTGCGCAGCTAACTTACTTTCGATTTCAACAGAGTTACAAGCAGCCTTCTTGTTCGGAAGCCAATCTGCTGCAAAAGCGTCTGGAAAAAAGTCTGGTACAAACTCAGAGCGACTCCTGCTTCTTTTCAGCAAAGCAGCATTCTTTATTACAGCAGATCATAAATCACATACCGGGAGAAAGAGCAGACATTCTTGCTCTCTGACCGGCACGTGAAACAGCAACGGACAAACTGAACGAACTGGGAATTACAACAGTTACATTACATACACAGAAAACACAACGTCATTTCCCCTGTGGGCTGGACGCAACTGTTGAGCTGAGTGTAACCCTTTCAGCTCACTCCTCACAGTATGTCCCTGAATATCATTTGTTGGGAATCAAAAGTGGAGAATGCTTGAGGGCTTCCCATTGGGGCAACTGCCTGGCAACTGTGAGAACAGGATGCCACCCTAGAGGAGCCTTTGACCGATTAAGTCGGGCTCTTCTTAAATCCCAGCAGCAGCAGCCAGATGTTGCAGTCCAAAACACCTGAAAGGCACCTATTTAGCAAAGGCTGGGCTAAATATTGCAGCTCATGTAATCGCTGTGAAGCTCGTGACGCTGCCTGCCCCTGTATCAGGCCTGTGGTTCATCTAGTCCCATCTTGCCTTGGCTATGCTTGGCAGGAATCTTTCCCTGTCCTCCTCCCTGAGACTCTTTTAATTGGAAATGCCTGGGATTGAACCTGGGACCTTCTTCCTACAAAGGATGTGCCCTACTGCTGTGCTAAGGGCACCACCCCAACATATACAAGCCAGTGTGGTGTAGTGGTTAGAGTGTCAGACTTGGACCTGGGTTCAATTCCCCCACTCAGCTATTAAGATCATCAGGTGACCTTGGGTAGGTCAGGTCAGCATGACCTACCTCAGAGGGTTGTTGTGGGGATTAAATGAGAAGAAGTGGTCCACCTTGAGCTCTTGGAGTAAAGGTGGACTATAAATGCAATAAATATACAATGATTTACCCAACTTTTTATATATAAAAAAGCAAGAAAGAATAAGCCTGTATTTGGAGAGGAATTCATTAGACGGTATGTTATTTTGATCTTGGAATTTCAGAAGGGTCTTGATCAGTGGCAACATTGAGCCAGTGGAATCCTAAATTGTATCCCCCCCCCTTTTTTTGGCTGTATATGAAAGATGACAGCCTTTGAAAAATGATTTGCATGACATATCTTTCCTCAGTCTAGAACATGGATGTGTTTTATTTATTCATTCATACATAGACGAACACCTCTGGAAAGCCTTCGTTGTATAACGGCAGCACACAAGCCGCAGCTCTGGGAAACTCAGCTGAGCAGCCGCTCTGACTCACAAAGAGAATAGTAAATGTTGTTCCAAGAGCAGACACTTGATGAGATGAGAACAGTTTGCGTGAGCCAAAAAGAGCCCTGCCTGGCTCCCCACAACCACCCCTCCTAAGCCCCCGATTTAATTAGCCAAGCTTTGCAGTTAAAGCCGTCTCAAATATATCCTCTGTCATTTGTTTTCAAACAGTGTTTCTGGCTCTGTTTGTGGTGTTGCCTGAAAGCCCCCTCCTCCTCTCTCAACGATACCTTCTCTCCGCGCATCTTCTCAGCTCTCTATCTGCCCCCTTCCTGCGCGAGAGACCCAGGCAGTGTCTTAACCACACGTGGAAAGCTGCCATTACCTGTTGGCGTGAAGCTTGATCATCTCTGACTCTGAGCCAGCGTGGTGTCGTGGTCAAGAGCGGTAGTCTTGTAATCTGGTGAACCGGGTTCACGTCTCCGCTCCTCCACATGCAGCTGCTGGGTGACCTTGGGCTAGTCACACTTCGCTGAAGTCTCTCAGCCCCACTCACCTCACAGAGTGTTTGTTGTGGGGGAGGAAGGGAAAGGAGAATGTGAGCATCTTTGAGACTCCTTCAGGTAGTGACAAAGCGGGATAAAAGGTAAAGGTAAAGGGACCCCTGATCATTAGGTCCAGACTCAACCAGGATTTTTTCCTATCAGGACTTAGAGAAACCAAGGCAAGTGGCCACATTTGGCAAGTGGCTAAATACTCCATAGAAATGCAAGAGTCCTGTTGCATCAGACCACCTAGTCCAGAACTTCCTTCCCCATAGTGATTAAATAGATGCCTTGGGGAAGCCCAGCAAATGGTATTCAGACTGTGTCTAATCCAGAAGGTGGTCTAAAGGCAGCATGACTAATAATAATAATAATAATAATAATAATAATAATAATAATAGCAACAGATAGATATTTCTGTCCATGAACTTGGCTAACCCCATCAAAGTTACAGGTAGGTAGTCATGTTGGTCTGCCATAGTCAAAACAAAATAAAATAAAAAATTCCTTCCAGTAGCACCTTAGGGACCAACTAAGTTTGTTCTTGGTATGAGCTTTCGTGTGCATGCACACTTCTTCAGGCTAACCCCATCAAAGTTGTGATGAAATCTGTCCTCCACTTCCTCAGACACTTCCCTCTGCAAAGGGGGCTTCCATTTTCCTGCCTCATTCATAGAATTATAGAACCGTAGAGTTGGAAGGGACCCCAAAGGATCATCAAGTTCAGCCCCCCTACAGTGCAGGAATCACAGCTAAATTCAGAAATCACAGTTTAGAATTCCTTTAGAAGGTTGGTGGTTTCACGTTTTGAGCTTTTTTTTATCGCCACAAGGTGACCAGTGAATTGTGTGTGTTTTTCTTTCATGGGGGGGGGGGGGAGGGTATCCTTCATTTATTGAAAATGGGTTTTTTAAAATGCAGGTGAGATTTTCAGCACTGGTCAGCACTATGACAGCAAACTCCATCGTTTAATTGTGTGCTGCATATAGAAGTCGTATCTTTTGTCTGTCCTGAATCATCCACCATTTTGGTCCCGTGGTTATGGTCCAAAAAGAGCATGCATCAGTCCCGTCACACATATACTGTTATTACTCTGTGTGAGTATGGTGAAAATAAAGATGAGCCGATAAGAACATAAGAAGGGGGTTGTCTGGAGGATGTCAATGGCTACTAGCCATAATGACTATGCTCTGCTTCCATGGATGGAGAAAGTAATGGTTCTGAATACCAGTTACTGGACACCACAGCGGGGAGAGTGCTGCTCTTGTGCCCAAATGTTGCTTGCTGGTTTCCCACAGGCATCTGGTTGGCCACTGTGAGAACAGGATGCTGGACTAGATGGGCCATTGGCCTGTTAAGTTTAGCAATTTAATTCGCTGAAATTGCAAATGCTTGTATGCATTGCTGTGTGTTTAAATCTGCTTCGTTGGTAACTGAATTCTGGCAAGTTCTCTAGTAGTTCTCATGAGATTGTCTAACATTGGTCACATGGGAGGTATCTAGTGAAGGAGAGACTCCATTTTATGTGAAGCAAGGTGACTGTGTTTTAGTATCCACTGTGAACACTGCTAGGTTGAATAGAGTGTTGGAGTGCTCCTTCTCTGCTTAAAAGAAAGAGAGAAAGCAAAGCTACGGGAGAAGATAAAAGTGGAAATCTCTCGTAGGAGCTGCAAAGCATGGCCTCACTGAGATACAGAAGGCTGAGTGCTGAGCTCTGGAAAGAGGAAAATACAGTTGTTTGGAAGTTAAAAGAACAGACTGTAAGGCCATGTTTGGATAAGTATGTGACTGTAAATATTATGTTTTAATTCACCTACAACCATAAGTTTCTGCAAGTAAAGCTTTTGAATGTTAAAGTCTGGACATTGGTTCCAAAGAAGGGTGTCAGTCATATATATAATTTGAGCTCCTTAACCGCATTTTCGTTACCTGTGCTTCAACATGGCCTGATCTGACAGGCTCTTATGCTCTTACGTTTGCCAAGGAGTGTACATCATGGAAATCAAACTGATATCCAGTGAACCTCACCCCAGATTTTTTTTCCAGTTCCCTTTTAAGTGCTCTACCCTGATCAGCTAGCTCCAGCGCATGGTTGTGTTTTTGTTGTTGTGTTGTTGTTTTTTAAACCCTTTACCTTTTTTGTTGTTGTTAAAAGTGAGAGCAGTAACAAGCAAACTGCATCTCCATGCATGAGCTCAGAATAAACAACCCAAGAGCCGGGAATAATGAGAGCAACTTGGACAGAATAAAAGGTTTCTCCTTTCCCAGTTGCAGATAAGAGATCCCATCCTTTCAAAAACCCATTTTCCCATGTGTGAAATATTTTGCTATGTAAATGACTTGGCGCTGGCCGTTACCTTTTGAGATGCTATTGAGAGGACTTGAAAGAGGAGCCTTTTTTTCACACTTCTGTTGTGAAGGGTTAGCTTTATGAATAAGAGCCTCGGAGAAGAAAGCGCTGTTCCTAAAACTGGCAGAGAAATGTGGTGCAAACGCAATGAACTGGCTTCCTCCTTGGTTTCCCCGTGTGTTCAATGCACCATTGACTCACAGGGACACATGCTCACAACCTGATTCTGTGCGCATGATCTGGAAGTCAATTGCAGGGATGTCAGTGAGGATGTATTGACAAGCCATTGCATGTCCATTACCAGTGAGCCAAGAAGGAAATTTACCGTATTTTTCACTCCATAGGGCGCATCTCGTTTTTAGAGGAGGAAACAAGAAAAAAAAATATTTTTCTGGTTTTCCTCTAAAAGCCCTGTTTTTTTGAGGATCAGCTAAACGTTTTGCAGCTTTTGCAAAGGGAAAAGCCCTGTTTTTTCTGAGGATGAGCTAAAAGTTTTGCAGCTTTTTTGCAAAGGCAAAAGCCCTGGTTTTTTTGAGGAACAGCTAAAAAGTTTTGTAGCTTTTTTTGCAAAGGGAAAAGCTCTGGTGTTTTTTGTGGTTTTTTTGAGGATCAGCTAAACGTTTTGCAGCTTTTTTGCAAAGGGAGAAAAGCAAAGCTCCTTTTGCAAAGGGGAAAAAGCAAAGAGGAAAAGCCCCGTTTTTATGGGGTTCAACTCACATTTCTGCAGCTTCTGAAGGAAAGGGAGCCATTTCTACAGTTTCCAGACAGATAATCTAATCAGCCAGTCACATGTCACTGGGGAAACAAACAACCTCCCTCTGCGGCACATTCAACAATGGAGGGCAGGGCAAGAGGGCTGAAAGGGAGCCGGGACTCTTATCTCTCTTGCTGATCAGCTGCTGAGCGGGGTCCTTTCAACACCCCCTTTTCTCTTTGTAAAATAAAAAGCACGATCCTCTTTTGGCCCCTGGGCAATTCAGCTCCAGGGACCACCATTCACTCCATAAGACGCACAGATATTTCCCCTTAATTTTAGGAGGAAAAAAAGTGCATCTTATGGAGTGAAAAATACGGTAGGTCATAAGGAAAGCGGCCACAGCTCAGTCGTAGAGCATCTGCTTTGCAGGCAGAAAGTCCCATGTTCAATCTCTGGCATCCCCAGGAAAATCTCCTGCTATTCAGACATGTTTCACCAATACACACGGACCCATTATTGATGAAGGTGGCAGGGGGAACGCAAACCGAACGTGTCAAATTGCAATCTTCTCTCTCATTCCAGCAGCAACTTTTTAAATTATCCTAATTAAACCAGGATGTTGGAGGACTGGTATGCACAAGGCAGAGCAGATCAGAAGCACAATAAAGGAATAAGGCTGGGGATTCCCGCCCCCCTCTAATAGTTGCACCGAAAGCTTGTCTTTTATGTGATAGCCCTGATGGAAAACTCATGCATTGGAGAAGAGGCGCCCAGGGAATAGATATTATGGCAATATGTTTTTTTTAAAATGCCTTACTCGCGTCAAAGAACTCCCAGACCAGAACAATCTCGAAACCTGTTTTTACAGATTTTGTTTGCAATTATGTGCTTTTTTATTATACGTTCTTGAACATCTGTGCATTTGTCATTTGTGTAACACCTGTAATGATAAGAATAACCTCCTTTCATACCAGTTTTTTTTCTGCATGAAATTAGACTCCTGTATAGAGAAGTTACAGGTAGGTAGCCGTGTTGGTCTGCCATAGTCAAAACAAAATAAAAATAAAAAATAAATAAAAATCCTTCCAGTAGCACCGTAGAGACCAACTAAGTTTGTTCTTGGTATGAGCTTTTGTGTGCATGCACACTTCTTCAGATACGCTGAAACAGAAGTTACCGGACCCTTATATAAAGTGAGAGAGTGAGGAGGGGTATTGGCAATACATGAGCTTACGAAGAGTAATCGAGAATAGGCTACCCTTTGCAGACGGCTGGCTTCTCCTCCTCTCTCCTCCGTCAACTGCATTTTTAATTGGGGTTCAAACACCTAAATAAAAACTGTGCAAGGCCCATGATTCAATTCAGGGCCCGGATCCATGTCAAATCAAATCAAATTTTTATTAAACGGTCACAGACCAAATCGACCTCTTCAACTGGACAGCGAAGCACACACGACACAAACAACACGAAACAACAGCATTTCAAAATTAAGATCTTACCGTATTTTTTGCTCCATAAGACACACTTTTTTCCTCCTGAAAAGTAAGGGGAAATGTCTATGCGTCTTATGGAGTGAATGCATGGTTCCTGGAGCCGAATTGCCTAGGGGCCAAAAGCAGATTGTGCTCTTTTTTTTTTTTACAAAGAGAGAAGGGGGTGTTGAAAGGAAGCCGCTGAACAGCTGTTTAGCAAGTGATCAGGAGAGAGATAAGGCTCCCTTTCCAGCCCTGCCCCCTTGCCCAGGCCTCCATTGTTGAATGCAGAGGGAGGCTGTTTGTTTCCCCAGCGACATGTGACTGGCTGATTAGATTATCTGTCTAGAAACTGTAGAAATGGCTGTAGGACTAGAAGCTGCAGAACTGTGAGTTGGACCCCATAAAAAGGGGGCTTTTCCTCTTTGCAAAAAAAGCTGCACCACTTTCAGCTGATCCTCAAAAAAACAGGTCTTTCCCCCTTTCCTCCTCTAAAAACTAGGTGCGTCTTATGTTCAGGTGTGTCTTGTGGAGCGAAAAACACGGTAAATAAAATTAGATGTTTGCCTTCGCCTGCGCATTGTCAATAGAGAGCTCGTATTTCCTGTGTCTAATAGCAGAAACGCAGAATTTGGCAACATCCATGTCAGATCAGGGCCATTCCATTGCGCCAGATTGGAGGGGGCGGATGGACATTCACAGTCCCTAGTGGAAATTTTTCAGCATATTGACACAGATCTCAGGGATCCAGGATCGATCGGCTGCAGCTAAGAACATCAACTTGTGGCCTCTTGTGGTTTACATCAAGTGGTTTTCAGACGCATTGCTGTCTGTGGAGGCAGAGCATAGCCATAATAGCTAGTCGCCTTCGATAGCCCTCTCCTCCGTGAATTTCTCTAATCCTCTTTTAAATTTACCTAGGTTGGGTGCCCTCACTTCTTCCATATTTCCATGCTTTAATTGCGTGAAGGACTTTCTTTTACGTGTACTGACTGTGTCCTGACAGTCAAGTGTCTTGCTGCTAGGAAACCCGGGTTTCTCAGTGTTGCTGCCCTCAATGCTGCCTTGCCTGCATCTAATTCACTTGCTGGTAGCTCACTCTGGTAAAATTAAATCATGTTAATCCATCCCTATCATCTGAGTGCTGGAGGGGATGCTTGGAACAGAGTTGCCACCTCCACATAGAGCGGTTTTGCCCCCTGTGTTTCTGGCATTTGGGATTCGATTGTAAATCTGAGATAACTAACCAGATGGTCCCAACACAGCCTGCTTAACTCTTATTTCTATTTTCACTGGCTCCTCCATAAAGACCTGATTAACTTCCTCTTGGTTGCAGCCATATCAACAATAGCTGGAACCTGGAAAACATCCCCTGTGTTTTTCGACTGCAAATTGGTATGGGTGCGTTGGGTGTCTCGCTCTCATTGAAAGATTAATGCACGATACCCGGAAAGCGAGGGCCTAAATGGCATCTAATCAATTTGACATGGTGGTACATTTCCATTCCTGACATTCCTAAATGCTTCCCCCAAGGGTTTGTGACCTCCCGCAACCCACCCTGAGCTTTGGAGAGGCTATTTCAGATATCTGTTTTACTCATTGCTACCCTGATTTCCGCGTTTGATGCTTCTTTCTAGACATATGGAAATAATATCCTGTAATCACAGCGCATGAGAGATCTGCAACTGTTTGTTTTGTTGTTGTTGTTCTTTATTGTGTTGTGATTTCCAAATTCAGCAAACAAACCGCCCATCATTCTTAGCAGCCTTGGGTTTTGTCAGTAGAATCATAGTATCGTAGAGTTGGAAGAGACCACAAGGGCCATCCAGTCCAACCCCCTGCCAAGCAGGAAACACCATCAAAGCATTCCTGACAGATGGCTGTCAAGCCTCTGCTTAAAGACCTCCAAAGAAGGAGACTCCACCACACTCCTTGGTAGCAAATTCCACCGCCAAACAGCTCTCACTGTCAGGAAGTTCTTCCTAATGTTTAGGTGGAATCTTCTTTCTTGCTCCGTGTCCGCTTCTCTGGAGCAGCCAAAAACAACCTTTCTCCCTCCTCTATATGACATCCTTTTATATATTTGAACATGGCTATCATATCACCCCTTAACCTCCTCTTCTCCAGGCTAAACATACCCAGGGCAATGAAAGGGCAATGAAATAACGGTTAAAAAAAAAACAGGGGTGGGGAAGAACCACAGGTCCAGAGGCTGAATTTGGCCCTTCAAGCCCTCTTTATGTGGCCCTTGGGACTTTCCCTAAGCAGCACACCATTCCCAGCCACACATCCTGCTGGACCTGCTTTGCATCCACCTTGAGCGTTGTAGCCTCGCTGGAATGTGTCCTTGAACTATGATAATTCCTCGTGCTTCCCTGGGTGAAGGACAGAGAGGAGTTTGTGAATGTGTATAGAAACTAGCTTGCTGTACAAAGGTGGGATCTACATTCATTGCTCTGCCCACTATTGTCCCTTCCATTATTTGTATGCGGCCCTGGAAGGTTGTCCTCGGGCCGAGAATGGTTCTTCACCTCTGGCATATATGGAGAGCAAATGGGGCGGCTCGACTCAACCTGCAACTCTTTTAAACACTTGATCTTTTCCCCCTTTCGCAGGATGCCCAGGGATGTGGGATAACATTACCTGTTGGAAGCCTGCCTTCGTCGGCGAGGTCGTCTTCGTCAAATGCCCAGCACTCTTCACAATGGTGAACTTCGATGACGGTAATGTTGCCCAAATCTTCGCTGTGCTTGTGCCGTACATTTGCCAAATGAGAGCTTTGCTCCTTGTGTGGTGGCCTGGGGTGCTCAAACCAAGCAAGACGCAACTGCACACAGGCATAAACATTCTGCAACAACACACCTGTCAGGGACTGGGCAGAGGAGGAAGGGTGGAGACCACCTCCCCATCCCCATCCTGACGCTTCCAGGGAGGAGGAAGAGGAAGACAGTATAGATTTACAACAGGGGTTTGAGGGAGGTCAGAGCTCAGAGGCAGATGAGGGGGAAGGCTGGGAAATCATGGGAGAGCTGGAAAAACACCCGGCTGATACAAAATACAAAATTAAAAAAATCCTTGGCAAATCTACACTGTGATCAACTCCCACCCGGGAGCCAATGTCCCCACTGCGGAAAGACATTTGGGACCAGAATTGGCCTCCATAGTCACTTACGGACTCATTGTTATAATTGTGTTTATGGAAGACAATCTTGTTGTTGTTGTTCAGTCGTTTAGTTGTGTCCGACTCTTCGTGACCCCATGAACCAGAGCACGCCAGGCACCCCTATCCTCCACTGCCTCCCACAGTTTGGCCAAACTCATGCCAGTCGCTTCGAGAACACTGTCCAACCACCTCATCCTCTGTCACCCCCTTCTCCTTGTGCCCTCCATCTTTCCCAACATCAGGGTCTTTCCCAGGGAGTCTTCTCTTCTCATGAGGTGGCCAAAGTACTGGAGCCTCAACTTCAGGATCTGTCCTTCTAGTGAGCACTCAGGGCCGATTTCCTTGAGAATGGATAGGTTTGATCTTCTTGCAGTCCATGGGACTCTCAAGAGTCTCCTCCAGCACCAGTATCCCTGCCAAGAAAACTCCATGGACAAAGACAACAAGACAATCTTACTCGGCTACAAGTGATCGCCAAAAAAAAAGAAGAAATCCCCCCCCATCAGCTGCTTTACGGATGTGCATATGTACAGCAGTTATACCCCACCCTTCAGCCAAAAATGGCTCTCAGAGTGGTTTGCAGAAATCAATATTACGACAGTCCCTGCCCTTTGGCTGTTCATTCAAACCAGGCCAAAATTCAGTTTTGGAAGGACAAGGCCAGAATCAATGGCCTCTTTTTTTTCTTTTCTTTGATGAGGGCAAATCATGAAAGAAAGTAATATTTTCTATCCTGACCGACAGCTGGTGAGGTGGGACTGATCCCCAGATAGAATCGCCAACATGTGTTACAATTTTTTTCTTATCAGTTCCTCCCCGATAACCAACAGCAGGCCCGTTGTCTCCATGGCAACGGCTGGGATCTTTTGAAAGCGATGAGCAGGCTTGTTACCCATGAGGCCGGCGGCTCCGGTAACATCAACCAAAGCCCTGGAATGAAAAAGAAGCAAAATATATAGAAACTAGTTCAAGGAACAAGAGGAACTTGATGCAGAAGGGGAATTTGGTCCAGAACTAAGGCACCACATTATTTGGTGGCTTTGTCTATTTTTTTAAAAAACAGGGGTGGCTAACCTGTGGCCATCCAACTTTGACTGAACTACAACTCCCATAAGTCCCAGCTAGAGCATGGCCCTTTGTGAGGGATAATGGGAGTTGTGTGTTATGGACTGGTTGGATGCAGAGGAATAGTGGGAGGAATCAGCTGGGGAACCAGAGTCTGGGGACTGGTGGTGGGACAACAGTGAGTGATGAGAGGGAGAAGACTGGGAAGAGGAGGCATTGGAAGCTGATGAGGTAACAGGGCTTAGTGAGCAGGGAGAGTCTGTGGCAGAGAGAAGTCCAAAATCAGAAGCAGAAACAGGATAGTGGGAGGCGAGACCAAGAGGCAGAGATGAGTCAGGCTGATGAGGAAGCATGGGTGTCTCCCCCTCCTGCTGCGACAAGCTCCCCTCCTCCCTGGTCTCCCAGAACCAGGAGAGACATGAAGAGGGCAGAGGAGAAGTCAGCTTCACATAGGCACAGTCTCAGATTGCTTGGGGGGGAAAAAACTCTGAAGAGGAGGAGACGCAGGCAACTGTGAGGAGCCGGGGACCTTTAGTCTCTGCAACTGCTTCATGGGAGCACGACTTGACAAAGATGAGTTGCAGTGCTCATTAGCCCTGAAACTCCTTCGTGGATCCTGTCTGGTAATAAAGAGAAACTCACTCTGTGTGATTTTCTGCTGCTCACTGTAGTCCAGGAATGTCTTGGGGCCCAGAAGTCGGCCAGCTCTGTTGAAAACAACAGCAGCAGCAGCAGCAGCAGCAGCAACCACCCATATTGGCCACCTTCCTAGAACATTCCATTTGAGGTTCAGACGTTCCAAACCCAAATGAAATATTGCTGTGTGTGACCTTCAGGCCTATCTGTTTTCAGGGAAGCAGTTCTCCTCTCCCCCCCGCCTCTTGAGAGTACAGAAAAGATTTGCGAAAACAAGTTCTTCTTGTCGAAAAGGGATGAAGGCACATCTGTAGCTCACGACACAGGTCTTGTCACCAGAATAACGCACTGTCACTGGTTCCTTTTAACAGGAGATGGCAGTCCCCGGCTCTCGCTCTCTCTGTCTTGAGCAAGCGTGACAGTACCCTGGAATCCTCATCCTCATTAAAAGTGCTTTGGGGTGGGGGGGTCTTTCAGAGTGAGAGACATCTTGGGAGAGGGAAGGTTTAACTCTTTCCTTGCTCTCCACTTCTCCACTCCAAATTGCTCCCCAGTGCCTCACAGTTGCATGGTTTCAAACATTTACGTGTGGTGCCTTTGCAGAGGCAGTTTTAGGTTGCGCAACCAGGCTGGTGCCACTGGGCACCGTATTGCAGGGGGCACTGCAACACTGCTTTGTAATGGAGCACGAGAGGCAGGTGGCATTGAATTTTAGCATCACGCAGGGCACCGCTGAAATTTGAGAGCCCAAAGTCCACCACAGGTCGTTGCTTTCCTTCACCCCAGCACCACCTTGGTCTGATATTCCGGGCAAGACAAACCAAGCAGGGAAATTACTCTTGCAGGGCACAGGGCATAGAAAGTTGCCTTCAACTGAGTCGGACCACTGGTCCGACTGGCTCAGTAGTGTCTAGCCGGACTGGGAGAATTGACGCTGGGTTTCGAACCTCAGACCTTCGGCAGGTGAAGCTGAATCTTCAAGACTGAGCTACGTTCCCCTTGCCATGTAAGAACACAAAATGCTCTGCTGTGTTTCAGATGTGCTTTGTGTCACCTCGCAAATGGAACTTGGAGATGAGCCTGGGAATCAATCCAGTGGTTGGGTTTATTTTTACTTATACCCAGTCTTTCCCCCCTGATGGTTCTCAAGATGGGTAGCTCTGAATTCAGAGTGCTCTGAATTCCTCTGAAGTCCAGCAGTACATGAAAGGGATACAGCTCTCCCAAGCTCTGAGCTGGGGAAGGGGGTGGAGAATTGTCCCCACCATCACGTTGGGCTTCCGAGGCACTCAGATCACCTCCAGAGTAGAAGACGACCCAGAGGACGATCTCCTGGCTCTCTCCCCAGTTCCAAGTTAAGAAGGACAGCTGGGGTGGACACTCTTGGTGGAGGTGGTAGGGATGCTTGCTACGGATGTATTCTTGTGTTTGATGTTTTAATTTGTTGAAAGCTGCCCAATAATGTATATGCTGCCCATCTGGCTGGGGCCACCCAGTCAGATGGGCAGCATATACATTATTATTACATTGTCATTATGGTGGGCACCCTTGATTCACAGAATAATAGAATTCTAGAGTTGGAATGCACCCAGGGGTCATCTTGTCCAATCCCCTGCAGTGCAGGAATCATGGCTAAGTCATATGATAATTATGTATTTTGTTTTGTTTTGTTTTTAAAAAAGATTATTACATTTATATCCCACCTTTCATCCAAGGAGCTTGGTGTCAATGGTTCTCCTCCTTCCCTTTTTATCCTCTCAACAACCTTGCGAGGTAGGCTCACCTAGGAGACAGTGACTGGCCCAAGGTCGCTCAGTGAGCTCCATGGCTAAGTGGGGAGATTTGAACCCTGTCTCACAGGACCTGACCCCAAACTCTTAACCACTACACTTCCATTGCCCATTTGTATCTGGTTACAGGTGGGTAGCCGTGTTGATCTGCCATAGTATCTGATAGTTGTCACTTGACGGTGTTCTCAAGGGATGTGTGAGCTTGACCCCCAGCTGAGGATTTTCTCTCCCATTCACTGGTTTCTTGGGCAAAGTGGAGGTTCTGATCCTTGACTGTAACTGCTTTGCATGGCGTGGGGTACTATGGATGAATAACGTGGCCTCGGGGTGTGATCTTCTGTAAGCCGCAAGGGAGACGGGAGTTGGTTGCTCAAAGCTGCGAACTCAGCATGCGGTGAGCAGCGGCCCGACAATTACGTCTACCAAGAGACTTCAGGCAATTGGTATTGACGTTGATGGTCAGTGAAGAGTAGGGTGAATCCAATTAAACGTCCAGAGGCTTAATGTATCAACCCAAATCAGGCTGATGGAGAAATGCTAAAAGCTCCTGATGCGTAAGCAGCATCTTTCAGAGCACTTCCCTCCTCCGGGAACCGAAATCTGAGTGACGGGGAGGAACTGGCCAATGGCAGCATTGCTACCTGAGTACCGTATTGGCCCGAATATAAGCCGCACTTTTTTTTTTTCAAATTCCAACCGTGAAAAGTTTTTTTTTATAAGAAATTTATTAAATTTTCCAATAAAACAAACGATACAAAATACAATAAAACAACAACAAACAAACAACTACAAAACTACAACCGTGAAAAGTTAAAGTGAGGCTTAAATTCGCGAGCGACCTTACGAAAATTGGCTTTCATGATAACGCTGCTGAAACAGACATACGGAACAAAGAAATGTTCTATTGCCGATTTGTAAGCTTGAGGCTGTTGTGCAATCAATTCTAAAGTCACTCATCGCTTTCCCTGTATTTTACAGTGCGGTATTGATTATTTTATTTGCATTTACGGCGCTACAAACAGGTGTTTAACCCACTTGCGGGTCCTCTCTAGTACCCGTAGGATTTTCTTCTACATTTGCCATTTATGGGTGTGACTGCCTGTGGAATTTTAAGGGAGAAGCTTATATTAGGGTATTGTCTTTTTTTCTCCACACCCCCTTGAATTTTAAAGATGCGGTTTATTTGCTGGTGCGGCTTATATTTGGGCCAATACGGTAGAAGGGGAATGAACATGATTGAGACATAGAGATTCATTCACTCTGGGGTTTTCAAACTTCCTTCTTTCAGGGTATTCTTTCTACAGTCACCTGTCTCCCAGGGAGTCCTACCACCAGTGGCGTAGCAAGGTCAGGTGGTACCCGGTGCAGGAAATTTCTTGTCACCCCTCCACACACACACACACATTGAAATCTAGTTGGACTCTCAAGAGGCTGTAATCTACTCACAGTATAAAAAGACTGGCTGTGATCTACCCATTGTCATTGCTATAAGGAAGGCCTGACCACAGTTGTTGAGCTTTTTTTAAGCTTGCAGGGTTTGGGTCCTGAGTGGAGAGAGCTTCTGTTTCTCTCCTTCCCTCCACCCTCCACTTGTTCGCTCGCCTGCCTCCTTCCCGTCCCCTTCCTGCCTGCACGACTCCTCCAGCAGCCCAGGATCGCGCGGCTGTCAAAACGAAGCGACGAAAAGCAGAGGAACTACCCCCCTTCCCCCAACGGCTCATGGTAGGCAGGAGTCGTGGGCGCGCGGCGTGCCGAATGCCACCCCCCTTGGAGATTACACCGGGGCGGGCTGCACCCCCCCTTGCTTTGCCCCTGCCTACCACACACTGAAGAGAACATAGGAACATAGGCAGCAGCCTTAAACCGAGAGATTTGGTCCACCTATCTCTCCACGCACCAGGGTTTTAGGAAGGGAGCTGTCAGGAATACCCCAGGGGGTTGCTCACAAGTAACGACAGAGTCCTCTTACTCTAAAGACTACTTTATTGTGCGTACTTATTTACAGTGCAGAGCTAGCTAAAAACATGACCGCTCAGTCACTTGCAGAATCCGGAAGTGCTCCTCTCCGGTTTCCCGCCCAGCACCAAAGCCTCGGCACCCTGAAACGATGTCTTCTGGGTCTCCTAGCCCCCCAACACTGCCTGTGCTGGAAGCTGCAACTCTCCCTCTGATCCTGTCCGGCTGGCGGTGCTGGGTCTCTGCCCAGCATCCCTGACCCTTGGCTCCTCCTCCTCTTCTGTGGGAGAGAGCTCTGGCGACGGCTTTGAGAGGAGTCAGATGACAGCAGTGGCGGGGGATCCCTGTACCTAAGCAAGACCTTCTCTCGAGGAAGTTCCCTGTCCAAATCCTCCCCCCTCGGAGGATCTCTTTCCCCTCTCTCCTTGTGAGGAGTACTCCAGCCCTGGCTCTCTTCACGAGTAGGACCTCCGCCCGGGCTCTCCTCGCGAGGAGAAGGCAAATCCCTGACAGGAGCCATATTCCATCTCCTACATGGGGGTGCCGGGGACTGAACCGCTGCCGTCGAGCTACAGTCTTGCTGGGGTGATGCTCTAGACAAGCCTTCACCAACCTTGAGCTCCCCCAGATGTTTTTCAACTACAGCTCCCATCGGCTGGGACCTCTCCTCCGAACCTAACTCACAGAACTGTTATAAATAAATAAAAAATTGAGAGGGAAAGGATCGTGTACCACACATTCAACAGGTAAATGGTAGGTAGCCGTGTTACAGGTAGGTAGCCGTGTTGGTCTGCCGTAGTCGAAACAAAATAAAGAAAAAAATCCTCCCAGTAGCACCTTAGAGACCAACTAAGTTTGTTATTGGTATGAGCTTTCGTGTGCATGCACACTTCTTCAGGTAAATGGAATGAAATGGAATTTTAGCTGTAAGTTCCATTTTAGTCTCCATCAGGTGTAAAGGATGGAAATAATAATAATAATAATAATAATAATAATAATAATAATAATGGAAACTGTGACAATGATCAGGAACATACCAGAGAGTAAATTTAGTTCTGAGTACAAATAATTAGGATTGCAGTCCAAAGCTGTACAGTCTTTACCCAGTTACCTGGGAGTAAGCTCCATTGAATACAGTGGCACTCACTTCTGAGTAGATATGTAAAGGCTTTCAGTGTAAGGCTCTATTTACAATATAGTCGTAACTTGGTTCTTGAATGGAATCCGTTCCGGAAGTCTGTTCGACTTCCGAAAACGTTCGGAAACCAAGGCACGGCTTCCGATTGGCTGCAGGAGCTTCCTGCAGCCAATCGGAAGCCGCGTCGGATGTTCGGGTTCTAAATAACGTTTGCAAACCGGAACACTCACTTCCGGGTTTGCGGCATTCGGGAGCCAAAACGTACGAGTACCAAGGTGTTTGACAACCAAGGTACGACTGTAAAGGAATATATATTTCCCTTCAAAATTATAGGAATGGCTTCATATGCCAGCTTCACTGTTTCCTCCATTTGGTACAGGTATTTATTTATTTTTAAGGAGAAACGGGACTCCATTTTTGCACCTACACACAGAGAGAGACACATTTTCAATTGTTCAGCGAAACGTGGAGGGGAGGAATAAGTTGGACGTTCCGGGATCAAATCAGAAACCTTGATGGCTTCTGTAATTCTGGGACTGTCCCTGGAAAATTGGGACACTTGGGAGAGGATACGTTTGACCTCTATGCTTGAAGTTTCCCTGTCTCTGTTCCGGAGAATGTGGCCAGTTGAAATGAAATGCTGCTCGTTGCTTGGTGGTCTTCATTGTTTGGTATGCTATGCAGACTTGCAAACCAGGCCAAAAACACCCGCTGCTTTAGATGCATGTTGCTGAAGAAGCTGCAGCACGGAGGGCGAGCTGTCTGCAGGAAAGGTGGACCACTGTTCCTAATATCTTCACCAAGGAGAAGCAAATAAAACCGAGTGCTTTTGGAGCGGCATTTAAGAACCGCTGCCTTATGGCTGAGCCAACAAAGTTTTTTTTAAAAAAAAAAAAATTAAGCATGATTTGGAGGTAAAAATGAATCAGGATCTTAATCCACTTCGAGTGGAAGAGTACTGTGTGGGGTTGGGAATTGAGGGCACCTTGAGGTCCAGACCAAACACAGGCTATTTACCAGCTGCCTGCAACACAAGACCTATCATCAGAAAATCTGAAAAGTCCACAGGGCCATCTGGCGGCCAAATTAAGCACTACAAAGAAATAAGTTCATCATTAGCATCTTGTGCGGTGCAATGCAGTTTCAGTGGGATTGAGCTGGGCGTTCCTTTAAAGTCTGTCATGATTAGAGCCGGGCCCATTCCGTATCGTGAGGCTGCCACCGCCACCTCATCTGTCTCCCGTTACATGCTCACATCCAGAGAACACCATCCAGATGTGAATTTTGGGGGTAGGGAATGGCTGCATCCATCATCTGCAGCCCTGCACACCTCATTAGACTACACCTCCCACCATCCTTGACCGTTGTGGCTGATGGGAGTTGGAGTCTTCAAATATCTGAGGATGAAGCAAGCTTGTTTTCTACTGCTCTGGAGGGCAGGACTCGAACTCACAGCTTCAAGAAAGGAGTTTCCAATTGAATACCAGGAAGAACATTCTTACAGTAAGAGCTGTTCGGCAGTGGAACAGACTCACTCAGGAGGTGGTGGACTCTCCTTCCTTGGAGGTTTTGAGGCAGAGGTTGGGTGGCCATCTCTCATGGATGCTTTAGCTGAGATTCCTGCATTGCAGGGGGTTGGACTAGATGACCCTCTGAGTCCCTTCCAACTCTGCAATTCTCTGTTTCTAATATCTGGAAAGTCACAGGTGGACCAGACACCGTGTGCAAGGGTGTATATGCAGACATGCTCATGTATAGGCACATGATTCAGTTCATCTGTCATAAGGGAGAAGCTACAGTGAACATCAGAATGTATATATTTGTGAAAACAGCATGCAGATGCACTATGCGTCTAGGGGAATTGCTCAAGGAAATGCGCCATGACACATTTTAATGTGGAGGCTTTCTGAAAAGTTTCACAAATGTGGCGAGCTGAATTTAAGGCCGGCAAAATGAGGAGCCAGCCAGAGAAACCAAAATTGACAGATTCGCCCACTCCTAGTTATGAGTTAACGACAGGAAGGTGGGACCTTGCCCCAGGGAGGTTACAATCTACAATCTGACAAGAGGGAGGCAGGAGAAGGAGCGTAGGAAGATGGAAGTGAGGCACATGCCTTCAGTTAAACTATACACACCGGCTTAACTTCGGTATTATTATTATTTTGTTATTTATTGAATTTCTATAGCACCCTTCATCCAAGGATCGCAGGGCGTTTCACAATATAAAAACACAAAAATGAATACCATAGCAACAAACAAACCTAATACACCCCCCAACCTCTCTCACACACATGCAGCTGTTGTCATCTGTCTGTCTCAGAAGACAGCGGAGGAGTGTGCCTTTGGGGCAAACTGTTGAAGGGCTACAGTACCTGCTTTGGTTGCATCTGGGGCGAATGAAAGTGTCCGGTTGCACTGCTGCAGACGTACCATGGCGTTCCTTCTCTCTGTGCTCCCCCCCAGTGCTCGTTCCTCCTCTGGTCACTGCTGTGGAGTCACAACTTGTCTGTCAGGAGTCCAGGTTCCCAGCTTGATAACCCAGTAAGCGTAGGTAATTAAAAAGCAGGATTTATTGCAAAAAACAAACAAACAGACAGATCGCTCCGGACGGCTCTAACAAAGGCTCCGGCACCATTACTCAAGATGACCCTTCTGAAGACTCCTTCCGGCGTTGAACTTATGACCCTCACGTCTCTTGTTTTGCTTCCAATCTAACAGCCCTCTTCTTTGCTGACTCTTAGGGCTGATTGGATCAGCTCCAACATCTTCCCGTTCAGAGAGGCTGTCTCTGAGTTAGTTCGCTTCGTTTTGTGCCTCCTGCGAGCTTTGGCTGTGTTCTAGCCTGCTCTCGGCTGCTGCATTATCAGCCTGCCACTCAAGGTCAGGAAGAGCCAAAGTCTGCAGCTGCCGGCTCTCCCCTACCTGACTACGCCTCTCTGTTCCTGGCTGCTCTCTGCCGTTGGCTGCAAACCTTCGCTTGGAGCTGGCTCATTCCTGACACTGTCTGTCTTGTCTTTAAGCACCGCGGTCGTCTACAAGGGATTCCCATACACACACAGCACTATTATTTATTGAAGTAATGAAGTATTTCTTAAAGTAAGGCATGGGGGTTCTTGGCCATTACGATTTAACCATGTGGGATTTCTTCTCTCCACCCCACCCCCCACCCACCCCCCACCCCCGTACAGGCTGGGATGTGAATAGCTTGGCCTACGCACAACCAGGTAAGGCCATATTCTGGTATTGCAGGGGCTGAAAGAAGCACTGGTCTACCAGTGCCGCTGGCTGGACTCAGGGCACCTTCCGAGGTCTATAACCCTGCAAGGGGGGCACTCTTGACCCCCTCCAGGGCCTCCTAGTTGCCATACCATGTTTGTATGTCCTCCCTGAGCATGCTAAGAGAGAGGGACTAGATACCCCCCCCTCGTGCCTTGGGCTGTCCTCCTGGGCAGCCCCTCTGCAATGGGGCCCAGAGGGAAAGGGCAAATAAATGGGCCATGGGGATGTCAACGAGGAGGGAGAGTCTTCCAAACCTGGCACAAAAACAATGGCAGATTTGAATTCCTCACACCTCAAAAAAAACCCATATTTTAAAGACCTCTCATTGAAGAAATTTGAAAACATTAAGTTTCACCCCCTAAATAATAAGAGAGGTAGACGCATGGGGATTTGACAAAAAGTCTGATTTGTGAAATTAAAGTCTTGTGGATATATAAGTCAAGTTAAGTTTGTTATGTATACGTAGGTAAGAGAGTCTAGGTATATATAGGTATGTATAAGTAAGTGGATGTATGGACTATCTAATTATATGCTTGGCTGAATTTTTTTCTAATTTTTTTCTTTTAGTTTTCTCTTAAGATATAAACAATAAGACACAGATACGACTATGTGGGATGTTAAATTTTATTTAGTAATATTATATAACAGCAGTTGTAATATTTTGTTACCTTTTTCCTCTTTGTTTGTTAAACAAAATGAATTAATAAAAATGATTTTTTTTAAAAAAAAAAGTTTCACCCCCTAAATTGGTGTTCCTTAAGTGGGAACCTCTGACCTTTTTGTGGCTGAAATGTAGCCTATCGTCGATAAGAAGAGTTCCACAGGTTGATTTGCTCACTTCTTCCCTCTGGCCGTGCCCAACATTGGCATGCGGCCCTTGGATAGTTGCCCATGGAGCCATGCAGCCCCCCCCAGGCTTAAAAAGACCCCCCCACCCTTGAACTGGAGCCCACTTCACCAGATGTGTGATCACCGTGGCAACTGGGTCTACATGTGGGTGTTGGTAAGGGAGGTCACATGACAAAGAAATGCAAAACGAAACAGCCCTATGACAATGGCATTAAAGCTTAAATGTATGCAGAATATATTTCTGAGAGCTTATGGCGCAATAAATTTGCCAGTCTGTGAAGATGCCACAAGTCATTTCAGCTGCAACGGAGGAACGCGGCAGGTCCCCTTGATGTTCCTTTAAGGTTTTCCCCCCCAAACAAAGTTGCTCTTTCTCCAAGATGACGTTCTCATGGTGGCCGCACTTCTTTCGCAGGTGACCTCGAGCTCCTGGACAATGCAGACGAAATTCTAGGTAAGAGGAAAGAGACTGGGTGACAGTGGTTTGGCACCTCACAGCACCCCTCTGAACTGGTAGACGGAGAGAAAGGGATTTGAAGCTGGAGCTAAATGGATATTAATTTCCTAATCAATTCTAATTATAGTGGTACGCGCGGCAGCCTATTACTGTGCATGGTATTATGAAAATGTATTCTCAAGTGCTACCATCTAGCAGGGACATAATTATACATTATACTTATTGCCGTAACAACAATTACTGAGCGACGTCAAAGAACAGACGCCCCCCTCCCGCCTGCAACGCTGCCATTCGCAGCGACGTCTCGAGTGGGAAGCCAGCGCGTGGCAGGGAGTTGCGCATTGCGCCAACGAAGCTCCCGAAAGGGCCCTGAGCATCGCGCACTCCTCTGGAGCTCAGAGAGCTCGGGAAATGGTGACACCCAGATCGCTTTGGAAACGCAAGAGTGTTGTCGGTCCAAACAGACTGCGTCTCGCATCGTTCAGACCACAAAGCGCTCCACACGAGGCCATGTTGCAATAGGACATGGAAGTGATGACAGACAATCCCTTACAGTCCTTTTCTCCCCCACCCAAGCGGGCCACCTTGCCCCCGTGACTGAGGGGGCTGGCCTGCATCATCATCAAATTTTATTTATACCCCGTCCTCCTCAGCCAAGACCGGGCTCAGGGCGGCTCAGGGCGGCTTGATTAAAATACGACTTAAAAACAAGATTAAAATACAAAATTAAAATGCAGCCTCATTTCAGTAGAAACTCAAATCAAAAACTGTCTGGGGAAGAAAACGTCAAATCTTCACCAAGGCATGACGTAAGCACGGCAGAATTTTGAGGGGGCCCTCCTTGAAAATGTTCTGCCACCTCATTCTCCCACCATCTCTCATCCAATATCAAGTCCTTGAAAGCACTTACTCAGGGGTGTAGGAAGCGGGTGGCAGGGGTGGACCACCCCGGGTGCTTTCACTGGGGGGGGGGTGCTGCCCACCCGCGACTCCCTAGCCCACCCACAGCTTGGATTAGGCTCGGGAGTGTGGGCGGGTGGCGCGCCGAATGTCACCCCCCTCTGTGAGAGCACCCGGGAGGGCACCGTCCACATCACACACACACACACCCCTTGGGAGTGCGCCCGCCCTGGGCAGCATGGGCATATGCTCCGCTGCTGCACTTATACTAAGTTTTTTGCTATATCTGCAGAACCCTCCTTGCACCTCACCCGGAGCTGTTTTTTCACTCGGACGTCCAGTTAGGTCCCTCCTGAACTGGTTCTTGCAGGTTTTGTGGTCTGGCCTCGTGTGCCCAAAGCAAATAATTGATGCTAATACGTAATAATGGGTTTTCTGCAGAATTCCCACCTCCGTCTCTCAGATAATGAAAAGAAATGCTGAAGCGTCACTCGTGTTTGGCAACAGAGGAACTGAGAATTCATTGAATTCAGATCACACCACAATCCTGCCAGAAGAGGGGTAACATGCCCAACATTAATTAGCACCCCCGGTTTGCAAGGGCATTCAAGGCCAAATTACAGTGCATGAATTTTTTTCCAACTTTTTTTTAAATGAAAATTAACTAGCAAATTCAGCAAATACACAGGTCATTACTAGGGGAAGACATCGTGAGATAACTCATTGCTTGGGACGTTTTTCTGATCAGGAAGCCCCAATGGCCAGGAAGGCTGCCGAGCACTTGAAAAACTTTTCATGGAAAGAAAAGGGGAGACACGCCACCACCCATGGGTGGCTCCTGACAATAAAGCAAGTTCGTGTGTGTGTGTGTGTGTGTGTGTGTATAATTGCTTCACAAAAGTAAAAAGAAAACACACACCCCATCAGTTAGCAAAAATATGTCACATAAAAAGAAAAAGGTTACCAAAAAAAAAATGTTCCATATAAATAAAATAAAGTTCTCCCATACTTTAAGACAGGGGTGGCCAAATCCCAAGAGACTGTGATCTACTCACAGAGTTAAAAAAAGTGGGAGTGATGTACCCCCTTTTGGGGTTCACATCAAGGTTGCTGAGCTTTTTTTTAGAAGGAGGAAGGCCTATTTTGTGGGGTTTGGGTCAAGGCTATTGAGCTTTTTCATGGAGGAGGTAAATGTTGAGCTTTTTTAAGGGGAGCCACAGTTGTTCAGCTTCTTTGGCGGGGAGCCAGTGATCTACCGCAGATGTCCAGTGAGCTACCGGTGGATCACAATCTACCTGTTGGACATGCCTGCTTTAAGACTTCCATCTCTCTCAGCATGGGTCCTTCGTTTCCTCGTTTACTGCATTATATTATAACAATTAACTTCAGATATATTGCCTATACTCTTTATAATGTATTATATTGCAGGGATTAGTCAAAACGTGTTAAAGGTTTCATATGGGAACAATGTTCTTTTAAATATAATCTATAGTTATCCCGTTCTTTATTGAACTTTCGGATTGTCCGATTCCTAATTTTCTCTGTCATCTTTGCCAATTCTACATATTCAAACGTTTCCGCCTGCCATTCTTCTTTTGTTGGCAAAGTCTATCCATTCCACCTTCTAGCTATCGGCGTTCTCGCGGCAGTTGTTGCATACATAAATGCCCCCCTCAGCTACAATAAAATGAGTTTAATCCCACACTCACCGAAATCCTGAAGAAATCCGAAATAAATTCTAAAGCACTCTGAGAATAAATAAATCCTCTTTCACAGGAAGAGTAATAATAATAATAATAATAATAATAATAATAATAATAATAATAATAATAATTTATTATTTGTACCCCGCCCATCTGGCTGGGTCTCCCCAGCCACTCTGGGCGGCTTCCATCAAATATTAAAATACATTTAAAATATCACAGTTTAAAAACTTCCCTAAACAGGGCTGCCTTCAGGTATTTTCTGAATGTCAGGTAGTTGTTTATTCCCTTGACCTCTGATGGGAGGGTGTTCCACAGGCAAGCTGGCCACATGGAGAAATGTAAGAGAGGAAAAAATGGGAAACTGATATTGAGAGATTTTCCTATCCCCACTAAGATGTTAGCTCACAATAAAACAGAAGGCAGTAGTAATTCCTTTGCATTAGAGCATGTGTTCCAGTGGTAGAACATTTACCAAAGATGTTCCATGTTAATTTTAATTATTAGGTGGATCTGCAGATTTAAAGGTTGTCGGTAGGAACTGCACTGAGGACGGCTGGTCAGAATCTTTCCCCCATTATTATGATGCCTGCGGGTTCGATGAGAATGACACCATGGGAGATTATAACCAGGTAGGCTGGAATTTAGAGATGCTTAAGGATTTTTGGGAATTCTGACATGAGCTACCCAGATCCAGCTCCTCTGGAAAAACCTGTAGATTGGAATCCTTCTGATTTTGTAGTTCTCCAAATTTTGCGATTAAGTTATTATCTCAGAATGCACTCCCCCGACACTCCAAAAAGGAAATGCGTATCTATTGATGACATGCATTTAGAAACACGTACCTTGATAAAAAGATCGAATTAAATACTGCTTTTGATAATAGGCATATTTAAATATGAATCTGATGGGTGTGTTTTTTTATTTAAAAAAATGAGTAAAGAGAACGGAGCAGAGTTAGGAATAAGCACATGCAAAATTGATATGAACCAGATATTGGCTGATAAGTCCATCCCTGGGTGGGAGCAGTTGAAGATTACTCTTCCCAAAGCAAAAATCTGACAGTCATTTTTGCATCCCAGATCTGGATTTCATGATTCATAGTAATGAGCACATTGTGGTTTGCTTTCTCAGGATTACTACTACCTCTCGGTAAAGGCTCTGTACACAGTGGGCTACAGCACTTCCCTTGTGTCGCTCACCACTGCGATGGTGATCCTGTGCCGTTTCAGGTGAGTTTGGCGAGAGCGAGAGAGGTTTTGCCTCTGTGCCAATGGGGGGGGGGAATGGGGCTCGTGGTGTTGGGAAGCAGAGCAAGAAAACCCCTGTTAGGATTTTGTGTAGCCTCTGCTGCTTCAGCTTCGCTAGTGTGATTAGTATAAATCACATGAGTGTTTGAGAGAGTGTGTGGGAACGGAAGACTGTCTTATCTCTTCCGCCTCAGTGTGTTATTGTAAGTTGGTTTCACTTCTGCTGTGTCGCAGTTTGTTTCTTGTTCTGCCAGAGCTTGGAGAACAAAGACGTGTGTAATGGATTCTCTGTATATAGACTGTAAATAAACGTAGTTTAGACATACGGATGTTTCCCTCTTCTTGCTGCATGATGCTAGAAGACTTGTGTGCTCTTCTCATAAGAGAAGGGTCACAGATATAGGCACTCTGGACTGAAGGGACATGCCAGCCAGAGAGGGCCTCCTGGGAGATGCTCAGGGGTCTTGGAGTTCGCCGTCTCCAAGCAAGCGTCATTACCAACAACCCCTCCATATCTCAGCCACTGCAGTCTTGAGATACCATAAGCCTCATACTCAACGGTGCTTAGGAATGCTAAGAAACATAACAAACAAACCAGATGCAGATTTGAAAGGTTCAGTCAAAATGATTTGAGGCTTTGTATCAAAACATCAACAGAAGCCTGCTCCTTCGTTTCAGGAACCATCAGGCAAGATTTGGTTACGATGCCTGAAGAGGTGTCCAAATGCATAGAGAACAGATCATATTTAATAGACAAGAAATCCCTCCAAACCAAGAATTTCTGAGAGTGATTCACCTTGCATACCCTGTCAATGGAAGCACTGTACAAGGATCTCCACTCGTGGAGTGGGGCTTTCCCCGACGCCTCCGCCCTCTGTACCCCCGAAATTGGCTCCTGCGGGGTGAGGGGATTTGGAGAACACCCAGAATAGTGAGGGGGATTTGTTCCACCTGGAAAGTGCAACATGGAATTCCACTACAATATACAGTGGAATCCTGGTTCTTGAATGGCTTAGTTGACAAACAAATTGGCGCTCAGATGCCAAAAACCCGGAAGTAAGTGTTCCGGTTTCCGAACGTTTTTCGGAATCCGAACATTGAATGCGGTTGTCAGCTATTGTTTCCGGGGCACCTGCACCAATCGGAAGCCACACCTTGGTTTTTGAACAATTTGGGAGTCGAGTAGGTTCCACTGTATGCGGAATAAATAGGTTGCAGATTAGACATGGCCTTTCCTCCTTGGTGACTTTTCCTTCCCTCTCGCCCCCAGGAAACTGCACTGCACACGGAACTTCATTCACATGAATCTCTTTGTCTCGTTCATCCTGCGAGCCATTTCGGTCTTCATCAAGGATGGAGTTCTGTACGCTGAACAGGACAGCAACCATTGCTTTGTCTCAACGGTAAAGTGGGCTAGAAATCAAAGTCTAGCACTTTCCAGGAAGCGAAAAGAGGAATAAGAATAGATACAGAAATATAAATCATTGACGTAGTACGTATGTTTACACCAGGGGCAGAGAACCTCAGGCTTAGGAGCCAAATGCAGCCAGAGATCCAGATCCGTATTCGTCTTTGGGTGAATGTCTAGCTCTGTGCCACTAGCTATAATATAATAATTATTATTTATTATTATTTATACCCTGCCCATCTGGCTGGGTTTCCCTAGTCATTCCAGACAGCTCCCAACAAAATATCTAAAACACAATAAAACATCAAACATTAAAAATCTCTCTATATAAAGCTGCCTTCAGATGTCTTGTAAAAGTCAGATAGTTGTTTATTTCCTTGACATCTGATGGGAGGGTGTTCCACAGGGCAGGCACCACTACTGAGAAGGCCCTCTGCCTGGTTCCCTGTAACCTCACTTCTCGCAGTGAGAGAATAGCCAGAAGGCCCTCGGTGCTGGACCTCAGTGTCCATTATGGACGATGGGGGTGGAGACACTCCTTCAGGTGTACTGGCCAAGGCCATTTAGGACTTTAAAGGTCAGCACCAACACTTCGAATTGTGCTTGGAAATGTACTGGGAGCCAATGTGGGTCTTTCAGGACCCGTGTTATGTGGTCTCAGCGGCCACTCCCAGTCACCAGTCTAGTTGCTGCATTCTGGATTCATTGTAGTTTCCAGGTCACCTTCAAAGGTAGTCCCATGTAGAGTGCATTGCAATAGTCCAAGCGGGAGATACCGGTAACCAGAGTATGCACCACTCTGGCGAGACAGTCCACAGGTAGGTACCAGATGGAGCTGGTAGACAGCTGCTCTGGGCACAGAATTGACCTATGCCTCCATGGACAGCTGTGAGCCCAAAATTACTCCCAGGCTGCACACCTGGTCCTTCAGGGGCACAGTTGCCCCATTCAGGACCAGGGAGTCCTCCAAACCAGCCCGCCCCCTGTGCCCCCAAAACAGTACTTCTGTCTTGTCAGGATTCCACCTCAATCTGTTACGTGCCATCCATCCTCCAACTTTTGTTGTGAGTGGCAGGTTCTGCAGGCTGCAAGGACAGAAGGTTCTCTGGGTCACCCAGTGGGGTGCCTGCTTTTATAAGCTCCTGAGCAATTTGTCCACATTTTCTCCTCCATTCTTATCCACACGTCTTCCTTGAATTACTCCGCGCGCACATGCATTATACACACAGCTGGGTTCTTTTCTTGCTTTCAGGAAAGGCCTGGAGGACTTCAGTCTGCCAATTAGCGGCCATTGTTGTCTCTCTCCCGGCCTGCACTAGAAATCCGTAAGCTCCCTGCAACCTTTCATCAAACGCCTCCTGACAACTGGAATTGCTTTTTCTCTGCTTTTAGAGTGGCAGCATCTAGGTGGCAGTGTTTATATTCCACACACCCCCGCCCCCACGCAAATGCTTTTAGTCATATTTTAAAGTACAGGTCGTTGGGTGAAAAAAAATGATCATAATAATCCACGTTTTCCCCCATGAACTTAAAAATGCCATGGCTGACTTTGAGTACACTTTAAAAATGAGCTTTCTAGAGCAGCAGTGCAAAAGCTTTTCCAGAGGGCTGCTTTCCCATCTGGGCAGCATTCTGGGGGCTGCATGCTCGTTGCGGGAGAAGCCAGAAGCGAAATTGGGTAGAGAGACAAACACAGATTTTATTTTCTGTACGGTGGGCTAGTTTTTACACACACACACACACACACCTTCAGGCAGAGAAGACACATGATCAGAGTTTACGGATGCTTTTCAGGCAGGTGAAAACAGCTGGAAGTAGGGTTGCATCCTTTGTTTTGGCAACATACAGGGCAGGACAAGATGGGGCAGGAGACTTAGGTGTGTATGATTTTTTTTTTTTTTTTTGGTGCTGAAGTGACTTCAGAGCAATTCATTGCTAATGATGATGATGATGATGATGCTCTGCCCATCTGGCTGGGTTTCCCCAGCCACTCTGGGTGGCTTACAGCACATGAAAAAATTGTAAAACATTATTAGACATTAAAAATTTCCTAATACAGGTTTGCCTTCAGATGTCTTCTAAAAGTCAGATAGTTGTTTATCTCCTTGACATCTGACGGGAGGGTGTTTCATGGGGCAGGCACCACTACCGAGAAGGCCCTCTGCCTGGTTCCCTGTAACCTCGCTTCTCGTAGTGAGGGAACTGCCGGAAGGCCCTCGGAGCCGGACCTCAGTGAATGATGGAGGTGGAGGCACTCCTTCAGGTATACTGGGCTGAGGCCGTTTGCAGCATAAAGGATTTGGAATTGCTTTTTAAAAAAATTTGATATTTATTGAATTTTTAACAAAAACAAACATATATAAAAAAACATAACTACAATAACAACAAACACAATAACACAATAAAAACACAATAAAAACAATGCCACACTGGTACACAAACATACATGTGAATTTGTAAATCTGTCTGTGCTTTGCTACCCAGTGATACATGACCTTTCACATACCTTTTCAAATACCTGCATTTGGAGAGATTTCCTAACTGGCGGGGGCGGGGGAGAGAGAGAGGGGGGGGACCTGAAATACAAGACAAAACTATCAATACAGGGCACAGCATTTTACATTGGAAAAACGGGACAATCCTGGTAGCAACCCTACTTGGATGTGTGAAGCCGGGGCAAGGAAGGCTGCAGCCTGGGCAGAATCTTATGAGCCCAGCCGGGAGGCGGAGCAATCGGCTGATGTTCTTTTCTCTTCCGCAGGTGGAATGCAAGGCCGTGATGGTCTTTTTCCACTACTGCGTCATGTCCAACTATTTCTGGCTCTTCATCGAGGGGCTGTACCTTTTCACCTTGCTGGTGGAGACTTTCTTTCCAGAGAGGAGATACTTCTACTGGTACACCATCATCGGCTGGGGTATGTGTCTCCTTCCGTCGCTTCCTTTAGGAGCGCTTCCATCTTACCCACCCTCTGCTTGTAAAGGGCAGCGATCACGTACCCAACACCTCCTCCTCCTTCTTCTTCTCTGCAGGAACTCCTACCATTTGCGTCACCATCTGGGCTGTCCTCAGACTTCACTTTGATGACGTTGGGTAGGTGTCACTGTTTTACACTTGTCTACATCTTTGCTGTTGGCCACACATTTTCCACGCTGCCAGCACAAGTCCAGCAGGGCACAGGGGGAAAAAAGTGAGCACCGGATACTACCTGACCTTCCTATGCCTCTGCCCTCGGCTAGGCTTTTAGCGTTACAAACAGGCAAGGCAGGGACTGCGGTTGCTCACTTCCTGGGGCCCCCCTCTCTCCTGTTTGTATTTTTGACTGAGGTAAAGGTCTAAACCACTGAGCCTCTTGGGATTGCTGATCAGAAGGTTGGCGGTTCGAATCCGCACAACAACTGCTAGGTGGGCAGGAGCAGGGACCGAGCAACAGGAGCTCACCCCGTCGCGGGGATTCAAACCGCCGACCCTAGGCTCTGTGATTTAACCCACAGTGCCACCCGTGTCCCTTGTTGCCTGCTACTAAGGATTAAATGAGCAGAGGCTAAGTGGGGGTGCATCATGACTGAACTCATGTCAAGTGGGTCTGTGGCCTGGGTCCAGGTCACACCTGGAGCAGAAGTGTTTCATCTGGCCTCTTAATCTTTCTCCTTTATCTCTATGGTTTCTGCCCGCCTTCCATCTGGGTCTCAGCTGCTGGGACATGAACGACAACACAGCCTTGTGGTGGGTGATCAAAGGCCCTGTGATTGCATCAATAATGGTAAGTTGGAGAGGACAAAGGATGGCGCAGGAATGAGCCAGACTGGTAAATGAGCAGGTCTTCAATAACAGACCCCCCAGGTGTCCCTATTTTCCAGGGACAGCCCCAGATTTACGAAAGTTGTCCTGGTTTCTGATTTGATTCCAGAATGCCCTGCTGTTCCTTAGGACATCCCCTTTTTCATTGGAGAAATATTGAAGGGTATGGAGTTATGCAACCCCTGAGCTAAGGAGATAAGTAACTAGACAACCTTTAGAAGACATCTGAAGGCAGCCCCCTATAGGGAAGTTTAAAAAAATGTTTCATGTGGTTTTTTTTTAAAATAAGAATTTATTGGTTTTTCAAAATCAAAATACACAAAATACAAACATTACACAGACTACACAACAACAAAAACACACACAAACAAAACAATTAATTCCTCCTCCTTATCTTCTTTAGCATCCTAGGCTTGGGACTTCCTCATATCCTCTCTTTTGCATTCATTTCTAATCTTCTTTAGTAACTTTGTAACATTGCAAAATCTACTTTCTTACATCAAATCTTAATCTTACAATTATAATCAATATATCTTAAACCTTAAATCTTATTATTAACATCCTACCTCAAATCTTAGATCTTTTTTTATCAAATAAAACTTCAAATTACACATCTCTACCTCTTTTATCCTCTCTTCATTTAACTTAGTTATGCTGTGGCCTATATTTCCTCTTATTTCAATTTCAAATATATAAAAAAACAACACATTTTAACCAATACCTAAATATTCCTTCCATTCTCATAGTCCGTTTTCCCTCTGGTGTCGGGGTGCCGTGGTCAGCCTTTCCTTCCCTAATAATTCATACTTTACCCCACCCCTCTTCTGTCCAACATCACCCTCCCCTTTACCTTCCCCATCCCCCAGCAGTCTCCCGCCCAACATTCCACCAGTCCAGGTTCTCCTTCTATTATTTCCTTCATGTTCAATTTTACCGGTACTTCTTTTCCTTCTGTTCTTTCCTTCAGATGTAATTTCCTCTTCTCCAGAATGTAGCAATCTTCTTGATAAGTACTTGCAATAAGTTTATGACAAAGTGTCTTTCCTCCACTCTCAACTTCTTGTTGCAATTTCCATGGTTGTTGTTCTAGAATCTCTGGGCTGCCACCCCAGGAGTTCATTGTATTGTCCATACTAAGGGCTTCCCGCCTCTCACGCAAGGGAAGCCTTTCTTGTTTACCAGCTTGCGCATATTCCTCTTCAAAAAGTTGCACTGGATCAACATTCTTTCCATCCTTTCTATCAAGTGGATATATAGAACAGTTTTTCAAAGTAGCTCCAATGTGGGTAAACTTTTCTATGACATTCTGCTGAAGTAGTTGCAATTCAAACAATAGCCTTTCCTGGATTGATGTCATTGTTGAGTCTAAGGAGACCGTGGGATTTAAGTAGTCAGGAAGTGATAGGATCTCAGTACTTTTACAGCTGCGCCAGCTGGTCCACAGCCGCCATTAACCAGAGGGTTAACAGTATCTCTCTTTCACTTATAATCCACCAGAAGAAATTATTCAAGGTCCCAGTCTTATCCCCCAAACGGGATTTTCTAAAGTATACAAAATCAGCGTAAAACTTCCAAACAAATCCTAAGCGGCTCCAGCTCCCTTGATGTTATTTTGATCTTGCCGCTGTCAGAGAAAGACGGACTTCCTCATTTTAAATCTCTCTCCGTAAGCCAAATTTCAGTCTTTTAGGTACAAATTGCAGCTTTTTTGCAAAGGGAAAAGCTCTGGTTTTTTTGAGGATCAGCTCAAAGTTTTGCAGCTTTTTTGCAAAGGGAGAAGCCCTGTTTTTTGGAGGATCAGCTCAAAGTTTTGCAGCTTTTTTTGCAAAAGGAAAAGCCCTGTTTTTTGAGGATCAGCTCAGATTTGTGCAGCTTTTTTGCAAAGGGGGAAAAGCAAAGCTTCTTTTGCAAAGGGGGAAAAGCAAAGAGGAAAAGCCCTGTATTTGGGGGGTTCAACTCACATTTCTGCAGCTTCTTAATGAAAGGGAGCCATTTCCACAGTTTCCAGACAGATAATCTAATCAGCCAGTCACATGTCGCTGGGGAAACAAACAACCGCCCTCTGCAACACATTCAACAATGGAGGCCTGGGCAAGGGGTGGGGCCGAAAGGGAGCCCGGGATTCTTATCTATCTCCCAATCTCTTGCTGATCAGCTGCTGATCAGGCTCCTTTCAACACCCCCTTTTCTCTTTGTAAAAAGAAAAAAGCACGATCTGCTTTTGGCCCCTGGGCAATTCAGCTCCAGTGACCACCATTCGCTCCATAAAACGCACAGATATTTCCCCTTACTTTTAAGGAGGGGAAAAGTGCGTCTTCTGGAGCGAAAAATACAGTAGTTCCCGAACGTTTTGGCTCCCGAACATCGCCAACCCAAAAGTGACTTCCAGTTTGCGAACTATTTTTGGAAGCCGAACGTCTGTCGGGGAAAGCTCCTGCAGACAATCAGAAGCCACGCTTTGGTTTTCGAAAGTTTTGGAAGTCGAACGGACTTCCATAACATATTCCGTTCAACTTCCAAGGTACAACCGTATTCATAAATATTTCTTTTTTTTATAAAAGAAAAACAAAGAATCAGAAATTTTAACCACAAAGTATCACAGCACGGAAGAACAGAAGTACAAAGACACATTGCAGTGCCAAAGGGATAGTCAAGTATTAACTCTTGCAAATATTTCTCTTGCAAATAATAGAAATATTTATAAAAAATAAAAGGACTCTCGTTCCTTGGAGGTGTTCAGAGGGGGCTCCCCACTTTATGTGATTTCACGTATGTGCACAGGCACCCGAAAAGTAGCCCTGGTGGAAGTGGGAGGACGCCCTGTATATCTCCTTATGTTATTATTATGTTGTCTGTTATTATGCTTTTATATGCCATTATTATTATTATTATTATTATTATTATTATTATTATTATTATTCTCCATAAAATGTGTTCTTAATGTTGTACACTGCCCTGGGATCTTCTGATCAAAGGTGGCATATAAACTGAATAAATAACTGAATTAAATATTTGATGGAGGCGGTTTAGATCTGGTTAACTGAAGCTTCATGCTCCTGTTCTTTGGTGATTTACGGATCCCTTTTCTTCTTCCCCCCCCTCTCCCCAGATCAACTTTTTGCTTTTCGTGGGCATCATCATCATCCTAGTCCAGAAGCTCCAGTCACCTGATATCGGGGGCAACGAATCCAGCATTTACTTGTAAGTACAGCGCAGAACTGTCTGAGGAGCCCTAGTTGGTTTTGAGCTCTGACATACACATAGGAAAAAGTGAACATGTGGCTTGGGGGGGGGGTTCAATTTGGGAAGGTCGGGCTGGGAGAAATGCCTCTCTCTAACCGGTCATCTTGCACCAGTGTTCTTCAACCTTTGGGTGGACTACAACACCCATCATCCACAATGGTCATGGATTATGGTTGTTGTAGTCCACCTTCACCTGAGGGATTGAAGGCTGAAGAACGCTTGCGTATTGAGAGACAATACAGAGGTCAGCGGTGTGTCTCAGTTTAAGGAAGCTTTCTAAACAGTACATTTACCTTTTCTTGGAATATCAGGCTAAGGAAGAACTGAGATGAAGATGAAAGTGAGGAAAGCAAAGTTTTCCACATACGTATTTGGAACCTTGGGGTTGTGTTGGAATGTCTGTGTGTGTTCCATTTAAGGACAACGTAGCTACCGGTGTCCCCAAATTTCTGTTTTCATTTTGTTAACGAACACAAAAGCATCACCTCTTTCAAACAGCCATGGCGGAAATCTTCTGTTCATATAGATGATGTTTCTAAATTTATTTCAAAGCTAGAATGCCTTTAAAAAAAAATAGAACAAATTGCATTGGATTTTAGATTTCTGGAGGAAAACCCTTTTTAACAGGAGGCACAAGGAACAGGAGCAAGGGGGAATTAAGCATGTGGGAAGTTTCTTGCCATTCGTGGCTGTCATCACCGATTGCAGGAGAATGCCGATTTCTCTAACTTCAGCCAACTCTGCAGTTGTTACTGGACTATAGTAGGAGGCTCTGTGGTCTAAACCACTGAGCCTCTTGAGCTTGCTGATCGAAAGGTCGGCGGTTCGAATCCCCACAATGTGGTGAGCTCCTGTTGCTCTGTCCCAGCTTCTGCCAACCTAGCAGTTCGAAAGCACACCATTGCAAGTAGATAAATAGGTACCGCTGCAGCGGGAAGGGAAACGGCGTTTCCATGCGCTCTGGTTTCCATCACGGTGTTCCGTTGTGCCAGAAGCAGTTTAATCCTGCTGGCCACATGACCCAGAAAGCTGTCTGTGGACAAACGCCGGCTCCCTTGGCCTGAAAGCGAGATGAGTGCCGCAACCCCATAGTCACCTTTGACTGGACTTAACCGTCCAGGGGTCCTTTACCTTTTACCTTTACCTTTATAGCTCCCATCATCCCTGTCCATTGGCCACATAAGCTGGGACTGGGGAGTCAGAGCCCCCCCCCCCAAAAAAAAAATTGGGGGGAGAATATCCCACTGGCTACCCCTGTTTTGTGGCATTGCACTCATTGGGTGACTGTTTCACCTCTGCTGGGTGGGATTGTAAAGGAGGAAATACATTTTCCAGTCTGGATACCATTCATCTAAAAAGACTTCTGGGCAGAGAGTTTTCCCAGTGTTGTGCGCATTGAATCAATTTATCTGGCACCTCTGCTTCTGTGTTGCATATTAGGTCAGCATTCCAGTAGGGAAATTATTGGTGCTGTAATTTGGGATGGGCCATGCTATACAATCTCTCTGTAGGTCATGCCAACTTCCAAAGGTCACAGCTCTCGCCAGCTCCCACCATTGAGTGCTTTTTACTACCTTAGACAGCCCACTAGAATGAGACAGTCTTTGCCATGCACTTGAAGTTCAGCAAGGAATATGCTTGTCTAATCCCTGTTGGGAATTTTATCCAGCCTGGGGTTGCAGCATTCATACATGAGAGTTTTGTGGTGCTCCTTCCAACCTGGCATGGTGTATTTCTGCCTGAGGTTGTGCTGCTATGGAAAGTGAAAGAGCTGTCATTTCCCCCCTCTCAACCCCCCAAAATGGCCATTTGCTGCATGTTCATCCTACAGCTCACAGGGCGGCATCTTGTGTCAAGAGATTTGTCTTTAAAACAGCTCACAAGGGATGATTCGGGGGGGAGGGGGACCATAGCTCACTGGTTTGTGTGTCTGCTTTGTATGCATAAGGTTTCAGGTTCAATTCCCAACATGCCCAAATAGAGCTGAGAATTCCCCTGACCTGAAACCCTGGAGGCCTGCTGCCAGTCATTGTTGAGAATACTGTACTAGATGGAGGTAAGGCCTGACTCAATACAGTCGTACCTTGGAAGTCGAATGGAATCCATTCCGGAAGTCTGTTCGACTTCCAAAACGTTCGGAAACCAAAGCGTGGCTTCTGATTGGCTGCAGGAAGCCACCGAAGCCCCGGCGGACGTTCGGCTTCCAAAAATAGTTCGCAAACCGGAACAATCACTTCCAGGTTTGTGGCGTTCGGGAGCCAAAATGTTCGGGAACTAAGTTGTTTGACTTCCAAGGTACGACTGTATAAGGAAACTTCCTCTGTCCCTAAGCACCACATATCAAATGTTCTAATGCTCCCATCAGCTTCCAATATTGCACAGCCTAGAGTCCACATGGCGACCACATCTGCTGGCGATTTTTTTCCTATGTGTATGGTTAGCAACAGCAAAACAGAGACAGGCGATGTCATTCTCCCGTTTTCATTTGCTGCCATTTTTTTTAATTTCTGTTCATGTTGGCTTGCCGCTTCCTGTCTGGAGTCCCGCAGAAAAGTCTAATGTTGATGTCTGTGTTGCAAGGAATTGCCGATCCCGGTGCTACTTAGTGACCTTGAGTTGACTACTCGTGAAATATATTCACGGCGCCTTCAAAATGTGCATGGTTGCCGATATATGTAACCTGTGGTCATGCAGAGATCCTGCGTATGGATTGTACCGAGAATATAATAATGTGTGTGTGTCTTGAACCCAGAGCTCCAGTGCATGTGCAGAGTTCCACATGACATCAGGGTAGAAGGGAGACCCCATGCACACAATGAGGGACATGCATAAGTGTTGGTTTGCAACTGTCTGCTCCAATCAAGGTGTTCTTTTTGGTCTTGAGAAATCCAGGGCATGCACAGAGCTCATCTCCTAACAAGGGCTTCCTTCTGTATAGCAAGGAAAGGTTGTGTTCACAAAGTGGTATTAGAATCCGAGCTTTGTGGGAATGTTCAGGGAGGCAAGAGAGGATATATTGTTTATTAATACCCTTCCTAACTTGCATTAGCAAGTTTCTTTACCTAGCAGGGTTTTCCATTCCCCTTTTAAACGCACAGCAGGTAGCTGGTTGCAGGCTTGTGTAAGCCTCTCAGTATTAGATTCCTGGTAAGTTCCCTTATATCTCCTCTTAAAAAGAATAAACACACGGCAATCTTCTTGAAAGTCAATAAAAGAAGTTTACTCACATCATCAGAGTTGGATCCCTGAAGGCAGACTTAGTTATAGAGATATAGCTGTGGATCTATCCCATATGGGGATAATCCCAGTGTCCTCTGTTGGCTGAAAGCCAATAGAGCATTTCTAGCTAAAAAGCTGCTCCAACGATGGAGGAAGTCAAAGAGAGAGTGTGTGTTGCGTGCCTTGTCCTTTTGTCACCTGGACAGGTAAGGTCACACCCACCTCTAGTCACATGCAAAGGAAGTATGTCCCAGCCAGGAGGAAACAGGAAGTTTTCGACTTGCTGGACTAAACATTCCCCTGCATGTCCCCTCTAGGAGAACAAGGAATGTTGTACTTGACTGCTACTTATGTATCACATCCCACATTGGAGGTAAGGAGGGGGAGGGGCACCGAGGCTATTTCAGCGCTGTGAGAACATCCAAACACACAAAAAAATAAATTAGATAGATCGTATACCGTTGCTTATTTCTGCCATAAATGTTGACTTTTGAAGAATGTGGAAAGCGGATGGGAATGAGGGATGGGGGAAAGAATATTATATATTATTCAATATATGAGAAGGAATACAGAATCCTGAAGGGTCAGAGAAGCCACAGCATCAGAAGAAGAAAAAGCCCCACTATCCATTCCAATCTATAATATTTTACAGAGCGTTTCCACATTTTCTAGCAACGCATTTCCCCGCTGCAATCCTAAGGACTAGAATCTCTGTTTACGTTTTGCTGCTCGGTTTGGCACTGCAGAAACTGGATTCCGTCGCCAGTAATATTTCCCCCCCTTTTTGAAGATGGGGGCAGCATTTGCCACAGGAGGACGGGAACGATTCGCCTGCAAGGAAGATACCAGAACTCTACTACACAGAAAACTCTGCGGCTCAACCCTTGGCATCACCAGTTACAGGAAGCAGATGCTGGGAAATGCTTTTTTTTTTTAAAGCAGAGATCCTTGGGAGGGTCATTTGAACCCATCTGTATTATGCAACCAACACTTCTATCTCTTTCTACCTGAACCTCCTCTTCTTCTCTTAGAAGGGTTCATTACAGAGAGCTGCTAAGCACAGTTAGTACGGCTGCTTGCCACGACTCAGCAAATTAACTGGTGGTTTCATTCCTTAAAGCAGATTTTCTGTGACATTCTGCTAAGTCACCTCAGGTCTACAGAATTTTCGATTTAGGAGATACTAATGCAAATATCCTGGGGCTAAGATATGAAGCCTGGCCCATCCACAACTGTCGGTATTAGCGGCAGGTGAGCAGGAATGGGGCAGTTCTATGACTGCGTACCCACCGTACATTTAAAGTACACGATTTCCCCCCGATGCATCCTGGGAACGGTAGTTTACCCACTCACAGAGGTGCAGTCCCCTGCACTCTCAGCAAACTACAGTTCCCAGGATTGTTTTGGGGGAAGCCATGTGCTGCAAATGTCTAGTGTACGTGACCAACCTTCCCATCAGGTTAAATAGCAGGGGATGCTAAGACACTGCTGTTTGCAAGTAAAAGCATAATCAATAGAAGTGACAGCAGTCCATTGTTTTTTCCACCCAGCCTTTTTTCGCTTGTGCATTGCCCATGTGGATGTTTATTTGCTTGCCAACTCACGAATGCAAAGAGGGGACTTTTGCTTACTGAAAATCGAGCCCACCCAACGGTTCAGTTGGCACAAGGCAAAAGCTTGAAGGTTAAGCCAGGCAGACTTCGGCTTGTTAGTTTGGTGCATTGAAACTGGACCTGGCATGAACTGGGACTTGCTGAGGATGGTTGAGTGCGTTCTTCTAATTCATAATTCGGCTTGGCAAAATTTGACCCAATGGCACAGACTGTTTGGACAACATTTCCAGATTATAAACGCTGTTGTATTTAGAGTTATCAGAAACAATGGAAATGATCGATCCTTAGCACAATTCCCTGCAAAGCCATCAGCCAATCTTAAGACTTAATTTTCCGAAAGCAGCCTTCAAAGACTTCATATGACTTTTTTAAAAAGAATTATAAGAATAAGAATAAATAATACATTTTTATTTCTACCCCGCCCTTCCCGATCCCAAAACCGGGCTCAGGGCGGCTAACAACAAATGTAAGCCAATGATTAAAACAACTTTTTAAAAAACAGCTAAAAAACAAACATTAATGGGATCCCCAGGGATAACTGCCCAGGTTAGTCATGCTAGGCCAATAAGGGAGACCAGGGAGGAATTTTAATGTGGGCACCCAGAAGGGTTTCTTCTGAAAAAAAAAGGGAAGGGGAAAAGGAATAAGGGATCAGGCTAGATTAAAGGCCAGGTGGAATATCTCTGTTTTACAGGCCCTGTGGAAGGAGGTCAGGTCCCGCAGGGCCCTAGTCCCGTTGGACAGAGTATTCCACCAGGTCGGAGCCAACACTGAAAAAGCCCTGGCCCTTGTGGAGGATAATCTGGCTTCTTTTGGGCTTCTTTTGTTTGCATTTTTTTTTTAGTGAAAATTTTCATTTCATCTCTATTTATTGATACACACCAGCTCCAATCGTATGTAGCAATGGTGTTGCACAGTGCACCCGTACATTTATTATCACTATAATTAGATTTGGTTCAATGCACAAAATCTCGTCGCCACCTGTCATAATTTTGACAGCTGTGCAGTAAGCCAACGTCCCTGTCTATCATGTTGGTTTTATTCTGGCTTGCACCCTCCTCCTTCTTCCTTTCCTTTGTCATCTTAATAGCACCTTTTGTCATGCATGTTGAAAGCATGCATATATATTTAGCTAACGCAGGTGTACATCATTCCTCCAACTAGCTTCATGGTGGAAAGAGACGAGAAACATGGCATATCCCATCGGTAGGTATGATTTTACCTCTAGGGGGAAAATGAATAAGAATTAGATCAAACAATCCCAGTGTTCTGGGAGGTGGGGTGAAGAAAGAGAAACACTCCTTTAAAAAAAAAATTAAGAGGCAAAATGTGTATAAATTATGCAAATAAAGTCATTTCACACGTGTCTACCTTGCATAATTTATTCTGCTTTTGCAAAACCATGGGAAAGGACAAAGACCAGTAGAGCAGGGAAAGAGACGTGTTTGTGTGTGCAAAGAGGACAGAAGTCCACACAAAGGGTCCTTTGCTTTTCTTCGCTGCTGAAAAGACAAGCCATCATTGGGTGTTAAAAGAGGCTTGTCTCTTCAGCATCTAAAACTGGCCCTGAAGAAAATAGACAAGGAAGGCATGCAGTTCTCTTAAGAGTATAGAAAGCTGCCTTACACTAGACCAGGCTACTACTCAATTTGGTCAACTCTGACTGGCAGCAGCCCTCCAGGTGCTCAGCCAGAGAAAGGTCTTTTCCATCACCTGCTACTTTTTAACTGGAGATGCCGGAGGCTGAACCCGAGACTTTCTGCATGGAGAGGATCTGTTCTACCCGTGGCTGATAGCCCCCCAAAATAGGTGATTTTTTAAAAAGCCTACTTTGAAGATTGAAAAAAAAGCCCACTTTGATATTCCAACTATTTTTTTAACCATGTCATGTCCCTATTTTTGGAGTGCCTAGTAGGTTCCCCCAGGGATGCAGGTGGTGCTGTGGGTTAAACCACAGAGCCTAGGGCTTGCCGATCAGAAGGTCGGCGGTTCAAATCCCCGTGACGGGGTGAGCTCCCGTTGCTCAGTCCCTGCTCCTGCCAACCTAGCAGTTCGAAAGCACACCAAAGTGCAAGTAGATAAATAGGTACTGCTCGGGTGGGAAGATAAACGGTGTTTTCGTGCGCTGCTCTGGTTCATCAGAAGCGGCTTTGTCATGCTGGCCACATGACCTGGAAGCTGTCTGCGGACAAACGCCGGCTCCCTTGGCCAGTAAAGCGAGGTGAACCCCAGAGTCATCCATGGCTGAACATAACGGTCAGGGGTACCTTTACCTTTACCTTATGATTTAGTTGAATGCATTGCAGGGACTTTGAAATATACTCAGTCGAGTAGTAATTTCATGCTCTTTATTTCAGGTCATAGGAACAGTGATTGAATCCCCCCCCCCCCGCACCTCAGGCTTTATATACATTATTTACACAATGAGTACCATCTGATTGGTTGATTATGGTTCCTTCCTGGAACCTGATTGGGCTGCTGCTGCAAGCCAATCAGTTGTTGCATCCTAGTATCCTACCAGCCTAATAGGCTGATTAACTTCCTCCTAAGGTCTGATTGGGCTGCTCCTGCAGGCCAATCAGTTTGTTGCATTTTCAGATCCTACCTATTGTTCTAGGATCCAAGCTTAGTACATAACAGACTTCATGACCATTGGGGCCCCTTCCAACTTTAGAAGTCTATGATTCTATGAATTGTTACTTTTCAGTTGCGTCGTGACCTACTTATTGATACATAAACAACTATTATTTCTATTTTCTGTTCTTCTGTATTTTTTTTTCTGTAAGAATACTGCACATCTTCTTTTTGTCCTGTAATGCCTCTTAAACGTGACAATGTTTAGGGCAGGGATAAAGAACACTTTTGGCTGCATGGGTCAGAAGCTTATCAAGATTTGCCTTTCGGGCCAAACTTGACAGGCGTGTGAGGCTGCCAAACCTGTCAAAATCACTCACACAGCTTCGCAAGTGCCCCGTTTATACTTGGGATCGTAAGGGGTTCCTGTCAGGGCCTGGGCAGAGGAGGAATGGTGGAGACCACCTCCCTAGCCTGACCCTTCCGAAGAAGAAGAAGAAGAAGAAGAAGAAGAAGAAGAAGAAGAAGAAGAAGAAGAAGACAGTTCAGAATTAAAACAGGGGTTTGAGGGAGGTCACAACTCAGAGGAAGATGAGGGGGAAAGTTGGGGGAAAATGGGAGGAGGCAGAGCCGGAGCAGCAGCTGGCTGATGTATTGTCATTAGAAAGCATTCCAGACCCACCATCTCCCATAACCCAGTGAGCCTTCAAAGTGGTGCATGCTCTGGTTATCTCCTGCTTGGAGTACGTGGGGCTACCTTTGAAGGTGACCCGGAAACTACAACTAATCCAGAATGCGGCAGCCAGACTGGTGACTGGGAGTGGCCGCCGAGACCATATAACACCAGTCCTGAAAGACCTACATTGGCTCCCAGTACGTTTCCGAGCACAATTCAAAGTGCCGGTGCTGACCTTTAAAGCACTAAACGGCCTCGGTTCAGTATACCCGAAGGAGCGTCTCCACCCCCATCGTTCAGCCCAGACACTTAGGTCCAGCTCCGAGGGCCTTCTGGCGGTTCCCTCCCTGCGAGAAGTGAAGTTACAGGGAACCAGGCAGAGGGCCTTCTCGGTCATGGCGCCCGCTTTGTGGAATGCCCTCCCACCAGATGTCGAAGAAATAAAAAACTTTCTGGCTTTTAGAAGACATCTGAAGGCAGCCCTGTTTAGGGAAGCTTTTACAGTATTTTGCTGGAAGCCGCCCAGAGTGGGTGGGGAAATCCAGCCAGATAGGCGGGGTATAATTAATCAGTTGTTATCATTATTATTAAAAGTAGGAGAGCAAAGAGCTAGGAGGCAAATGGCCCTAAACGGCACCCATAGAGGAGGTGATGCTGATAAGGAATGAGGAAGTGGGAGAGAAGTGGGGGAGAGATTTACTCGGGACGACGCCCTTATTCCAAGCCTCTCTCTGTAAATATTTAATAAAAAGCAGATGGTAAGGACTTTTCCTAGCCTTATCTGTTCCTGGCAACTTGCCGTGGGGGTTGGTTCCTCTGCCACCCGACAGTTTCAAAGGGAGCCACAAGGAGACTTTGCGAAGGGCTGTGCATGCAAACTTTCCTTCAATGTCTGTGGTTTAAAAGCAGGGTGAGGGGAGACTTACAAAAGGCTTTAAGGCAGTGATGGCCAAACTTGGCCCTCCGGCTGTTTTGAGACTACAATTCCCATCATCCCTGACCACTGGTCCTGTTAGCTAGGGATGATGGGAGTTGTAGTCCCAAAACAGCTGAAGGGCCAAGATCTCCCCCCACAGCTTGCTCTTTACTTTTGATGGGGCTACCCTCCCTCTGAAAGAGCAGATATGCAGATTGGGGTTTCTTCTGAATCTTCAGCTGTTACTTGAGGCTCAGGTGGCCTCGATGGCATGGAGTGGCTTCTGTCAGCTTCATCTGATGGACAGGGATAGCCTAATAGATGCCATCTATCCTCTGGCATCCTCTAGGTTAGATCTGTTGTTGTTTAGCCATTTAGTCATGTCCGACTCTTTGTGACCCCATGGACCAGAGCACGCCAGGCACTCCTGTCTTCCACTCCCTCCCACAGTTTGGTCAGACTCATGTTAGTAGCTTCGAGAACCCTGTCCAACCATCTCGTCCTCTGTCGTCCCCTTCTCCTTGTGCCCTCAGTCTTTCCCAGCATCAGGGTCTTTTCCAGGGAGTCTTCTCTTCTCATGAGGTGGCCAAAGTATTGGAGCCTCAACTTCTGGATCTGTCCTTCCAGTGAGCACTCAGGGCCGATTTCCTTCAGAATGTTTTGATCTTCTTGGAGTAGGTTAGATTACTGCAATGCATTATATGTGGGGCTGCCTCTGGAAACAGTTTGGAAGCTTCAGCTGGTGCTCACCGGGACAAGACTGATTGAGCATATAACACCAATCCTGGCACGACTGCACTTCCCACAAGTTAGTTTCTGGACCCAATTTGAAATGCTGGTTGTGACGTATAAAACTGCTCAGGACCGCAAGCAGGTTGTTTTCTGCTGCTCCAGAGAAGCGGACACGGAGCAATGGATTCAAACTACAAGAAAGAAGATTCCACCTAAACATTAGGAAGAACTTCCTGACAGTAAGAGCTGTCTGACAGTGGAATTTGCTGCCAAGGCGTGTGGTGGAGTCTCCTTCTTTGGAGGTCTTTAAGCGGAGGCTTGACAGCCATCTGTCAGGAATGTTTTGATGGTGTTTCCTGCTTGGCAGGGAGTTGGACTGGATGGCCCTTGTGGTCTCTTCCAACTCTATGATTCTGTGATTCTGTGACTTTTGTAAATCAAGAAAATCTTTAATTAAAAAAAAAGGATTGAGTTGCCTAAACACAAATGCTTTAAGCAGGTGCCTCAAAGAGTAGAGAGAAGGCAGCTGCCTGGTCTCAGTATGTCTGACCCGCATCATTAACATTGCCAAAGTTATTATCTCTGTTGATGAGTTTGGTTTAAAAAAGGCTTGGCTCTTCAGCACTGAGAACAACAGGAAAAAATAGCAATCAGATTGTTAGCAGCTGATGTGTTCTGTGGAATCTGCCTCGGACTTCCAAATTATCTCTTTCATCTAATGTCTTTTCTTAGTTCCACATAATCAACAGCAGGCCTTTAAATCTTCATGAGAGCTTCCCCCCCCCCAAAAAAAATGGCTAAAATGGCTCCCTTAGGCAAAACTTCAAACAGATTTTCTGCCATGAATATTTTAAACATTTGTGTTCATTGCTCCCCTGCGCCTCTGTTGCTTGAATCTGCTGCGTGAATATTCTGAAAATCTAAACAGCTGAGCAGATCTCCTTAAAGTATATTTTCAATTTGCAAGGGGACTCCTTTTGCTAGCTTTGTAGCTGAACCCATCAAAATCACAAGCTGCGTCTAAGATGTGTTTTGTTCAGTTAACTCGCCATCATTTATCGATCGGCTGCACCATCTGCTTCTTTGCAAGCTTCTGCTGATTCCGTGGCTGAATGCAAAAAAAAAAAAAAAAATCTCTTCTCCTGTCTGTCCTCCTGCATCAATCCAGTATCCTTGGGGAAGGAAAAAAAACAACCCGCTTCCATTTCCATGTGCCTGCCATGATGCTTCTTCCCTTTTTTGACATCTTAACCTATCCAAATGTGTTCTGGGGTTTGACACGCCTCTTGGCCTTGTTGTGATAAGCTGAAAAGAAAAGAGTGAGAAATCTATTTTCCTTTTATTATTATTATTTATTTTCCTTCTTTGCTGATCTTGTCACATTCAGCAGCTGCGTTCAGAAATGCTACTGTAAATCCAGCAGGGCTAATCAACACGCTTGCAGGATGTCAGAACTGTCCACCATTACCTTGTAAGTTGTACGCGATCCTGTGGCAATATCTGTGTGTGTGTGTGTTTTTGATGCATGTTTGCTAAGACGTGGTCATAGCTGTAGCCGCCACTGAGGCTAGCGTCTGTGTTTCTCGTTCGCTGCATGCCGGCTTTGTCTGTTTTCTTTTTTCTGTGTGCTTTCTGCTGATAGCATCCCAGTGAGAGGAACATCCATGTCTGAATGGTGCTGTTCCATTGGGACAAAAGCAACAACCAAAAAAAACAAAAAACCCCAACCCAAAATATGCAGGCTGCAGATTCAGACAGACAAAAGGAAAATATACATATTTAAACTATGGAACTCACTCCCACATGAGGCAGTGAGATCTAGATGGCTTTGAAAAAGGACTAGAGAAATTCATGGAGGAAAAGGCTATCAATGGCTACTAGTCATGACGGCAATGATGCTTCTGGGATGCGGGTGGCGCTGTGGTCTAAACCACTGAGCCTCTTGGGCTTGCTGATCAGAACTGTGGAGGCAGAGCACAGCCATCATGGCATGGCTAGTAGCCATCAATAGCCCTCTCCTCCGCAGCCGAGGGGTGTTTGTGAGTTTCTTTTCTTTCATTCTACAAACCATCTCACCAGCTTTCTGCTCTCTGCAGCCCTCCAGGGTGTCCACACTTCAGCTTAAAGCCCAGGGGAAGACGTCATAAGGCAGCTCCTTCAGTGGGACATTTCTCAGATCGAGAAAGGTGTGGACACCCAGGGAGGCTGCAAGGTCCTGGAGAAACGTTGACGGGGAAGGTAGGAAGAAATACACACCACCCTTCTTCCTCTAACAATGATACAGTAGGCTCAAAACCCCACATTCACAGACACTCGGAAGTACTCTGAAAATAAGAGAGAGAGAAATTGAGGCCTCTTGTTCAGGGAGGGGGGCACTTTCAAAGAATCAGAGGGAAAATTTTGACATAGGCACAGCCTTCATCAGGATGAAGGAGAGAGAGAAGGGAGAAGTATATAACCTTTCTCTCCATTGCTACTGTCCTTCTTGTCATTCATTGAAAGTGTGGGTGGCGAAGTTTTATTGGAGATGAGAGGGGTGCTTGGGGCGGGGAGCATTCAGCCATCTCCACTAACCCTCTGTTGCATATAACCACTCAACAAGCTGGTCATTGTAGCTTGGTTGTCTGAATGGGCTTGCTTGTACCCTGCTCCCATGTGGCAAGAAGCAGAGTTTAGAAATTCCCCCTCGCTGCTTGGCTGGAGAACTCACATGACAAGCTTGCTTGGGTGAAGGGTTGCCTAGGGAGGCTCCCGGTGTCTCCCTACAAATTTCTCTGCAGATTTTGGATTTCGAAATGATCTACTCTTCTTCCTGAAGTCGAACCAGCGTGTGTGCTTCTGGTTTTGCCCTTCTGGTTTCTACTCCCTTTTTTCTTCTTCTTTCAAGTAATGCCATTTCTCCATGGCGCAATAGAACTTGTGGACATCCAATGAATTTGAACGCTGGAAGATTCAGGATGAATAAAAAGAAATCACTTCTTCATGCCGCACATAGTTAAACTACGGAACTCCCTCCCACTGGAAATTCTTTCTAGAAAATTCTTTCTAGAAGTGCATGCACACTTCTTCAGATACTTCAGATACTTCAGATACAGGTATCTGAAGAAGTGTGCATGCACACGAAAGCTCATACCAGGAACAAACTCAGTTGGTCTCTAAGGTGCTACTAGAAAGAATTTTCGATTTTGTTTTGACTATGGCAGACCAACACGGCTACCCACCTGTAACTCCCTCCCACTGGAGGCAGTGATGGCCACCAACCTGGATGGTTTTAAAAGAGGATTAGACCAATTCATGGAGGAGGAGTGGCATACTGACAGCTGCTAGCCATGATGGCTCTTATCTGCCTCCACAGCTGCTGGAAACTGCAGCAGGAAATATTTATTCTTGTGGTCAAATCCTGCTTGCAGGTTTCCCACAGGCATCTGGTTGGCTGCTGTGAGAACACACATTCTTAGAAGTGTTTTTTATTTTTGTTTTTTACAAAATAGTAAATGCCATGGCTTGGCTCCAACCAAGTTCTACTCAGAGAAAGTCCATTGAAATTAATGGACATAAGTTAGTCACATGCATTTGTTTCAGGGGGTCTGCTTGTTGTTCAGACTAGCGATGGTTGCAACCTCGGAACTCACCTTTGCTTGAATTTCCAAATTCGGCACAGGGGGCAGCACCTGCTCAGCTTATCACAGTGTTCATTTCCTTCAGCGCATCATCAGTGTCCACGTATCCAGGAATAAAGAAAACCCATACAGTCATACCTTGGATCCCAAATGCTTTGGTACTCAGATGTTTTGGCCATAGCTGTCAACTTTTCCCTTTTTAAAGGGAAATTCCCATATTCTGAATAGGATTCCTCGCAAGAAAAGGGAAAAGTTGACAGCTATGGTTTTGGCTCCCGAATGCCGCAAACCCGGAAGTGAGTTTTCTGGTTTGCGAATGTTCTTTGGAACCCGAACATCCCAATGCCACTTCCGTGATTTCCAATTGGCTGCAGGAGCTTCCAGGGCTGGCGCAGAATGGAGCTTCTCCCAGCGACCTGGATCGACTCACGAACGGACCTCCGGAACGGATTCCGTGCTTGAGTAGAGGTTCCACTGTACTGTTCAAGGTGCCTAACGTCAGAATAATAAACTACAATAAAAAATAAAAATAAATGGAAGAATCATAAGTCCTCAGCTAAAAGATTTTAAAAAACCAGTTGATAGATAGATAGATGATAGATAGATAGATAGATAGATAGATAGATAGATGATAGATGATAGATAGATAGATAGATATAGATGAGAGATAGCTAGATTAGATAGATAGATAGATGATAGATAGATAGATAGATAGATGGTAGATAGATAGATAGATTTCTTTAATATGTAGTCTGTCCTTATCTCCTCCACAAAGGAGATGCTCAGAGCAGTTTATGAATATAAAAGCACACCTTGCAGTTGAGGGAGGCGGGAATTTGATCCTGTTTGCATTTAAAGGTGGACGATTCACCTTTTTGGGAAACTACATACATAGCAAAACATTGCCATCCTTTAGAATTTGCGCTGCTCCAACTTTTGCACTTCTCCAGGCAAGTAGAGGGTACAAAACTGTGCAAAGTGTGTGTACAAATGAACATGTTAGTGAATGTAAGATCCCGAAAATTCATTGTGTTAGGGAAATTTCCTTGCAAAGCGTGTTCATGTGAGGGAAAATTCACTGATGCATTTTCATGAGGGCTTAAAAAGGAAGATCCCAATCTCTTGTGGAATAATGAGAGAAACTGACATTCACAGATTTGCCCATTCCTAGGCTGGATCTACACTGACCTTTTTAACGTTAGTAGAACGATATTAGATATATCGTTCTAAAAAGTCATAGGCTATACTGGTAAAGCAAAAAAGGTTCCTTACCTGTTTTCTCCATAACAATATAGTTCCCCTATTCTTGGTTCCTGCCTCCTCTGCAGGACCTTAGGTGTCACATTTTAATAGCGCATTATTAACGTTACAGGCAAGACATAATATGTCCAAATACGTTACGATAACGTTATAAACCATGAGTGTAGATCTTCACCAGGGGAAGAAAACAGCAGCAACCACACCGTCAAAACACAAATCATCGAATGAAAAAGATCAGCGAAAGAAAAAACAAGAACGGCAAACTGCAAGCAGTTAAAAATGTTAGCAGGATTGACATAAACACGAGCAGTAAGGAAAATACTTGAAGGGATTATAAAAAGTAAATTTGTAAATAGGTTTGAACTGAATATGCAGTAAGAATATGATATAAAATAAGGGGAGTCGTAGGTAATGTAGGTTGGATTTGTTTAGACTTAATTTTTGCTGTTAAAACATCGTATAATGTAAAAAATGAAAAATATTATTTTTAAAAAAAACCAAGGACAACACTGAGCCATGTGAATGCAGATTCCTCAAGGCTGGGGAGCTGTCCAGCAGGGCAGTGCTCAAGCTTTACCGAGCCAGAAAGGTAGCTGTCCAGCCATGGAGTCAGAACCTGAACACAGATCTAGGACATAGTCAACAGAATCTCTTCCTCCAGCAGCATCCAGGAAGCAGGAGAAGTTTTATAGATGCTGTTGCCTTGACACTTTCCTGGAGCATCAATGGTATGTTTGATGTTGTTGGGGCCAGTAATGGTCTTGTCCTGGTTTATGTGGCAGCAAAGTTGGCATCTGGGTTTATTGCTGGCCCCAACAACACCAAACATACCATCTCAGGACTATTTAATTGCTCATCTTTCAACATTGTGTATGCCATCAAATTCCAACAGTGCCCTTCAGCTCTCTATATTGGACAAACAGGCCAAACCCTACGCCAAAGGATAAATGGACAAAAATCTGATATCAGGAATCACAAGACAGAGAAACCAGTAGGAGAACACTTCAATCTCCCAGGACATTCTATAAAAGATCTCAAAGTAGCTGTCTTAATACAAAGGAATTTCAGAAATAGACTGGAAAGAGAAGTGGCTGAATTGCAACTAATCACCAAACTTAAAACCATGGAGAAACCTGGTCTGAACAAAGACATTGGATTCTTATCTCATTATACATGACAAAGCCATCTTTAGCCATCTCACCCCTTGCCTTTCCCTGCAAGACTAATTGCAGCCGTTAAGAGTCGTCAACAGGTTTTCCACACCTATCAGCTGATCACCCATTCCCACCACCCTTCTGAGTAATACCCTTCCCCACTCCCTCACTGTATTTAAGGGTTTGATGACTTCCATCTCAGTGTATCTGAAGAAGTGTGCATGCACACGAAAGCTCATACCAAGAACAAACTTAGTTGGTCTCTAAGGTGCTACTGGAAGGAATTTTTAATTTTGTTTCATCTGCTTATCGTTCACTCTCTTGTTACGTCGACTAGAAATTACAGTACATAGTGTCGTGAGGTTTAGGATTTGCAATCGAAGTGTATCTATAGTGCTTTTAAATGGCTGTATTGTAGGGATAGTGTCTGTTTGCCTGACTTGAGCTTGCAACTTCCTTTTCCTTGGTTTTTAAAGTCAGCTTTGCCACTCATGCAAGCATGTTTGGAGCTTTCTGCTAGTTTTCCAGAAGTATTTTTGTCTTCTGCCACAGCTGTCTGTCCGTACCCTGAACAGGCATTAATGCTACATCTCTTGTAATGCTACATATTTCTACAGCGTATTTCCTAACTTCAGTGTAAACCTCAGTTGTCCTTTGATCAAGAACAACACTTTAAGGCAGATCCCCATAATGCAGACAGGAGGACTGAGGCCAAGACAGAGTGACTTACTTCAGGTCTTGCATGAAGTTCCTGCCTTAAGCTGGATTCGAACTGGGATTTCTTGGCTCATCACCACTCCTCTCCATCGACTCTCCCAAAATGCTAATTTGCCACAGCTTGCAGATGCTCATCTCTAAAGTTTTCAGTGTGTGATGTTGTATTGTGTTTTTACTGTTTTAGTACAGTCATAACTCTTGTTGTGTTTGCTTCACATTGTGGCTTTTCAGGTTGCGAACATAGCAAACCTGGAAGTGCATACTTCCGGGTTTCGCCCCGCACGCACGTGCAGAAGCATTCTGTGTGCTTCACATGTGCACAGAAGCACTCTATCACGCTCCGCGCTTCCACAGAAGTGCCACTCTAGTTGCAGACTTTTTGGGGTGCAAACAGCACCCCGGAACAGATCATGTCCACAACTAGAGACACCACTGTATTTTTGTTGGGAGCTGCCCAGAGTGTCGGGGTCAACCCAGTCAGATGGGTGGCATATAAATAAATTATTATTATTATTATTATTATTAATGAATTCAAAGGGCAGTGGTCATGCAAACTTAAGAATTGGAATGCTCTCACAAAGTGGGGCGTCTTTCCAACCCATCCTAAAAACCAAGAACACACACAAATGCAAATTACTTCATCCAGGAGGCAGCGGCAGAGCAAGCCATTCGGGCACCTAGGGCGGCGTGCATGCCCTGTGCCCGGGGTGGAGCCAGCCGCACACAGGGTGGGGCCAATCGTGCCTGGGGGCTGGATGCTCTGCAGGGCCTCCAAAGAATCTGCCTACCTCCTCCCACTCAGCCACCCTACAGCTGAGGGGGAGGCGGTGGGCAGATCGTTTGGGGCAGAGCGGAGCCTGCAGGCAACCAAGCCACCGCGTGACTCCCAGGAGAGACACGTGGCTCAGGTGCGCTGCAGGCCCCATGGTGAGGGCCGCCCGGCATTTTGTCACACACCCCTCAGTGGTGACACCCGGGGCGGACCGCCCCCACTGCATCCTCCCTTCCTCCACTCCTACCAGGAGGTCTTCAACCTGAAGGTCCCTTGCCTTCAGGGACCCCGTTCCTCCAGGGGCCACCTGCCAGTGGTGGGCATGACCCAAAGCAAATGCAGGTGGGGCCAGGAGCTGAAGTGAACAGAGCAACAGATGCAACTCTTACCTCTGCATAGATATCTCATAGAATCACAGAGTTGGAAGGGACTCTGGGGATCATCTAGTCCAACCTCCTGCAATGCAGGGCTATGCAGATGCCCCTTACAGGGATTGAACCTGCAACCTCGGCATTGTCAGCACCACGCTGTAACCAACAGAACAAAATCCAGAGTTTCTGCCCACCCCACCCCCACACACCACCAGTCTTGATCCAGACATTATCACAGCTCAAGGGCACATTCCAGCCAGGCCAAAGCACTCTAGGCAAGTGTGGAGCAGGGTTGCTGGTGAGACTCCCCAAGAGCCGGGTGCAAGTGCCCAAGGATCCACATTCACCCCTCAGGCCCTGAGGTTCCCCCCCCCCAATCCCTGGTCTGCTGTCACTTGAGAGATCTCCTGGTAAATTGCACCCAAGCGTCATTGATGGTTTACTGGATCCGTCTGCATTCCTGGTTCATGAGAAATCTGCTCTGAAGTGCAGTTAGGAGCACTGCTTATGTTTGGGTTGTATTGTTCCGTGTCTTGTTTTCCTGTGCTGAATCATTCCGCTTTCTCTGCACTACCGAGAAAATAGAATGCCAACGTGGATGTCGATGAGAATGAATATTCCCCAGGAGAACAGGCTGGGTTTTCAAAAGCGTTTCATGCACTTATTGCAACTCTGTCTCGAGAACAACATGTATCCAAACCATTAACCCCTGTGTTGCAAACTGGAATCAACAACAATACAGGCAACACGATGACCAGTAGCACTACAATTCTTACTGCATTTTATACATGACATAGCACAACATAAACAAATATATGCACTTGTAAGGTTCTCTTGTGAATCTAAAGCCAGATAAACAAAGGTCTGTGAATCTCAGGAGGTCTGTAGAAGCAACAAAATAGAAAATTCTTTCCAGTAGCACCTTAGAGACCAACTGAGTTTGTTCTTGGTATGAGCTTTCGTGTGCATGCACACGAAAGCTCATACCAAGAGCAAACTCGGTTGGTCTCTAAGGTGCTACTGGAAAGAATTTTCTATTTTGTTTCGACTATGGCAGACCAACACGGCTACCCACCTGTAGAAGCAACGTGAGTCTTTGAATGAAACAATATAATGGAAGCTATCCAGTAGGCCAGGCTGTAAAGCTTTGTATTTGCGTTCTATGGTGCCGAAGTAGTAAGCCAACAATGTAGACAGTGATCCCGGATAATCTGACTGTTTCGCAGGAATCTTCTTCAGCACAACCCATTAATTGGAAGAATGAACTTAGCAATAAATGGTAACACCTTCTATGGAGCAGTGGTCATGAGGATATGTGACCACTGCTCAAGAACAACATGGGCAGAATTTCAGGACAGAATCATTAGCAGTTGTGTACAGAAGTACGTGGTCCTTGAGGAGAACCTGTAACTCAGTGGCAGATCCTAAGCTTTGGATGCAGAATGTTGCAAGTCCTGTCCCAGGCATCTCCTGTTAAAAGGATCTAAAGAATCAGGGCTGAGGAGGACCCTGGAGAGACACTGCTATTCAGATGAAACAATATTGGCATAGAACAGTCTTCCCTACCCTAGTTGTAGTCCTAGACTACAACTTCCACCAGCCCCATCCAGTATGATCAAGGGTCAAGGATGATGGGAGTTGTAGTCCCACAACCTTCAGAGAGCCTTCCCTAAGTTGAAGCCATGCTGGCTGGGGCTGATGGGAGTTTTAGTCCAGAACATCTGGAGAGCACTGGGTGAGGGCTGCCCTAAAGGGACTCCGCAGAAACTAGTTTCCTATGTTTTATAGCAGGGGTCACCAGTGGATGCGGTTGCACTGCTGAGATCTTCCCCAGAGCTTTTCCACTCACTGCCCCCTTGGTCACGAAGGGCTGAGGTTACCCTTTCCTCCCTACATTGAGATGAAACAGGAAGTTGGAAAACGGACCCTTGCCCACTTCCTCTTTCAGCTCTATGCCTCTGTCCAAGGCACAGATTGAAAAAAAGTGGAGTTTGTGTGTGTCAGCCTTCCATCTTTCTGTCTCTTGTGGGGTGTGGAGGCTAATCCAGAAGAGGCGGGTGAACCAGAGCAAGTGACATTCATGGAAGTTGCTCAAAGTTCCAGATGTTCCAATGCCCCCCCCCAAAAAAAGATTGGTGTTTTCTGTGTTTCTTTGTGCCTATCTAGTAAAGAGCAGTGGGATCAAATGTCGATGCTAAATATTAGGTCTCTCAGTCTTCATTGGGCTTTTCGCTTCCTTGCCAAACGGGAACAGAAGCAAACAAATGGAGCTCCCGCATCGTTTCACGAAGGGCACTTTCTCTTTATCTCAACAGGAGACTGGCTCGGTCCACCTTGCTACTTATTCCACTGTTTGGGATTCATTACACAGTGTTTGCCTTCTATCCAGAGAATGTCAGCAAGAGGGAGAGGCTGGTCTTTGAACTGGGACTGGGATCTTTCCAGGTGAGTATGCACGAAAATAGCCTGTGTCTGTCTGCCTGCCTGTTCATCCACCCCAGAGGGGAAGGACATAACTCAGTGGTAGGGTCACGGTGAATGTTAAGCCCAGTCACATTTGACTGTGGGGTGCAGTGCTCATCTCCGCTTTCAGGCCGAGGGAGCCTGCGTTTGTCCACAGACAGCTTTTCCGGGTCATGTGGCCAGCATGACTAAACCACTTCTGGCGCACAGACCACCATGATGGAAGCCAGAGCACACGGGAACACAATTTACTTTCCCGATGCAATGGCATCTCTCAACTTGCACTGATACACTTTTGAACTGCTAGGTTGGCAGGAGGTGGGACAAAGCAACAAGACCTAGTGCGGATTCGAACTGCCAACCTTACAGTCGGCAAGCCCAAGAGGCTCGGTGGTTTAGACCACAGTGTGTCTGCTTTGCATGCAGAAGGCCCCAGATTCTATTCCTACTGTCTTTCGGCAGGTTGGAGATAAGTAACTATACGACATCTGGAGGCAGCTCTGTATAGGGAAGTGTATTTTTTGAAAAAATGTTTAATGTTTTATTATGTTTTTATATACCGTATTTTACGCTCCATAAGATGCACTTTTTCCCTCCTAAAAAGGTAGGGAAAATCCCTGTGCGCCTTATGGATCGAAGGCTTCGCTCCTGCGGCCTCCCCCCATCCCCCGCCGCATTCGGTGGGAGGTGGGGAGAGGCAGCGGCGCACAATCCAGCAACATCTCCGCTGCCTCCCCCTCACCTCCCGCCGAACGCGGCGGGGGATGGGGGGAGGCAGCAGTAAGCGAAGGGGATGTTGCTGGATCGTGTCAGCACCTCCGTTCGTCGAAAGAAGCTTCTTTCGGCAAACGGAGGTGCTGGGCACGATCCAGCAACATCTCTGCTGCCTCCCCCCACCTCCCGCCGAACGCGACGGGGGATGGGGGGAGGCAGCGGGAAGTGGTTGTTGCTGGGTTGTGCCAGGTGATGGGTCGTGTCAGGTGCTGGCACGATCCAGCAACATCCCCTTCGCTTCCTGCTGCCTCTCCCTATCCCCCACCGCGTTTGGTGGGAGGTGGGGGGAGGCAGCTGCGATGCCTGCTTTTGGGATCGGTGGGCGGCAGGGAGGCTGGTGGAGGATTTCCTCCACCACCCCACGTGCTGCCCTCCAATCCCAAAGGTGTGTGGGGGTGGAGAAAACAGCGGGGATGCTGCTGCTTTCTCCACCACCCCGTGCACCGATGCCAAAAGCAGGCTCATCCCCACATGCTTTAAATGGACATGGGGACAAGGGGAGAAACGGAGTGGGATGAGCCGCTGTGAAGGGAGAAGGGGCTCCCCCTCCAGCGCCCCCTCCCTCCCTTTTAGAGGAGGAAAACCAGGAAAATATTTTTTCCTGGTTTTTCCCCTTTAAAAAACAGGTGTGTCTAGTGGTCCGGAATGATGTGCAAATCCATCAGTGATGCTCTACTATTGCATCAATGAAATGTTGCAGAATATGCCCCCTCCCCCCCAAAAAAAAACAGCAGTTTGTGCAGTAAGAACCTGAAATTTTCAGTGCATCTGTGTAGGAATGTTCAGGGAGGCAGGAGAGGATATATTGTTTATCAATATCCTTCCTAACTTGCGCTAGCAAGTTCTATAACTTAGCAGAGCTTCACATTCCCCTTTAAACACACAGCGGGTAGCTGGTTGCAAGCTTGTTTAAGCTTCTCAATATAGATTCCTGGTAAGACCCCTTATTTCCCTCTTAAAGAATAAACACACCACAATCTTATTTAAGATATATAAAAGTAGTTTACTCACATCATCAGTTCACAGTTGGATCCCTGAAGGCAGACTTAGTTGCAGATATATACATGTGGATCTACCCCATATGGGGGGGTTAATCCCAGTGACTACAGACTGGCAGTCACTGCAGCTGACACGACGAAAGGAAAATGGAGAAGAAGGGAGAAGGGCTACGTGCTTTGTTCTTTTGTTACCCGTACAGGTAAGGTCTTGCCCACCTCCGGTCACGTGCAAGAGGAAGTATGCCCAAGCCCAGGAGGAAACAGGAAGTTTTCGACTGGCTGGTCCAAACATCCCCTTGCATGTCCACTCTAGGAAAACAAGGAATGTTGTACTTGACTGCTACTTATGTATCACATCCCACAATCTGAACAGCTGCCTGTTCCTCTCTTCTTCCCCACAGGGCTTCGTGGTTGCTGTACTCTACTGCTTCTTGAATGGGGAGGTAAGACTTTTCATAGAATCATAGAGCTGTAGAGTTGGAAAGGATCCTGAGCGTCATCTAGGTCAACCCCCACCCTCGTCGTTCGTTGTTCAGTCGTTCAGTCGTGTCCGACTCTTCGTGACCCCATGGACCAGAGCACGCCAGGCACCCCTATCCTCCACTGCCTCCCGCAGTTTGGCCAAACTCATGCCCACCCTACCCCCCCAGCAATGCAAGAATCTTGACTGAAGCATCCATGGCAGATGTCCACAAACTTTTTCCTCCTTCCTCCCCTAGATGCATAGCCTGGTTCCTGCTTGCATCTTCCCCTGCCATTCTGAGTCCCTACAACCATTCACTGCCAATTCTATCCCCGGTGGGCTGTGACCTCTCTTCTCTCTGCACACACCAAGCTTGGGTGACCCTCTGGAGAGGCATCATCCATTGCAATGTACGAAGCAATAATAATAAATGAGAGATTGCCCAAAGCCCGGAGTGTGTGTAGCAAGTTGCATGGGACCCTTTGGGTGCTGACCATTGTTTAGCGCCTTCTAATGCTTTTGTTGGAGGCAGTAGGTCTCTTGGAATCAAAGTGGAGAGAGCACAGCTGCACTCAGATCCTGCTTTGGGGCTCCTTGTAAGCACCTGGGAGACTGTCTTATCCCTTTTCCATTCAGTAGATCACTGTGGCCTGCAGGAGAGCTTTTCTTTTAAGGTCTAAAGCAGGCATAGGCAAACTCGGCCCTCCAGATGTTTTGGGACTAGGTAACTAGGTTAAACCACAAAGCCTAGGGCTTGCTGATCAGAAGGTTGGCAGTTCGAATCCCCGCAACGGGGTGAGCTCCCGTTGCTCGGTCCCAGCTCCTGCCCACCTAGCAGTTCGAAAGCACGTCAAAGTGCAAGTAGATAAATAGGAACTGCTCCGGTGGGAAGGTAAACGGCGTTTCCGTGCGCTGCTCTGGTTCACCGGAAGCAGCTTTGTCATGCTGGCCACATGACCCGGAAGCTGTATGCTGGCTCCCTCGGCCAGTAATGCGAGATGAGTGCTGCAACCCCAGAATCGGACACGACTGGACCTAATGGTCACGGGTCCCTGACCATTAGGTCCAGTCGTGTCCAATTCTGGGGTTGCGGCACTCATCTCGCTCTATAGGCCGAGGGAGCCAGCTAAGCTGCTTCTGGAGAACCAGAGCAGTGCATGGAAACGACGTTTACCTTCCTGCTGGAGCAGTTCCTATTTATCTACTTGCACTTTGACGTGCTTTTGAACTGCTAGGTTGGCAGGAGCAGGGACCGAGCAACGGGAGCTCATCCCGTCACGGGGATTCAAACCACTGACCTGATCGGCAAGCCCTAGACTCTGTGGTTTAACCCACCCCTAGCAAACAGGACCAGTGGTCAGGGATGATGGGAACTGTAGTCTCAAAACATCTGGAGGGCCGAGTTTGCCTATATCTGGTCTAAAGATCTCAGAAGCTCATTCCGCAGTAACTCCAAGCAGGGCCTTTCATGTTGCTGCCCCAGTTCTGTGGAATAATGTTCCTTTCAAGATAAGACATCTGCACTTTCCAGAAACGATTGAAGACGTGCATGTTCCAAGAGATTAAATGTGGCTTTACCACGAATGTTTACTTGTTAGAGTTTAAGACTTGCTATTCACGAATTTTGTGTTTTTAACTGTGTTAAATTATGTTATGTGTAAATCGCCTTGAGATGGTGGTTTAGAAGGCAAGCAATGAATCGATGATGAGAAGAAAGTAATTTTAAGAAAATATGGTTGCCCACTGTGAGCATAAGGTGCTGGACTAGGTGGGCCTTTGGCCTGATCCAGCCGCAGAGCTCGTCTTGCATTCTTACTGCTTCTGCGTTTTGTTGTAAGAAAAATTAAAAAAAAAAAATATATATATAGAAACTTCTGCCAGCATGTTCCCAAGCGGCTAAGTACATTAAAAAAAATGACCTTTTAAAGTTTCTCCCTAAAGGTGCAATCGGAAATAAAGAGGAAATGGAGGAGCTGGAAAGTCAACCGGTACTTTGCTGTGGATTTCAAACATCGCCACCCCTCCCTAGCAAGCAGCGGTGTGAACGGGGGGACGCAGCTGTCGATTCTGAGCAAGAGCAGCTCACAGATCCGAATGTCGAGCATAAATGCGGAGAACCTGGCGACATGAACGCATAGGCCGTCTTCCTTCCCCTCCCCCAAAGGGGCAGGGGGGGAGAGAAGAAGAAAAAGCTCCTTTGGGAAACAAAACAACGTCAACAACAAAAAGGTCATAATTAATTTTGGTGGTGTGGGGTGGTTGTGTCTGTCTCTGTGTTTTGTTTTTAAAAGAAAAAAAACCCACCTCCCTTTTATTAAAAAAGAGAGAGAGAGAGAAACAAAGTTCTTTCTTGAAGCATGAGACGTCATCCCTGATGGGTGGAAGATAAGGCATTGGAGAGGATTGTAAATATGCAACTGAGATCATCCGGACCAAAAAAGAAGGCGTTCAACTCATCCGCCATCTCAGCAAGCTGCAAATAATTCCATTGTTGGCCTGGCATTTTTTTTGGGGGGGGGGGGGTGATTGTTCTCTGTCCCATCGTGAATTTTGATTGCCAAGCTGATAACCTGTGAATGAGCCATATATATTCATCTCCAATGCATCTCCCTCTGTCTTGGGCTAGTCTCTGCAACCTCTTTCATGACATAGAATGTAGCCTAAATTCTTCACTGGATGCGCCACCAGCCTCGATGAGATGATGGTCGCCGTGGATCCCACCAGAGGCTGCCCAAGCGTGAGGCATCCAATGAGGTTGTGCAGGACTGCGCCATGTGGACAGCAGCCACACTCGATGGGTGGAAAAGCCATGCCGAGCAAAATGGAGCCAACCGGTGTATTCCGTCCTCCAGGAATGTATTAGAAAGCTTATGTTGTGCTGTGAATTTTCTAAAAGGGTCGTCCAAGTTAAGATAGAGCTATATTTTTGAGGTTGATGGGGGAGGGGAGGGCTTCGTCTTCTTTCTTTTTTTAAAAAAGTGGAAAATATCTATCTATATATATCCCCAAATTAAGACTACATGAATTCCTTGAAGGTCACTTCCTCCGGACTACATGCAAAACCCTCTCCATTGATACATTTCCACAGAAATAAGGATGTAACTGGTGGTTGTGACCCCCAACGGCACAGGTTGGTTGTGTGCCACACAAAGTGTGGGGCTTTTGCTGCGCCAGGGTTCACGTCAAAAGGGCTAGGCAATTTTTGTGGATTATACATAGCTAAAACGGGGGAGGAGGGTCCATTTGGGTGAGTCACAGAAGGTCCAAGATCCAATGCTGTGGCGAAGAAATAATATAGATTTTGGAAGTGGGGAAACTTGTCTTTAAATTGAGGCACTCTCCCCCCCCGGGGGGGGAGAGTTTAGTTTGTTTAGGAAATCATTAATGCCTTCAATATAGGTTCGAGTGAAGTGGGGAATTTCTTCTTCGCTCCCGCCTTCTAGTCAGAGCCACAACCGAAACAGAGCTACTTCAGCCGAATTAAAACAATGATGTCAATTCTCAGCAGACTTTGTGCAATGCACGAAGGCCTCTGGACTTTTTATTGTCCCTCTGTGGATTGTATGAGCCTATCTTAGATGTTTCAGGTCCTCTCTAATCTTTCAATGTGAGTGTGTGAGCTTGCCTGTGTGTGTCCATTAGAGAGGGGAAAAATATTGCTTATTTTGTTAATGAATGCAAGCTGAGGCCAAGAAAGTTGCCGTGAAAGGGCTGGTTCTTTCTCCTTCGTTTAAATGAATGGGGTTTTAAAATAAATAAAGTGTTTCAATGGGGGTGGGGTGCGGTGGAGAAGAAGAAGTGGACCATAAACTGGAGCAGGGAGGGGTTGGGGAATCTGACTCTGCAGATGTTTCTGGACTACAGTTCCCATCATTCCCAACCTGCCTTGAGGTTGATGGGAGATGGAATCCAACCACATACAGATGACCATCTAGAATTTATAGAGGACCATAGGCTCCCCATCCCTGAGCTAGAGCTTGGTTTGTACATGTTGAGCAGCACAATCTACAGGAAGGGCCGTAGCTCAGTGGTAGAGCATCTGCCTTGAAAGCAGAACGTCCCGGGTTCGACCCCCAGCATCTCCAGGTAGGACTGGCAGGGACCCCTTGCCTGAAATCCCGGAGAGTCACTGCCACACAGTGTAGACAACACTGAGCAAGATGGAGCAATGGTCTGACTCAGTTCAAGGCAGCGTCCTATTTTCCTGTGTTCCTAATCTCATGCCATGCGTGGACCAGTTTGTCAGCTTCAACACACACGTTAGCTGCCATCTTGGCTCCTGTGTGCATGGAAAAGAAGCTCCGGGAGAAATAGCTTTGCACACCTTGTGAGTCAGCACAGCCCTCTGGCTAAGCAAGGAACAGCCGCGGTGGTGCCCTCTGTTAATGTGTTAATGGACTACATTGACCATCAGCCTTAGCCATTGGCTGTGCTGGCTGTGCCCACTGGGCATTGTAGTCCAATCATACATGGAGGGCACCAGGTTAGCTGCTACCTCTGGGCTAGACCATGTATGGTGGCCCATCAAGTCCTCCACAACCTTGTCCCTCCCTTGTTTGGCCAGGTGGTTTATCAAGTCCCATTTGGCTCAGTGGGTCGCCAGTTGTATTGAGAACAATGCATGAGTTCCCTTCGGTATCATAGAGAGCTGGGCATAAACACGCCATGCGCCCATGTAGTCTTCTAATGGCATCAAAGGGAAAGGGGAGGTCCCGATTAGCTCTGAGTTTCTGGAAAGTCACTGCCATATCCTCGCTGCCACCCCCAACCCACCACTACAAATGGGATGGTTATCCCAGACTGAAAGTTACCTGCTTGCAGATCCCTGCATAGCACCTAACAGATACCTCTAGCTGCCAGCTTAGGAGGCGGGTCGGACATTGCCTCATGGTAATTGTAGTCATCAGATCTTAGCAGAGCAACCATGGGGAGAAACAAAACTGACTTGGATCCAGACGTCTGATGCCCCATTTGACCAGCCCTGTGGGCGGGAGAAGCAAAGGCATAAGGGGCTCTTCCCCTTCCAATGACTGGATCGTGGCCACTCTGTACAAAAGCTCCTTTTCCATCTTTCTGGATTTTGTTCACTTACGTCGTGATGTTGTGTGAAATGTTTTTTTTTTTTTAATATATATACCTATAAATAGTTGTGTTTTTTAAAAAAAAAGAAAAGAAAAAGAAATGAGCAAATGGATGTGTCCATTTAGACCAGGGGTCAGCAACCTTTTTCGGCCATGGGCCAGTCCACCGTCCCTCAAACCATGTAGGGGGGCAGACTATATTTTGAAGGGAAAAAATGAACGAATTCCTATGCCCCACAAATAACCCAGAGAAGCATTTTAAATAAAAGGACACATTCTACTCATGTAAAAACACTCTGATTCCCGGACTGTCTGTGGGCCAGATTGAGAAGGCGATTGGGACGCATCCGGCCCCTGGGCCTTAGGTTGCCTACCCCTGATTTAGACTGTATTCACACGACAGTTTATCCTGCTTTCATTGTGTTTCCCTAACTGTTAATTATATTTAAGCTTCCGCATGATGTGAAAGCCACTTCCAGGAATATAGAATAAGTTTAATGCTCATTTCCATGTTATTTGCAAATAGATTTTTTTCCCCCTGGAACTAAGTAACAGGGAAATGAGCACCAAAGTCGCACTATAATCCATGATATTTCTGAAATTGAAAGCTCATACTGTATGGAAGCTCACGTGGAATGAAGAAATTAACAGTTAGGGAAACATCAGGAAAATGGAACAGACTGCCGTGTGGATTCAGCATTGTGTTCTATTCCTGGAAGCGGCTTTTGAAGCTCAAACGTAATGTGAAAATTAAGTTAGGGAAACCTCATGGAAATGGAATAAAGACGGCTTCCTATGTTCCTATCTGGATTGGGTTCATGCTCCACCAAGTCACAAAGAAGTTTTAAATCACTGCAGTATCGGCAGTTCATTCTGAACTGCGAATGAAAGCAAGTCATTTCTTTCAGATGGATCTCAGAACTGTTCCCAGTTGTGATGGTGCATGGGACCAAAAAAAGAGAAAGAAAGAAAAAATATATCCTATAAGTAATAAACACAATTGATATCATCCAGAGCTTTTTGCTCACTACGATGCATGCATAGCGACTTGCCCATTTGCTTCCGTAGAGGGGGTAGTTCTGAGAGCCCATCCCTGGTTTTGCACAGATGGATCCATCCCTTCCATGGAGGTAAAACGAGAAGCCCTTGCATGCAGGAGATCGGTGCCTGCATCTGAGCTTCTGTGCCAAACAACTGAAATTGCCAAGATTCCAGAACTGGCAACAGAGCTAATTCCAACAGTTCCATAGGATCTCCAAGATTCAATGGACTGGATGTTTCCCCGTACGCCACAGCCAGTCAATTGCACTGGTATCAAGGGATTGATTTGCTCGGATTCCACAGGGAATCGGTGCAGCAAATTGCCAGGGGTCCATTGAGAAGAATGGAGGGAATGGCCAAGGTTTTGAAGGCGTTGGTGGAAGGAATAGCCCAGGTTTCATTGAGTGCCAAAAGAAAATGTTGCCAGGGTTGGATGGCCGTCTGCATAGCATAGGCACCAGTGGAGGCAAAGGTTCAAGTTCCATTTGCACCCATGGAGAACGTGGCCCAGATTGTATCTCGGAGAGACTGCAAAGACCTTATGGCTGCTTAGGACAACAGGCAGGTAACTTTGCATGTCTGGAACCCTGAAAGGCTCCCTCCTCTAAATGGCAGTTGAGAGGTGGCTGGCTTGCTCAGACACCTTGTATTTCCAGGCCAGACACACCCCTGATCAAACTCAAAGCACAGGTGAAATTTGGCAAAAGGAGGGTGCGATGCCATTGTCACTGCTGAATGTAAGCTGGTTATCTTCTGGTGTTGACTCTTAAGCTGGCAATCTTTCTTATCAACTGAAAGGGAAGGTTTAGGAAGAAATGTCTTCGTCTGCATGTTATGGAAATGAATACTATTTAAATTTATTGCCCACCCCTTCACTCTAAGGTCCCAGAGTAAGTTGCAACAATTAAAACACAATGTCACCAACATTGCATTTGTGAAAAACTTACATTTGCAAAAAATAATAATAAAGGAGTTCTAAAAATATACATCTCAGGTGTCAAAAGTTAGGTACATCTTCAGCATTCATCAAAAGCTGTATAATCAAGATGTCAGATACATCTCTGTGCCCTGACTTTTGACACCCGAGACTCATTTTTCTATATCTTTGAATGCAAACTTACCAGATTTGTTTTTGCCTCACCAGGGCATGAACAAAGACACTTTAGAAATGATTACTTCTCTCAATTTTGTGTTGCAGCCAATGTGCACAGTTGGGTGCATTATCAGTCAAAAGAGCATGCAAAACTATGATAGCGACAACAGCGTACGAAAATGCATTCAGCTAATGGGAAACTGCAATTCATGTAATAGGCTGAAATTTCTATAACTATCTGTACTTGTGGAGAAATGGGTGCCAAAAGAAAGTGTTTATGAATTTTCATATTCTGATATGGAAATGGAGCAAACTGAATTTAAGATTACAAAAAATGAGAAACTGGTAGGAAATGAAATTTACCATCCATCCTTAGGGGCAACTAGAGAAGATGGACAGCTGAAGAGTTGACAGCAGAAGACAAATTCACCCCCAGGCAGCAGTAGTGATGATCTGATTTCCCCTTCTGCCCAAGCTGGCACCATGATTGAAGGTGCCCTAGAGAATATCCCCTCCAGTAGGTCTTTTCCACCAGTGGTATGCCTGAGTGGATGTACCGTATTTTTCGCTCCATAGGACGCACCGGACCATAGGGCACACCTCGTTTTTAGAGGAGGAAACAAGAAAAAAAATATTTTTCTGGTTTTCCTCCTCTAAAAGCCCTGTTTTTTTTTGAGGATCAGCTCAAAGTTTTGCAGCTTTTTTGCAAAGGGAAGAGCCCTCTTTTTTGAGGATCAGCTCAAAGTTTAGCAGCTTTTTTTGTAAAGAGGGAAAAGCAAAGCTCCTTTTGCAAAGGGGGAAAAGTAAAGAGGAAAACCCCCGTTTTTGTGGGGTTCAACTCACATTTCTGCAGCTTCTTAAGGAAAGGGAGCCGTTTCTACAGTTTCCAGACAGATAATCTAATCAGCCAGTCACATGTCACTGGGGAAACAAACAACCTCCCTCTGCAGCACATTCAACAATGGAGGCCTGAGCAAGGGGGCGGGGCTGAAAGGGAGCCAGGACTCTTATCTCTCTCCCAATCTCTTGCTGAGCAGGGTCCTTTCAACACCCCCTTTTCTCTTTGTAAAATAAAAAGCAGGATCTGCTTTTGGTCCCTGGGCAATTCGGCTCCGGGGACCACCATTCGCTCCATAGGACGCTCAGATATTTCCCCTTACTTTTTAGGAGGAAAAAGGTGTGCCTTATGGAGTGAAAAATATGGTGCTTGTCCTGATCTAGCAGGCTCTTATTATGTTCTTAAAATACTGTAGAAACAAAGGAGGCATATCCGTGAAGTACCATCTCTGGTTACTGGGGCCCAGCAGCTGCCTAGAGATACTTGCAGTAGAGCTTAGCCCTGCCTGTGACAAGGGGCTACAGCTTGGCAAGTTTGGTCTGTCTCCTTCATTGGAGGAGCTAATGGGAGAGCCTACGCATCCATCCTCTCTAGCTTTCTCACTTGTTGGAGGGAGTTCTACTGGATTCCGAACATCTGTGTCAACAGCAGCAGTAACTAGTAGCCAGGCTGGCAGGAGGACATTGCCAAGACCCTGCAAATTGCCCAAACAAAAACCCCACCAGCACCAAACAGGCAAAGCTCCTTTGATGCCCCAGTGGAGAACACTCTTGAGTGACAAGCTGAACTACACCAAGGAAGGAACTGCCTCCAGGCACAACCCATTTGTTTGGATTGGGTTTTGAAGGGGAAAAGATGAAATGCAAGGCCTTTTTCTGAATGGTGCCAGTTAGCCACAGGAACTCCAGGGATGGGAGAGGTCAGGCAAGCCCATGCCCTGCTGACCTCTCCCATTGTGCAGGTCTTCCACCACTTGTGGTAGTGGAGCAATTCAGTTGAACGGAAGGACAGGAGAGGTTGCCATCGCCACTCTTCCCAGTGAGTCCCTGACCCAGTCAAATTTCTCCTGTGACCTCATTAAAATTGTCACCCCAATTTTTGCAGCCAGACAGTAGGACCACAGCAGTGTGCTGGCAGATCCAGTTCTGCATCAAGAGTGACCAAAGAGTCGATAAATTGGTAGGCACAATGTGTTTTGGAGATTGAGGGATGGGTCTTTGTGTATTGAAGCAGGATGGATTCTTAGTGGTTGAGGTCACCCTACCCCAAGGTCACCCCTTTTACGTCTCTCCCCCCTCCCCATATTAATGAATGGGTGGCCCTACTAACAAAACAAAAACGTTAGGTCAGTTCTAGAAGATGCTTAAGCTCAGGCTTTGCTGAATCTCCAAAGGAAAAAGAATTTCTGGGAAAGCATCATTGGTTTTGATAGTATTGCATACATAATAAATAGTAATGTCAATGTCCAGAGCTGAGAGGGTTTCTGGTGAGAAGTCACTGGGAGATGACAGTGTCAGCTGGGAGGCACTTTTGGAAGTGAGGGATAGAGAAAATGCAGCTTCTGCATAGAGGTGACTTATTCTCAAGAAAGCGGTCTTTGCAAGAAGGCTTCCTCTGAGACCTGGTACACACATAATGCTAAGACATGGTTTGTTTAAGTCAAGGCTTGCTTAACAAACCATGAGTTTGCCAAGAGTTGTGGAACAGACAACCCAACAAACCATGGCTCGTTTCTCCTGTTTTCCAGCTGATGTTGCCTCACCTTTGCACTCTGAAGAGTACCTGGTTCCAAAACATGGTTAAGGAATGGTGCTGGGTTCTAACATAAGGCCAAGCAATAGTTTAAAACAAACCAGGGTTGTTAGACAACAGCAAACCGTAGCCTCAGAATGTGTTTTGTTGCTTAACAAATAATAGTTAAGCAACTGGGCAGGAATCACACATAACACTAATAACTCATTGTTTAATAAACCATGGTTGAGTGATCTATGTGTGAGCCAGGCCAATGTCTGCTTTCATAGATGATGTACAGACAGGATCATCTAAGATCCTTGGTGCCTCGGGATTCCTCCTTTGATGCTGAAGCATCCGGAACCTAGGGGTTGACAATAATGGATCACTAAACTAGGGTTCCCAACATTTCCTGTTTAATAGAAAATGGAAACTTCAGTTTCTAGTGCCATCCATCTAATGCCTTTCACCTGTGCCAAAAGTTCTTCAAGAACTGGTTCTCTATGTGTATATTAAATCCCTCCCCCTGTACTACAAGCCCCCACTTCCTACAATGGTGTCCTTAAAGAGCTGACTCATTTTGTGACCCTGTGCACACTTGCTTGAGGGTAAGCCTCACCCGTTACTTCTGAAGTGCTCAGGATTGTGCCCTCTGATACTTTTGGGATTCCCACAAACCATTTTTGGGTGCTCATGCTGAAGGTGTACCCAGAGCCAAGAGTTATGCCAGCAAGCTCATTGTTTCTAATGGGGCCTCTGCTTAAAGAGTTCTCCTTATGCTGAATGTAAAAAGAAAATAATATCAATAATTTTTAAAAAATGAATATGGCGAATGGGCGGGCAGGGCACTGTTTGAGGTGACCGTTTTCCTTTGTAAACCTTCGGAGCAGTAGAAACCCGGAGGCAGAACTTCTTCTCAAGGCAATGTAAATAAACAAGATCTCTTTTGCATTTCAACAGTGCTATGCCCCCCCCACCCGCCCCCACTGTGAGATATATTTTGGAGTTTGAGAATATATGTTATTAAAAGCAAAATGTAATAATAATAACAATAAAGGATTTGTTGTGACTTGTTTCTGGGTTTTTTTAATTTAAGCAACACACGCAAACACATGGCCAGACCACATTTCTGATACCAGCATATTTATTTGATACTAGGGGTCAGTGCTGTCAAGTATCCCGTTTTCCCTGGGATTCTCCATTATTTTAAGCAGTTTCCCACTGCTCTCCCTTATTTTTTATTTCCCTTAAATTTCCCGTTTTTAATGGAAGCAGCTCCTTCCCTGCTGGCCAGGGACTGGGTGGGAAGACCTCTCCTACTTGGAGAGAAAAGCCTCAGCCCTCAAAGCAAGTGGGAGCTGTTTCCCGTGCTTACAGGGGGGTGTATTCCTCCCCCTGCATCAGCCCCTATCCGTTGCCACTGAGCCCCTCAGCCAGCCAATAGGGTTAGCTGGCGGGCGGAGCCTGGCTGCCTTTGAGCAGCTGCTGCTTCCTGTCCTGTTTTGATGAGATCAGACAAGAAGACCATGGGGCTCCATCGCGTGGAGCACATGGCTGCCCTCCTCTTTGCTCCGCTCCGAGCCTGAGCCCGCTTGGAGTTGACATTGCTGCTCCGCCCACTTTTGCTTCTGGCTCCGCCCACCACTGACATGTGACTGTCCCTGGGATAGGTGAGACTGCTGATCCCTTATTTTCAAATCCGAAACTTGACAGCTATGCTAGGGGTTGTGCCCCTGCACGTTCTGCCTGACATTTTCCCTACTTTAAACCCCCCCCTTCCCCTAGAGATTCCCCTTCCCATCCCGTGGAACAATGAAACTTGCCTTTCACTTCCCCAATGCCATATATTGCACGTTAAGAACTGACCTGCAGTTCTTAACGTGCAATATATGAAAGTACCTGTGTGGTTAGTTTTTAATTAATGTACCCTATGTAATAAGCTGGTGAAGGATTTTAAAATGATAATATGAACATTTCCTATAAAAATACCCTTGGTAAGAAATGTTATCCCTTCATATATAGCCTATAGTGACTGTAGACAAGTGGTTTTCATAAGGATTTTAATGTAGATATTTTTAAACATTGTGGTATGAAAGACCAGAAACAAACTACTTTGTACTGGAAGGACAAATCTACTAATAAAGTAATTAAAAAGAAAGAAAGGAAATAAAACACTTTCTCTTATTCTGCAGGTACTTGCAGGCCCCTGCTTTCATCTTCACCCACATTCCGACACCCCCTAATCACTCCTTTCTGTTTATACACATTCCCATGAATTAGTCATGGAGTTCCCTGTCACTTTCCTAACTGCAAAACATCCATTCTTAAAAATTTATTTTTTAAGTGGCTTTGTTGTACTCGGGCAACAGAAAGCCCCTCAATATACTTTAATTGCACAGTGTTGTTGTTCACTCATTCAGTCGTGTCCGGCTCTTCGTGACCCCATGGACCAGAGCACACCAGGCACGCCTATCTTTCACTGCCTCCTGCAGTTTGGCCAAACTCATGCTAGCCGCTTCAAGAACACTGTCCAACCATCTCATCCTCTGTCGTCCCCTTCTCCTTGTGCCCTCCATCTTTCCCAACATCAGGGTCTTTTCTAGGGAGTCTTCTCTTCTCATGAGGTGGCCAAAGTACTGGAGTTTTCTTGGCAGGGATACTGGAGTGGCTTGCCGGTTCCTCCAGGTGGATCACATTTAGTCTAAACCCTCCACTATGACCTGTCCATCTTGGGTGGCCTTGCATGGCATGGTTCATAGCTTCCCTGAGTTATTCAAGCCCCTTCACGATGACAAGACAAATGATGGGTGGTCTTGGGTACCCACATCACAACAACCAACCAACCTGACCCTGACTTAGCAATTTCTGTCTGAAGGCTTGTAAGGTCCCATAGGGCACTTGTAGGGTGGAAGTCTTCTGATACAGCTGCCACTTCTGCTGGAACAAGAGGGTTGGGTACTTCCCCTAAACCTTTGAGGTCATGAAAGCAAAGTACATCTTCAGACAGAGGACAGGCCATTCTGAGAGGCACCCCTCTTGGGACTGATTCTGTCCAGCATAGATAACTGTGTGACGTAATTAACAGGGCTGTTTTCTCTGGAGAGGCTCCGATGCACCCGGGCAAAGCTGAGGTAATGTCGGTAGTGCCACTTCCGGAGGCATTTCTTGAACTCGGCCTGGACCTAAGATGGAGGAAGCAACAGCAGGAAAAGAAACAGAGGCTTACAGCTGGGACAGAGTCAAAACACAGCCCCTGACTTCAGACCCTCAACGTGTCCCTATTTTCCACGGATATCCCTGATTGAGAGAAGCCGTCCTGGTTTCTCATTTAATCCTGGAATGTCCCACTTTTCCTAAGGGTGTCCCTATTTCCACCGGAGAAATGTTGGAGAGTATGGAGTTATCCGACCCCAGAGCCGTCTGAAGGCAATCCTGTATAAGGAAGGTTTTTTAATGTTTAATGTTTTATTATGTTTTTATGTAAGTTGGAAGCTGCCCAGAGTCGCTGGGGCAACCGAGTCAGATGGGTGGGGTATAAATAGAATAATTATCATTATGCAATGGGACGTCTCTATTTACCCTGGAGAAATGTTGGAGGGCAAGTAACTTTGCAGCCTCTTCCATCATTCTTGGGTGGGGTGGGGTGGGGAGAAGAGCTATGAAGATGTGTAAATTTCACCCACTGTGCTGTGGGCGGGTGGGCGGGCAGGGAGTACAGGCTGGAAGAAGGAAGTGCATCCTTTTGTTGCCTAGGCAACATGATGGTGCTTCCTTCCCATGCTGCCGTGAGCCAGGTGGTCAGAAAGTGATCACCTGTTGCCAGGGCAACCCAGCCACACTCCCTCCCTCCCAGTTTGCAGCACAGGGCAGGAATATATATGGAGTCGCCCAATTGCTTAATAAAGGGAATTAACTGCTCCCCCCAACACAAGTCTTAAAGGTAAAGGTACCCCTGACCGTTAGGTCCAGTCACGGACGACTCTGGGGTTGCACGTTCACCTTGCTCTATAGGCCAAGGGAGCCGGCATTTGTCCGCAGACAGCTTCCGGGTCATGTGGCCAGCATGACTAAGCCGCTTCTGGCGAACCAGAGCAGCACACGGAAACACCGTTTACCTTCCTGCCGGAGCGGTACCTATTTATCTACTTGCATTTTGATGTGCTTTTGAACTGCTAGGTTGGCAGGAGCTGGGACCGAGCAATGGGAGCTCACCCCATCGCAGGGATTCAAACTGCCAACCTTCTCATCGGCAAGCCCAAGAGGCTCAGTGGTTTAGACCACAGCGCCACCCGTGTCCCAGGCTCGTACCTTATGTGAGTGCAATGTTTGCAAATAAGCCCCTATCCCAAATATTGTTTTGGGGCTGGGGTGAGCTGAGATCTCAGTGAGGACTACCCACCTATTCCCAGTCACCTCCCTGCAGCCCTGAGGAATAGCAACTTGCTCCTTTGAAAGCCAGGCTTCTCAGAATGCTTGCTTTAGTGGCAGATACCCTGTTACACGTTACTGCACTGCAGGAATTTCATGGGCACACCGCCTCTGCGCATCCTGGCAGGACTTTTTTCCCCAGCTGGAATTTGCCAGAACTCAGGTCCAGCATCTCTCAGTTGGGCGCCATTGGTATTATAATGGAACTTCAAGGGAGGTTACAGGTTACAGCCGTGTTGGTCTGCCGGGGTGGGGACTATCCACCCAACAGGTGGGGTAATTCGCCCATGGGGGCGATCAGCATGGCGGCACGATCCTCCTGGCAGGGGGTCTGATCGCGGCACAGCGGCATGATCCACCTGGCTGGATTATGTCACCCCCCTCTGGAATGATACCCGGGGCGATCCGCCCCCACCACACACCCTTTCCTACACCCCTGGTACTGGGGTCCTGAGCTGCATAAGGCTTTATAGGTTAAAAAAAAACCCAGCACTTTCTCATTTGTACTTACCTCTCCATTTAAGAAACAGTACAGGAGAGCGACAACAAAGCCCTTTGAAAGAGAAAAAGAGAGGAGAGAATTGTGGGAGAAGCACACACCTACCAAACAAATGTGGCTTGATATAAAAGTGGGCGAGGCACTTGCACACAAGGACTGTTGTTTTCTTGCCCTGCTTGTCACCTTCCTAGAGACATCTGATTGGTCTATGTCAGAAAAGGGGGTGCTGGACTCAGTGAGCTTTGGTCTGATCCAGCCGGGCTCTTCTTGTTTGGCTAACCGGTAAAGGTAAAGGTACCCCTGACCATTAGGTCCAGTTGTGTCCAATTCTGGGGTTGTGGCGCTCATCTTGCTTTACTGGCCTAGGGAGCCAGCGTACAGCTTCCTGGTCATGTGGCCAGCATGACTAAGCTGCTTGTGGCGAACCAGAGCAGTGCACAGAAATGCCATTTACCTTCCCGCTGGAGCGGTACCTATTTATCTACTTGCACTCTGATGTGCTTTCAAATTGCTAGGTGGGCAGGAGCAGGGACCGAGCAATGGGAGCTCCCCCCATTGCGGGGATTCAAACCACCAACCTTCTGATCAGCAAGCCCTAGGCTCATTGGTTTAGACCACAGGGCCTCCCGCGTCCCAGCTACAAACAAACAAACCTTGAAAGATGGAAATGCTCCCATTGAGCCAGAGAGTGGGAAGTATCAGGAAATGCTTAGTTCTCCAGGAGCTTGCTTTCGAATAGCTTCCAACAGGAGCAAGCCTCTCTGGCTTCCAGCTCTCAGGATCGTAGGAATTAGTATTATACTGAGCCAGATCATTTGTCCAGCCAATTGTAGGTCCAGCTGTCTGGCATAGTCTTCCCGCGATTGCAGGCAGGGGACATTCCCAGCCCTACCTACAGATATTTGGAGCTTGAACTTTCTGCCTTGATGGCAGATGCTCTATCATTGTGCTGCAGACTTCCTGTATACCAGACATCCCCGGGGGATCCTTATCCACAACTCTGGTCATTCCTCCCCAAAGAAAGCTCAACAACTCTGGGTAATCCTCCCCTTCCACACACACACCCCACGCACGCTCCTCCTCCCTCTAATTGCAATGGGTAGATCACTGCCAGTTTTTTTATATACTGGGAGTAGATCACAGTCTCATGGGAGTTGGATGTGCCTGCTGTATACTATAAGAACACTGGGAGCTGTCTTATACCATCAGATAATTGGCTCATCTTGTGGGATGTAAACACAGAGCAGTCAAAACACAAAATTGCTAGAGTGGACATGAAGATGTCTCAGTCATCCAGCCTTAACTTCCTGTTTGCCTGGACTGAGACAACTTCCTCTATGTAACTGGAGATGGGTGTGGTTTCACCTGGGGAGGTTTACACAAAAAAAACCCACAGGAAGCAGGCCCCATCCTTCTCTTTTGCATCGTCTCTTGAATGAGCAACAACCATGTCCTTCTGGCTCTTAGCCAAGAGAACAAAGGGAGCTACTTTTCCCTATGGAAGTAGCAACCACATGTAAATACTTCTTACTAAGCAAGCCTGCCTTCTGAGAAACGCTGTGTGACTCAGGAAGTAATGTAAGTAAACTCTTTTATATCTTATAAAGAGAAGTGTTGTGTCTTTACTTTTAAGAGGGAAGAAGGGGAATATACCAGGAATATATATTTCTTATAGAGGCTTTAGCAAGCCTATGCAACTGTCTCTGCTGTGTTTTAGAAAGGGAATGGAACTCTGCTAAGTTTGGAGCTTGTTAATACAAACTGGGATGAGATATATAAGTTAATATATCATCATCCACACTCCCAAGCATTCCCACACATCTCACTCAGTATTGTCCACTCTGATGGGCAGCATCTCTCCAGGAGTCCAGGGACAGAGTCTTATTCCAGCCCTGCCAGGAGATGCTATTGGGGATTGAACCTGGGACCTTCTGCAGGCAACAGCGGATGCTCTACTGCTGAGCTACAGCCCTTCCCCAACTCTTACCTGAAAGGAACCCAAGCCTAGCTCAATGTACAGCCTGGCGACCATCCCAATGCTCTCTGGAAAGAAGGCAAAGATGATGTAGTGAGCCCCAAAGAGAGGGATGAGCAGCAACGTCGATTTTGCTAGTCTCCTGAAAGAGAGAATGTGGATGGGATAGGAGTTCAGAAAAGGCCACACATCTCTGGGCAGCCAGAGATGACTCAGGTGGCAGTTTGCAGACCAGGTTCTGCAGGGGCGTACAAGGTTTCTCAGGCAGGAGAGGTGCTTTCAATGTGGAAAAGACTTCCACAGAACACTGGGGAGGTCCTGGTGGATTAAAAAAATGATGGCAAGGGTTCTCATTCATGGGGGAGGTGTATGCATAGCTTATGGATCAGGGCGTCACCATCCACTGAGGTGGCAGAACAGAAAATACACCAGAAGAGTCTTTCTGCTTCTGGTGCACTGCTCCTGAATTTGGTTTCCGCACAACCCCTGTGAAACTGCCATCCTAGTGTCAGGCTTCAGGGAATCGGCTTCCTCCCCCATGGCAGTAGATAAGGAAAACAAAGCAAAAGGAGTTTTCTTACCAGTTATAAACTTTAATAATCACAGCGAGAGAACAAAGAACACATCTCCTAGAATGGCGGTGCTCCCAATTAAGGATACCACCCCCTTCTGTCCCTATTAATCTATGTCACTTCTACGTCTTGTAATCTGAGTTTGTACCCTCTGTGCTTTCTGTTCTGCCACTTTCTGAGCTCTTTGAGACTTTGGAGAAGGGGGGGTGAATACTACCCAGAGACTGTGAATCTGTTAACCCTCTCTTTTCCTGTGTTTCTTCTCTTAGCTGTTCCCCATTCAGTATTTCCCAGCTTCTTCCTTTTGAACTATGTCCCTCTGCAGACCACTGTACCCAATCTATACTGTCCTGCTGCTCCTGAGAAGATTCAGGATCTGAATCAGAAACAGGGGGAGACTCCCACCATTCCTCCTCAGCACGGTCCCTGACACTTAGGCATGTTTACTCAGCAGCAAGCCCTGTTGGTTTTCAGGATGCAGGCCTGGTGGTGGTAGTGAGCTGCCCTTGGTGTCCCACCTATGCACAGACAGGGACAGGAACAGTTCAGTCTTCCTCCTGCTTCGTGAATCTGCCCAACCACCACATAAGCCACAACTTTGGCAGAAATCTGCTTACAGTGTACAGCAGGGACAGAGAACTTGTGGCCCTCCAGATGCTGTTAGATTGCAATGTCCACCATCCCTGATCTTTGGCCATGTATTGGCTAATGGGAGCTGAAGCTCGTCAACATCTGGAGGTCCACAGATTGCTCACCCCTGGTGTATGCTGGACAATCGGGGTCTAACCTCTCCGGCTCGTGGGATGAAAGAGTTGGCCACTTACACAAAATGCCTTGTATGCCTTCCTCCAGTCTTTGAAGATTTTAATTTCTGCACCAAAATCCGGATGACGTTGAGAAAGATAGCAAAGTTCATCTAGAGAGAGAAGAGGGAATCTCAGCATCCACCAAAGCTTAGTGAACACATTTCCAGGTCGCATTACTTTACTGAGAAATAACCTCGGGTTGTATCGAAACGAGATAAACAAGTGTAAGATACAGCCCTTCCTCTCTATTGAATCTAAAACAAGAAGGTAGATTTGGAGAAGATTTCTGATGGCAAGAAGACAACCAAGTACCTAGAGAGGTGGTAGCCAGCTTTCTTCCACTCAAGGTCTTCAGGAAGAAACTGGAAAACCAGTAATTGGGGTTGATTTTCCTCTAGATCTCCTTTACTGAACAGTTCATGTGGGGTACATGACATACAAGTCGCCTGCAAATCCGCAATGCCTTGATTTCATAACACAGGTGGTTCTGTTGCAAGGGGTTGTCAAGGACATTCTGCATGAATGTGGAATCTAGGTTTTTTGTGAGTCAGAGCTGTGTACCCAAATATATGGCTAACCTACCATAATTTGTAAGGTAAAGGTGAAGGGACCCCTGACCGTTAGGTCCAGTCGCGGACGACTCTGGGGTTGCGGCACTCATCTCGCTTTATTGGCCGAGGGAGCCGATGTACAGCTTCCAGGTCATGTGGCCAGCATGACTAAGCTGCCTCTGGCGAACCAGAGCAGCGCACGGAACGCCCTTTACCTTCCCGGCAGAGCAGTACCTATTTATCTACTCGCACTTTGACGTGCTTTCAAACTGCTAGGTTGGCAGGAGCAGGGACCGAGCAACAGGAGCTCACCCCGTCTCAGGGATTCAAACTGCCGACCTTCCGATTGGCAAGCATAGGCTCTGTGGTTTAACCCAGTGTTCCCCAACCTTGGGCCTCCAGCTGTTTTTGGCCTACAACTCCCATCATCCCTGACCACTGGCCTTGCTAGCTAGGGATGATGGGAGCTGTAGTCCAAAAACAGCTGAAGGCCCAAGGTTGGGGAACACTGGTTTAAACCCACAGCGCCACCCACATCCTTTATTCTGTACATTCAGCCAAAAAACAAACACCTCCACCCACAGTAATCAGGGAGGTGTATACTTCCTCAGCCAAATCAAACAGGCAAAAATTGGGGAAATTCCTCACCCTGACTGAGCAATATCCCACTTCGTAGGGAAGGAGGGGGGCCTGATCCAGCATGCTATTCTTAGGTTCTTAACATCTCAAAGGGCGCAAGGGCGGCACACAGCCCACTGTCCCCCAATGACTGACGACAATTGCTGGGCTTTCTGTTTTTCAAAGCATTCGTTTGATCAAAAGGAAAACTCACTATGACGGTTAATAGGACGGGTCCTTTGATGATCCAGAGGACTGCAGAGCTCTCCTCATCATCATCCCAGCATCTGAAACAGCCAACAAAAAAGAAACAAATGATGTCTATTACCTTGAAAGAAGAGACTTCCACCAACTCCTCTGCCATTCGATGACCGTGTCATGCTTGTACAGTGGTATGGTACTTTAGTTCTCAACGCCTTGGTTTTCCCGGTTTGTGGAACTTTTTTCGGAAGCCGAATGTCGCGGTCACTCTCTCAGACCTGAGCAGCACCCCCGGACGTTTAAACGGTCTATTGGTAACTACCCATACAACATGTGGTATATCCGCTGCCAACCAGCCAGTCTTCATGCTGGCAATGAATAACTCACTTCAGATTTGGATTGTGGTAGAAAATAAACATAAGTTTCTTTATTGTTGGTACAAAGCATAATGGTTTCATATGAACGGGTAAAACGTTTTAAGACAACCGAATGGTTCTTCAGGTAGTATATTCCAACTCTCTACCTAGTATTTCAATAACTATCCCTAATGCCTCCTACTATTTATTCAATCCGCTCTAGCTCTGCTGTCCTCATTTCCTCTCTCTCTCTCTCTCTCCTCTCTCTAACAGCCCCCCTTCCACTCTCTAACTGCCTGGAGAGCTCCCATTGGTCAATCTCCTCCCTGCCAAGTTACCCTTGGAGAACCTTTAGGGGTGAAACGCCACACTGAACATGCTCCGTTTTGAGTGCCACACTTCGTTTTGAGTGTTATGCTGAGGCCCGTCTGTTTTTGCTACTTATTTTGTGTTTTTGTTTTTGCGGCTCTTTTCGTTTTGTCTTTGTGACTGTGCGGAACCCAGTTCAGCTACCGATTGATTGATTGCATGACCGCAGTACATTGTTTATTGCTTTCATTTTATGGAGCAATGGCCTCTAAATTAGATAGTAAAATTCATGTTAAAGTGCTGTTTTTTTAATAATAATAATAATAATAATAATAATAATAATAATAATATATTTGTACCCCGCCCATCTGGCTGTGTCTCCCCAGCCACTCTGGGCGGCTTCCATCAAATATTAAAATACATTTAAAATATCACAGATTAAAAACTTCCCTAACAGGGCTGCCTTCAGGTATTTTCTGAATGTCAGGTAGTTGTTTATTCCCTTGACCTCTGATGGGAGGGCGTTCCACAGGGCGGGCGCCACCACCGAGAAGGCCCTCTGCCTGGTTCCCTGTAGCTTTGCTTCTCACAGTGAGGGAACCGACAGAAGGCCCTCGGCGCTGGATCTCAGTGTGCGGGCTGAACGATGGGGGGTGGAGACGCTCCTTCAGGTAGACAGGCCGAGGCCATTTGGGGGCTTTAAAGGTCAGCACCAACACTTTGAATTGTGCTCGGAAACGTTTTAGGGGTTGTTTTAAAAGTCTGGAATGGATTAATCCATTTTACATTACTTTCTATGGGAAAGCGCGCCATGGTTTTGGAACGCTTTGGGTTTTGGAAAGGACTTCAGGAACGGATTAAGTTTGAGAACCAAGGTACCACTGTATACCGAATTAAAAACCCTTCCTTCTTGTCCCTGCTATCATCCCTCTTAATATTTCTGTTTCCTTTAACTCAAGAATCAGTGCCAGAGAGAGGTAAGAAGTTTAGATAACCAAGTGATCCATCTAGCTCATTGTCAGTAGCTCTCCAGAGTTTCAGAAAGGGGACCTCCCCACCCCTATGTCAAAATGTTGGAGATCAAACCAGGGACCTTCTCACAAAGGAGGTGCTCAATGCTAAACTATGTCCATTCCCATTCTCAATTCACAGTTTGTCGGAGTGCCCTAAATTAGGGATGGATAAATTTGTCCATTTCACTTTGTCTTCATCTCTCTTTTCAAATAATTCTTGAATTCAGTCCTCTGCATTTCTGCAGTAATTGTTGCATCAAAAAAAAAAATTCTCATGAAAATTTGTCAGATTCATAGTGCAAATTTCTCTTTAGTATCACATTTTGTATGGGTTTGGCTAATGTAACAATTGTCTGCAAGCAGTGCTTCATAATATAATGCATTTTGTGTTATTTTCATAATATATGTATTTTAATGCACGTATTAAATGCACCTTCCCCAATATGTCCATTTTTGTATACATGTTTGTGTACAAAACTGCATCGCAAAATTCAGAGAAGTGCAGAATTGAAGAATAGTGCGTCCTGGTTGGATGAATTTCTCTTTAAAATGCAAACCAACATGAATAGCACCACCCCCTTATCAACTTCCATTAATTTAGCCTCCGGAGACCATTGGTTCCCCCCATTAAAAAAATTTCAGCATTTAAATTTCTGAGACTGAATGAAAACTTGTAACTTCTCCCTGTAATCATTTGTGAAAATCTAGCAGTAAAAATAAATAAATAAATCACCCAGTATTCTGTCTGTAAATCCTGCTCAAGATCCATATCAATGTTATGATCACTGTGCTCCTGAAACAAAGGGGAAAGGCGGGTTAAATACAGTCATAGGTTAAATAGAGAATAGAATAAAATCAGAAGATTGGACTTCAATTCCCATCAGCACTGGTACGGCCAGCTGATGGAAATCGTAGTCACTATGACGTTAATAGGACGGGTCCTTGATGATCCAGAACTTGGAGTTCACAACCCTTGGCTTAATGCAAAAAAACAAAAAAACAAGTGTGCTTGCCGATCTTAGCAGGGGTGGAAGGAAGAAGTTTGGAATCCAGTTGGTTGAGAGGGAAATGTCAATAATATAAATAAATAATCATATATATATGTGTGTGTGTGTGTGTGTGTGTAAATATATACCCTGCCCATCTGGCTGGGTTTCCCCAGCCACTCTGGACAGCTCCCATCCCACAGAATATAAAAACATGATAAAACATTGACCACTAAAAACTTCCCTAAACAGAGGGCTGGGGAAAACCCAGCCAGATGGGTGGGGTATAAATAAATAAATTTATTATTATTATTATATTATTATTATTATTATTATTATTATTATTATTAACAGGGCTGCCTTCAGATGTCATCTAAAAGTCAGAATAACAATTTATTTCCTTGTCATCTGATGGGAGGGTGTTCCACAAGGCAGGCGCCACTACCGAGAAGGCCCTCTGCCTAGTTCCCTGTAACTTCGCTTCTCACAGTGAAGGAACCACCAGAAGGCCCTCGCGCGGACCTCAGTGTTTGGCTGAACGATGGGAGTAGAGACGCTCCTTCGGGTATACTGACCGAGGGCCATTTAGGGCTTAAAGGTCAGCACCAACACTTTGAATTGTGCTCAGAAAACGTACTGGGAGCCAAATGTAAGGTCTTCAGAACCGGTGTTATGTGGTCTCCAGCGGCCGCTCCCAGTCACCAGTCTGGCTGCCACATTCTGGATTAGCTGTAGTTTCCAAGTCACCTTCAAAGGTAGCCCCCACATAGAGCGCATTGCAGTAGTCCAAGCAGGAGATAACCAAGCAATGCACCACTCTGGCGAGACAATCTGTGGGCAGGTAGGGTCTGTGCCTGTGTACCCAGATGGAGCTGGTAGACAGCTGCCCTGGACACAGAAATCAAAAGCCATCTACTAACCCAGCCAATCAGGATGAAACTCCATGCGTACTGTTTGTCTGACACAAAGGTCAGCATCAGTAGGGTTTGCAGATACATGCCCTCGACCAGCAACCAAAAGAAGTTGGCTAGGATGCTGAACTGGAAGAAAGCAACGGCAGACTTGCATGCCACCTACAGGAAAGAAAAAAACAAGGTTCATTTCAGACAAGGAGATTCTTTCACCAGGTAAGATTTTCCCCAGAGCAACATTCAACTGAGGGCTGTGACCTTCTCCTTCTCCTGGCAGGGATGATGATGAGATGATGATGATGATGATGATGATGATGATAGAATCATGGAATCACAGAGTTGGGAGGGATCCTGACGGTCGTCTGAATCACAGCAAAAGAATCCCTGATTGTTGACCATCCAATCTCTGTTTAAAAACCTCCAAGGTAGGAGAATCGACCACCTTCTGCTCTCAACAGCTCACACAATGGAAATTCATTCCTAATACCTGAGCAATGTTGATGATGGAGTTGGGAGGGGGGAGGTTTTTGCTAATTAATCACTCACAAAAGAGTCTCTAAACCACTCACCCAAAAACTTAAGGAGCAAAGGCTTTTCCGTGTATAAGACAAGGTTTTTTTAACTCTAAAATACTGATAAAGAACATGCCTCGTCTTATGCATGGGTAGTGAATGGGGGGACAGGTGATTGGTTGCTGCCTGCGAGCAGGAGCGATTTGGTTGGTGATTGGTTGCTGCCCAGCAAGGTGCTGTCTTGTGGATTGGTTGCCAGGCGGCAATGGGCGTGCGAATTCCGGCTGCTGTTCTGCGACTCTAGTGGATTGTCAGCGTTTTTTCTGTCGGGCTAGTGATTTTCGGCATTCCCTCCCACCCCCCACCCCCAAAAAAAGCTCACCAACCCCGGGCAAACCTCCCCCAAAAAGCTCAGCAACTTTGGGCCACCTCCCTCTATTTTCTTAAATTTGACTCCCCAAAACAGTCTTATACACAGGAAAATACAGCACACTGCATTCAACCCATTACAAATAGCGTCATAAATGGACCCAGCAAACCAAACAGCTATGAATAAGCAGCAGAAAAATGTCCACCCTGATATCAAAAGGGTGTCGGTGATGGTACCCGGTAGACTTCCCTTGGGGATGAGCATCCTAGCCACAACCTGGGAAAGGTTATAAGTGAAGCTTTTGGCTGACAAGAATAACTTTTCCGCCCTTGAGGAAGTGATGGACTGATTTTGCTTGGGACTAGTACTCTGCTCATGCTTCCAGTCTGTACATTTCCCCCCTCCTTTTTTTTCAGAAAGGGCAGTGGAGTCTCCCTGGTACTCTCACCTCACAAAGCGAACTGAGTTTAAAGTCTGCCCCCCAAGATTCTTACCCACTAGGGAAATCAGGAAGCATGAAATGGGCCATGTTGAATAAGCTCAAAGCCATACCCCCCCCCCCACAAAAGCAAAACAGAAGCCATGTCGTGAGAAACCTCATAGCCCAACTCCTTCTGCAAACACACAGCTTTTGTGTAAAATATTATTTTCAAAAGCGGGTCAGATGCGTACCGTTGACATCAGGCAGTGGTCCATGCTGTCGTCGGAGAACAAAATGGTGTCTTTGGTGAAAACGGGCAGCTGCCCTCAGGACGAAGGAGACAACAGATGCATGTGAATAATTCCGTGTGCAGTGGAATTTCCTGGAAGGGGGCAGGAAAGCAGATTGTCAGTTTTTGCGGGGTGACATCACCTCGCTGAATTGAGCTGAATCCTGCTTCCAGGGCACCTAAATGGTGGCTTTGGCTGCAGGAATGATTGGAATGGCCACCAACTTGGGTATCTTTAAAAGGGATTTAGCTTGCAAGGAGTTAGGGGTGGGAGATTCTGTCAATTTCAGCTCTTCTCTTTTTCTAATTTTTCCGACTTTACGGTCCGTTCTCCACATTTCCACATCCGCGGGTGATTTATTTATTTGAAAGACCTCATGAAGAATCATCAGCATTTTATTTCAAACTTCTCCTAATACAAACTTCTCCTGATAAATGTGCAAAGCGACCCCCCTCCCCCAATTCAGTGCATTTTTGTATGTTGTTTCAACCAGCATTTAATAATGTACTTACCTGTTGCCTCGTGTTTCCAGTGCTTTAAAGCACTGTGTCTGAGTGCTTTATTCTCACCCTGGATCTTTCCCCCAGGAAAAACCATTCTTTAAAAGCTGAAGTGCAACCAACGTCAATTCAATTTCCCCATGGATAGCCATTTGCTCTGAATCAGCACTAAAGAGTGGATTTTCACAGGGAAAGCTCTGGAGCAAAAACAATGAATGTGAGTGAGTGAGTGAGTGAGTGAGCACTCAGATATGGAGCTGGAATGTGCAGAGGAAAGTTAAGTTTCGCTAAGCCCTTATATGCACACTTGACCCCTAGAATCTTCCCCCATTACTTGGCTGGAGGACTGCAACGCAAAATTCAGAGAAGTGCCAATTTAGATGGCTGTGTTTCAGTTCTCATGGAGTTTTCAAAGGTGAAATTTAGGTAAGTTCACTTTTGAATCTTAATACCAGGGTCATGGGTTTGAGCCCCACCTTCGGCACTGCCCGTGTGGTCCCTTCTAAACCTACCATTCTATGATTCCATGAATGTGAATTAAATTTCTCCTCCATCTCCATGTGGCTACATTCAGTCTTTATTTAGCATTCATCTTGATTAGCTTGTGGGGTGCTCACATGCCACCCTGTTCATTGTTCATTCATCCCACATTTCCCCATCGCTTCCCTAACCTCAAAGGAGTCTCTGTTTTTAAAGTGGTTTTGTTGCACGAGGGTGACTGAACTCTTTAATCCACTTTAAATGGGAAAAGCTAAATTGCACGTAAAGTACACGTTTGAATTCCCACCTGCAAAATATGGAAGATTAGCAAGTCAAAATGTTATCACATCAAAATATGGCAAGGAAGGGAGGAGAAGCTAGGGGAATAACAGAACAAAAATGGAAGATGATTGGAAAGCATTTAAAGATTATATAGGGAACTCTGTAGAAAGGGCCAGTCTCCCATCTAACATATGAGTGGGCTCAAGAAGAATAGAAAAAAGGAGAAATAATAATTTCAGGTATACGGGGGGAAAATATGTAATTACAGAAACCGCAATAAAGGATTAGGTTGGAAGTCAACACTGGGGGATGGGGTGTGTGAAAAAATGTAGTATTCTTTTTTTTGTCCACATATATTTATCTTTTGTCTATATTTAAGTTTTGTAGTAGTAGTTCTTTATTACGGTCGACAACCAGCACACACATACACACACAAAAAAGACACATACAGAATCAATAATAAATGCAAATTAAAATTAATCTGAGATTTGATCTAAAAGGGGTTGGCCGTCTTAAAATTAAAGTATATTAAAATTATAATTATTGCTTTAAAAGAATAAATTTAAAATTAATTAAAAGAATCAGCAATTCAGATTATTATAATACTTAAATCGAATACTTAAATCGAAAGAAGGATCAGGAGCCACCTATTTGTGCAGAACGAAGCTTAATAGCGACAGCACAGAACTTTGCCAGTAGTATTCATTTTTTTGTCCACATATATTTATATCTTTTGTCTATATTTAAGTTTTGTATGTTAAAGATTGTTTAAGTTTTTTCTTCCTTTTCTTTTCTTCTTTTCTCTTCTTTCTTTCTTTTTTTGTCAAATGATAATTTGTACAAATTGTGTGATTCTTAAAACCCAATAAAGTTTATTTTTAATTCAAAAAAAGGGGGGGGGAAGAATTCCACCTGCAAAACTGTGACAGTCCGGAGGTGGCCAGGGTTGTGATGGAGTCCAATGGAGCTATTCTGCTCCCCATCAAAGTCTGGCAAAGGCTACATGATGCAGCTAAGCTACAGGCCCCAGAAGCACGTGGCTTGAGGAAAATTCAAATGCATCATGGGAGATTATATAATATATATATATATATATATATATATATATATATATGGAAAGCAGTTTAGTTCAAATCCCAGAGGAGGGCGAGATAAGTGTAGATCTGGGTGCTGTCTCTGAAAGGCACGTTCAGCATTTACCGGAAGAAGGTGAAGATGAGGAGAGCTGTAATGAGCGAAGCCAGGGAAGTTGCATAGCCTGCGGTGTAGATGTGCCAGAATGTTGAATAGTATGATTTCTGTGGGGGATAAAGAGAACATTCAGAAGTGGCGGCACATGAGGAGGAAACATCTTTCAGAGTTAAAACCCCGTTTCCCTTGGTAACCACAGAGGGGGAGGACATTGTGTAGAAGACAGAAGAAGAAGTGTCATGGGCCAGGAGTTGGCTTCACCTGCTGAACAGCAGCCTGAAGGAGCAGAAGGCAGAGTGACTCCACCTGCTGGTGATCAGCCTTCTTGCTCCTGAGGAGAACCAGCTGGCTCCAGCTTCCTTAAGCAGAGTTTCCAGCCTCAGTCGGTTGCTGAAAACAACATTCGTCGTTCCAGACCAGACCTTGGTGTTTCTTGTGACCTTAGACCCTCGGCTTTCTTGACCCCTAGATCATCTGACTACATGAACTGAGATACTCCTGACCTTAGGACTGGACTGAACCTCGTATTTGCCTCCAGGCAATACCCCCCCCCCCCCGAGATTCAGCTGGTTGGCTGGCTTCTCCCTCCACTGAACTCTGCCATGACGAAGAAGAAGAAGAAGAGGAGGAGGAGGAGGAGTTTGGACTTGATATCCCGCTTTTCACTACCCGAAGGAGTCTCAAAGCGGCTAACATTCTCCTTTCCCTTCCTCCCCCACAACAAACACTCTGTGAGGTGAGTGGGGCTGAGAGACTTCAGAGAAGTGTGACTAGCCCAAGGTCACCCAGCAGCTGCATGTGGAGGAGCGGAGACACGAACCCGGTTCCCCAGATTACGAGTCCACCACTCTTAACCACTACACCACACTGAGAAGCACAGGACTATGATGAGAAGACCTTCCCTTCCACGATTGAGTCATATTTCCTTGTTTTCATGCATCTAGGCTAAGGATGACCAACTTCTGCATTCAGAAGTTTGTCTTCTGTTCAAGGCCAGCTTCGGCACGGGCATTTGACCAAGGACCAAAAAGACCCATTGCTAATCTGATCCCAATGATGCTTTGGGACCACCAGCTGATGCGGGGGGTCCATGCCACCTTCTGAACTGCAGCACCCTAGCGATGCTCCTTCTTGTTGTCCCCACCAGTCACTTACTTCACCTCACTCTCCCAAAGCCATCCAATGAAGCTGAAGGGTGGAAGATCCGGGGCACTTAATGAGGAACAATGGCAACACGCTCTTGGCCACCTGCCAGCCACTTTGCTCTGCTTTCCAGGTGAACAGGGCAAGGGCAAAGTGATGGAGAGGGCAGGCGCGGTGCAAATGCGTTGGCAGGAAAGCCACCAGCGTGTCTAGTTTTGGTTCAGATGTCCAAACGGGGAAAATATTCGGTGCAGATTTAAAAGCTTGACTGACCTGATCTTCTGGCCCCTTTGTTAAACTCTCTTCAAACCCGCAGGCAACTGGATATGGGGGGAATGGCTCCGACCAGTAAAGGCCTGGAGTGCAATTTCTGTGCAGGAACCCTGCGAAAAAAATATCGCTGTGAAGCTCTAACGTTAACACATCCTATCCTAGTACAATGTCGCCAGTAAATCGAGATGGCAATATCTGGAGGACCTAAAACACCAATGGGCATGGAGCAGGGTGTCTGGTAGCTAGGGAGAGGGGCAGGAGCCTTATTTCATAAGATTTATACAACCACTTGATTGTGAAAAGCAAAATTCAAAGGACACTCTCGGTGACACCAGCAGAGCTTACTAGGGGAGAGACTAGCTGGCCCGAGCCTTGCTGCTCCTCAGCGCCGCCTGGTGCGGTGGGAACGGGAACTGCAAACAGTCGGAGCATAAGGTGTCAAGTGACCTGGGCAGCCAATAGGGAGCTTGTTGCCCTTATATAATAACCCCTAGGCTTGACTGCCTAGTGAGCAACTCATCTGTGAGAGAAGATGCTCAGCAAACACCCCTCACCTGCCTATTTTGAAACTTGACGGCCATCTTTTCTGAGGCCACCTCCTCAACCTCTAGTTCAGGCACCCCCAACCTGTGGCCCTCCAGAAGTTTTGGCCTACAAGTCCCATGATCCCTAGCTAACAGGACCAGTGGTCAGGGATGATGGGAATTGTAGTCTAAAACATCTGGAGGGCCGAAGGTTGGTGATGCCTGCTCTAGTTCTTTGTATCCTTGTTCATCTGCTCTGGAACCTGAAAACACCACCTAAAGATGGATGAATCAACCCATTTCAGTTTCTCTGGATTACAAATCCTTCCAATCTGAAGTCCACTCCATATCCAATTTGCTTGGTTGCTTTGTGCCTCGCCTTTCACCCAGAACAGGGACTCGTGCTGGCTCACAAAAATGAAAACAAACATGGACTAAACACGGATATCTAAAAAAGTTTAAGGAATAATAGTTAAAAGGTCAGTAAACTACAACAGAATCCAAATTGCACACCCACACCCACACACAACTCTATTAAAAAGCAATGCATAAGAACCCTAAAAACAGCACTATTAAAAGTCCTTTCCTTAAAAGCAGTCAGTTCCTCAAAGCCTGTAGGAATAAAACAGACTTCATCTACAGGAAGAGGAACAAGGAGGGAGTCAGTCTAACCACTCTAGGAAGAAAGTTGAAAGTCTTGGTGCAGCCACCAGCGAGAAGGCCCTGTCCTGAATCCCCACCATGTGTGCCTGTGAGGGTGGGGGGACCAAAAGAAAGGCCTCCCCTAAAGAACTCAGAACCCAGGCAGAATGCTATGGTGGAATACCATCCTTCAGATAGCCTGGGATTAAGCTGTGTAGTTTTTAAAAGGACTCGTGAAAAATCCATCAGCATCTGAGACCTAATATACACATTAATTTATGCAATTTTGCCCTATTCATTTATTCATCAATTCTTGACATTCTCTACCTACCCTTCACAATAAGGTCCCAGGGCAGGTTAAAACAATATAAGCATACAATTAAAACCAAATATTAATCAAAAAAATTGCAGACAGTCTTAGCTAATTCCCCAACTCTAATGCATTTTATGTTTTGTTTACTTGGCAGGGGGTTGGACTAGATGGCCCTTGTGGTCTCTTCCAACTCTATGATTCTATGATTCTACTTTTTGTATTTGTTGTAAATGACTGAGATTTCCCCCAAAAAAATATAAACCAGTATAGAAATGATGATAATATGATGATGATGATGATGATGATGATGATGATGGCATGGAAACAAACAAAAATGTGCATTCTGGTCTAAATAACATTTGTTTATTTTTGTACACTTTTTTTGGAGAATCACATCATAAAATTTGGGGAAGTGCAAACATCACAGGATAGCTGGATTTCGGATCACATCGGGATTTGCAAACTAGCTAGGCTCCCGTGAAGGTAGGAACCAAACTGAATTTGACTCCAATCTTCACCGCCACTGTATTTAATCTATACCATTTCCCTCTTGGGGAAAAAAAACTTTAAGAAAGAACGGGAGAAATTTATAATTTATTTAGGAGACCACTGTAAGCAGATGAAAGCATCAGCAGGATTCTAATCTCACTTGTAATGTAACAAATACTATGGACAATATGGATCGATATAAAATATAGATTATGATATAATATGCAGTTGAAAACGTTGACATTAGGACCCACGGAGGGGATGGGGGGAGGTCTTGAGATTCTGAGAAATCTCTGTGTACGGAAATGTATTTGGTTTCGTTACAAATCTAAATTGGAAAAACCAAATAAAAACATTTTTTTTAAAAAAAACTACAGTGGTAACTTGGTTCTCAAACGCCTTGGAACCCAAACACTGCAAACCCGGAAGTAAGTGTTCTGGTTTGCGAACTTTTTTTGGAAGTCGAATGTGCTCCGATTTGAGTGTCACGTGTCAGGGTTGAGCCAGATGAGGAGGAGTGGTGGCAAGCCCCCCCCCCCCTGGTGAGGCTGCACCCACGGAAGAACCTGGGGAAATGGAGGAGTTCGTACCTGGAGAAGACTGGTGGCGGCACTCCTCGGAAGAGGAAGAGTCAGATGGAGAGGGGGAAAGACCAGAACAGGAGGAGGAGGAAGTCGAGCCAGAATCAGGCCCTTGTGAGGAGAGAAACAGCCCTTCCCCTCCTCCCTTCTCAGCTGTAGAGCGTAGAGCTGAGAGACGCAGGGAACAATTAGAGGCAGCTGCAACTCGTAAGAGATGTGGTTGCAGGCCAGCTACTTAAGAAAGGCTGGCTCCTCCCTTCACTAGCACCTGCAACTGATATGCTGAGTGCGTGGTTGCTCTTGCTCATTCTGTTCCTGACTCCTGGCTTGTTCCTGACCCTCGGCTTGTTCTTGACCCTTGGCTTGTTCCTGGTTCCTGGCTTTTCCCTGACTGACTTGGCTGGTTCATGACTTGGACTGTTCTGACTTCGGCTTCTCCTGATCCCATACTGATACCTAACTTCAGCTGGCTTCTGACCTGGACTGTTCGACCTTGGCTTATCTGACTGACTGCTGCACTTCAGCACGCCAACTTGTTGGCGCCCTAACAGAACGCTTCCAATTTGAGTGTTACACTGAGTGTTTGTCTGGTTTTGCTATATATTTTGCGTTTTTGTGGCTATTTTTGTGTGTGATTGTGTGCCATCCAGTTCAGCTACTGATTGATTGATAGATTGATTGATTGATAGATTGATGGTGTGACTGCAGTACATTGTTCATTGCTTTCATTTTATGGATCAATGGTCTCGTTAGATAGTAAAATTCATGTTCAATTGCCGTTTTAGGGGCTGTTTTTCAAAGGGTGGAACGGATTAATCCGTTTTGCATTACTTTCTGTGGGAAAGCGCGCCTTGGTTTAAGAACACTTAGGTTTTGGAACGGACTTCCGGAACGGATTAAGTTTGAGAACCAAGGGACCACTGTACACCATTTCCCTCTTTGACCCACATGGCAGAGAGATACAAGGGAGGCAGATTTTTAAAAAGGGGTCTTGCCATGTATGCTGGTGATTTCTTCAAAAAATCCTGGGCATGCGAGCGTCACGGTCTGTCCAAAAGTAGCTTTGGGCCAGCAACTTAGTCCATCCCAAACGCCTGCACATCCTAAGGAGAAAAGTCAGTGTCAGATTGAAGACTCCTACTATCCAGAATGATGAATAATGGCTTTACAGGGTCCAGCAGAATAAAACCCCGCTGGACCAAGTCAATGGCCCATCTATTCCAGCAGGGGCCACCCAGGTAGCTGGTGCATCTTGGTGAATATTTATATAGGACGGGGCTCATGCCTGTTACCTTTAAAATCTGGTAAGAGAGTTTCGTTTCCCCCCAAGCATCGACTCTCATCTTTCATAAGCTGTTGAAATATTCTGCATTCTGGATGGATGGAAGCCACCTACGATGAAAAGGAAGGGTGGGGGAGAGAGAGGAATTTTTAAATTATCTTTATTGCATTTTAAAAAATTACAGGGAAAGCATAAGTTAAACATTACATCCAAATATTCAAAAAGAAAAGATACAAAAAAGGAAAAGGAAAAAAAAGATGAATAATAAAAAACGAAAAAGAATTAGTCAAGTACACAAGTTTGTTCAAAGATACAAACAATAATTTGAATATTCTATATTTTCATATATTTTAATCTCTGTTGGAAGCTGCTCAGAATAGCCTTGGAAACCCAGCCAGATGGGCGGGTACAAATAAATTATCATTATTATTATTATTGTTGTTGTTATTATTATATATGCCAGGTTCTCAGAAAGAAATACGTTTATAATCCTTTCTTTCTTTCTTTCTTTCTTTCTTTCTTTCTTTCTTTCTTTCTTTCTTTCCAGTCACTTGCTTTCTGTTCCAGAAACCTAGTTGGAATCCCTGCTTCAACACCTCTTAAGTGACAAATATTCTGTGTTCATTTATTAAAATCAGTTTTTTTTCATTATATCTGTGAGATTAATCTAAACACAACCAGGTATTCATTGAATAAAATTTATATACCGCTTGATTTTTTTAAAAAAACAACAACAAGAAACTTGTCAAAAGATGATTGAAATCAAAGTGTTTGAAAAGAGAGAAAACACACATAACTTCTACATGTCTCGATAGACCTGCCTTAGCAAAACTGATTTAGGCTAGTGCAGAAAAGAATACAGCAAATTTCCTGCTTGGTGTCAAGAGGCAGGGAGTTCCAAAGGGTATGCTAGTGTTACTCACTAAACCAGTGGCTGAGGACTCTTTTCAAACTTAATCCGTTCCGGAAGTCTGTTCCAAAAGCAAAGCTTTCCAAAACCATAGAACCCATAGAAAGTAATGCAAAACGGATTAATCCATTCCAGACTTTTAAAAACAACCCCTAAAATGGCCATTTAACATGAATCTCATGTTATCTGAAGAAGTGTGCATGCACACGAAAGCTCATACCAAGAACAAACTTAGTTGGTCTCTAAGGTGCTACTGGAAAGAATTTTCTATTTTGTTTTGACTATGGCAGACCAACACAGCTACCTACCTGTAAATGAATCTCACTATCTAACAAGACCATTGATCCATAAAATAAAAGCATAAAATAAATAAGATAATATTGTAAATGATAAAATTTTAAATAATTCCCCCCCCCCTTACCTGCACTGATGATTGTCATTGTTTGGATGGGGGCTTTTATCCATTTCCGCAGTCACACAATCAATCAATCAGTAGCTGAACTGGGTTCCACACAGCCACAAAAACAAATTAATCGAAAAAGCCTCAACAACAAAAACGCAAAATAAAGAGCAAAACCAAAAGCGCCAACTCCAGTGGTACCTTGGTTCTTGTACTTAATCTGTTCTGGGAGTCCGTTTGACTTCCAAAATATTCAAAAACCAAGGCATGGCTTCTGATTGGTTCAGGTGCCCCGGAAACAATGGCCAACAGCTGCATCAGACGTTCGGCTTCCGAAAAACGTTCGAAAACCAGAACACTTATTTCCGGGTTTCCGGCGTTCAAGAACCAAGCCATCTGAGAAGCAAGGTATCACTGTATAACGAAATTGCCAAACGCACCTTGGTAGGGAGGGTTTTTTATTTCTTTATGTACTTCCTTCATAAAATCGGAGAGTTGGAAGGGACCCCGAGGGTCATCTCGTCCATCCCCTTGCAATGCAGGAATATGCAGGTGTCCCTTATAGGGATTGAACCTGCAACCTTGGCACTATCAGCCCCATGTTCTAACCGACTGAGCCCTCCGGGCATGCCTTCCTTATTTATTTATAAAAATATATTTGTATACTGCCGTGTCATACAAAATATATCACAGCGGTTTAGAGCAATATCAAATCGTAAAACCAGGCAATAAAACTGTAAAAAGTTGGGCACTAGACTATGGGCATAATTTTAATTTAATTTTAATTTGGGCATAATTTTAATTTAAGGAATTAAAGAACCTTTTAATGAGGGTGAAAGAGGAGAGCGCAAAATATGGTCTGAAGCTCAACATCAAAAAAACTAAGATCATGGCCACTGGTCCCATCACCTCCTGGCAAATAGAAGGGGAAGAAATGGAGGCAGTGAGAGATTTTACTTTCTTGGGCTCCATGATCACGGCAGATGGTAACAGCAGTCACGAAATTAAAAGACGCCTGCTTCTTGGGAGAAAAGCAATGACAAACCTAGACAGCATCTTAAAAAGCAGAGACATCACCTTGACGACAAAGGTCCGTATAGTTAAAGCTATGGTTTTCCCAGTAGTAATGTATGGAAGTGAGATCTGGACCATAAAGAAGACTGATCGCCGAAGAATTGATGCTTTTGAATTATGGTGCTGGAGGAGACTCTTGAGAGTCCCATGGACTGCAAAAAGATCAAACTTATCCATCCTTAAAGAAATCAGCCCTGAGTGCTCACTGGAAGGGCAGATCCTGAAGTTGAGGCTCCAGTACTTTGGCCACCTCATGAGAAGAGAAGACTCCCTGGAAAAAACCCTGATGTTGGGAAAGATGGAGGGCACAAGGAGAAGCGGACAACAGAGGATGAGATGGTTGGACAGTGTTCTCGAAGCTACTAACATGAGTTTGGCCAAACTGCGGGAGGCAGTGGAGGATAGGGGTGCATGGCGTGCTCTGGTCCATGGGGTCACAAAGAGTCGGACATGACCAAACGACTAAACAACAACAACAACAACAATGGCATTAAAAGAAAATGTAATGAAGAGGATGTATAGATGGTATTTGACACCAGTAAAGTTAGCTAAAATGTATGGAATGAGAGATAAATCATGCTGGAAATGTAAAGAATCAGACGGAGACTTTTATCATATGTGGTGGACGTGTAATAAAGTAAAAAATGTTTTGGGAATTGATCTACAATGAATTTAAAAAGATGTTCAGATATACCTTCCCCCCCAAAAAACCGGAAGCATTCTTGCTAGGTTTGATGGGAGAGGAAATTGCAAAGATAGATCAAAGACTATTTATGTACACCACAGTAGCAGCAAGAACTTTAATGGGCCCCAAAATGGAAGTTACAGGAGGGACCTACGATTGCGGAGTGGCAGGCGAAGATGATGGACTTTGCAGAACTGCAGGATTCGAGATCAGGACGATCAAAAATTTCAAAGGGACTGGAGTAAATTTATTGTATATTTGAATAATAATTGTAAAAAATCGAAGACACTAGCAGGACTGAAATAAATCCTACAATGTGGACAATGGAAGTTGAATAGCTAAAATGCGAGACAGGACTTGAAAGCAGAAAACCTGCTGAAGGGAAGGAGGGAAGTCACACACTCGGCAGAGCAGAAAGTTTTTGGGTTGGTTATTGTATTGTCGAAAATACTGTGTAAGGAGGAAAATAATAAAAATATTTTTTTAAGAAAACCCGTAAAAAGTTAACAGCAAGTTAAAAGCAAAAAAGAAATCAAAAACTTCCACAACTTAGGGGCTACCAAAGAGAAGGCACTCTCCAAAGTTTCCATCACTCTGAGTTCCTGAGGGCCGAAGAAATACCACAGTGGTCTCCTCTGTGAATCATAGCACCCAAGAGGATCTGTAGGAAAACAGGTGGTCTTTCTGGTATTTGGGGACTACATCATTAGAGTAGAATAATGCTAGGTAAAGGTAAAGGTAAAGTGACCCCTGACCAGTAGGTCCAGTCGTGTCCGACTCTGGGCTTGCGGCGCTCATCTCGCTTTACTGGCTGAGGGAGCCAACGTACAGCTTCTGGGTCATGTGGCCAGCATGACTAAGCCGCTTCTGGCGAACCAGAGCAGCACACGGAAACGCCGTTTACCTTCCCGCCGGAGTGGTCCCTATTTATCTACTTGCACTTTGACGTGCTTTCTAACTGCTAGGTGGGCAGGAGCTGGGACATAGCAACGGGAGCTCAGCCCATTGCGTGGATTCAAACCGCCAACCTTCTGATCAGCAAGCCCTAGGCCCTGTGTTTTTATTTCTAGCAGAAGCGGGGAGGGGGCACCCCACTTCTCTTTACAGTTGTCAGCAAGATGGGAATTAGGTAAACTTGACATAAGTAAATTCCACCCCCAGAGAGGAGATCTTCTGGGTGGGGGTTGGGACCATCAAATTTGAGACAGTGAAGAATTGCAGAGCACCTAACCTTGACCCTAACATGAAGGAGAAAAATGCGAGGAGCTACCCAGACCAAAATAGAATTGTTTTCATTCCATTTTAGACCAGGAGCAGATAATTTTCTTCTTTCCCTTAGTGTCTGTGGAGGGGGAGGGATATTAAGTTACACCCCCCCCCAAAAAAAAATAGCACCTCTCTGTATTGCAAAAAAAAAAAAATGGAAAGAAACCGTCATGTTGTCAATGGAAGCATCTGAAAATAAATAAATAAAATAGAACCAGACGGAGCAGGGTTTTCGCACGGCGTCAGGCCAAAGGAATACCAACTTCCAACAACGGGAGCAAAAAAAAATTATTACTCTGAGAAGGGCAATGCAATTTGCATTTCAAAAGAACCTATTCAGAGCTTGGGCTGGAATCTAATTGTATTTGGCGCTCCCCCCTTCTCCTTTGACTGCTTCAGATGCTTTTCAAGAACTGTAATCATGTGAAATTGTTTGCTGTTGGGATACTTTTACGCTGGCGTTTCAAAAAAGGCAGAGATAGAATTAAGATGCAACAGTTCCATCCCCCCCCACACCCCATTTTTAATATAGATTTAATCCTCTTTCTGAGATCACAAGGAACTTCTTAAATTCAAACGAGAAATGAATGGGAAATGAGGTTGTCGGATCTTTAGCCTGACCTTAAACAAGGGTCCCCCCCCCAAAAAAATTGGGGGGCACCTCCTTGGTTCCAGAAACTCAGCCCCAGTGCCTCCTACCTTATTAAAAGCACTATTCAGAATAGCAGAACAGCACGACCCACTGAGGAAGATGACAGCACAATTAAATTCAAAACAGTGACAAATAATGGCACATTTATTCAGAACTCAATTGAAACTATCCAGTTCGATTAATTCAACAAAACTGATGAACTTGATGCAGTGATAACAACTTTCAAAAATCTGGCCGGCGTTTACACCTCCAGTGCATACCGTCCAACGTTTCTCAGATGAAAATAGGGATATTCTATTCTGACATCAGGAAGCTTCTCCCTTGTTTGATCTGCCACACAAATAACTGCCATATACACAATTACATCGGTCACCTTGAGCCAATTGCAACGTCTCCACTTCACCTACCTCACAAGGTGGTCGTGAATAAAATAAAATAAAAACCCGCAAGAGAAGGATCGTGAACAACACCTTCAACAGATAAATAAATGGAAGGAAATAAAATTTGAGCTGTAAGCTGCCTCTGGTCCTTGTCATAGGAAAGACTGTGAGAATGGTCAGGAACATACCTGAGAGTAATCTTACAGAATTCAGTGGGATTTAGTTCTGGGTAAACCTGTTTAGGATTGCAGTGAAAGGCTGCCCAGTTACCTGGGAGTAAGCCATAATTGCTTTTGAATTATGGTGCTGGAGGAGACTCTTGAGAGTCCCATGGACTGCAAGAAGATCAAACCTATCCATTCTCAAGGAAATCGGCCCTGAGTGCTCACTAGAAGGACAGATCCTGAAGCTGAGGCTCCAGTACTTTGGCCACCTCATGGTGGAGAAGACTCCCTAGAAAAGACCCTGATGTTGGGAAAGATGGAGGGCACAAGGAGAAGGGGATGACAGAGGATGAGATGGTTGGACAGTGTTCTCGAAGCTACTAACATGAGTCTGACCAAACTGCGGGAGACAGTGGAAGACAAGAGTGCCTGGCGTGCTCTGGTCCATGGGGTCTCGAAGAGTCGGACATGACTGAACGACTGAACAACAACAAAGCTCTACTGAATACAATGGGACTTACTTCTGAGTAGACATGAAAAGGTTTGCAGTGTAAGGAATAAACACCCCACGCCATTTCCTAAAGCAATTGCTGGCTGCGGAAGCAGTGCAGTTAAATAAAATAAAGTGGATTGCTTTATCATTTTTCTTCAAAATTATAGGAAGGGCTTTGCATGCCAGTTCCACTATTCATTTGGTGCATTTTATTTTCTGTGTAAAAAGGAGTCGGTTTTTTCCACCCACACCACTTTTAATTGTTCTCTGAGGTGTGTAGGGGAGGGAAAAGGAAAAAAAAACAGGAAATTCAGGGATCAAATCAGAAACCAGGATCGCTTCTGTAATTATGGGACCGTCCCTGGAAAATCGGGACAATTGGAGGGTATGCCAGTGCCCCCCTGCTGCCTCCTAGGCAGTGCTGGATTTACATATAAACTTTACAAGCTATATCTTAGGGCCCCACTCTCTGCCCCCCCCCAAAGAAAAAATTAAAGGGAAAAAAACTGGGTGTACATTTCCAAAATATAAGATAAAAAACAAATAAAATAAAACCTACATACAGCAGCAGTGTTTTGTGTTGTGTAGGTTCCTATGATATAAGTCATGTGCCCCGCCTGCTAGCCTGCTCCCTAAAATATCACTGGTTTGCTCCTTTCTATATATAGGGTGCCTACATTCTGCATGGACTGGTTGCACAGCAACATGTGCAAATGGCTTGAGATACCTATGAGGTCCATAAATTACTATGTAGCATATATTCAACACAAAAAAGCGACAATTTGTTGTTGACAAAGGACAGCTGGACATATAAAGGGCCCCATTACCTCCAGTAGCTTAGGGCATCATCAAACCTAAATCCGGCCCTGCCCTTAGGTAATCCCACAAATTAATGTGGGGAAATGCTGGACCGAGTTTGAGAAAGGGAGATGTTGTAACTGACAGGTTCATTCCTCTCAGCTCCTCGATTACAGTAGGAACAGGGTTCGAATCCCCACTCTAATATGAAGCTCACTGAGTGACCTTGGGCCACTCACCTACCTCACAGGGTTGTTGTGAAAATAAAGTGGAGAGGGGAGAACCTTGAGTTCCCTGGAATAAAAGGTGGAATATAAATGTAACGAATAACTATTGGGGATTGTTCTAAGGCTGAGCAGAATGTTACTTTTAAAGAACTTTTAGCTCGAAATTGGGGAACTTTTAGAGGACCGAGTTTTTGCCCAAACTGCTGTCTCATTTCACCTGTTTTTCCACTGCCGTCACTCCTTGGTTTGTGGTCCTGGCTGTGCCTAGAATTGATTTGGTTCCAAATTCATGTTCTGTTCTGTGGTTCTGCATTCATCGAGGGAAATCTCACACTGAAACTGTTACCTCACCTGGGTCTCCCCTGCTGGATCAGAGAGATTCTTCTTACGGGACCATAATATACATATTCAGTATTCGTTGCCTTGATCTTTCATCATTACGTTAATTGCGCCTGGCAAATCAGTTTTAAATAACCAGGAATTAAAATAAAGTAGAATATCTAATTAACAGCAATGCCGAAAATATCAACCTTGCTCCGAGATCCACGAGGGCTGAATTACTGGAGTCGGAGATCAAAGTCCTGGCTGTTAAATATATCCCACTTCTTAAAGCTGGGCTTTAATAATAGACGACACCTCATATCAATATGTAAATGTGTTCTGCACAAGAGCACTGGCCCTGAATTTCACCCAAAGCAAAATGGTGAGATGGTTTAGGAAGGCAAGCAAAACAAGAAAAGGGGTGGAAAAGAAATTTGTGGGTGTGTGGGTGTGCCTTGTACCTCCAATTGATGCACCTAGCGCATCACTAAACCATGAAACTCACAGTTTAAAGCTTACTGGGAATGAGCGTTCCCCCACATCAAATGGGGTGCGCCTTTTGTATGGTCGCGAGTAGCCCCATTGGACCACGGGCAGCTCCTGGCAGTTGGTCCTGGCATCGCCTTCCCCAGGTTGGATACCTGTGGACTCTACCTACTCTAGCAGCCGCCCAATCCCGGCTGGGGAGGTGTTGCTAGGGGGATTGGCCAGGTAGAAGGAGGGATTATACAGTACACACAATAGAACTTGAGTCATACGTGGGAAGCGGCCGTTTGATTCAGAGCTTCCTCACCCTCCACTCCCTCAATTGATGCTTATTTTGCAGGTTTGACCACCTTTTCTCCACAGGCACGCAGGCGCTGCTATGACAAGGTCGCTATTGAAGGGCCGGAAAGGACGTTCCCTGCATTGGCAGGTTTCGCCTTTCCCGTAGCAATTCGTCACAACTTTGTTGGTCGCCATGCCTTGGGCAGAATCCTTTAGTCATCTACAAGATTAGGGGGGCGTGGGGTGGTGACCCCCGCCCCCATTGCAGTGGCGATAACAGGGTTCCCGTTAAAGGGGTCTAAGGGGGAGGCATTGACCATACGCCCAGGGTCGTCACTGCCCTCCCCCTCCAGAGGCGGCGAACATGGGGGGGGGGGGCTATCTGCTTGAACATATGTTCTCCAGACTAGCCCACTCCCCACTCATGCTGGATAACCCTGAAGTTACCCAGAACCCCGGCTGGGGGGCTGGGAAGGATAAACGCCCAATGCCTGAGCCAAGGTCTTCCTACATCTGAATATTAATAAAGTTGTGGCCAATTTAATCGCAAAGAACGTTTTCACATGTTGTTATTTCCCTCAGGGGTTGCCCCAGGGTTCGGGGGACTCTGCTGCGCAAATGATATATAATGAATTGAAAAGGATGTTCAAAGTAACATTTATTTAAAAACAAACAAACCCAGAAGCTTTTCTTTTGGGAATTACAGGGACAGAACTACCTAAATTGTATTGAACTTTATTTATGTATGCTACTACAGCAGCAAGTATGTTACTCTCCCCAAAATGGAAAGAAGCAGAAGTCCCAGCAAAGGAAGAATGGACACAAAAACTGATGGAATATGCAGAAATGGGGAAACTTACCGGAAGAATAAGAAATCAAGATAACAAATTTTTTATAAAAGAATGGGAATGGTTTATTGAATATTTACAGACAAATTATAAGCAGATAAAAACATAAGCAGGATTATTGTAATAGCATGCAGTTTTATAAGAGTATATATTTGCAGTAGATAATTAAATGAGTAAATTAAATAGATTTGGATATGGAGAAGATATTAAAAAAAATTAATTTAAGGAGCCGCAGAAAGAGGGGGAAGGAAGTCAAATTTAGAGATGTTGAATTGATTGTAAAACTAATGAAATGTATAAATTTGAAAAGCATAAAATAAACAAACAAACAAACAAGCAAACAAACAAACCATGGAACTCACTAACACAAGATCCAGTGATAGCCGCTAACATGGAGAGCTTGAAAAGGAGGTAAGGCAAATTCGTGGAGGATAATGACAGAAATGGCTGCCAGGATGGATGGATATGTACCACCTCCCGGACCAGGTGCAATAGGTCCATGAATAGCAGGCTTGGGGAAGCATGGCTCTCGCACTCATGCCCTGCTTGTGGGCTTTTCTGGTTCACCTCACCACTGTGGGCCACAGAAGGTTGCTTAGATAGGCCTTTGGTTTGATCCAGGAAGGTTCTTAGGCATTTTAAATGAAATTCTGTGGTTGATTTGAGTCTGGTGCTCATGTGAAACTACAACTAATCCAGAATGCGGCAGCTAGACTGGTGACTGGGAGCGGCTGCCAAGACCACATAACACCGGTCCTGAAAGACCTACATTGGCTCCCAGTATGTTTCCATACAGAAGTCGGCCCTGTTTAGGGAAGTTTTTAATTACTGGTGTTTTAATGTATTTTTGATCTTTTGTTGGAAGCCACCCAGAGTGGCTGGGGAAACCCAGCCAGATGGATGGGGTATAAATATATTATTATTATTATTATTATTATTATTATTATTATTATTATTACCTGAGGGATGTCAAGGCTAGCAAAAGGAAATTTGATAAGATTAGTCGGGCCTGTCAAGAAGATGCCACATACTCTCATACTGTATGTTGCCCAGCAAGACTACAAGAAATACCAGCAGAATTTTGAAAGAGATGTTTGTGAATTTTTCAAAGTTTATGAAGCTAGCATGTTTTAACCAACCATGGTTAAGATTAATCCAAGTTTAGGGTTCAGGCATGACAGTAAACTGTGGCTATGGATGGGGAGAAATTTCATGCAGTTCTCATTTCTAAGCGAGCCTACCTACTTTGCGCTTTACAGAGCAATGTGTGAACTGAGACACAGCCATCCTACAAAATTCACACTTCTCTGAATTTTGCAATGCAGATCTCCACCGAAGGAATATGTACAAACATGGTGGAGGACTGCATCATAAAAAGCCAGAGGAGTGCAGATTCTGAAGGTGAACTGCATTTGTGTGTGTGTGTGTGTGTGTGTGTACATGGAAACCAAGCCTGATGAGGAACGGTTGAAGGAGCTGGATATGTTTAGTCTGAAAAAGAGGAGACCGAGAGGAAATATGATAACTATCTTCAAATATCTAAAGATCTGTCCCATGGAAGATGGAGCAAGCTTGTTTTCTCCTGTTCCAGAGGGTAGGCTTAAAGTTACAAGAAAGAGATTCCAACTAAACATACAGAAAAACTTTCTGACGGATAACAGATGTTCAACAGTGGAACCGTCTCCCTTGGGGAGTTTGTGGACTCTCCCACTGAGGTGTTTCTTGCCCCTTGCTTTATGTTCCTTCCGATGCCAAGTAAAAACCAATTTTTAATTAAAAAATCAGACTTTTAAAAGTTGACAGCAATGAAATCCTTTCCATGTTTTAACTCTGCTAATTATGAGGAATTTTTTCCCCGATATATGTGTTTGTTATTCCTACATTGCTGGGACTAGATGACCCTTCCAGTTCTACAATTGTATGATGAGGTGTTTATTAATTTAGTCTGATGTGCAACGTCCTGTGACAACATTGCAATCAATAAATCTGCATCCCACCCCCCCTCACTCTGATCAATATCTCTATTGCTTCCCATGAGGACATGGGCCCCTGGCCCTCTCACGCTGTGGAGGTGACCCCGAGATCCTCTTCTCTTTTTCTCCCATGATGCTTTCTCTATCTCCTCCCTCCACCCGCAACCACCCCCTGGCGGGGTGGAGGAGAGAGGAAACTTCACTTTGGTACCTAACGTTTCTACGTCAGGTATTTGGCATGTTCTGTGACTCTTTTTGTCATCCCAATTAAAAGTTAATAGCTGTCAAAAGTGCTTCACGTGTTCAACGGCATTAAGAGTAATGATAATTACTAGGTGTGCCCGTCAGGCATTCAGATGCAACCACCCATGCAGGCAGAAATTGCTCAGGCACACAAAGGAAACCGAAAGAGAGAGAGAGAGAGAGAGAGAGAGAGAGAGAGAGAGAGAGGAGGAGGAGGATGAGGAGGAAGGCAGGCAGGCAATGGCTGGGGGCTGCCATGGGAGAAGAGTGGGTTTCATGTGTTTGGCAGCACACAGGGACCGATCTGGACCTACAAATTGGCTAGGCTGAATGATCGGCCCTACAAATCAGATCAGGATGTCTGTGTCTGTGCACAGTCCTATAACTGAGGCTCACACCAACCCTGCAAAGTAGGCAAGGCTGAATGACCGGTCCCACAAAGTTAGGTCAGAGGAAGTGTCTGCTCGTCGGCCTTTAATATATTTCACAACAGCCCTGCAAGGTGGGTTAGGCTGAATTATTGTTGATTTGACCAAAGTCACATGCTTTGAAGTACAGTGATACCTTGGTTCTCAAACACCTTGGTACTCAAACAACTAGGAACCCAAACACTACAAACCCGGAAGTAAGTGTTCCGGTTTGCGAACATTTTTTCGGAAGCCGGACGTGCTCCGTTTTGAGTGTTACGCTTCCGACTGGAGTGCCACACTTCGGTTTGAGTATTACGCAGAGGTCTGTTTTTGCTATTTATTTCGTGTTTTTTGTTTTTGCGGCTCTTTTTTGTGACAGTGTGGAACCCAGTTCAGCTGCCGATTGATTGACTGTCTGACTGTCTGACTGATTGATTGATTGATTGATTGTGTGACAGCAGTACATTGTTGATTGCTTTCGTTTCATGGATCAGTGGTCTCGTTAGATAGTAAAATCCATGCTCAATTGCTGTTTAAGGGGTTGTTCTTAAAATTCTGGAACGGATCAATGCTTTTTGCATTACTTTCCATGGGAAAGCACGCCTTGGTTTTGGAACGCTTTGGTTTTGGAACAGACTTCCGGAACGTCTTAAGTTTGAGAACCAAGGTACCACTGAATGTAAGTATTTGTATGGGGGTAGATTGGAGGGTTGCCTATTCCGGGGGGGCTGCCCTTCCCCCCTTTTTGCCTGTATTTTATTTGCTTTGGTGGGGGGGGGCTTTGGCTATTTTGTGGAGGGGATCAGGGGCAGCACCCATTGTTGTGTTGTGAAATGGGTATTCCTTTGTCTCCCTGACAGTTTCCTTTAGGTTTCCAGATGTGCTTCCAGCCCTTAAAAAAGAAGAAGAAGAGTTTGGATTTGATTTCCCGCTTTATCACTACCCGAAGGAGCCTCAAAGCGGCTAACATTCTCCTTTCCCTTCATCCCCCACAACAAACACTCTGTGAGGTGAGTGGGGCTGAGAGACTTCAGAGAAGTGTGACTAGCCCAAGGTCACCCAGCAGCTGCATGTGGAGGAGCGGAGACGCGAACCCAGTTCACCAGATTACGAGTCTACCGCTCTTAACCACTACACCACACTGGCTCCCCAGACAGGGCCTCCAGAAATGGATTCTGACTGGCTGCCAAACTGAGATGCAATTACTGTGGATTTCTTACCTCAGTCAGGAGTTGGGCAATCAGGCTCCTGTGAATGCCCGGGGGGGGGGGGGGACAGACAGATAGACAGACTCCAGATTTTCATGTCCAGATTTCTTATTTTAACTCTCCTTCCTTGTATTAATTTATGGCAGTGTGTGTGTGTGTGTGTGTGTGTGTGTGTGTGTGTTCAGAAACGACTCACCCTTTTCTGAGAAGACGGGAATTGAATTTGAGCCAAAAACCTGTTTTTTCTCCCCGAAACGCAAATGTCACAACGTTCCGCTTACAAACACCCAAGTGAGCCCAAGAAATCTGTTCAAACTCCTTCTTAAGGAGGCAGAAGTAAAACAACAACAAAAAAAGACAAAAACCTGTCATCACCATTGCTAGCGTGGGTACATACACCCCACTCCCCTTGCTTATCTAGCCATAACCGAAACAATATTTCGATTTAATACTCTCTCATTTTTGTCATGCATTCAAGGAAACTACTACTCGGACTCTAGCTTCAAAGCTTAAAAAAGAAAAAAGATAAAGGATGAATTAGGCTCTACTGTTATCAGAAGAGAGAAGAATAGGAATGAGGTCGCCATTGCTCCCTAAAGGAATGTGAGCCCAGAAAGAGATCTCGATGTGGCAGTTTCCTGAATTCAAGCAAGCTCACAAGCAGCACTTCTAAGTACAGAAGAGCCTGTGGATCTCAGGGAACAAGAAAAAGATAATAATAATAATAATAATAATAATAATAATAATAATAATAATGTTGTTCAGTCGTTCAGTCGTGTCCGACTCTTCGTGACCCCCATGGACCTGAGCACGCCAGGCACGCCTATCCTCCACTGCCTCCCGCAGTTTGGCCAAACTCATGCCAGTCGCTTCGAGAACACTGTCCAACCATCTCGTCCTCTGTCGTCCCCTTCTCCTTGATAAATAATAGATAATTTATCATTTATAGCCCGCCCATCCGGCTGGGTTTTCCAGTGAGTGAACCAGATCTGCATTTAGTAATTTAGTTTAAACTCTGGAACTCACTCCCAAAGGAGGCAGCAATGGCCCCCGAGTTGGGTGCCTTTGAAAAGAGGATTGGACCAATTCACGAAGGAGGAAAAAGCGATTATCGGTGGCTGCTAGCCATGGTGGCTATGCTCCACCTCCACGGTTTCCTCCTGAATCCCAGTTGCTGGAAACCGCAGGAAGGGAGCGAGAGCTCTTGTGCTCGAATCCTGACTGCAGGTTCCCCACAGGCATTTGGTTGGCCACTGTGAGAAACAGGGTGCTGGTCTGATCCCATTGGTCTGAGCCCTCAGGGGGTTGCGGACCCTCCTTCCTTGGAGGGTTTTAAGCAGAGGTTGGATAGCCATCCATCATGGATGCTTTGGTTGAATCATAGAATCATAGAGTTGGAAGAGACCACAAGGGCCATCTAGTCCAACCCCCTGCCAAGCAGGAAACACCATTAAAGCATTCCTGACAGATGGCTGTCAAGCCTCTGCTTAAAGACCTCCAAAGAAGGAGACTCCACCACACTCCTTGGTAGCAAATTCCACTGCCGAACAGCTCTCACTGTCAGGAAGTTCTTCCTAATGTTTAGGTGGAATCTTCTTTCTTGTAGTTTGAATCCATTGCTCCATGTCCGCTTCTCCGGAGCAGCAGAAAACAACCTTTCACCCTCCTCTATATGACATCCTTTGATATATTTGAACATGGCTATCAGATCACCCCTTAACCTTCTCTTCTCCAGGCTAAACATACCCAGCTCCCTAAGCCGTTCCTCATAAGGCATCGTTTCCAGGCCTTTGACCATTTTGGTTGCCCTCCTCTGGACACGTTCCAGCTTGTCAGTATCCTTCTTGAACTGTGGTGCCCAGAACTGGACACAGTATTCCAGGTGAGGTCTGACCAGAGCAGAATATAGTGGATTCCTTCATTGCAGGGGGTTGGGACTAGACCAGTGTTTCCCAAACTTGGCTCTGTGACTGTTTCTGGACTACAACTCCCATCATCTCTATCTACCAAGACCAGTGGTCAGGGATAATGGGAATTGTAGTCCAAAAATAGCTGGAGACCCAAGTTTAGGAAACGCTGGACTAGATGAACCCCGGGGTCCCTCCCAATTCTACAATTCTGTGATTCTTGCGTTCTTAAGTTAGATAATTCAGATAGTTCTGAATATCCATTTTTCAACCCAGCCTGAAAGACGAGACTCCATGAGCAATATTTGCCTTCTACGCATTCCTGCCCCTCTCCTCTCCTCTCCCTTCTGCTTTCTCCATTCTCTTCTCTCCCCCCATTTCTCCTTCTGTTAAAATTCCCAGTAAAAAGAAACGTCAGCGGTGGCGGCCCCCATCATTGGGGTTCGGCCTGCCTAGTGCTCCTTGAGCCATCAGACGAAGACGAACGCTGTCTCCACAGCAGAAGTTCGGCAGCAGCAAGAATTATTTAAGCCATAGTTGAGAGTGGAAGCGGCAGAGCATCCGATATCCTCAGCTGCCGGCGCAACACACATAGACGTGCCCCGTTGTGTTCTTGCTCCCCGTATGAATCCACCTGAGAATAATTGCCAGCTTCTCTCATGCCACACTCCCGGTTCCTAAGATCACACCTCTGCGGTCCTCACTAACCAGTGACCTCAACCCACTACTGTCCGTTCCACTCTCAAAACTGCAATGAAAGAGCAGTAATCTGCCTATTTAACTCTTCTTGAACTGCCTCAATGGAGCACAGCAGGTTGCCCAGAGGCTTTTCAAGGGCTCCTTGTGGACCCACAAAGACGGAATAAGCTGGCACTTTGCAAAGGCACAAACCACAAACCAGCTTCTCCCTCAGAGGATCAGGCTGTCTAAGGATTTCACTCTCTGGAGAGGTAAACAACGGGTTTACTTACCAAGGGGAAGAACAGCGAGCAGAAAGTTAGCAGCATCTTCAGTAGCGGCAGGAGGCTCTGTCCCTGCCGGCACACAGCTGACGATCCACACCAATCAAGCACCGCCTCTAAGATACACCTTCTCGGCTCGGCTTTCAAGGAGCAATTCTCCCTGCAGGCTCCAGTCTTCCCAGGTAAGCAAAACCACCATCTTCAGTAGCACTGTCCTCATGATCTTACCAGCAGTAGTAGAAAGACAGGAATAATGAATCTTATTCCTATTGCTACCACTGAACTGTTCTTTTTTTTAAAAAAAAAAATCTTATTTATTGATCTTTCAAGAAAAAAAAAACTGTACAGACTGTAAATTGCTTTCTCCATTGACTTCCCTTCCACAGTTTCCATATCTACCCTTAAATGCTGCATATTTTACATATAATATAATATTCAATACAGTGGTACCTCGGGTTAAGAACTTAATTTGTTCTGGACATCTGTTCTTAACTTGAAACTGTTCTTAACCTGAGGTACCACTTTAGGTAATGGGACCTCCCGCTGCCGCCGCGCCGCCGCCACGCAATTTCTGTTCTCATCCTGAGGTAAAGTTCTTAACCTGAGGTACTATTTCTGGGTTAGCGGAGTCTGTAACCTGAAGCGTCTGTAACCTGAAGCGTCTTTAACCCGAGGTGCCTCTGTACATCCACTGTAATGTATTTATCTTAATATATTAACACTGGTGCTCATATTTCAAACCCTGCTCATGTTTTCATCTCGCAATAATACTCAATGAAAGGTTTCTAGTCCTCAAGGAAGTTTTCGGCATTTTGGTCGCTAATCTTTGCTGTTAATCTCACCAGTTCCATGTACTCCATCGTTTTGAAAGGCCACCCTTCCTTTGTTGGAACCTCCAGCAATTTTCCATTCAAAAATGCACAACACACTGTACAGCTGGGATGGGGAAGCTTTCTGTAGCCCGAGGGCCACATTCCCTCATAGACAACCTTTCAAGGGCCGCATGCCAGTGGTGGGTATGGCCAGAGGTGAAAAGCTGAGTGAAGCACCAAACATGTCCCTTCAATGGGGGGACTTATAAGAATGCGTGGTATGCACAGATTTGGGATCCTGTGGGGCTGAGGGCCCCACTAGTTATTGATATAGTTTGCAAATGGAGAGTATAGCTTTAATGGGTGGTTGCAAACAATTAATTGTCATTATGGGACATTATGCGGGAGGCAGTGGAGGATAGGGGTGCCTGGCGTGCTCTGGTCCATGGGGTCACAAAGAGTCGGACACGACTGAACAACTGAACAACAACAACATGGGATTCTAGTGTTTGTGCTCATTGTATTGCTTCCTGCTCCCCAATTAAAATCAGTGGAGGCTGGTCCATTAGGGCAACCAGCACTGTTTGTTTGTTTGTTTGTTTGTTTGTTTGTTTGTTTGTTTGTTTATACATACATACATACATACATACATACATACATACAAACATACCCCACCCATCTAACAGGGTTTCCCCAGTCACTCTGGGCGGCTCCCAAGCAGAATGTCAAGTGATTATTATTATTTTTACAAAAAGGTTTTCCCCAAAATCTCAAAGCCGCCCACTTTCCTGCTCTCCACATTCTTCCCTAATCTGTTTGTATTTACAGAGGCTCGGAGAGACTTTTCTGCCAGTCTTCTCTTCACTGGCCATAGAGAAGGCGGAACTGCTCAACATATACTCCGTTGCTGTCTTCACACAAAAGGAAAGCGATGCCCAACCTGGTGATCACAGAATAAATGGTATAAGGAGGGAGTTGCAGTTCAATATAGAAAAGGAGGTGGCAAGGCAACGTCTAGCTACTTTAAATGAATTCAGACTTCCAGGGCCGGATGAGCTGCACCATCTGCACCAAATATAAGAAATGGGGACATCTGGATTGCCAGTAGTACATGTGAAAAGGATCTAGGGGTCTTAGCAGACCACAAGCGTCACATGAGTCCACAGTGTGATGCAGTATCAAAAAAAGCTAATGCAATTCTGGGCTGCATCAATAGAAGGCCCAAGTCAAGGGAAGTCATAGCGCCACTCTATTCTGCCTTGGTCAGGCCACACCTGGAGTCCTGTGTCCAGTTCTGGGCATGGCAATTTAAGAAGGATGTGGAGAAGCTGGAATGTGTGCAGGAGAGGGAGAACAAGATGGCCGAGGGTCTGGAAGCCAAGCCTTGTGAGGAACAGTTGAGGGAGCAGGGTATGTTGAGCCTGGGAAAGAGGAGATATATCATCTTGTTGTTGTTGTTGTTCAGTCGTTCAGTCGTGTCCGACTCTTCATGACCCCATGGACCAGAGCATGCCAGGCACGCCTATCTTTCACTGCCTCTCGCAGTTTGGCCAAACTCATGTTAGTAGCTTCGAGAACACTGTCCAACCATCTCATCCTCTGTCGTCCCCTTCTCCTTGTGCCCTCCATCTTTCCCAACATCAGGGTCTTTTCCAGGGAGTCTTCTCTTCTCATGAGGTGGCCAAAGTAGATATGTCATCTACAAATATCTAAAGCACTGTCAGTCACTGTCCTGCTCCAGAAGGTAGGACCCGAACCAATGAATTCAAGGTACAAGAAAGGATACTCCATCAGGAAGAGGTTTTCAACGGTGGAACGGTCTCCTTCAGAAGGTGGTTGACTGTCCTTCACCGGAGGCTTTTCAGCAGAGGTTGGATGGCCATCTGTCATGGATGCTTTAGCTGAGATTCCTACATTGCAGGGGGTTGGTCTAAATGACCCTCGGGGCCCTTCCAACTCTATGATTCTATGTGGGGCTTGAACCCACTACACTGAGACTGAGAGCCTCATTCTGTACTGATTGAGCTATCCCAGCATCAGCCAAGTCCTTTCAATCTGCCTTCCTTCCTTCCTTCCTTCTTTCCTTCTCTCATTCATCTTTTTCTCTTTAAATAAGCAACATGAATCTATTTATATGCAATCAGGCCTGCTGAAGCTGTACTATTTCCAGGCCTTGAAAAGCTAGTGAATCCAGGAAAAGCTGAACCGAATGGCGTAATTGTTGTCACGCTGATGGGATTGAAATTAAGAGAAGTTATTTGAAAGGATAGAATTAGAAAGTGTGGTGATTGGGAGGCGCATAATGCATCTCCATCAGGCAGGATGTGAAATCCACCACACAACATGTTGCAGCTGCAATTAAAAAGAAAGAAATAAAAAAGGTCTCGTGTTTCTTTCTATATAAGTTGCTGACAGATTGAGAAATGGAACGAAAACATCACCTCCTGCTGAGGCTCCTGACAAAGGGCAGGGGAGAGACGAGACTTGCAGAGGTAGAGGATATTTGAAGTGTGCCATAATAAGAGGCTGCTGCGTCAAGCCAATGGCCTCTGTAGTCCAACATCCTGTTTTCATAGAAGCCACACAGATGTCAGGTGCCGGAGACAGGAGTAGGTTGTGGAGAACTAGCCCAAGGCCAGGTAGGGGTTAACTTCTCTGACAGTTAGAACCCTCAGGGGCGGGCTTAGCCTGAGTATAAAACACCCCTCCCAGTGGACAGTAGGCAGTTAAGTGTGGGCAGGAGGAGTTAGTTAAGTGCGGGGAGTTAGAGTTGAAGTTGAAGTGTGAGTCAAGAGATAGAGCTGGGAGTTTAGAGTCTTAGGTGGATGTTAGCAGAGAGGATAAAGAGATTGTGAAACGCATTGTTATTGCTATTTAGTTAACATTTAGAGGTATTAGGCCGGTAACATTTTAGAGGTATTAGGCCGGTATAGGACAACTGTTTTAAGCTTATTGAACAACCTTTTATTTTATCAGCAACCACAAGCTTTGTACGCAATAAACATCTTTTTAGTTCACAATATCCTCGTCTGTGGTGAATGAAGTAAGCAGGATCCAGCTAGTAGTCAGGAGGGCTGCAGCTGGGGACTGTTTGTCGTTGGTGCAGCACTCATAGACCGTAAAACGTCCGGGGGTGGGCTGTACAGGGCGAAGGGCCCGCGACATAGGTCACAATAAAACACCCAGTGTCGGTGAAGTTAACACTTCATTCAAAGAAACCAAAACTAGTGATCACAGCAACTGTTCCCAATAGGTCTTCCCCAATGAGGCAGTTGTGAGGGCCTTCCCACTGTCCCCTAAAACTCCTTCTTCACCGGGTCCTTCCCAAATCTCTGGCTCCTTTGTCTACACTAGTGTGGTATAGTGGTTAAGAGCGGTAGACTTGTAATCTGGTGAACCAGGTTTGCGTCCCCGCTCCTCCACATGCAGCTGCTGGGTGACCTTGGGCTAGTCACACTTCTTTGAAGTCTCTCAGCCCCACTCACCTCACAGAGTGTTTGTTGTGGGGGAAGAAGGGAAAGGAGAATGTTAGCCGCTTTGAGACTCCTTCGGGTAGTGATAAAGCGGGATATCAAATCCAAACTCCTCTCCTCCTCCTCCTTCTTCTTCCTCCTCCGCCCTCTTCATTCTGCTACATGTTCTGGGAGCTGACCACAGCAGGAGAGGGTGATTCCCTGGATTCTGCAGCAGCCTGCCCCATTTCTGTTTCCTGCACCCCACTCCTCTCCTACCTCTGATTCTGGACTGCTCTCTGCCCCAGCCTCTTCCTGCTTACTAAACCCTGTTGCCTCTTCAGCTTCCGCTACCTCCTCCTCCCAGTCTTCTCCCTCTTCTACCTCTGACCACTTATCATCCCACCATCAGTTCCCTGTCCCTGGGCCTTCTTCCCCGGGGGTTCCCTTGGGGGTCCACCAGCTGGTGCCTCTCACCAGTCCTCTGCATCCAGGCAGCCTGTGACACCGGGTCCCCAAAGGAGACTCAGAGAAGAACGTCGATGTCAGGGTTGAGCCAGATGAGGAGGAGTGGTGGCAAGCCCCCCTGGTGAGACTGCACCCACGGAAGAACCTGGGGAAATGGAGGAGTTCATACCTGGAGAAGACTGGTGGCGGCACTCCTCGGAAGAGGAAGAGTCAGATGGAGAGAGGGAAAGACCAGAACAGGAGGAGGAGGAAGTCGAGCCAGAATCAGGCCCTTGTGAGGAGAGAAACAGGCAGGGCCCCTCCCCTCCTCCCTTCTCAGCTGTAGAGCGTAGAGCTGAGATCTGCAGGGAACAATTAGAGGCAGCTGCAACTCGTAAGAGACGTGGTTGCAGGCCAGCTGCTTAAGAGAGGCTGGCTGCTCCCTTCGCTAGCACCTGCAACTGATATGCTGAGTGCGTGGTTGCTCTTGCTCGTTCTGTTCCTGACTCCTGGCTTGTTCCTGACTCCTGGCTTGTTCCTGACTCCTGGCTTGTTCCTGACTCCTGGCTTGTTCCTGACCCTTGGCTTGTTCCTGGTTCCTGGCTTTTCCCTGACTGACTTGGCTGGTTCCTGACTTGGACTGTTCTGACTTTGGCTTCTCCTGACCCCATACTGATACCTGACTTCAGCTGGCTTCTGACCCGGACTGTCCGACCTTGGCTTATCTGACTGACTGCTGCGCTACAGCACGCCAACTTGTTGGCGCCCTAACAGTCATGTAATAGGACTCTCATAAGAACAGCAGAAGATGTTGCTGGATCAGGCCAAAGGCCCATCTTGTCCAACATTCTGTTCTCAGAGTAGCCAACCAGATGCCCTGGGGAAACCAGAGCAGAGTTTAAGTGCAGGATCAGGCCAAAGGACCATCTACTCCATTATCCTGGAGCAATCCATTCTCACTGTGGCCAACTGTGAAAAACCTGTAAGCAGCACCTGAGTTCAATAACTCCTTTCCACAGCTGTGATTTCCCGACCCTCCATGAGTCTCTATTTTCCAGGGACAGTCCTTGGTTTACAGAAGCCGTTCCGGTTTCTGATTTGATCCCAGAATGTCCCGCTTTTCCTTAGGACGTCCCTATTTTCTTCGGAGAAGTGTTGGAGTGTATGGCATTATGTGACCCCCCCCTCCCCCGAGCCAAGGAGATAAGTAATCAGACAACCTTTATAAGACATCTGAAGGGAGTCCTGTGTGGGGAAAGTTTTTTAATGTTTAATGTTTTATTATGTTCAGTGCTTTTTTTCCTTGAAAAATGTTTAGGGGTACTCTCATTTTGACTCAAGAAAATCACCATTTTATATTTCAAATTCGGAAAAATAAATACAGTAAATGGACAAAAGTACAAAGAACATGCATTACCTCATATTACTTGATATTATCACACATCCACATTCCACACTACTTCACACATTAAACGCTTGCTTCTGTCTGTGACTCAGGAAACACCGTTGCAGGAAATGAGGCCGCCATCAGGGGTAGCAACGGAACTGACAATCAACCGTGCTAGAGAAGAAACTATTTTTTAAAAAAAAAAATAGTTTCTTCTTCTGTTAGATTCACAAAATGTTTAGGGGTATGTGTACCCCTGCATCCCCCAGGAAAAAAAGCAGTGTGTGTGTGTGTGTGTGTGTGTGTGTGTGTGTACACACACATATATATATACGCAGTGGTACCTCAGGTTACAAACGCTTCGGGTTACAAATGCTTCAGGTTACAAACTCCGCTAACTGGGAAGTGGTACCTCAGGTTACAAACTTTGCCTCAGGATGAGAACAAAAATCGCACGCCAGCGGCGCGGTGGCAGAGGGAGGCCCCATTACCAAAAGCACGCCTCAGGTTAAGAACGGTTAAATTTGTAACCCGAGGTACCGCTGTGTGTATATATATGGGACACGGGTGGCGCTGTGGTCTAAACCACTGAACCTCTTGGGCTTGCCAATCAGAAGGTCGGCGGTTCGAATCCCCATGACGGGGTGAGCTCCTGTCGCTCGGTCCCAACTCCTGCCAACCTAGCAGTTCAAAAGCACAAAGTGCAAGTAGACAAATAGGTACCGCTCCAGCGGGAAGGTAAACAGTGTTTCTGTGCATTGCTCTGGTTTCATTGTTCCGTTGTGCCAGAAGCGGCTTAGTCATGCTGGCCACATGACCTGGAAAAACTGTCTGCAGACAAACGCGGGCTCCCTCGGCCTGCAAAGCGAGATGAGCGCTGCAACCCGAGTTTCTGTGACTGGACTTAACTGTCAGCTGTCCTAAATCAGCTCTGAGTGCTCACTAGAAGGACAGATCCTGAAGTTGAGGCTCCAGTACTTTGGCCACCTCATGAGAAGGGAAGACTCCCTGGAAAAGACCCTGATGTTGGGAAAGATGGAGGGCACAAGGAGAAGGGGATGACAGAGGATGAGATGGTTGGACAGTGTTCTCGAAGCTACTAACAGGAGTTTGGCTAAACTGCGGGAGGCAGTGAAGGATAGGCGTGCCTGGCGTGCTCTGGTCCATGGGGTCACGAAGAGTCGGACACGACTGAACGACTGAACAACAACAACAACATGTCTATCTGTCTATCTATGAAGCTGCCCTGAGTGACTGCGGTAACCCAGTGAGATGGGCAGAGTATAAATAATAAAATTATCATCAGAAACATTGAATAGGATGTCCTTATTTTCATCAGAGGCGCTGAAGGCTATGGATTTCCAGCAACTGGTTTTCATCCTGGCCCAAGGCCTGACACTCACCGCCCGTTTCACTCAATAATGATTCCCCGAGGAAAGATGAGTTAAAGATAATGATCACCCAGCCGTTTAAAAACACACTCACAACGAGAAGTCTATATTCGCTCACTTAAGAAGAGTGCCGAGCAGGACCAGACTTTGTGGTGGCAGTGGCTCTCCGCCACATTGATTGGGGCAATGTGACACACCTTCCCTTTACGGCAGTTTCCAGCAAGCCCTGCAACAACAGCAACATCAAATCGAGCACCATCTTACAACCTTTCAGATAATCAAATCCTCTCCATTTCTTAATTATTAAAACATTTGTTGGTGTGTGTGTGTGTTTTAAGAAATCTTTCCAGCATGACAGATGGAGAACAACCTCACACTTCTCTGGGAGCTAAAATTAAACGTGGAATAGCTTTATTAAAGTGTAATCAAACTTAAAGGCAGTCCCATATGCTTTGGTTATGCAACTCGGTCCGATGGGCTAAAAATACCCCTGGCAATGCAATTGGCACAAGGCAAATGCATCGGAACAGCAGGGGGGTAGGTTTTATAAATAAGTCAGTCTGCTTGGGGTGGGGAAAATGCATTGCCCCACATCTAGGAAGGAAGACACTAAACAATGTCATGGGTTAAGGGGTCAGAATTTGAATTATGGTGCTGGAGGAGACTCTTGAGAGTCCCATGGACTGCAAAAAGATCAAACCTATCCATTCTGAAGGAAATCAGCCCTGAGCGCTCACTGGAAGGGCAGATCCTGAAGTTGAGGCTCCAATACTTTGGCCACCTCATGAGAAGAGAAGACTCCCTGGAAAAGACCCTGATGTTGGGAAAGATGGAGGGCACAAGGAGAAGGGGACGACAGAGGATGAGAGTGTTGGACAGTGTTCTCGAAGCGACTGGCATGAGTTTGGCCAAAGTGCGGGAGGCAGTGGAGGACAGGGGTGCCTGGCAACTAATTGCAACTAATCACCAAACTTAAAACCTCAGAGAAACCTGGTCTGAACAAAGACATTGGATTCTTATCTCATTATACATAACAAAGCTATCTTTAGCCATTTCACCCCTTGCCTTTCCCTGCAAGACTAATTGCAGCCGCTAAGAGTCGTCAACAGGTTTTCCACACCTATCAGCTGATCACCCATTTCCACCACCCTTCTTAGTAATATCCCTCCCCACTCCCTCACTATATTTAAGGATCTGGTGACTTCTGTTTCAGTGTATCTGAATAAGTGTGCATGCACACGAAAGCTCATACCAAGAACAAACTTAGTTGGTCTCTAAGGTGCTACTGGAAAGAATTTTCTATTTTGTTTCGACTATGGCAGACCAACATGGCTACCCACTTGTCCCTGGAAAAGACCCTGATGTTGGGAAAGATGGAGGGCACAAGGAGAAGGGGACGACAGAGGATGAGATGGTTGGACAGTGTCTTCGAAGCGACTGGCATGAGTTTTGCCAAACTGCGGGAAGCAGTGGAGGATAGGCGTGCCTGGCGTGCTCTGGTCCATGGGGTCACGAAGAGTCGGACACAACTGAACGACTGAACAACAACAAAGGGGTCAGAGCTTTGTTAATAACCAAACTCAGTGAGCTCCAGCGAAAATTCATACCAGTCCCCCAAATGGACAAATGACTAAACCCGAACTCTCCAAGGGCAGGTTGATGAGTTGCCACATCAGCCCGAGAAGAGGCCAACTAGGAGGAACTGGGTTGAAACACCTGGTCCTTTAAAAAAATTAAAAAAAAATCTTTTTATTCATTTTTTTGACAATGACAACAAATCCTGAAGCTGAGGCTCCAATATTTTGGCTACCTCATGAGAAGAGAAGACTCCCTGGAAAAGACCCTGATGTTGGGAAAGATTGAGGGCACAAGGAGAAGGGGACGACAGAGGACGAGATGGTTGGACAGTGTTCTCGAAGCTACCAACATGAGTTTGGCCAAACTGCGAGAGGCAGTGAAGGTTAGGCGTGCCTGGCGTGCTCTGGTCCATGGGGTCACAAAAAGTCGGGGATGACTTAATGACTAAACAACAACAACAACAACAACTGGCTTGCTCCATGAAAGTGAGGAGGAATTAAAGAACCTTTTAATGAGGGTGAAAGAGGAAAGCGCAAAATATGGTCTGAAGCTCAACATCAAAAAAAAATAACTAAGATCATGGCCACTGGTCCCATCACCTCCTGGCAAATAGAAGGGGAAGAAATGGAGGCAGTGAGAGATTTTACTTTCTTGGGCTCCATGATCACTGCAGATGGTGAGAGCAGTCACGAAATTAAAAGACACCTGCTTATTGGGAGGAAAGCAATGACAAACCTAGACAGCATCTTAAAAAGCAGAGACATCCCCTTGCCGACAAAGGTCTGTATAGTTAAAGCTATGGTTTTCAAACTTAATCCGTTCTGGAAGTCCATTCCAAAACCAAAGCATTCAAAAACCAAGGCGTGTTTTCCCATAGAAAGTAATGCAGAACAGATTAATCCGTTCCAGACTTTTGAGAACAACCCCTAAAACAGCAATTCAACGTGAATTTCACTATCTAACGAGACCATTGATCCATAAAATGAAAGCAATAATAAATGTACTGTACTATAAAATAAATAAAACAGTGTTGTAGAGGATAAAAATTAAAACTAAAAAAAATTCTTACCTGCACTGATGATAGTCATTGTTTGGAGGGGGGGCGGGGAGCTTTTATCCATTTCCGCAGTCACACCATCAATCAATCAGTAGCTGAACTGGGTTCCACACAGTCACAAAAACAAATTAACCGTAAAAGCCTAAAAAACAAATTGCAAAAAATAGCAAATAGCAAAAACAAAAGCCCCCACTACCACCGGGCAGGCGCTTGCGCTCCAGGCTGGGGGCAGAGGCTCAGCACTCCCCCAGCCTCCTTTGCCAGAGCCAGGCAGGGTGCGATGGTGACCTCTGCGTGGGGGCGCCTGGTTCGGTCCCCCCAAGATTGTCCGCCTGGGGCAACGGCACCCTGGCAACCCCGCTATGCCACTGCCCTCGGGGTCCCTTCCAACTCTACAATTCTTTGATTCTATTATCCTGGCTGAAGGATGTATTTCAACATGTAAGTGCAGGACAGCACTTTACGCAGTGGTGGCAATATCAGCGGGAGTGGTTTGGGGAGGCAGGAAGGAATCCCAAAATCTACTTATTTCTCAGCTGTAGTTGGTTTCTAGGAGGGAAGCCTATTTACTCAGAGACCACTGTAGGGTTGTTCCTTAGGAGTATGGTGGTAGCAGTGGTGAAAGCAGGACTTTCTTCCGGGTGAGAAGCATGAATTGTTTGGTTTTTTTTTTCCTTTTTTCTCTTTTTGGTAACCTGCTTCGCGTCTTTTTTTTTTTTAAAGTAGCTTATAAATATTATTAAATTATAAATAAATAAGTGCAGCTTGCTGGTTTTATGATTTATTATTGTTTAGAATTTGAATTAGATGGGGTGCACCCAAATCTTTTAAGTGTTTGGGGCCTCTAAAGGTCTTAATCTGGCTCTGCTTTGGATCTCTAGAGGGGAAATAACCCCTGTATTTTTGACCCTCCCTTTATCAATCCATCTGCTCAGTATAGGTAAAGGACCCCCCGGACGGTTAAGTCCAGTCAAAGACGACTATGGGGATGCAGCGCTCATCTCACTTTCAGGCCTAGGGAGCCGGCGTTTGTCCACAGACAGCTTTCCGGGTCCTGTGACCAACAGGACTAAACCGCTACTGGTGCAACAGAACCCCGTGACGGAAACCAGAGCGCACGGAAACGCCATTTTACCTTCCCACCACAGCAGTACCTATTTATCTACTTGCACTGGCATGCTTTTGAACTGCTAGGTTGGCAGGAGCTGGGACAGAGCAACGGGAGCTCACCCCGTCGTGGGGATTCGAACCGCCGACCTTCCAATCAGGCTCAGTGGTTTAGACCACAGCGTCAGTCTTGCCCCGCTGAAAGCACCTGACTGTAGCAGCTCGATTCAGTGGCCCCTTTCAAATCGGGATTCTAATTCTGGCCTCTTTCCACACTCACCCCTATTCCCCACCCACCCACCTTTTGAATTGTTTGACTTGCGATAGCAGAGAGTTTATTACAGTGTCGAGGCAGAATTACCATAATTAAAAAAGGCATTCCGGCAGGTCTGTAGCAGCCACAGGGTGGGAGTCTTTTCTGTTTGCGCTGCCGGCATTGCAGGCCACCCCAGGGGTCTGCGGGTGGTGAAGGAGGGTGTCTCAATTATGGCTTTTAGGAACGGCACTGGCTGGGCAGATGAATGAACAAAGGAGGGCATCCCACATGTCACGGGCACTGGGAAAATGAAAGAGAAGAGAGACAAAATTAGCCCATAACCTTTAAGTCACCAACTACATTGGTGGGCATCTTCCAGACGTCTCCAATGTGGGGCTTGATATCTGTGGAAGCTGAGATGTCGATAGGAATAAATTCAGAACCCCCATCAATCCTCCTGCTACTACCATGTTGGCATCTGTCCATCTTGAGAGACAACCACAGAGTTTAGGGCTTGCTGATCAGAAGGTCGGCAGTTCGAATCCCCGTGACGGGGTGAGCTCCCGTTGCTCGGTCCCAGCTCCTGCCCACCTAGCAGTTCGAAAGCACGCTAAAGTGCAAGTAGATAAATAGGGACCGCTCCGGCGGGAAGGTAAAAGGCGTTTCCATGCGGTGCTCTGGTTCGCCAGAAGTGGCTTTGTCATGCTGGACACATGACGCGGAAGCTGTCTGCAGACAAACGCCGGCTCCCTCGGCCTATAGAGCGAGATGAGCGCCACAACCCCAGAGTCGGACACGACTGGACCTGATGGTCAGGGGTCCCTTTACCTTTTTAAGATGTAAAAGACTGAATCAGATAACTGCTGGAGATGCAATGAGGTCGAGGGAACGTTAAAAGGGTAAAAAGAGTATTGGGAAATAATTCATAATGAATTGAAAAAAAAATGTTCAAAAGTACTCCCCACCTCCTTTTGGTTGGGGATAATTCAGATGGAAATTCCCAGGTGTCAAAAAAAGTTTATTTATGTATGCCACTTATGTTAGCTCAAAAATGGAAAATGAGCGAGGTTCCAACCAAAGAAGAATGGCAACTTAAGCTGATCGAATATGCACAGCTTTCAGACTTAACACAGAGTAGAAGAGAACAAGACGAACATACATTTGGAGAAGATTGGAAAATGTTTATTGAATATACGGGGGGATTGTGTACACTTGAAACCGTTTGCAGCATTAAGATAAATTCAACAGTGTAAACAAATTTTGATGGATGTAATAATGGAATACTGGATGGTTTATGTAAAATATGCAGAGATTTATGATATGTAAAATGAACCATGGAAAGAGAAGAAGGGAAGTCATTGATATTTTAAGAATGTTTAAATGAGTATTCTAAATTGTAAAACAGAACATATATATATATATATATCAGAAAATCATATAAAACAGAATATACAGTGGTGCCCCACTAGACGAATGCCTTGCTAGACGAAAAACTCACTAGACGAAGGCATTCGTCTAGCGGGAGGCTGCCCCGCAAGACGAATTTGTCTATGGGGCTGCCTCGCAAGACGAATTTTTCGTCTTTTTTTTCGTCTAGCGAAAGCGCGGCTGTCATTGCCGCTTCGCTAGACGAAAAACCCGCTAGACGAAATTTTTTGCAGAACGAATTATTTTCGTCTAGCGGGGCACCACTGTATATGTATAGTGATTAAGAGAGTTGTTGGCAATGGATTATAAGAATGGATTATAGAAGTGTGCGGAATTATGCATACTTTGAAGATAGTGAATAAGTGAGCCAGTGTGGTGTAGTGGTTAAGAGCGGTAGACTCGTATTCTGGTGAACTGGGTTCGCTTCCCTGCTCCTCCACATGCAGCTGCTGGGTGACCTTGGGATAGTCACACTTCTCTGAAGTCTCTCAGCCCCACTCACCTCACAGAGTGTTTGTTGTGGGGGAGGAAAGGAAAGGAGAATGTGAGCCGCTTTGAGACTCCTTTGGGTAGTGATAAAGCGGGATATCAAATCCAAACTCTTCTTCTTCTTCTAATGATAGAACCCGGAATCATCCAACAAAGTCGAATCTTTGAAGATCCGGGGAAGAAGAAGAAGAAGAAGAAGAAGAAGAAGAAGAAGAAGAAGAAGAAGAAGAAGAAGAAGAGGAGGAGGAGGAGGAGGAGGAGGAGGAGGAGGAGTTTGGATTTGATATCCCACAGATAAAGGCAAAGACTTCATTATTATTTTCCCTGGACAAGGACTCAAGGCAGTTTACACAGACTAAAGCAAGACAAAGGAAATGCTTCTTTCCACAGTGCAAAGTTAAACTATGGAACTCACTGCCACAGGGAGCAGGGACGGCCACCAGTTTGGGTGGTTTTAAAAGAGGATTAGACAAATCATGGCGAAGAGGACTATTAATGGCTACTGCCCATGATGGCTATGCTCTGCCTTGACAGTGGAAGGCAGTAATTCAACCCAGTCAAGTGACCCACTTACAAACACCAGAATATATGGACTTCATTGCATCTTATCGGCTGTTCCATTAGTATAACCAATCAATTTATGACCTACCATGTCAACCTAGTTCAATATCTCATCATGACACCCAGGAATGTGGTGCAAAATTATTACTCCCTTTGTGATACTGAAAAGGTCATCATAGAACTGTAAAATTGGGACCCCCAAGGTTCATCTAGTCGAACCCCCCGCAATGCAGGAATCTCAACCAAAGCACCTATGACAGGTGGCCATCCAACCTCTGCTTAAAAACCTCCAAGGAAGGAGAGTCCACAACCTCCCGAGAGAGACCAGACCACTGTCGAAGAGCTCTCACTGTCAGAAAGTTCTTCTCGATGTTTAGTCAGAACCTCCCTTCCTGTAACTTGGAGCCATGGGTTCGAATCCTACCTCCCAGAGCAGGAGACAACAAGCTTGTTCCCCATTCCATGTGTCAGCCCTTGAGATATTTGAAGATGGCCATCATATCTCCTCTCAGTCTCCTCTTTCCGAGCAAAACAGACCCAACTACCCCAGCACTGCATGAGGGTCTCTTGACATACTTGCAGGGGGCTCCTGAAGAGGACTTTTTGTAATTTCTGGATTTTGGCCCTAACTCTGTGCCCTTGATGGCACTGTGAAGCATTGTCTTAGATTTGCCACTAGATGGGGCTGTATCACTACTCAGTGTAGACCTTGGAAGCAATTTTAGCTTCCTTCCAGCAGATGGTACTCTGTCTCTTTGCAGAACCAGCTGCATTCTGCATACAGGAGTTGTGGGGGAAATTCACATAACATAAACTTTTTATTCTGAAAGATCTGACCAGTGGGAATGGCATGTTTGTTTGTTTGTTTGTTTGTTTGTATAATATCTGGCTGGAAATCATAATGCTCATGTGCCACGCAAGCATGGTTTAGGAACTCACCCAGGATTTTAGAAAGGTAAAGGATCCCTGTCAGTTAAGTCCAGTTGTGAACAACTCTGGGGTTGCAAAGCTCATCTCACTTTACTGGCCGAGGGAGCCGACGTTTGTCCGCAGACAGTTTTTCCAGGTCATGTGGCCAGCATGCGAAACCAGAGCAGCACACGGAAACGCCATTTACCTTCCCGCCGGAGTGGTACCTATTTATCTCCTTGCACTTTGACGTGCTTTCAAACTGCTAGGTTGGCAGGAGCAGGGACCGAGCAACAGGAGCTCACCCCGTCGTGGGGATTCGAACCTCCGACCTTCCGATCGGCAAGCCCTAGGCTCAGTGGTTTAGACCACAGCGCCACCCGCGTCCCCACCTAGGATTTAATAACATGCTAACTCACACCTCGGAGATTATGTGGTTTCTGCCGAAAGGCACAAGCAGAGCAAAGCAGGCAGGTGACTAACGCTTCTGCTTTTTCATTCATGGCAGAGATATTTCTGCCACCTTCCAGCTGGGCACACCTTTCCCTCGGTTACTGGCAGCACTTTGCCTAATTAAAAAATCACATTGGTGGGGGAGAACATAATTGCCCTGATAACACTCTGGGTATCAGGGTGAGATCGCTGTGAAAACATTTGAGCCGATAAACCTTTGTTTTCTTTTCTTTTCTTTTTTTCCAAAAGAATTTATTGGATTTTAATAACAGAAATACACAAAACACAAATACATACACCACAAAAACCACACAAAATACACACAAACAAAACAGTTGTTTACTCATCCTTATCCTCTTTATAATCCTAGGCTTGGGACTTCCTCACACCCTCTCTTTTGCGTTCATTTCTAATCTTCTTTAGTAACTTTGTAACATTGTAAAATCTACTTTCTTACATCTAATCTTAGTCTTACCATTATAATCCACATATCTTAAATCTTAAATCTTATTCTTATCAAATAAAACATCAAATTCCACATCTCCACTTCTTTTATCCTCTCTTCACTTAACTTTGTTATGCTGTAGCCCATAATTCTTCTGATTCCACCTTTGTTTTCAAGCAGTTTGTGCTGAGCATTCGGCAGGAGTGAAGGAAGGGGGTGCACTGGGGGCGGGTCGCCCTGGGTGTCGCCACTGGGGGGTGACAAAATGCCAGGTGGCACTCACCATGGGGCCTGCAGCACGCCCAAGCCATGCGTCTCTCCTGGGAGTGACACGGTGGTTTGGGTGCCCGCAGGCTCTGCACTACCCCAAATGGTCCACTTGCCTCTCCCTCATCTGTAGGGCGGCTGAGTGGGAGGAGGCAGGTAGACTCCTCTGAGGCCCTGCAGAGCGTCCTGCCCTGGTTTGTCCTCCCTATTGGCAGCTGGCCCCGCCCCCACAGGTGGCTGGCCCTGCCCCTGGGCATAGGGCATGCATGCTGCCCCAGCTGCCCGATCAGCTTGCTCTACCGCTGCCTTTCATTTCAGCAGTCTAATTCCAGGGGGGTCTGGCTTCTTCTTCTTTTGTTCCGAGGGCCACATTCACTGTTGGCCAGCCGTATGAGGGCCACATGGCAGTGGTGGGCGTGGTCAAAAGTAGGTGTGGCCAACCCCTAAATTCTCATCCCCCCCCCCCTCGGATGCAGGCAGTCCATCTAGGAGAAGGAAAACTCTGATCCTAAACCTCCACTGCTTTGTGGTACATTTCCGGAAGAAGAAGTAAACCTTGCACAAATCCAGAATGAAGTCCTTAAAATGAATCATAGAATCATATAGAGTTGGAAGAGACCACAAGGGCCATCCAGTCCAACCCCCTGCCAAGCAGGATACACCATCACAGCATTCCTGACAGATGGCTGTCAAGCCTCCGCTTAAAGACCTCCAAAGAAGGAGATTCTACCACACTCCTTGGCAGCAAATTCCACTGCCGAACAGCTCTCACTGTCAGGAAGTTCTTCCTAATGTTTAGGTGGAATCTTCTTTCTTATAGTTTGAATCCATTGCTCTGTGTCCACTTCTCTGGAGCAGCAGAAAACAACCTTTCTCCCTCCTCTAGATGACATCCTTTGATATATTTGAACATGGCTATCATATCACCCCTTAACCTTCTCTTCTCCAGGCTAAACATACCCAGCTCCCTAAGCCGTTCCTCATAAGGCATTGTTTCCAGGCCTTTGACCATTTTGGTTGCCCTCTTATGGACACGTTCCAGCTTGTCAGTATCCTTCTTGAACTGTGGTGCCCAGAACTGGACACAGCATTCCAGGTGAGGTCTGACCAGAGCGGAATACTGTGGTACTATTACTTCCCTTGATCTAGACGCTATACTCCTATTGATGCAGCCCAGAATTGCATTGGCTTTTTTAGCTGCTGCATCACACTGTTGACTCATGTCAAGCTGATGGTCTACCAAGACTCCTAGATCCTTTTCACATGTACTGCTCTCAAGCCAGGTGTCACCCATCCTGTATTTGTGCCTTTCATTTTTTGTTGGATAATGCCCTGTGTTCCTCCTCCCGGCAACTCCTGCAGCCAAGCTGGTGCCATATACCTTCCTCTGCTCTCCTTTGGACCACATCAGCCAGGCTGAGAGGAGGGTGTTGTCTTGGGAGATTTCACTGCAGTGCTACCCACACAGCAGTTTACTTCACCCCCAGAGGCACACTCCATTATTTCTTGTGGTAGACGGTTGCCGACGACAAGTATTGTAAGAGAGGAAGGGTCCATCCGTTCCCGTGCTCTCCATTTCTCATGTTTCCAATTTCAAATTCAGTTGCCCACATTTCTGCAGCAATTTGCCATTTTTATCCTCAGGAAAATTCTCCAGCATTTTTATGCAAGTTTCTCCAAATGAACACTTCCTTTTGCATGCAGTTTTGACTAATGGGTACATTCTTGCCATCATCCCCCCACAATACATTGCATTTTTGTACCTTATCTTCGACACTTCATTCATCTTTAGGAACGCTTTCCCCTAATATATGCATTTTGGCGAACAGAAGTTGGACTGCCACATCACAAAATTCGGAGAAGGGCTGAGGTGGGTGGAATCATGACATTTGAAAATCCCCCATCACACCATGAAACGGTTTTTAAATGGTGGTTTATACCACGGAGGGGCATGAAAGAGTTTCACACCCCCGCCCCTCAAATCTCATCTCTTGCAAATAGCCAAGAGCATTCTCCCACCTACACATAAATTTGGTGCAGGCAGTTGAAGTGGCCAAAAGACAGGGGCAGGCGTTTTGCTATAATAATAATAATAATAATAATAATAATAATAATAATAATAATAATAAATGTTTTCTCTGAAGTAGGGAAGCCAGGTTATTACAGCAAGGAATCTGTGCAGCTATTTTAATAGGACATGTCTGAAAATATTAATTTCTTTATTTCAAATGTTACCCTTGCTGCTCCCTGTTGAGGGGCGCAACGTTAAGCAAAACCCTATAATTTCCAGGAAATTGAGCCTGAATTCAGTTCTTCGCTGCTGACATGTTGCCTTAGAAGCACAGCTCCTTCAGGTCGCTTGTCCATCATATTGTCACCGTAAACACCGAACCTGCCACATCCCTTTAATCTTCTGGCATCTGGCGACGAACGGCCCTGCCGACAGTGACTTATCAAGAGGTTGTGTTTTCAAACTGTGCTTTAATGGAACTTTTATGTTACTGACAAGACCAGGCATTGATAGATCATGGGGTACCATCCCGGTTTCCTTGGTGACCGATGGAGGAGAGGGTGTCGAATTGCACTTGTGATATAATCCCCAATTTCTATTCATGGAACTATTTCCATGCAGGACATTTTTCAGATTTCCACACAATGCGGTTCCAGCGACGGAGCCAACAGCGAAATTAGCCCCAAACAAGCAAGGATGCGAAGTTTCTCCCATGATGGGTTTGGGCAAGAGGGTAACCTACAATTTCGTTGAACTGATAGAATAGAATAGAATAGAATAGAATAGAATAGAATAGAATAGAAAGAATAGAATAATAATTTATTGGCCAAGTACATTTTTCAATATACTCGGAATTTGCTTTGGCTACATTACAATGTAAAATACATTATACAAACAATAGTAATTTACAGAGCAAGAGCCGAGGCTGCCCTTCTCGGCGCCTCTTAAGCTGTGTTGGTGAGTGTCGGCCCGCCTCCTAGGCCCGATGGAGTTGGTCGGAGGAGGGAGCGGTCTTCCCAGACACTCACAGCAGCAGCAACAGCAGCAGTGATTTATTATTGACCCAGTAAATCGGATAGCTGTAGCCTATATTTCTTCACCGGCAATTGTGAAAACTTACCCTGTGTAAATAAAATTTTATTTTGTCCCCCTCACCCCATAACCTGTCATTATTAATTTTTAGTTTTTAAAAATGGGGGGGGTGGGAATATGGGGGAGGCACAGGATTAATTCCTGAAATCCTCTTCTCAGATCTGTTGCCCCACAGGGCCATTTGCAGCACAGTGAATATATTGTTTTCTCTTTTTTATAATTTTTTTATTCGATTTTCAAAAATAAAGAAAAGGGGGGGGGAGAGAAAGAGAAAGAAACAAAGAAAAAAGTGATAAAGTTGCATCCAAATGTCTTACACATTCACGTATCGAGATTACTCTGAATCTCCTGACTTCCCGTCCATCCCATCCATGGGTCCTTTCAGTCCTGTTTTTATTTGCATATCAATACAGCAGGTGGCGCTGTGGGTTAAACCACAGAGCCTAGGGCTTGCCGATCAGAAGGTCGGCAGTTCGAATCCCCGCGATGGGTTGAGCTCCTGTTGCTCAGTCCCTGCTCCTGCCAACCTAGCAGTTCGAAAGCATGTCAAAGTGCAAGTAGATAAATAGGTACTGCTCCGGCGGGAAGGTAAATGGCATTTCTGGTTCGCCAGAAGCGGCTTAGTCATGCTGGCCACATGACCCGGAAGCTGTCTGCGGACAAACGCCGGCTCCCTCAGCCTATAGAGCGAGATGAGCGCCGCAACCCCAGAGTCGTCTGAGACTGGACCTGATGGTCAGGGGTCCCTTTACCCTTTACCTTACATATCCATTTTTCATCTTCCTACAGTAAATTATCTGTAATTTCTATTAAATTACTAGTGTATTTAAAATCCTGCTATTGTTTTAACCTGTTTGCAATGACAAACATTCTTTCTTAAATTTCTTGTCTTCTTGCTTCCTGAGCCTCCCAGTTAATTCCACCATTTCAGCATAGTCCATCAACTTGATCTGCCATTCTTCTTTGGTCAGGGCTGTCTCTTCCTTCCATCTCTGGGCAAGCAGCATCCAGGCGACTGTTGTAGCCTGCATGAATATTGTCTTCTGATCATTTGGAATCTCGAATATATGGTTCTTTTCAAAAGCAGAACTAATAGGTACTGACTCTGGAGGTATATTGGGATGGGCTAGACAATTTCTGTGCAGAGCAACTGTGCTTGGGGCTCATGAGCATAGGCATATAATAATAATAATAATAATAATAATAATAATAATAATAATAATAATAATAATAATAATTTACACCCTGCCCATCTGGCTGGGTTTCCCCAGCCACTCTGGGTGGCTCCCAACAGAATATTAAAAACACAATAAAACATCGACCATTAAAAACTTCCCTAAAAACTTCAGATGTCGTCTAAAAGTCAGATAATTACCGGTATTTATTTCCTTGACATCTGATGGGAGGGCGTTCCACAAGGCAGGCGCCACTACCAAGAAGGCCGTTTGCCTGGTTCCCTGTAGTTTTGCTTCTCACAGGGAGGGAACCGCCAGAAGGCCCTCGGAGCTGGACCTCAGTGTCCGGGCTGAATGATGGGGGTGGAGATTCTCCTTCAGGTATACAGGACCGAGGCCGTTTAGGGCTTTAAAGGTCAGCACCAACACTTTGAATTGTGCTCGGAAACGTACTGGAAGCCAATGTAGGTCTTTCAGGACCGGTGTTATATGGTCTCGGCAGCCGCTCCCAGTCACCAGTCTAGCTGCCTCATTCTGGATTAATTGTAGTTTTCAGATCACCTTCAAAGGTAGCCCCATGTAGAGCGCATTGCAGTAGTCCAAGTGGGAGATAATCAGAGCATGCACCACTCTGGCAAGACCGTCTGCGGGCAGGTAGGGTCTCAGCCTGCGTACCAGATGGAGCTGGTAGACGGCTGCCCTGGACACAGAATTGACCTTCGCCTCCATGGACAGCTGTGAGTCCAAAATGACTCCCAGGCTGTGCACCTGGTCCTTCAGGGGCACAGTTACCCCATTCAGGACCAGGGAGTCCCTCACACCCTCCCGTCCCGTCCCCCCAAAACAGTACTTCTGTCTTGTCAGGATTCAACATCAATCATCAGAAATGATGCTTCGTCGTGTTCCCAATGGCACGCTAAGGCTTTTGCAGTTTCCCCTAGTGCAGAGGACTGCACAGCAATGAACTTTTAATCCACCCACTCCAGCCATTAAGCATCTCCAATATCTGTTAAATTCCCCCCTCTGCTTTCCTGGTCCATGCCGAGACCTCGGAAACCAGCCTCGTAAAACACCAAAGTCCCCACTCCCTCGCAGCTGCTGCTGTACAGTCTTGGAGGCAGCTCGCTCAGAAACTTTTAATTATTATTCTTTTCCTAGGACTCTCACGACACGCAGAGTTTATTGCATCCCTGTTCTTGAGGCTATACAGCAGCATGGATCATAAAGAGGGCAGGGGAGAGAGAAAACTAGTTGGGTGTATTATTCGTCCCTGCTGTTGAAGGGCTTTCACTTCTGGTTGTATTGATCATCCCTCTGCTTCATAAAGAAACCTTCAGGAATTAGCACAGCGCTGCCCAGGTATTTGCAGAAACCAATAAAGATGGTGGTTTTAAAGAGGATCGTGTGATTTGTGAGTTTGGTTGGGCCTTCCGTGCGGGGAAAAAAAATGGGATGAGGTCACACCAAAGTCATGTTTCATTTTTTAATTTTTATCTGTGTTGTTTTAAATGAGAGAATCTTGGCTGTGAGCCCTGGAAGACCTGCACCCTGCCTTGCTGGCCCTCAGGGGCAGAGGGAGCCACCCGGCCATCCGGGGCGGCAAACCCGGAAGCACCGTGGGGCATGGTTTCGCTCCCAGCACACATGTGCAGCGTGCGTACGGCGCATCCGTCGTGTCAGGGTCGAGTCAGATGAGGAGGAGTGGTGGCAAGCCCCCCCCCCCTGACAAGGCAGCACCCACAGAGGAATCTGAGGAATTCGTACCTGGGGAAGACTGGTGGCGGCATTCCTCAGAAGAGGAGGAATCTGACAGGGAGGAGGAGGGAAGACCAGAGCTAGAGGAAGAAGTGGGGCCAGGAGCAGGTCCCAGTCAGCCGATCCCCTCTCCTCCTCCCTTCTCAGCTGTAGAACGCCGAGCTGAGAAGCGAAGGCGGCAATTAGAGACAGCTGTAGCTCATAGGAAGCATGGGAGTGAACCGCCTTCTTGAGATAGCTAACTGCCCTATTCCACAGCGTCTGCAACGATAGTGCTGGGCGCGTGGTTGCTTTTGCTCATCTTGTTCCTGTGTTCCTGGTTCGTACCTGACTGACTTGGCTTGTTCTGACTTGGACTGTCTCTGACTTCGGCTTCTCTTGACCCCAATACTGATACCTGACTTCAGCTGGCTTCTGACCTGGACTGTTGACCTTGGCTTATCTCATCCTGACTGCTGCGCTGCAGCACACCAACTTGTTGGCGCCCTAACACGTCGGATGCACACTGCGCATGCATGCTGGGAGTGGCGCACTGCCGGCGGGTGAGCCCCGGGTGGGGAGGTCTTGATCTGCGGCTTGCTCGGGGCTCGCCGGCTGCCCGCATGCCTCGTACGGGCTGGCCCGTCGGCAGCGATGTATGGAAGCGAGAGCTGGAATGTATGGAAGTGAAAAAAAGTTATGGCGGTTCAAACCCCGCTCCCCTCATTGGCTGTTTCTGACCCCCCCCCAAAAAAAACCCACACACTATTTCTTGACATTTATAGTTAAGTGCACCAAAGTCATTCTAAATATCCCAGTTACAGATGAGATGCTATCTCTGAAGAGGAGGTGGAAGCACATCATGAAAGTGAATGAGAGGGGCCCGTACTGCTCTTGCTGGTGCTCTCCAGCCAGCGAAATTGCCATTTCCCAGCATGCTCTGCTTTGCTTGATCAAAAGAGAAGAGAGAAGAGGGCAACCAAAATGGTCCAAAGCCTGGAAACGATGCCTTATGAGGAACGGCTTAGGGAGCTAGGTATGTTTAGCCTGGAGAAGAGAAGGTTAAGGGGTGATATGATAGCCATGTTCAAATATATAAAAGGATGTCATATAGAGGAGGGAGAAAGGTTGTTTTCTGCTGCTCCAGAGAAGCGGACACGGGGCAATGGATTCAAACTACAAGAAAGAAGATTCCACCTAAACATTAGGAAGAACTTCCTGACAGTGAGAGCTGTTTGACAGTGGAATTTGCTACCAAGGAGTGTGGTGGAGTCTCCTTCTTTGGAGGTCTTTAAGCAGAGGCTTGAATGCTTTGATGGTATTTCCTGCTTGGCAGGGGGTTGGACTGGATGGTCCTTGTGGTCTCTTCCAACTCTAGGATTCTATGATTCTATGAATGTTGTCTCTGTACATTTGAGATGCTGTCTCTCAAGGAACTGCTCCAATTTGCTTCCCAGTCGCTTAACTCTGCGTTCCCCTGCTGCAATCCACCCCCCACCCCCCACGTTCCTGCAATTTGTTTGCAAGCAGACAGTTCTCCTCTGGCAGGAGCCCATTGTTGAGCGCATGCACTGATTGTGAAGCTGACAAATAACTCCGGGCTCGGAGATTGTTCCCTTGCCATGCATAAATTAATCGGAACGTCTCTCTCTCCTGCGATAGACATATCAGAGAACCGGAATAAAACAGGAGTCCAAGGAGGAAGAAAAGCCCTGGGTCCTATTGTCCTACGTGTGATCAGAATTTCAGGCTCTGGTGTGCTACGCTGCTTCCAAGCACCTCTCAGTGCTGAAGACACGTGGAATCTGCAATAAAATGCTGCAGTATGAACTGCATGCTTTTCAGGGTACCAGCCATCCAGCTGTACCCTTTCCCAACAATCTTCACACACACACACACACACACACACACCCATCCCTGGATCCCCCAGTGTGGTGTAGTGGTTAAGAGCGGTAGACTCGTAATCTGGGGAATCGGGTTCACGTCTCCGCTCCTCCACATGCAGCTGCTGGGTGACCTTGGGCTAGTCACACTTCTCTGAAGTCTCTCAGCCCCACTCGCCTCACAGAGTGTTTGTTGTGGGGGCAGGGAGGGAAAGGAGAATGTGAGCCGCTTTGAGACTCCTTCGGGTAGTGATAAAGCGGGATATAAGATCCAAACTCTTCTTTCCCCCTATTTGATGGCCTGTTCCATCCCCAATGGACTGTTTTGGAGGTTAGAATACCCTCTTAGAATCCCCCCCCCCCAAAAAAAATGATTGAAAACCAGCTGAAGTCTAAATTAAACCTTTCCAAATAGCACAGTAGACAATTATGCCAAAGGAGAACTTTGTAACCTTATAGATTTGTACACCCTGTTGCTTTGATTGGCTTATTGCTCCATCGTTGTATTGTCCTGCTACAACCCCATTGATTAACTACCCATTTGCTTTTTTATTATTATTTGCAATCTTATATAGGTTTCCTTTGACTTTAAGTCCCCTGGTGTTTAATAGAATTCACTTTCCCGGTAAGTGCATTTAGGATTGCAGCTTTCACGTCCCAGTGCACTTACTACGTTTTACGCATCGCTGGTTTCTTTGCTTGGATCTTAGAATTATACTCTTAGGGGAAGCTTGTTCCTAGAAATACTCGGTCGCATCCACTTTGTTACAATTTTAAAATCCCTGATGGCTGCAGCTTGAAGGGCTGTGTGAGACCGTATACAAAAAATAGGTTTGAAATCTCACTCCAGTGAGCTTTCTCCAGTGAGTTAGCGGTGGCGGTGAGAAAGAAACCAGAGCCAGACCGAAAATGGAATAAACTGTACAGATTTATTTGAATCAAAGAACAAAAAAGCATGAAAGTACAGTAGAACCTTGGTTCTCGAACTTAATCCATTCCAGGAGTCCGTGCGAAAATCAAGGCACGGCTTCTGATTGGCTGCAGGAGCTTCCTGCACTCAAACAGAAGAAGCGTCGGATGTTCGGCTTCCGAAAAACATTCGCAAACCAGAACACTTACTTCTGGGTTTAAGGCGTTCGGAACGGATTTTTTCAGCAACCAAGCCGTTTGGGAACCAAGGTTCCACTGTACACAAAAGCAGCAACCCAAATGTCCCCATGCACCCCTGCTTTAACCATACCCTGTGGCATAAACGGGAGAAAATTCACAAGTGACATCTGACCAGCAACTGTCATAACCAAAGAAGGGACCGCCTATAAGGTGAGGGGGACCATCCCCAATTCCAACCAGAAAATCCCTGACCCCAATTTCGACTGGGAAAGTGACCGCACCAGAGAAAGCAGTCCATCCCCAGCCACATCTGGACAGCTGTTTGCTGTGACAGCCACATAAACGAGAACCTCAGGTTCTCCTTTTCATTTCTGGCAGAGAAATCTCATTTCTGTCAGGATCTTCCCAAGTGTTGCTCATGAGTAACAACAGAGCCTTCAGTAGCTAAGACTATTTATTGTGCATTACTATTTACAGTGTAGAGCTAGTTCAGAAATATGACCGCTCAGTCACTTGCAGAATCCGGAAGTGTCCCTCTCCGGTTTCCCGCCCAACACCAAAGTCTCGGCACCCTAAAACGACGTCTGCGGTGCCTCCTGACCCCCCAATGCTGTGCTGGTGCCAGAAGTGGCAGTTCTCTCTCAGCTCCTCTCTGGCTGGCGGTGCTGGGTCTTTGCCCAGAGTCTCCAAGCCTCTGCACCTCCTCCTGCCTAGGAGAGACCTCAGGAGAAATGCTAGAGGAGGAGAAGTCCATCAACAGAAGCGGCTGGGGTTCCCTGTAATGTAGAGAGCCCTCCTCTCATGAAGAGCTGCTCCCCCAGTCCTCCTCCCGAGGAGGACTTCTTTCCCTGCCTTCCTCCTGAGCAGGACCTCCAACCAGCCCCTCCTCTCGAGTAGTCCTCCTGTCCCCCTCCTCCTCGAGAGGAGGATCTCTCTCCCTTCGCTCCTCACAAGGAATACCTTTGTCCCGGCTCTCCTCCCGAGTGGGATCTCCCCTCGCCCTCTCCTTGCGAGGAGCCGGGCAATCCCTGACAGTTTTGTTTCTGGAGCTGCCAAAATTTGGACATTTGCCGGTGGCTGAGTTGAAAGGGCACCATTTTCGTTTCAGAGAACTGGAAACATTTGCTGATGAATGCAGAGGGCTTGGTGAAGCGACACGGGTGGTTGTAAGCAATATATACATTGAAACACGGAGCAGGCAGGATAAAAGTTCAGGTTGTAAACTATCATCATTTGCCCCTTCTGCAACGTGGAGATCTGGACCCAAATATGGATCTGCCATCCATGCCAAATTCTGATAGCTGGTTCAGAAGAATATTGCCTCCATTGGCAGGTACCTTCTGGGGTCTTTGACGTTTTTTGAGGCCCCATCTGTGATATAGCTGTGATCTCTGCATTGCAAGGGGGTGGACTAGATGCCCAAGGGGTATATCTCCACCTCTACAATTCTACAATCTTATAAATGAAAGAATGAATGAATGAATGAATGAATGAAGACTGTGTAATTCACACTTCACCCCCCCCTCAAAAAAAAACCACAACAACATCCCAACCCTATGACCTACATACCTTGGGAACTTGTTGAAGGGGAGGGCATAAATCAAATAATAATAATAATAATAATAATAATAATAATAATAGTAAATTTATACTCTGCCCATCTGGCAGGGCTTCCCCAGCCACTCTGGGCGGCTTCCAACAGAATATTAAAAACACGATAAAACATCGAACATTAAAAACTTCCCTAAACAGGGCTGCCTTCAGATGTCGTCTAGAAGTCGGATAACTATTTATTTCCTTGACATCTGATGGGAGGGCGTTCCACAAGGCAGGCGCCACCACCAAGAAGGCCCCCTGCCTGGTTCCCTGTAACTTCGCTTCTCACAGGGAGGGAACCGCCAGAAGGCCTTCGGAGCTGGACCTCAGTGTCTGGGCTGAACGATGGAGGTGGAGATGTTCCTTCAGGTATACTGGGCAGAGGCCGTTTAGGGCTTTAAAGGTCAGCAGCAACACTTTGAATTGTGCTTGGAAACATACTGGGAGCCAATATAGGTCTTTCAAGACTGGTGTTATGTGGTCTCGGCGGCTACTCCCAGTCACCAGTCTACCTGCCACATTACGGATTAATTGTGGTTTCCAGTTCACCTTCAAAGGTAGCCCCACATAGAGCACATTGCAGTAGTCCAAGCGGGACATAACCAGAGCATGCACCACTCTGGCAAGACAGTCTGCGGGCAGGTAGGGTCTCAGCCTGCGTACCAGATGGAGCTGGTAGACAGCTGCCTTGGACACAGAATTGACCTGCACCTCCATGAACAGCTGTAAGTCCAAAATGACTAACAAAGAAATAAAATTCCCCTCGGTGAGGATTTGCCTTTGTGAATTATAGTGTCACCATTCAATCCTTAGAACTAAGACTGATTCCCCATCCCAAGTGCAATGGGAGTTACTTTCTCATCCATGTATTTATGGTTGGAATGCCAATGTTACTGTTTCTTTCTTACATATTTATTTACCTACTTTGTTCTCCAGTGTATGATCAATCAACAGGAAATAAAGGCTTACTCATAGAAGTGTGTTCATTTCTCATTTATGCCTTGACTGATTATAAAAAGCAAAGATCGGATGTGGTTTTTGTGTGTGTGTGTTGCTAAGAATTCTAACTTTGCCCTTTATTTGTTCATGCATTCGTTTCAGTTATTTTTATACTATCTTTTGTCAAAAAGACTCCCAGTGTCAACGAATGCCTGTAATGGCATTAAGTTCAGCAAAGAAAGAAGAGTTTGGATTTGATATCCCGCTTTATCACTACCTGAAGGAGTCTCAAAGCGGCTAACATTCTCCTTCCCCTTCCTCCCCCACAACAAACACTCTGTGAGGTGAGTGGGGCTGAGAGACTTCAGAGAAGTGTGACTGGCCCAAGGTCACCCAGCAGCTGCATGTGGAGGAGTGGGGAAGCGAACCCAGTTCACCAGATTACAAGTCTACCGCTCTTAACCACTACACCACACTGGTTCTCAGCCTTTTAGCCTTGCTGTCATTTGATGATTAGCTGTAACACAATGGGAGACCTTTTCATTGAGTGCACCTGGTCTATGGAATCCTCTCCCTGCTAAATTCAAGAGACCGCCATCTATATTGGCATATTGCCGGCTTTTGAAAACACACTTCTTTACACAAGCATCCTCCTAATCTCTTGACCTGGACATGGATCTCCTGTTTCGTTGTGTTTCTGTGGTTGCTGTTTTATTGTGAACTTTATTCATGGATTTAAATTGTTTTTGAGTCTTTTATTTTGCAAACTGCTTAGAAGCTAATTCGAGTAGTAAGTGCCATCAACCAACCAACCAACCAATCAATCAATCATAAAACAGATGCAAGTGTGAAATTAAGATGCTGAGATGTTGTGGCTTATAGAGGCCACTGGGAGAGTTCATATCTGAGATCCAAGTTTCATAGCCCACTCAACCACTGTACTCCCCAAGGTGTTATTGTGAGCCAACAGATCTGCTAAGTTCAAGCATTCTTCCCACCTGACAAGCATCAGAAAACATATTGCCTGGATTTAGGGGAAGGAAAAAAAAGGGATTTTGCAACCCTTCACAAATGATTGCTTTCAAGTTGAAATTGTAGAGTCTGGTACAAATTGCTTTCGTTCCCCAAGCACCCAAGAGAGCATTCACTGTATTTCAGGGGGGGGGGGATAAATAATGCTCACCCATCAACTGAAATTGATTTTGGAAAGGATGTGGTTTGTGTGTGTTTGTTTTAACAACCTGTGCGAGGTGCCATTCGGAATAAATTGCCACCTCTCCTCAATTTGACAGAATGCACTGGGCTGTGGAAAAACCACAATTTCATATTTTGGAGAGGAAATAGAAGAACTTAACTTGCACACAGGCACCCAATTTCAATCTTCATTTTAATTTGGGACTAATGACTGATGTAATGGGACCCCTGACCGGTAGGTCCAGTCGCGGATGACTCCGGGGTTGTGGCGCTCATCTCGCTTTATTGGCCGAGGGAGCCAGTGTACAGCTTCTGGGTCATGTGGCCAGCATGACTAAACTTCTTCTGGTGAACCAGAGCAGCACACGGAAATGCCGTTTACCTTCCCGTTTGAGTGATACCTATTTATCTACTTGCACTTTGACATGCTTTCGAACTGCTAGGTTGGCAGGAGCAGGGACTGAGCAATGGGAGCTCACCCCATCGTGGGGATTCGAACCGCCGACCTTCTGATCGGCAAGCCCTAGGCTCTGTGGTTTAACCCACAGCGCCACCCACATCCCTAATGATTGATGTAGTGTCTCTCTATTTGTAAGGGGAAGAGCACTTAATTTTCATGCAGAAAGTCCCAGGTTCAATCCCCAGCATCTCCAGATAGGCCAGGAAAAAGAATCCTGGAGAGCTGCTGCCAGTTTGTGTAGACAATACTGAGCTAGATGGACCAATGGTCACACTAGCTATGAGGCAGCTTCCTATGTTAGGGAAGGACCCCTGCTCAGTGGTGGCATGTTCCCAGGTCCAATTCCCAGAGCTAGAAAAGACCCCCCCATCATAAAATAGAATTGTGTAATTGTACACCCTTGTGCAAATTAATTGAAGCAAACAATGTAGTTTATTGTACAAAACTCACATATACATGTACAAAACTCACATATATGTACATTCGTAATGGATATGACCTCCGCTATTTTTAAGCAGCATTTGAACACAGTTTGGCATGGAGTCTACTAGTTTCAAACAGTCACTGTTGATTTTCAGGTCCCTGTACCACACTTGAATCAGCGCCTGAATGAGCTCCTCCTTCTCCTCCTCCTCTTCCTCCCCCTCCCCTTTTTAAACTTGCACAGTGGACGCGTTTTCTCAGGCTCGCTAAAGCCTCTAGAATACATTTCGTCATAGCTGTCAAGTTTTGGATTTGAAAATAAGGGATCAGCAGTTTCACCTATCCCGGGGACAGTCACATGTCAGTGGTGGGGCGGAGCTAGAAGCAAAAGTGGGCGGAGCAGCAATGTAAACTCCAAGCGGGCTCGGGCTCGGAGCGGAGCAAATAGGAGGGCAGCCAGCAAAGAGGAGGGCAGCCATGTGCTCCACGCAATGGAGCCCCATTGTCTTCTTGTCTGATCCCATCAAAACAGGACAGGAAGCAGCAGCTGCTCAAAGGCAGCCAGACTCCGCCCACCAGCTAACCCTATTGGCCGGCTGAGGGGCTCGGCGGCAACGGATAGGGGCTGATGCAGGGGGAGGAATATACCCCCCTGTAAGCACGGGAAACGGCTCCCACTTGCTTTGAGGGCTGAGGGTTTTCTCTCCAAGTAGGTGAGGTCTTCCCACCCAGTCCCTGGCCAGCAGGGGAGGAGCTGCTTCCATTAAAAACGGGAGATTTAAGGGAAATAAAAAATAAGGGAGGGCAGCGGGAAACTGCTTAAAATAAGGGAGAATCCCGGGGGAAACGGGATACTTGACAGCACTGCATTTCGTTGGTAATTTCCCCTTTAGCCCCTCATAAAAAGATAGACACGACACATTCTTCTATAAAAGTATAAAAAGAGTTTACTCACACATTTTGTTCACAATTGGATCCCAGAAGGCAGACTTAAGTTACAAAAGTAATATACCTGGAATCTTTCCCATAAAGAGACAGTCCCTTTGTCCTCTCTTGGCTGGAGCATCTTTGGCTAAGCAGATGTTGCTTCTACAACGAATGTAGTCAGGGAGAGAGAGATGGCGGCCAGTCCTATGCTTTTTGTTACCTGCACAGGTCAGGCCACGGCCACCTCTGGTCACATGTAGAGGAAGCCTGTCTCAGCCTAGGAGAAACAGGAAGTTCCAACTGGCTGGTCCAGACATCCCCTTTTATGTCCACTCTAGGGATGTTGTACTTGACTGCTCTTGTGTTTCACATCCCACAAAGTGGATGTAAGCCAAGGTTTGTGAACTGGCTGGGCAATGGATGTGATGCAATGTGGAGATCATAATCCTGTTAAAACCTGACAGCAGAAGCGTCAGCTGCCTCCCCTGCGAAGCATGTAGCATAATGTGTGTTTCCTCCCCGAAACAAAATTGCCCTCTGCCCACAGAGGAGATTACCGTGAGTCACAACGTTTTCACTTTTCTTTCATTTGACAGCCGGTGGGAAGGAAAAGTTCATTTGCTTTAATACTTAATTCATGATTCCCTTTCTTCGGAGGGAAGAAATGTGTTGAAAACAAAGTTCGTGGTGCTGTAATGAATATTTGCCACGCCTGCGGTCTCTGGGATAGGAACACGGAGCCCTCCTGGGCAGGAAGCAGATTTCTGTATTTTGTGTGAGCAAAAGGAACTGACGCTGGGAAGATGAGTGAAGGAGAGAAATCCACGTCTCCGGTAGACCAATTATGTAGACATCACTCAGGTTTTCCTCCAGGTTACAAGGCTGATGTACCATGCTTCACACAGCGATCATAATAGAGCACAATCAATTGACCACAACAGATGCTTTGGCTGAGATAAAAAGGCAAGGGCAGCTAGAGACAGGGTGGTCTGCGATTCTGTTAATGCAAGATGCAAACACAAAACTTGATGCCAGGTGAAAAAACTGTCATCCTGGAGAATAACCAGGAGCCTTTTGCTCTGTGTTTAGCTGCCATGAGTGCCCTTCTTTTGTCTGGCCAGAATGTGCCCTTGATCTGGGATGATGTCTCTTGCTTGCCTGGATGGAGGTGTGTGCAGAAAACTCTGGATTTTGCATGGTTGAATGCAGTGCTTTTTTTTCTTAAAAAATGTTTAGGGGTGCTCCCAACTTCCTACTTATATTGAAATACTGCCCCTCAATGAGGCCAAACTTAGATTCACAAAATGTTTAGGGGTTTAGAGAGCTGGACCATAAAGAAGGCTGATCACCGAAGAATTGATGCTTTTGAATTGTGGTGCTGGAGGAGACTCTTGAGAGTCCCATGGACTGCAAGAAGATCAAACCTATCCATTCTTAAAGAAATCAGCCCTGAGTGCTCACTAGAAGGACAGATCCTGAGGTTGAGGCTCCAGTACTTTGGCCACCTCATGAGAAGAGAAGACTCCCTAGAAAAGACCCTGATGTTGGGAAAGATGGAGGGCACAAGGAGAAGGGGACGACTGAAGCGTTTTGGATTGTTGGAAAGGCTTCATACCAACTTAGCACAAATGGAGCCCAGCACGTTTCCTCCTGCGCATGTACCTGCTGTACATTCTCACTTGCTCTCCTGTGCTATCTGCAGAGTTATCTTCTCTCACGCAGCGGTGTGTGTGCATGCCAGCTTCATACAGATGACAGAGTTCAGCTTCTTTCCTAATCTAGAAGCTTTATTTACAAGGCATAAATTATCCAGGAGAGACGCAAGACATTTTCGTCCTCCCTTCTCCGGCTCAAAAACGAAAGAAGAAAGATACAGCAACAAATATCACATGACACATTACACAGCGTCTTCCGGTGACGCTTTTCCTCCTGTGGGTGGGATGACCTGGTTGAGCTTGTTAACTCTAAAAGCTCCAAACCTCTACAACGACAGAGGATGTGATGCTTGGACAGTGTTCTCGAAGCTACTAACATGAGTTTGGCCAAACTGCAAGAGGCAGTGAAGGATAGGCGTGCCTGGCGTGCTCTGGTCCATGGGGTCACAAAGAGTCGGACACGACTGAACGACTGAACAACAACATGTGTACCCTTGCGTCCCTCCTGAGAAAAAAAAGGACTGGTTGAATTTAGCCTGCTGTAAAGAGGGATGAGTTACATCCATTACTCCACCCACTTCCTGCTTCTGGCCCCACCCCCTATTACCACGTGCCCTCCCCCAAAGGTTTTCTATGACAGAATGCAACCTTCGAGCCAGGTTAGCTTCCTCACCTGCAGTGGTGAAGGAACTCTTTGCGGCTCCCGCTGCGGCGAAGCCCGTACAGACTGTACATGTGCAGCATGCCGCGCCTGCACACTCCGTACGGAATGCTGCACATACGCAGTCCGTACGAAATGCTGCACATGCACACTCTGTATGGGCTGCCACTTGCACGGTGTCCATACTGGCTGCCGCTTGCACAGCGGCCATACGGACTGCGCATGTGTGCCGACCGTACGGGATGCTGCATATGCACAGTCCATATGGGCTGCCACTCATGCACGGCAGCCTGTAGGGTTACCATGCATGAGCGGCATCTCGTATGGATGGCGTGCAAGCGCGTGCCCTCAGCCCCTCTACAGCTGGGGGGAGGCAGGGGCCATTTTGTCACCCCTCCCAGAGCGGAACCTGGGGTGGACCACCCCCTCCACCCCTCCCTTCCTACACCCCTGCTCCTCTGTCAGGATGCTGCCCGTGGCTCCCGGCTGATTGCCCAGGAAAGTATAAAGACAAGGAAAAGTTTCTTACGGGGAGCTGCCCGTGGCTCCCGGCTGATTGCCCAGGAAAGTATAAAGACAAGGAAAAGTTTCTTACCCTCCTTTTTTATTTCAATATTACAGAGAGAGGCTATAGAACCCAGCCTCTTGGATAATGGCATTGTCCCGAGTGAATCTCCATACACACACCCTGTCTCTCCCACTTCTTCATTCATCACTTCTACGGGTGCTGCTACGTGCCCTCTGTCTTTGAGCTCTTTGCTCTCCTACTTTCAAGGCTCGACAGGTCCTGGGAGAAGGGGAGGGTCTGGAATGCTTTCTAAAGACACAGTGTCAGCCAGCTGCCATTCCGGTCCTGCCACCTCCTCTCCCATTATTCCCCAGCTTTCCCCCTCATCTTCCTCTGAGCCGTGACCTCCCTCAAACCCCTGTCGTAAATCTATACTGTCTTCCTCTTCCTCCTTCCTGGAGGGGGTCAGGATAGGGAGGCGGTCTCCACCATTCCTGTTCTGGGGGGAATGAAGAATTCACAGGCTCAGGGCTGGCTCTGCTTACCCCTTCTGGAAAACTAGGATACTGTAGTTAGTTGCGGTAGTTTTGGAGTATCTTCTTCTTTGTCCCTGGCTCCTTGGCTCTGGGCCTGATTCCTGGCTCTTTCCTGGCACCTGTACTTCAGACAATGAATTGCCACTTGAGAAAAGGTGAGAGAAGTTGCTAGTCCCAGGTGTCTCATCTTTGAACGTCTAGTTTAAATACATGAAGGCATCATGCAATGCAATGCCTCTTCTGAGCCTCCTGTCATTCTGAGCTGACTGCTGAATGGGACACAGCTGTGGGCAAACATAGAGTGTGAGAACAGGATGGTGTCCACAGTTCTCAGGAAGCAGCATGGAGTGTGTTCAGTCCACATATCTCAGAACATCCACTTACACTCCGAGGATCATTTTAAAGACACAAGCTGCTAAGGTCAAGACTGGCTCGAGATGCCTGACGGAAGCTGCAGAGGGTGCTCAGCTAAGTTTCCAAAACTAGTGGGGAGAGAGTTCTTGTGCAGCTCCCATTCATGTTTCCTGTGGCCCAAGTGAACGCATGAATGAAATGAGAGATATGAATGAAACAGCTATTGATTCAAAGCGGCTTCCAGCACCATAAGCTTTGGAAGTGGCCAAACAGCTGAACACACTTTTCAGACTTTGGGGGGGGGGGGGGTGTCTCGCTAGGCTTTATGTTGCATTCATTTTCTACACATCTTTGACACCCAGGGTGGGGAAATGTTGCACACACACACCCCTCCCATGGTGCTGGACTTTAACAGCTCCCTGAACCGCCCTGATTTCTGTGAACCGCCCTGAGACCTCTGGCATATAAATTCAATAAATCATCATAATCATCCCTGCCCACTGCCCATACTGACTGAAGAGTGGGAGTGAGGAATGATAGGAATTGAAGTTCAGTGACATCTAGGAGGCTAGAGGTTACCTTCCTCTGTTTTACTTAAAACACACACAATCCGGAAAAATGTGTAATCCATCTGGGAGTTACGTCCTGGTCAGCGAGCAGGTTAAGAGCACTGGATCAGGTCCGTTGCAAAAGCTATCCAATGAAATCCCTCTCTCCTCTGTAATCATGATAATACTTTTGTTCTTGGCAAGCACACACTTTTTTCTGCCTCTGCTGGATCAACCCACGGTCCATTAATAGATATAATTGCTACCTATTACGGTATGTTTGGTTTCATCCACATTTGCTCTCTATCCATCTAATTATGTCCTTGGTGTGGGTGGCCATTGCTGGGGGTGGTTTTATTTCCAAGCCAAAAGGTCAGCTGTGTGTGTGTGTTGGTCAGTTCTGTGGGTGTGCAGCTGGGTGTGTGTGCAGGGTCAGTTCTGTGGAGCTTCGCAGCCAATTTGCAGCTTCGTTACCTGGAATTCATTCCATTGTATGAGTCCTTTCTGTTCTGTCTTTCAGAGCAAACTTTTCCACAATTAGCACAGGCACTCAGCATGGCCTGAATGGAATTAAACATGTGGTCCAATTTGCAGACTAATCACCAGACTTAAAACCATGGAGAAACCTGGTCTGGACAAAGACATTGGATTCTTATCTCATTATACATAACAAAGCTATCTTTAGCCATCTCACCCCTTGCCTTTCCCTATCTGCTGATCACCCATTCCCACCACCCTTCTGAGTAATACCCCTCCCCACTCCCTCACTATATTTAAGGGTCTGGTGACTTCCGTTTCAGTGTATCTGAAGAAGTGTGCATGCACACGAAAGCTCATACCAAGAACAAACTTAGTTGGTCTCTAAGGTGCTACTGGAAAGAATTTTTTATTTTATTTTGTTTTAACTAGCAACCAGTCAGCTTGACAGCAATAGCAGGAAAGGTCCTAGAAAAGATCATTAAATGGTCAGTCTGTGCGCCCATGGAAAAGGATGCTGTGATCACTAAGCATGGGTTTTTCGAAAACAAGTCGTGCCAGATGAATCTCATTTCTTATTCTGATAGAGTTACAAGCTTGGTGGATCAGGGAACCGCTATGGAAGTAGTGTATCTCAATTTCACCTTCTGACAAAAGAAGGTGATAAAATGAGGGTTGGACGAGGTAACTGTTAGGGGGATTTGGAGCTGGTCGACTGACTGAGTCCCCCAAGTGCTCGTTAATGGTTCCTCGTCATCCTGAAAAAAGTGACAAGTGGGGTGTGGGAGCTATTTTGCTAATAGTTATCACAGTATCTGCTATATGTTGTTCAGTCGTTCAGTCGTGTCCGACTCTTCGTGACCCCATGGACCAGAGCACGCCAGGCACGCCTATCCTTCACTGCCTCTCGCAGTTTGGCCAAACTCATGTTAGTAGCTTCGAGAACGCTGTCCAACCATCTCATCCTCTGTCGTCCCCTTCTCCTTCTGCCCTCCATCTTTCCCAACATCAGGGTCTTTTCTAGGGAGTCTTCTCTTCTCATGAGGTGCTGTTCTGCTATATGCAGAACAGCAAAAAAAGAAAATGTATGGGTAAGTCTCTAACCTTGACTTTTCCAAAAGGAGAGGTTTAAAGGTTTTCCTCTGCACATTCTTTATAAATCAGTCATAAAGAGACTTTTATTGCCCAGCAGTAAAACATAATATCCCCCACCTGTTACGTTAGTGACCATTTTCTTGCACAAACACTTAGCCCCTGCTGTTGAAACTGCCATCTTCAGAGGTATGCGAAGCACTAATCTCCTCTGCTCCCCCGTGGCTTGATTTACTCTAATTCACAAATCGCTTTGCTTAGTAAGCCCCTCAGCTCTCACAACAGAGGGGATTTCTCTGAAGGATTGCTTCAGTTACTGTCGAAATTACATGTTTCCTACGTGGGCTTGCAAAGGTCATCGGGGAACGTGATGCTCCTTCCCGTCCGCTCAGATGTAAGCAGACATCCAAGACTCACGTTGGTGACATCAGGAAAAAACCTAAGAATAGCATCCCATGAGGAGTGGGGCAATTGTTCAAAATGTGCGGCTTGGCTCCATTAAGTAAACAGTATCCAAGGAAAGGGATGAGAAGGGATATTGAATCATAATGTATTTGGAGTGCTCTATAAACAGAGTTTCAAAAAAACTAAGATCATGGCCACTGGTCCCATCACCTCCTGGCAAATAGAAGGGGAGGAAATGGAGGCAGTGAGAGATTTCACTTTCTTGGGTTCCATGATCACTGCAGATGGTGACAGCAGTCACGAAATCAGAAGACGCCTGCTTCTTGGGAGAAAAGCAATGACAAACCTAGACAGCATCTTAAAAAGCAAAGACATCACCTTGCCGACAAAAGTCCGTATAGTTAAAGCTATGGTTTTCCCAGTAGTAATGTACGGAAGTAAGAGCTGGACCATAAAGAAGGCTGATCGCCGTAGAATTGATGCTTTTGAATTATGGTGCTGGAGGAGACTCTTGAGAGTCCCGTGGACTGCAAGAAGATCAAACCTATCCATTCTCAAAGAAATCAGCCCTGAGTACTCACTAGAAGGACAGATCCTGAAGTTGAGGCTCCAGTACTTTGGCCACCTCATGAGAAGAGAAGAATCCCTAGAAAAGACCCTGATGTTGGGAAAGATGGAGGGCACAAGGAGAAGGGGACGACAGAGGATGAGATGGTTGGACAGTGTTCTTGAAGCTACTAACATGAGTTTGGCCAAACTGCGAGAGGCAGTGAAGGATAGGCGTGCCTGGCGTACTCTGGTCCATGGGGTCACGAAGAGTCGGACACGACTGAACGACTGAACAACAACAACAAATAAACAGAGTGATGCTTGGTTTGTTCCTATTCTCCTTCCAGATCATTGCTAACACTTGATTTGTTTTCTCGCTCTCGTAATGTCTCAGGATGGAAGACCTAAACACCCCCTTAATGGGGGGGAAGGAGGGCTTGATAGCAAGAGTGGCTAGCTTACCCACTCACTTCTTTTTTTAACTCAGGAAGAAGTAGAAGGAGAGTTTGGATTTGATATCCCGCTTTATCACTACCCGAAGGAGTCTCAAAGCGGCTAACATTCTCCTTTCTCTTCCTCCCCTACAACAAACACTCTGTGAGGTGAGTGGGGCTGAGAGACTTCCAAGATGTGTGACTAGCCCAAGGTCATCCAGCAGATGCATGTGGAGGAGCGGAGACGGGAAAGGAGAATGTTAGCCACTTTGAGACTCCTTCGGGTAGTGATAAAGCGGGAAATCAAATACAAACTCTTCTTCTTCTTCGAAATAAAGTAGATTAGCCAATATGCTGAGTTGCTGTGGCCTGTCACGCAAGCTGGGCAAACTCTGTGGATCTGTGTAAGTGTGCTGATGTCTTCCCACATCAATCACTGTGATGTTCGGGCTGAAGAAGCTTAAGAAGCTCCCAAATGATCATCCAGGAAGGAGGGAACATGCCAGGGTCCTACTTGTGAGTAGGCTGTTTCCTGACAGTAATATGACACCCTATGTAAGGCCAAAATTTGAGGGGGGACATAGCCCAAAGCTGTCTACCCAAATCCAAGTTAGGGAGGCCTTGGGCCTTTTTGGAAGGAGGTGTGAGGCTCTGGCAGGATCCTAGTGGAGTACAAAGAGTCTAGAAAGAAAGAAAGAAAGAGAGAAATGCTCTGTGTTCATGTCTAATCTTACCCCTTTTTAAAATTGTTTCTTGGCGTGTGTTTTCCTTTTTGTAAAGGAAATAAAATAAAATAGGGATTAAGGGATTTTCTCAGGACAGTGGAGGGCATGTGTGCTGTGTCCCATTGGTGTGGTGGTGGCACTTGCCCTTCTTCTGATAGGAAATGCTCAGTGGTGGTGGAACAACAACAAAATGTGGGGTCCAGGACGGTCAGTTGTGAGGAGATGAGAAATGTCCCTGTTTTCATCGTAGGAACGTTGGAGGGTATGCTGTGGTGCCCTGCAGCTTGTAGTGGTGAAGCCTTCATAAAAGGTTTGGCTCCTCAGTGGATACTGGGCCTAAGGCTTTAACTCCAAACAGATAGCGACAAATATGAGTTCTCTGTATGTTCCGATACCTCGCATTTGACACTGCTGCTGTATGTATGTAAATATAATCTCCTTGTGGGGAACGCAATAAAGAAAGTTAATTAAATGTGTGCTTCTGGGAGCTATTGGATTATTTGTTTGTTCATTAGTTACAAATCCACCAAGGTTTCAGGAACAGAGCTGAACTTTATATATATATAAAGTCTGTGTAGAAGTTTGGAAGCATCTAACTGGAAGTCGCCATCTTGAATTTGTAGCGTACCTGCATCTTCCAGAGAATAAGTGCACATGAAGGATTCAGCACAGTGGCTTCCATTTTACTGAGGCTCACATTTTTTCAATATAACAAATGCAGGCATTGAACCAAGGTCTTCAGTGGCTACTCTCTTGCCCCATCAGCAGGCTGTCACCTCTGTGGGAAGACCAGTCCTTATGGAAAGAGTGTCTTCCAAACTTCAGCTCCAGCCTGAAGAGAATCAGCTGACTGTTTGTGTGCTGTCAGCTGACTCTCCAAGCCAGTTGGGACACACCAGGCCCTTATAAACCCTTTGAAATCCAGCCAGCTTGTCAGTGTGAAGACTCCGCCTGGGATGTTGATGCCCCGTTTGTACGTGACCCATTCAGCCTTCTGTTGCACCTTCAGGCTTAACTTTCTGTTTGGCCCTCACTCTGTTCATTAACCTTCTGACCCTCACCCACGGGTGCTCAGACTGGACCACCCTGCAGCCTTTTCCACAACTATAACCAGTGCCCAATGGGGTGAAGGGGAAGAATTTGGGCAAAGGAGTCAAAGTTGGTATGGTACAGAAGAAGCTGTCAAGACAGGCAATTGGTCCATTTAACTCTTTTATTTCCCAGCTGTCAGGCTTCAGGGACTCGGTTTCCTCTTCCCTTTTGGACGTAAATAAGCAGGACAAAGCAAAAAGAGTTGCTTACCATTTCAAGAGAATGACCACAGCAAAAAAACAAAGCAGCCATTCTTGGAATGAAGGTGCTCCCAATTAAGGTTTTCACCCATTCCCCACCCCCGTCACTTCCGTGCCTTGCAACCCGATCTCGCAAGCACTGTGCTATTTTGTGTGGCCACCTTATCTGCTCTACGTGACCTTGGGCTGATATGCTCAACACTGTTGAGCGAGCGAGAGAGTCTGTTAGCTCTCTCTCTTCCAGTTCTTCTTCACTTTGCTGTTCACCTCAGTTCATCCCAACTTTTGCCTTCAGAACTATGCCCCTCTGCAAACCACTGCTCCATATCTATACTGCTCCACTGTTCCTGGGCAGCTTCAGGATCCTGGTCAGGAGCAGCGGGAGGGAGATGCTCCCACCATTCCTCATAAGAGCAGTACTCCTCAGACTGGTCTCTGACACCAGCATGCCCTCTCGACATAACGCTAGCATCATTCAGAAGGTATTTTGGGAAATCCCTGGTGGTTACCAGTGGCTGGGTGACATTTTTCTCCAATAGCATAATTTTTTCCAAATCAGGATTTGGACCTGAACCCATCTGGGAAGCCTCTAAAACAGTTCAGATTGAATCAGGCTGTTTTCCAAAGTACTGGACTCTGTGTCCAAACTGAACCTTGTGAACCTTATTGCTGAACTTCTGTAGCTCTTCGTTTCTTCAGCAATCCACAAAGTTTAAACAAAGGTAACTAAGCTTGAGAACTTCACACTTCCTTTATCTCGAACTTGGAGGAGGATAGAGGCAATTTAAATCCCTGATTAATGCCACAGCTGGAAATGGGACGTAAATCTGATAAATGTGCAGAAGTTTGTATCCCAGCAAATACCAGCTGAACAAATTTGTTAATAAATGCCAGCAGGCTCCCTGTTGAAAGAACAATTCAGCCTCCAAGAATGCCATCGTGAGATTAGTTTTTAAATCCAGAGGTTTTAGAAACAATAATGTTGTGTGCTCTTGCGATCCACTCTTTGGTCTCTGTGAGCAATCAGAACAGAAATGCATAAGATCTGTGTCGATGGAATGGTTGTTTGATACGGATGCAGAAGAATTTGATTCATTTCGCCTTTAAAGGCAGACCTACCAAACTCGCTCATTCCAAAGCAACAGGAAAATCGAAGCACACCCATTGTTAGAAATTCACACATCTCAGAATTTGACACCTAAAGTTTTCAGATACAGTGGTACCTCGGTTTGCAAACTTAATCCGTTCTGGAAGTCCGTTCCAAAACCAAAGCGTTCCAAAACCAAGGCGTGCTTTCCCCATAGAAAGTAATGCAAAATGGATTAATCCGTTCCAGACTTTTAAAAAAACAACCCCTAAAACAGCGTTTTGACATGAATTTTACTATCTAACAAGACCATTGATCCATAAAATGAAAGCAATAATCAATGTACTACAGTCACACAATCAGTCAGTAGTTGAAATGGGTTCCACGCAGTCACAAAAAAGAGCCGCAAAAACAAATACACAAAACAAACAGCAAAAACAGACAGACCTCAGGGTAACACTCAAAACAGAAGCGTGGCACGCAAAACGGAGTACGTTTGGCTTCCGAAAAAAGTTCGCAAACTGGAACACTTACTTCTGGGTTTGCAGTGTTTGAGTACCAAGGCGTTTCAGAACCAAGCTACTACTGTATGCAAAAATCCCCACCAAACTGATAAAATGGGCAGTAGACGTCGGTCACAACATACAATTAGAAATGTGGGAAAACCTCTGGAAGAAACATATGAAATTTACAGCATGTATACTCCTAAAAGAAAACATCATGAAAATGATGTATCGATGGTACCTCACACCAGTAAAATTGGCAAAGATGTATAGATGTATATGATAAGAAATGCTGGAAGTGTGAGAGAAAGGATGGTGAGTTCCACCACATGTGGTGGACATGTGAAAAAGTTAAGCCTTTTTGGGAAGCAATTTATAATGAATTAAAGAAAATTTTCAGGTATACATTCCCAAAAAAACAGGAAGCGTTTTTGATTGGATTGGTGGGGGAAGAGATTGAAAGGAAAGATCAAAACTTTTTCTTATATGCCACCACGGCAGCAAGAATATTATTGGCGCAAAAATGGAAAGTTAAAGAGGTACCAACGGTAAATGATTGGAGAAGAAAGGTATTGGAATTTTCAGAATTGGCGAAACTAACTGGGAAAATAAGAGAACAAAAGGATCGAAGGTTTCAAACGGAGTGGGGTAAATTTTTGGAATATATAAAAGATTACAAAGAGGTGTAAGCGCTTACAGGGTATAAAGAAATCTTGTAACAGGATAAAATTAGTAATGAAAATATTGAGATATCAAAATATGCGAAAGAAGAAAAAGAATAGAAGAGAAAGCGTAGGAGTGATGTAAAAATTAGAAAGCCAGAGATGAGAGGGAAGGAAGTCAATAAAAACTCGGCGGAGTTTGGTGATATTGTAAAACTTTATTTGATGTATACATTTGTGTTCTGTATGAAATTGGAAAATAAAAAATACTTGATTGCAAAAAAAAAAAATCCCCACCAAACTGTGAAATTTAGCTTTCATGATGTGTTTTGCTGCTTCTATTTTTCTTTTTCAATTATATTTTATTAATTTCCAACATTTTTAACATTTACAATCAAAACATAATTTTGTCTTTTCTCTTATTTTTGTTGACTTCCCACCCTGTTTTCCCTGCAGTTGTTTTTCCTCCCCTTCTGCTGCACACTGTCCAATCATAACCACAATATTATCAGCTAATTACTTCTGTTGCTCATAAATCTGAGACAATTACTGTCGGAGTTGTCTCACTTCTCTGGGGGAGACCCAAGCCATGACATATTAGAAGATGGCTATCATATCTCCTCTCAGTCTCCTCTTTCCTAGGGTAAACATATCCAGTTCCTTCAACCGTTCCTCATATGGCTTGGTTTCCAGACCCCTGATCATCTTGGTCGCCCTCCTCTGCACACGTTCCAGCTTGTTGACATCCTTCTTAAATTGTGGTGCCCATAATTGGACACAGTATTCTAGGTGTGGTCTGGCCAAGGCAGAAAGGAGTGGAACTATGGCTTCCCTTGATTTGAAATGTTTCCATTCCACCCATATTTGCTGGCAAAGGATGTGGAAGTTAACAACAACCCAAATGGAGGCCAGGGGGTTCATAAGGAAGTCCACCTGGATGGCCTGGGAGTTCATGGGCTTTTGAAACAGCAGAATTGGTATGCACTTAGCAAGGGAAGAGGTAAAGAGGTAAAGGGACCCCTGACCATTAGGTCCAGTCGCGGACGACTCTGGGGTTACGGCACTCATCTCGCTTTACTGCCTGAGGGAGCTGCCGTTTGTCCGCAGACAACTTCCGGGTCATGTGGCCAGCATGACTAAGCCGCTTCTGGCGAACCAGAGTAATGCACGGAAATGCCGTTTACCTTCCTGCTGGAGCGGTACCTATTTATCTACTTGCACTTTGATGTGCTTTCGAACTGCTAGGTTGGCAGGAGCAGGGACCGAGCAACAGGAGTTCACCCCGTTGTGGGGATTTGAACCGCTGACCTTCTGATCGGCAAGCCCAAGGCTCTGTGGTTTAGACCACAGCGCCACCCGCATCAGGGAAGAGGTACTCTTGCTCAAATCAGCCGAGGGGTTCGTGAGCTGCCTTTTCCAGAAAGCTGCATTTCCCAAGCAAGATAGATCTACCACTCTCCATTAGTGGAAATTGGATTTCTCTGTTTGGCACAGAATAAAACTGCCAAAGGAACACTTCACTTTCAGTACCTTCTCTGTATGCTGCCTATATCTGGAATGCATAACCTGGAGGGAACGTTGCAGGTAAATTATTGTTTAAGCAGAAAGGAGACAAGTCCCAAGAAACCAAGAAAAGTGATTAAGTACCAATTGGGATCTCAACTTGCAAATAATGCCGACTAAATTAACACAGAGCTGGTATTATGAAGTATGCTGTGTAATTAATATAAGCAATTATCAAGAGGAAAAATAGAAAAACCACCTGATTCAATAAAGCAAAACCAGGTTGTTTTTTAAAGGTATCAGGTAGGAGTTGATGGGAGAGATCGTCTCTGGATGAGACCCTGGGAAATCCCTGCCAGTCTCAGTGGAAAGTGCAGAGCGAGAGGGGCAAATAATTTGACCTGGTTTAACACGGCAGCCTATCTGCCTAATTTTCAGCAATACTGAGCTGAATTCTTGTCCATGAAAATTGTGACGGTGAAAGGCAGAGCTTTAGGATGGGTGTAATGTTCCACAGCTCCTTTTGCCCATCATTTTACACCCTGTTCACCACCTGTTAATGGGAGCATCACCCTCTGTCCTTTGTCCCTCCATACCCTCATACAGACAATCAGAGTTGGGTGTTGTGAGGGACCCTTATTCCCGATCCCTCGCTTTAGATGCTTCCCCAAACTGTGTCTCCCCCTAGGTTTCACTGACGACTAAAATGAATCCTAAAGTGTTCATATGGGAGATGTCTTCGGGGTACCTCAGTGCTCCACGTTTGAAAACCTCTTGCCACCTTGGGATCTCCCTCCCCGGGTTCCCAACTACTGCAGTTCGCCTTCCCTTTTGGCAACTGCGTGGCACCTTTGGCTTCACTGCCCAGCCCTCTGTATGACAGGAGAATAAGCAAACCGTTTCCTCTTCCACAGGAAAACTTTGTTCTCTCCCCTTTGTCACACCTCTTAAGGCACTGATGCGCTGCCAGAGTCAACGAACGTTGAAACACAATTAACTTTATTGAGGTAACTTAAAAAACATGGATGTCCGGGGTTAATACTGTTACAAATCTTCTTTTCATGTAAGTCAGCTTTGTTACAACATAGCAAGGGTAAAGACCTTCCCTTCCCTTCCCAAAGCCTAACCTCTCACGAGCTCTCTCCAACCCTCTAACCCTCTAACTCTCACCAACCGCCCAACTGCCATTCCCCCCTTTTAAAAGGGCAAAAAGCCCCGCCTCCTGCGAGTGAGCCGCCAGTCACATAGAGTGGGTGTTAACTCATAATACGCTGGGTTCCTAACCATACCCAGACTAAGGGCTGATCCGTTACAGGTGTGTGGTCTATGTTGTAAAGCCAAATCAGAGTGAGGGCAGGTTCTCTTGCAATGGCTCTGAATAGGCTTCCTTCCAATGCTACATCTTCCATGTTCAGATTATAACTTCAGATGGCCTCTTTTGCATCCTTCTTTCCTGAGTACCCAGATATCAAAAATTGCCTGTGTCTCCAATAATTGAAAATAACAACGTATGACTGGACCACCTGTTTGCCTGATTCTAATAAGAAATCGGACGTTTTTGCATAGTTTTTTAAAAATGACCCTTGAATTCCAGAAATTAATTGGGTTCCTATTGCACTGCTGTTCCTAGTCCAGACAGAAAAGTACATTTTTGGTAATTGCTTGCCGGAGCAAGGCTGTGCTGTTTTTCAAGAGTCAGAGAAGAGGTACATTCAAATTTGGAGCTGCAATTGTAACCTTGAGCTAAATGGGTTTGACGCAAGCAGCAGCAAATCACTGGGCCTTATAGCTAGATATGAACTTACTATGCAAGGTCAAAACTGGTTTCGTTAACAAGCTCAACATTGATTTGGATTTGGAGAGAGGGAGAGATTTTATTTATTTTTTTCAGAGGCAACACATAGCATTTCAGCCTCATTTCTAGAGATGTGGGGGGGGGGAATAAATGAAAAATGCCCTCCATGCTTCGCTTCCCTCTCTGTGCTGGGAAACTGGAGATTTTAACAAGCAAACAAGACAACCCTTCAGATATTTGAAGATGGTTATCATACATCCTCTCAGTCTCCTCTTTTCCAGGCTAAACATACCCAACTCCTTCAACCGTTCCTCATAAGGCTTGGTTTCCAGACCCTTGATCATCTTGGTTGCCCTCCTCTGCGCATGTTCCAGTTTGTCAGCATCCTTCTTAAATTTTGGTGCCTCTGGGAAATCTGCAAGTGGGACCTGGACACAACAGCAATCTGCCCTCCTGTTTTTTTCCCCAGCAACTGGTATTCATTCAAATCTCTTGGTCCACCCGGCTGAGTATTTTTTGAGATCTAATTATTTTGTTACATATCTCATCGGGAGGGGAGATGATTCACTTCATTTGCTTTGAACCTGGAAGGGGAAGTACATAGGAAGCTGCCTCATACCAAGACAAATCATTGGTCCATCTAGCTAAGTGTTGCTTACACTGACTGGCAGCAGGTCTCTCCTTGCTTTCATTCGTGACACTACCTGGAGATACCCAGGAGTGAAATTTGGGACCTTTCCCACACAAAGCCTGTCAGCCAACTCTGTTTAAATTATTATTATTATTATTATTATTATTATTATTATTATTATTATTATTATTATTATTATATAAATACGTTGAAAAACCTATCACATTTATCTTTTCATTCATTTAACATTTTGGCCTTTTAGCGCCATGACTTCCCTCAAATCCTCCACATGATTTTGTAATATCTATTACTTTATACTATATGCTTCTTAACTCAATCATTGCTTTAAATCATCATATCCAACTTAATCACTATAATTTCATATTTACAGTGACATTTCTTCAATAATCTACAAAGCTTCTTGCAATCCTATCAACGTATTTGATTGAATACCATTGTCTTTTACATAATTTGTAAATTTGGTCCAGTCTTTGATGAATTTCTGGTCCCGCTGTTCTTGGATTCTACCCGTCATTTTGTCCAATTCCGCATACTCCAGTAATTTCACTGTCCATTCTTTCTTTGTCGGTGTTTCTTCTTGTTTCCATTTTTGTGCTATTAAGATTCTCGCCGCAGTCACTGCATATTGGAAAAGTTTAAAGTCTTGTTTTTTAATGTCTGTACCAGTAATGCCCAGTAAGAAGGCTTCTGGTTTTTTAGCAAATGTGTATTTCAACATTTTCTTCATTTCATTATAAATCATATCCCAGAAGCCTTTCACCTTCATTCCCACCACATATGATAAAAGGTGCCTTCCTTTTCCTTACATTTCCAACACTTGTTATCAACCTTATGCATTTTTGCTAATTTGACCGGTGTAATGTACCATCTATACATCATCTTCAAGACATTTTCTTTTAACGCATTACATGCAGTAAATTTCATTCCTTCTTTCCACAATTTCCCCCAGTCTTCTAACATAATATTATGACCAAAATCTTTTGCCCATTGTATCATCACCAACTTCACTTCCTCATCCTGTCAGCCAACTCTTAACAGCATTGAAATGTCACAGATTATACAGGAATAAAGTGAGCTTGTTTATTAATATCCTTCCTAACTTGCGCTGGCAAGTTCCTTTACTTAACAGAGTGCATTCCCTTTTACACAGCAGAAAACTAGTTGCAAACTCGTGTCAGTTTCTTAAAACAATACGCAATTCAATCTGGCTTGTCCAGATTGAAATGTGTTCTAATATTTTCCTGGTAATCCCTCCTAAAAGAATAAAGACACCACAGTCTTATTCATGAGTAACAAAAAGAAAGTTTACTCACGATCAGGCAGAGCACAGTGTGTGATCCCTGAAGGCAGGCTTAAGGCTTAAAGTTACAAACTTATACTAACAGGTTTTTTTCCCCATAAGGGAGATGACCTGGGGCAGCCAGCAGTTCATTCCAGGAAGTTCGCAGGGCAAAAGGGAGATGGAAAAAGAGAGAGAGTGGCAGCATGCCTTGTCCTTTTACCAGGTCTGGAAAGGTCACGCCCACCCACTAGTCACATGCAAGGAAGGATGCTCCAGGCCAGGAGGAACAAGAGGAAGTTTCGACTGACTGGAACAAACATTCCCGTGCATGTCCACTCTAGGAAAACAAGGAATGTTGTATTTGACTGCTCCCAGTGTACATCCCACACTGTGTTTATAGTTCCAGTTACAGGTAGGTAGCCGTGTTGGTCTGCCATAGTCAAAACAAAATAAAAAATAAAAATAAAAATTCCTTCCAGTAGCGCCTTAGATACCAACCAAGTTTGTTCTTGGTATGAGCTTTCGTGTGCATGCACACGAAAGCTCATACCAAGAACAAACTTAGTTGGTCTCTAAGGTGCTACTGGAAGGAATTTTTTATTTTGTGTTTATAGTGTCATTGCAATGACTTTTTTGTTTTTAAAAAGTGTTAAAACAGCTGAAGAGATTTCATCTCTTTATTACCACGTTTCCTCACACACCAGATTTTCTCAGCAGTGGGGCATAAGGCAGTTGAAATTAGATGGAGAGGCTGCCCCTAGACCACTTTTTCCTGAGTCATGATTTATGGCCCTGCTGCTCGCTCGGCGAGAGGGGAAATGAGATGGTGGCATGAGTCAGCTTTTGCAGAAGAAAGCCGGCAGAGGAATCACTGGAATTTGGGCCACAAGGGGCCTGGGAGGCATTCATGAAACTTTCAGTGTGACATTCCACTTGATTACCCTGAATGCATAAATAAGCTGATGGTGCTTTAGAATGTGTGATGACACTGAATGACCTCATAGGCAGCAGGCAGGGATGTCATCAGGACAAGCAATTTTAGTTTTCTTCGAGATGAGATGCAAGAAATGTTCAACCCTGGCTTGCGGAAATGATTGTTGCAAAATGGAGCATGTGCTCTACAGTTTTGGAAATGTTAAAAAATGTTTTCTAATGCTCTTGTCATTTTGCTCAGTGATTCCCAGGTTCTCTTTTAGCTTTATAAACTCCCCAAACCTCTCATGCATGTTCTTTAATGAGGCTTCCAGCATCATATTGATGTGAATATTCCACAACATGGCTATAGGCCACTCATGTGAAAATAATATATCATATTTTTCGCTCCATAAGACACACTTTTTTTCCTCCTAAAAAGTAAGGGGAAATATCTGTGCGTCTTATGGAGCGAATGGTGGTCCCTGGAGCCGAATTGCCCAGGGGCCAAAAGAGGATCATGCTTTTTTATTTTACAAAGAGAAAAGGAGGTGTTGAAAGGACCCCACTGATCAGCTAGAGATTGGGAGAGAGATAAGAGTCCCCAGTTCCCTTTCAGCCCCGCCCCCTTGCCCAGGCCTCCATTGTTGAATGTGCTGCAGAGGGAGGTTGTTTGTTTCCAAGCAACATGTGACTGGCTGATTAGATTGTCTGTCTGGAAACTGTAAAAAAGGCTCCCTTTCCTTTAGAAGCTGCAGAAATGTGAGTTGAACCCCATAAAACAGGGCTTTTCCTCTTTGCTTTTCCCCCTTTGCAAAAGGAACTTTGCTTTTCCCCCTTTGCAAAAAAAGCTGCAAAACTTTTAGCTGATCCTCAAAAAAACAGGGCTTTTCCCTTTGCAAAAAAAAGCTGCAAAAGTTTTAGCTGGTCCTAAAAAAAACCCCAGTGCTTTTAGAGGAGGCAAACCAGAAAAAAAAATTCTTGTTTCCTCCTCTAAAAACGAGGTGCACCCTATGGTCCGGTGCGCCCTATGGAGCAAAAAATACGGTACACAAGTATCAATTGTGGTGAAAATAATACAACAAAACAAAACAACAACACCACAAACTGGCTATCACTATAAAACCAAATATACTGGAATAGAAACGAGCTGATAACCATTGGATTCACAAACATGCTAAAGTGCCAAGTGCAAATACTGAAAACAAAAGGTAAAAACTCAGCGATATCTGAACGAATTGGATTGATGAATAATATAACAAGGGGCGTGAGTCCAAATACAGGATAATGACCCCGTGCTGCCACAATGTTGAGGGTGAAAGAAGTTGGAGTTCTTATTGCCAAATATACTGTAATGAATCCAAATAAGAACTCTGGCCAAAAGTTTTAACAAAAAAACATGTGTTTACTCATAAGTAATTCCAAACGTATTATCAATTCTGTAAAGAATTACAGTCTTAAACAACAAATAGTTTCATATGAAAATTTTCCTTAAAGTCTTTTAGAGATGGATGTCAGGGCTTCTCCAATGCGTATCAGGTGTAAACCAGGGAGACCAGGACAGGGCCCCGTTTCGGCATGGATGCCTTCTTCAGCTGGCAATATCAAATAGTATTAAATAGCACAGAGTACATCAAGTTTCAAAATTGAACATTTTAAACAACATCAAACGAGTTATGTCAGGTTTTAAACAGAATTATAAAGTATCATTCACTAAAGGTCATAATTCAACAACATCAGAAAAATTATTATTACAGGAAGTTTTAAAGTCTCGTGCTTATATATGTGCCCAAGTGGCTTTTCAAAGTATTTGGTTCCTTACCTTGTTTTTTATGGTAGAAGTGTGTGAAAAATAAAAATGGTGTCTGTTTCTTTGATTCCTAAGAGGATAAAGCGTCTGTAAACCATAGAAAAAACGACTGTTACAATTCTTCCATTAAATTGTGTACATGTGAAGTACAAGATTATGTGTGGTCTCACCTTAGAAGAAGTTTTGCTGTATTTTTCTCTGTTTTTTTCTGGCGTTTCCTACTCATAGGTGAGTTTGTGGCCTTATATCTGAAAGGGGAGGAGATAACCCCCTGTTCTTCTTAAAGGTGTAATACAATCCAAACTCCTCAAAAACAAAAGGCACTGTGGTGATATTTTAAAAAAGGAAATGTATTCCTGATGTTCATTCAGACCCTTGGGAGACATGGTTTCAAACAGATGAATGTATCTGGAGGGTGGCACATAGGAGAACGGAGAAAGTTCAAAACCCGTTGTTGGTGTCGAACTAGATGGAATGTTTCTCAAAGGGTCTCAAGTTGGAAATTCCAAGCCGTGTAAATGGAAAAGGCGAAACCAAAGCCACCACCCAGATGGGGATGAAGAAGACCTGCTTTCCGGATACATGTCAGGTTTCGCAAAGTGCTTCCTCAGTCCAAAGCAAATAGTATAAATAACACTCCAGTTACAAAGTTTAGGACTGGAGAACTTAAAAAATGCAGCAATCAGCTGCTTCCCTGCTTCAAGAACTCTTCAGCACTCCGCCATTAACAACCCCTTTGATTTGCTCCTTCCTCCAGGCAAGGACCTGGAAATCAATGGTGATGTGGAGATGCCAATGTTTTCAAAATTGTACAACGGAGAATACTCACTTCTACCTCTTAATATTTCTGATGCAAGAAAGAGCAAGAGGCAAGCCCACACTCCTTTCTTTTGAAAATGTGAAACTAATATGGACTTTGGAGTTTTAGTTGACTCAGTGAAAGTCTTGCCCTGATATTCATTATGGAGGCAAGTGAATCCATTTTTCTTCCCCGCAAAAAACAAACAAACCCTGGACCTCTTTCTCCATAATTTGGAATGCTTACTTTACTCCGCTCCTGTGCCTGCAAATTTCATGTGATCCTGCCAAAAGGGTTAGAAATTTATAGGCTTTTTAAAAATTTCCCATCAGAGGGAATGAGGTACACAGAGCTTTCATTTTAGAGTGAGTGAACTCAAGTCACAAGATCAAAGCAGACGGAGCTCACAGAGCAAATAAAAAAACAGACTGATTTAAAAAGAAAAGATACAAGGTGAATACAATATACAAGGTGAACCTGTGTGTGTGTGTGTGTGTGTGTGTGTATAAAACTTCCTGTATGAGACGCCGTATGCCTCTGAATTTGAGTTGCTGGGGATCATAAGTGGAAAGAGTACCATTTAGCTACTGGGAGAATAAAATGTTGGACTAAATAGGCCTTTGGTCTGATCCAGCAAAACTCGTCTTATACTCTTATGCTCTAACCATAGCTATTTGGTGAGGTTCATTGCCAAGCAGAGGGTCAAACCCATTTGATTCAGAGTAACTTCCACAGAGAGTGACTAAGCTGAAAGCAAGCTCTTATAAATCACATCATCATTGCCTTCATGTAGATTTGAATGCTGTTATTGTTTAATGCATCTTCACTTTAGGTCTGTATGACATCAAGTGCATCTCACTGAGTCAGGATTCACTTAGCAGCATAATTCAATCCAGCTATAGAAAAGAGGGACCATTCATTCATGTCATTCTCTCGGGGAGGGGGGGAGGGGGGGACCTGCCAACATTTTGACTTCACTGTAGTTTATTTGCTTCTGTAAACAAACACAATCCATCTTCTTAAGCAGCAGAAAGTCATTGGAAGCTATACAAAAATTATCTCTATCAACCTCATAGGCAATACTCACTGGCCTTGGATAAACAGTGGATTCAAGAGTTCTTTTCCCAGAAATGGGATAAAGGGACTGAAAATAAAAACTTATCAAACCTACTTGGAATACTGTGCATAGCTCTGGTTGTTCTATCTCAGAAAGGATATTGCAGAACTGGAGAATGTTGAGGAAGGCTTTGAGATAGTATTGTTAAAAGATGATATTTAAGAAATATTTATACTATGTATTACCATTTTATTTTTCTTTTGCTGGTCTACGACCGTAATAAAGATATTATTATTATTATTATTATTATTATTATTATTATTATTATTATTTTGAGGAAGGCTCATAGTTCAGTACTAGAGCATCTATTTTGCATATACAAAGGTAAAGAAGAAGAAGAAGAAGAAGAAGAAGAAGAAGAAGAAGAAGAAGAAGAAGAAGAAGAAGAAGAAGAGTAGTAGTAGTAGTAGTTTGGATTTGATATCCCACTTTTCACTACCCGAAGGAGTCTCAAAGCGGCTAACATTCTCCTTTCCCTTCCTCCCCCACAACAAACACTCTGTGAGGTGAGTGGGGCTGAGAGACTTCAAAGAAGTGTGACTAGCCCAAGGTCACCCGGCAGCTGCATGTGGAGGAGTGGAGACATGAACCCGGTTCCCCAGATTACGAGACTACCACTCTTAACCACTGCACCACACTGGCTCTCTTAATGGTAAAGGGATCCCTGACCATTAGGTCCAGTCGTGTCCGACTCTGGGGTTGCGGTGCTCATCTCGTGTTACTGGCCGAGGGAGCCGGCGTACAGCTTCTGGGTCACGTGGCCAGCATGACTAAGCCTCTTCTGGCGAACCAGAGCAGCGCACGGAAATGCCGTTTACCTTCCCGCTGGAGTGGTACCTATTTATCTACTTGCACTTTGACGTGCTTTCGAACTGCTAGGTTGGCAGGAGCTGGGACCAAGCAACAGGAGCTCACCCCGTCACGGGGATTCAAACCGCCGACCTTCTGATCAGCAAGCCCTAGGCTCTGTGGTTTAACCCACAGCGCCACCTGCGTCCCACTTGCATATGCAAAACCTCCTGTTAAATCTCTGGAATATTCAGGTAGGGAACGTCCTCTGCCCGAAACCCCAGAGAGCCTCCGTTACTTAAGATAGACAATTAGATGGACCAATGGTCCAACCCAGTATAAGGCTGTGTTTTCTGCGTTTCCTCAGTTAAACTAAGCTAAACTATGGAATTAAGGAACCCCGATGTTCATAGCTGTTATCCTATTGTGCTGGGTTCTTTTGGAGTAGGGTGGGGTGAGACTCTTGTGACTATTTCTGGGAAGGTAGAATTTCCTGAGGTGACTTACCACCACAATGTCTTTTGGAGGGAGATGGTCTTGTGAAGGAGTCTCTGGGTGGAAAAATCCCAGGTTGCTGCATCCTCTCCCCAAACGATTTTCAGGGAGGCAGAAGAAGGAGCTCAAAGCTGCATCACGGGGAAATAGGGCATGGCGTCTAGCATAGAATGGACAGCACCCCATACAAATGGTCCTGCCATGTAAGAAAGCATTAAAGATGCAATTACATTTTCATTGTTTATGCAATTCAGAGCTGAGTTATGCGACAATTACACTATCATCCCACTGCCTAATGGCTAAGTGATGGCAATGTGTTTAAGCATTTGTATTTGTAGAGGTTTGGAGCTTTTAGAGTTAACAAGCTCAACCGGTTGTCCCACCCACAGGAGGAAGAGCGTCACCGGATGCTCTGTGTACTGTTGTACTGTGTAATGTGATACTTTCCGTTTCTGTTGTTCGGAGAACGGAGAGAAGGGAGAAGCCACCAACATGGCTTGCGACTCTCCCGGAATGTAATGATTTATGCCTTGTAAAATAAAGCTTCTAGATTAGAAAGAAGCCGGACTCTGTTGTCTGTAATATGCTGGCATGCACACAACCCGCTGCGTGAGAGAAGATAAGAGAAGATAACTCTGCTGAATAGCACAGGAGACGGCAGCAAGGAGAACGTACAGGAGAGGTACGTGCGCTGAAGGAAGCGTGCCGGGCTCCAAGGTGTACTAAGGTTGGTTTGAAGTGTTTCCAACAATCAAAAACTCTTCAGGTTATGGTCCCATATTTGCGCTTGTTTATGATTCTGGACTGATTCTGGAGCAGTTCTAAGGATCCAGAACGTGTGTGCCAAGCTGAGAAGTGCCTCCCTGGTTTGGACTGTGATGGAGCACCCAGGGAGTTTGCTTTGCCAGCAGGAGCATTCAGCAGTCTGCTGAATGGCTCAGGAGCCTAAAACCTGCTGCCAGAGGTTGGAAGGCAGCAGGGAAGCCCAGATCGAGGGCTGCAAAAGCAGTTGTACCTCTCTGGTGAAACCCCCATCTGTGGAGCCGGGTGAGAAGCTACAGATTCGTAAGTACGCTACCCCTGGGCAAGATGGAGGGAGCCATAGCATTCCCAGCAAGGAGGAGGGAAGCTTTTGTTTGCAAGCACCTCCAGCCTCACAGCTTCAATGCAGAGGGCTGTTCCCTGAGAGCGTTGATGTTCTGGCCAACGCCTGTGAGGAGGAAGGTCTGGCCAGTGCTTGTGAAGCCTGGAAGAAGACCCTAGCCCAGTTTCCTGGGGCTGAGGGACTGGCTGAAGTGGCTTTGGAAAGCTCGCCCCCAGCTCGGCTTATGGCTGTTGTGCAGCAACAGTGCCATGGAAAGCAGGAGGGGGGCCAGATCGCCGTGGGCTTTGCTCCCAGAAAGGGAGGGGCTGTTTCCAAGTCTGAAGCCAGCATAAAGGCATTGACTGTGAGCTGTGTTTTGGCACGTAGCCTGCACCTGGTCTTTTGTTGACGTGCATGGCTGAAGATAAGGCCAAGGACATGACGTGTGGTACTGGCCATGAGAATCGCAACAGCTCTACCACAGCCCAGGCGGAAGAGGACGCCTACTGTTGTGATGCAGTTGCCGTGGCAACGAAGGCCAACCCTGGTGGGCTGCGAGTGATGAGTGCCTGTGCAGCGTCTCTTTGCATCGTCATCGTTCCTCCTGGTGGACTTGTGAGGAACTGCGAGTCTCCTTCTACAGAGCAGTTCAACGTACTGGCTGCTGCAGTCGAGAGGCAGTTTGTGACTGTTGGAAGCAAGAAAAGGCTTGACTTTTTGCTAACAGTCAAGGGACAGATCCAAGGGACAGAACTGGCGTTTTCTGTGGCTGTTGACATAACTCTGTATTGGTTGTTTATATCAAACCTTCTGTCCATTGTTTTTGCTGTTTGCTTTGTGATAATCACCTGTTCTGCTTGCAGGGTCCAGAAGATGCTGCTACGCATGGAATGCAGCCAGGATGGGCTGTTTGCTGTCGAGGGGCCTCAAGCAAGAACAGCGGAAGGTGGTAGCGCTGCTGCAGTGTTTGCTCAGCGCACCAGTGTGCCCGTGCACCACTTATGTTTGTGTCAGTGGTACCAAAGGCTGGCAAGTTGCCACTGGGACAGTGTGCTGAAGCAGCCTGAGTTCTCTGAAGGGTGCAAGTTAAGGGCATGTAACAGCTTTCTTGATTGCAGGGTTTGCAAGGTCGAGGAGTCGGCATCCTGCTACCCCGCGTCTGAAAGGGAAACCACGCGTCCCTTTTCCCTGGTTCATGTGGCTGTTTCTGAAGGGATGCCAGAAGCTAACCTGGGGGGAGCGTGTTGTTCTGAGTGTTTGGCTGATGCTTTCTCTCACCACAAGTGGTCTGCGTTGCTCAAGGAGGCAACTGAGGCAGCACCACTGGTTGCAGTGGAACAGCAGGTTTCTACTGGAGTAGGCTGTTCCCAGGTCCTCAGTGAGAGGGGGAGTAAGCACAGTGTGACTAACCTGCTTTCTTCACAGGTATGTGGTCTTGCAGAAAGGCAGCAAAGGATGCTGCATGCTGCCACTGAAGACATGCTCTTGGATGCAGAGCTTCCACAAGGGTTCTGGGTGGAACTGGGTGGCAATGGTCCAGGTGGATCAGCCCCAAGAGGGGGTATTGCTGTGGTTTTGGCACCTGCTGGTGGCTCGGGCCGAGTTCCCGGCCATCACCAGGGTGCAGCGCAGCTAGGGGCAACTCCAAGGCAGCAGCCTGGGGGTGCACCCGCAACTCCTATGTCACGGACTAGGAGGCAGGCCACGCTTGGCGACTCTTTGTGTGGCAACTCTTCTCCAGGAGAGCCTGGCGCAGGTCTCGTCCTGGTGCAAGAGGGGGGTTCTTTGGCAGTGAAGCAGGAGCCCAAAGGCGCGCCAACGTCATCCTTGGGTGGTTCAGTTAGGATGCACAGGCGCAGCAAGTCTGTAGGTCAGATGCCTGACGTCAAGGACGTGCAGGTGGAATCCAGTGCAACTGGAGCAGAGGGAGAACCTGACGTGGTATCACAGCGGTCTGCACGATCCACTGAAGGGATTCTGCCCGAAAGGTTCACGGCCACTAGTGTGAATGCTTGTTTGGTTCAGTGTGAACCGGAAAGCCTTGTGAAGGTTCAATGGGTATCTCAAGGTGAGGCCCAGAAATGGCAGGATGCCATGGTAGAGCAGGTAAGCTCAATGAGGTCTTTGGGTGTGTGCACAACCACGACGCTGTCAGAAGGTCGTTGGGTATGCAGACTCAAGACGGCAGCAACTGGCGAGTTGCAGTGCGAGGCTAGGTCAGTAGCCAGAGGTTTCACTCAGGAGGAGGGGGTCCATTGTTCCGAGGTACTGGACGCGCCCTCTCTCAGAAGCGAAACCACGCGCATGCTGTTAGCGGTCGCAACTCAAAGCAGCTTTGAGGCAAGCCACTTTGGTTTGGATGCCTGTTTGGATTCCGACCTGGATGAGGAGAGGTACGAGGTACCTCCGCCAGGGTTCGAGGACAACGGGCCAAATCAGGTGTGGAGTTTGCACGAGGCAATCACTGGCTTGAAGGAGTCAGCCAGAGATTGGTCCTCAGGCGTGCAAGAAGCTTTGAGAAAGCTAGGTGTCAGCCAGAGTTGTGCTGATAGCTGCCTGTTTCTGGCAGGAGTAAGTCCAGAGCAGGAGCTAGTTCTGCAGTCCAGTGCGGACATGCTTTACCTGGTGGAGTCCAGGGGACAGGTGCAACGGTTCGCAGAGGAGCTTGGTCAGTCTTTCCAGCTCAGGAACCTAAGCCCTGTTGGTGTTTACCTAGGTGTGCAGGTAGACAGAGCCGAAGACGGTAATGTCTTGCTCAATCAGACTGGCAAGGTAGTGCAGTTGTTGAAGAAGTGCAGAGTGTCTGAATGTGCTAGTGTCAGAACACCCATGGAGACGTGTCTAGGTGAGGACAGTCAGACCGGGGAACGCTCTGAGTTCGAGAGCCCCGAGGTGTTTAGGTCAGCTCCTGGGAGGCTGTTGTTTCCTTCACGGTTGAGCAAACCTGACATAGCAGTTGCTGTGGATCTGTTCAGCAAGGTGGCTGCAAATCCCAGCATGCATGCCTGGAATGGCATGGAGAGAGTGCTCCAGAGTTTGCAGGAGACTAAGGAGTTTTGCCCGGAGTTGTCAGCTACCGGTGAGCCCCAGCTCACGCGCTGGTGCGACGGCGGTTGGGCAAATTCCGAGGACAGGAAATCTGTGTCTGAAATGGTTGTACAGTGTGGAGGAGCTCTAGGCGGGCTGAAGTCCCGGTGCCAGAGCCTCATTGCTCGTTCTCGTGCAGAAGCCAGGTACAGTGCGTTGTCAGTGCTTTGCAGGGAACTGGAGTTCTATAGGTGTTTGGTCCAAGAGATCTGCGTTCAGAGTTGCCTGCCCGTGATGGTTTGGGAGGACAACCAACTCTGTTTGTTGGCGGCAGAGTCTGGACAAGTCAAGGCCAGACCCAAACACCTAGACGTTCTCTTTCGAGACGTGTGCGTTCAGACTGGCTTGGAGAAGCTGAAGTACTGTCCTGGTCAGGTGAACCAGAAGGTTGGGTTCACGAAGCCCAGGAACTTCCAACGTCATGGGGAGTTCTGTGAGGGTTTGTGTGAGGTAAGCTGCATGCTTACAACGCCCCTGTGTGCGGGACAAGAGGGGGTGTAGAGGTTTGGAGCTTTTAGAGTTAACAAGCTCAACCGGTTGTCCCACCCACAGGAGGAAGAGCGTCACCGGATGCTCTGTGTACTGTTGTACTGTGTAATGTGATACTTTCCGTTTCTGTTGTTCGGAGAACGGAGAGAAGGGAGAAGCCACCAACATGGCTTGCGACTCTCCCGGAATGTAATGATTTATGCCTTGTAAAATAAAGCTTCTAGATTAGAAAGAAGCCGGACTCTGTTGTCTGTAATATGCTGGCATGCACACAACCCGCTGCGTGAGAGAAGATAAGAGAAGATAACTCTGCTGAATAGCACAGGAGACGGCAGCAAGGAGAACGTACAGGAGAGGTACGTGCGCTGAAGGAAGCGTGCCGGGCTCCAAGGTGTACTAAGGTTGGTTTGAAGTGTTTCCAACAATCAAAAACTCTTCAGTATTAACGTTGCAGTATTCTGCGGTAACGGAAGTCAGGTGCTTTGGAATAATGGAAGGATGATTTGACCAAGCTTCTCCTTGAAAAGCATTATCGCTTAACAACAGTATAATGCATGGGACAAATACATGGCTGCACAGAAAAATCTATTGAAGCTCACCCCTGGGTTTTTTTCCTGACTGCATTAACATCTTCAGTGTACACTTATTGTATTTTTTATCTCTCCTGCATCCCATCTCTTCTTGCCTTTGTCTCGTTTCCTCTCGCTATTGACTGTTTCCTTCACTCTTGTTTAAAATCAGACTGGATAATTGTGTGTTTCCTGTAAGTTTAGTCTTGGAGTCTGCCGTCAAAATTAGATAGATGCAGTTTGCTATTGACCGCATTCAGCTCATCTCAGTGGTTTGATTATGATGTCAAATTCTAATTCTGGAGTTTGGAAGTCAAATTCCAGCAGCAAAATTTTGAAATCGGCACCTGAACTGCGCATTTCTAGAATTTCATTTCAGCTCTGCAGAGAATCCCCAAAACACTCCTTACTTTTTGAACTAAGCAGGTAACATATCAAACGGAAACATCTTGCCTGGATGCTGAAATGTCACTAATTGATTGGAAGTGTCAAAAGGCTGCTCTTAGGTGTTGTTCCCATTGATTCTAAGGTTTGCTTTTTGAGGAGGAAGTAGCTTTCAGTTCTACCTCTTTTGTTCTGTTTGCTTTCCACAAAAGCTCTCACTTTATCTCCTGCAAACTTTATATAGCAATTGATGTTCCAGATTAACAAACCACACATCAAAATTAGATTGTTTACATGACTGTTTGATACTCATTTTAGGCCATGTTCCAAGTCTTTAACTGCATTCAGGACTCTTTCATCAAAAATACAGCTAAGTGAAAGAAGCTTCTCCATCAGTGGATTCCATATGGCTGTGGACCAAATATCTGGATGACGCAATCTCATGGCTCTGGCTGGGACTTTCCTATAGGATTAACCCCCAAGGCAGGGCTGGATTTAGGTTTGATGAGGCCATAATCTACTGGAGGTAATGAGGCCCTTTATAGGTCCAACTGTCCTTTGTCAACAACAAATTGCCACTGTTTTTTGTGTTGAATACATGCTAGATGTGGGACCCATTACTTTCATCATAGGAGGCTAGACAACACAAAACACTGTTGCTGTATGTAGGTTTTATTTTATTTGTTTATTTTTTATGTTATATTTTGGAAATGTACATCCAGTTCTTTTTTCTTTACATTTTTTGGGGGCCCCCAAGAGAGTGGGGCCCTAAGCTATAGCTTGTTTAGCTTATATGTAAATCCAGAACTGCACCAAGGTTGCCAATACAGAATGCACACAAAGGGTCAAAATTGCCCTCACGGTTTCTCTTCATTTACAAGCTATGGAAGAGGAGGATTTGCGTTAATTTGAGGGAGCATGTGTGAAGTCTGAATCATGCAAACCTCCCTGGCACTCCTCCCAACAAGCAGCCACCATTTTAGTTTCTCCAGAGTGCCCATATAATAAGAATAGGGCTGGCCCTCCAAGTGTTCCCAAACTAAACCACTGAGCGTCTTGCCGATCAGAAGGCCAGCGGTTCAAATCCCCGCAACGGGGTGAGCTCCCGTTGCTCCTGCCAACCTAGCAGTTCGAAAGCATGCCAGTGCAAGTAGATAAATAGGTACTGCTATGGCGGGAAGGTAAACGGCATTTCCATGCATTCTGGCTTCCGTCACAGTGCTGGCCATGTGACCTGGAAAGCTGTCTGTGGACAAATGCCAGCTCCCTTGGTCTGAAAGTGAGATGAGCACCACAACCCCATAGTCACCTTTGACTGGACTTAACTGTCCAGGGGTCCTTTACCTTTATCTTTTAGGTCCCAGACTACAGCTTCCATCACCCCTGGCCATGGCTCTGCAATGAAGCCATGGAGGAGTAATGCAGATAAGAGGACAATCAATGGGTTTTCTAGGCACGTCCAGAGCGCATGCCATTTCTTGAAGAATGGCCCCAGAGTGAGTCATTACAGCAAATTTCCTCTCTAAAACACCAGAGGGCATAAAAATGTATGTAGATCACAGGTAGAATCCTGTCTTGCTTTTTAATAAAACAGAGCAAAATGACTTGCAAACAGAGTTTAATTTACAGCAGTGAATGATGAGGGGTGAGTGGAAAGATTCCTTGCAACAATTTTTGGGTTGGTTTTTTTGTTTCAAGAACAAGATGCAGGCAGGCAGAAGAGAAAAAGCACAAAATTGTTGTCCTGCAGAAAGAAGGAGAAGGAGACGAACAAAATGAATTTCAATAGGGACAAATGTAAGGTTCTGCACTTAGGCAGGAAGAACCAGCTGCACAAATGAGGGGCACCTGTGAAAAGGTGAAAAGTGTGAAAAGTACAATGTGAAATACATGTGAAAAGGTCCTGGGGGGTCTTAGTAGACCACCTGCTTAACATGAGTCAACAGTGTGATGCAGCAAAAATAAAAATAAATAAATAAACAAAAGAAAGCTAATATTCTTCTAGGCTGCATCAACAGAAGTATAGTGTCCAGGTCAAAGGAAGTAATAGTAACACTCTATTCTGCCTTGGTACTTTGGCCACCTCATGAGAAGAGAAGACTCCCTGGAAAAGACCCTGATGTTGGGAAAGATGGAGGGCACAAGGAGAAGGGGACAACAGAGGATGAGATGGTTGGACAGTGTTCTTGAAGCGACTAGCATGAGTTTGGCCAAACTGCGGGAGGCAGTGGAAGACAGGAGTGCCTGGCGTGCTCTGGTCCATGGGGTCACAAAGTGTAGGACACGACAGAATGACTGAACAACAGCAACATTCTGCCTTGGTAAGACCACACCTAGAATGATGTGTCCAGTTCTGGGCACTAAGATTTAGGAAGGATATTGACAAATCAGAATGGCTGCAGAGGTGGGCTACCAAGATGATCGAGGGTTTGGAAACCAAGCCTTATGAGGAATGGTTGTGGGAGCTGGGTATATTTAGGGGAGACTGAGAGGAGATATGATAGACATCAGAAAGTGCTAGTTACAGGTAGGTAGCCGTGTTGGTCTGCCATAGTCAAAACAAAATAATAAATAATAATAAAAAAATTCCTTCCAGTAGCACCTTAGAGACCAATTAAGTTTGTTCTTGGTATGACCTTTTGTGTGCATGCACACTTCTTCACAAAAGCTCATACCAAGAACAAACTTAGTTGGTCTCTAAGGTGCTACTGGAAGGAGTTTTTTTTATTTTTTATCTTATCAGAAAGTGCTGTCATGTGTAAGATGGAGCAAGCTTGTTTTTGTCATGAAATTCTACTCAATATTGATCCAGAGTATATTCCAATGTATAGTTAGCAGAGTAAAAACTTAAACATGTTGCAGGATTCCCAAAAAATAGATCAGAGGCAATTGTATTTCATCCAGCAGAGCTTTACTGCTACTGAAGGCAAATCAGCATAATGGTCACAAATCCAATACATTCAGGATTGGCACTGCCCATTAGAAATCCAGTTGCAGCAGACTTAACTTAAACTTACAATAACTTATAATAAGACTAAACCTTAACACTATATACATAACACAACACCAGAAGGAAGAGAGATAGAAAGAGAAAATGAAACCCAGGCTCCTTCTGGCCTTACTTTTATAGTCAGCATGACCTTGACAGAAAAGATAACAGAACCAGTTTAAGCCAGCTGTACTCAGCTTCTCTGAAGGAATAACCCAAACATGAACCTTCGGCTTGTTTATTTCACACAGAGAAGCTTCCAGAAGCTTCTTGAATTAATTAGAATAGGAAATACCTCTACACATCAGATCAACACTTTCTGCACTAAGAAATGCAAACTGACAGTTTTCTCCTGCTCTGGAAGGCACGACTCAAGGCAATGGCTTCAAGTTACAAGAAAGGAGATTCTGATTAAATACCAGGAAGCACTTTCAGGCAGTAAGAGCTGTTCGATGGTGGAACGGACTCCTTTGGAAGGTGGCGGACTCTCCTTCCTTGGAGGTTTTTAAGCAGAGGTTGGATGGCCATCTGTCATGGATGCTTTAGCTGTGATTCCTGCATTGCAGGGGGTTGGACTAGATGACCTTCCAACTCTACAATCCTATGATTCTATGATTCTAAGGAGAAGTAGAAGAAAGCCTCACTGGACCAGATGCTTAGCTGTCTAGGAAATCAGGACCTTCGAAGGTCCTATTTATGACAGCGGCAAGAATGTTGTATGCCCTAATGAAATGAAGAAAATGTTGAAATATACATTTGCTAAAATAAAACTAGAAGCCTTCTTACTGGGCATTACCGGTACAGACATTAAAAAACAAGATTTTAAACTTTTCCAATATGCAGTGACTGTGGCGAGAATCTTAATAGCACAAAAATGGAAACAAGAAGAAACACCAACAAAGAATGGACAGTGAAATTACTGGAGTATGCGGAATTGGATAAAATGACGGGAAGAATCCGAGAACAGCGGGACCAGAAATTCATCAAAGACTGGACTAAATTTACGAATTATTTAAAAGACAATGGTATTCAATCAAATACGTTGATAGGACTGCAAGAAGCTTTGTAGATTATCGAATAAAATATGATGATTTAAAGCAATGATTGAGTTAAGAAGTATAGTATAAAGTAATAGAAATTAGAAAATCATGTGGAGGGTTTGAGGGAAGTCACGGCCCAAAAGGCCACAATGTTAAATGAATGGAAAGATAAATGTGAAAGTTTTTCTCAATGTATTGATATAAAAACAATAAAAATATTAAAAAAAAAAGAATGTTGTATGCCCAGGGATGGAAGGAAGAAAGAACCCCATCAAAAGAGGAATGGATATTAAAACTGATGGACTATGCCAAAATGGCGAAATTGATCAGGAAGATTAGACACCAAGAGGACAATAATTTTTTAAAAAGAATGGATTAACTTTGTAGAATATATGAAGGAGCATTGTAAACATCTTAAAAACGTTAGCAGGATTGGACTGGCACTTGTAATATAATCTGACAAAAGATATTAACAAGGAAATTTAATAGACTGGATAAAGGTATTTAGAGGCAGAAAAGAGAGGAGATAATTATTGGAAATGGGGAAGAGGGGTGGGTGGGGGAAGTTCGGGGGTTTGAAGAACCCCCATAAAGTTATTGAGATTGTTTGAGGAGTCATGCAAATAATAATGTATGTTAGAACTTTTTAAAATAAAATTTATTTAAGAAAAAAAGGAAATCAGGGCCTTCACTGGCCTCTTTTTTTCATCATGGAGAATAAGAAAACTGGCCACGATGGCTGTATTCTACTTTCACTAGTGAAGGCAGTAAGCCTTAAAATGCTAAATGCCATAATCACCCTGATGCCTTTATAATGGTAGCTTAATTTTTTTTAACAAGATATATGCCAGAGTTCATTGTGTTTTGTTTGGGGTTTAGTGCTATTTTGTTTTTTATTTTATTTTTTGCTTGAATTTTCGGTGCTATTAATTCATTTTCATGCCCAGCATGCAAAGTCAATTCCTTAAGACCGGTTCTGCATCTGCTGTAATTATTGCCTAGTTACTCATTATGCACTTCTACGCTGGCCCAGAAAATCATCGTTTTCTTCCCTCTGAAATTTCAATGAAGTATCAGGACTTCAAAGTGACTCCAGCTGGGTATCTGCTCGCTTATAGCACCCCTTAATAATCGGTAGTTATGTCTGGTAATTAAATACTAATTAAATTGACTGAATAATGTGTTTACTTCTGGGCGTTCTCATGAATATTGATGCCTTTGGTGGAGATAAATTAAAGTGCCCTAAGTAATTGAAAATATTTTAGCAGTCATTTTATTGAAAACAATCTCTGAGACCAACGGGGGGGGGGGCATTTCAAAATAAAAAACACCTTGCACATAGGAGTGTGTGTGTATGTGTATATATATATATATATATATATATATATATATATATATATATATATATATATATATATATAGCCTTTGTTGAGATTTAGTATTTGCTGAGATGAAAAAGTGACTATTTATATACAATTTGCTTTTTTATTTTATTTTTTTACTTGCATCCACCCTCTGTGGTGCATATGCTTAAGACAGAGTTGTGTTCTGTTCTGGTGTCACAGAGGGGGCCATAGATTGAGATGTGTCCATTATTTCAGCACTACGGAGAGCTCCTAGTGAGCAACTTGCTCCCAAAAGGGTTGGAAGCAAACTGGCATCTTTCAAGCTTCTACTTCCAGTTTACCGTGCCTAGGAGCTGCCTTTTCTGGGGGAACGGGAGTCTCTTTAAGGGCCAGCCTTCTGACCTGAAAAAGAACAGTTCTCCTCTGCTCCATGGCCTCCTGACCAACTTATGTCATCTATCCTCAGACTACCAAGGAGGACATATGGTTCCTTGGGCACACAAAAAGGTGCCTGTGTGGGTCCTGGTGATGGTGCCATGGGCTCTAGTGCCCTGGGACCTGTTTCAGGTGGTTCCTGGCCTTGACTTCAATGTTCTCCAGAACACCATTATCAGAGTCAGGACCAGGAACCCAGTCTGGCTCCTTAGCCAGTGACACCGTAGTCTCTGATATAGTGTCCTGTTCACTGCTGAGAAACCTGTGGTCCCCTGGATGTTCTTGGGTTGCAGACCCCATTATTCCTGACCATTTGGCCATGCTGGCTTGTGCTGGTGGGAGTTAGAATCCAACAACATCTGGAGAGCTACAGGTTTTTCATTCCTGGCCTAAGAGAGAATGGATTTAGTGAGATGAAACCAAGGTTGCTTCATCTCGGTCCTACCACAGCATGCCACATTTTTTTTTTTTTTTTTGCATATAAACCTCCCTTTTCACCTCTACAATACAATTTTAATATTTTACATAGAGCCATAGCCTCACTCAAGAGGTCATGGGATGATGTAGCTTTCCCCTTTCTCTGCTAGTTTTTAATTGGCTCAGATTAGGTCTCAGCTAGTTGGAGTAAGGGAAAAGCCATAGCTCAGTGGAAGAGCATCTGATTTGCAAGCCGAAGGTCACAGGTTCAATCCCCAGTATCGCCAGGTAGGACTGGGAGAGCCACTGCCAGTTAGTGTAGATAATACTCAGCTGGATGAACCAATGGTCTGACTCAGTACAAGTGAACAGAGTAGAAGGAGTGTACATGAAGGGGGAGAGATGTCATGTTTAGAATATATAGAGCCCTACATGCATGTCATCTCCTTAAAGAAGGCCGGAACACATTGCATCCATACTGTAAAACATGGAGCTAAGAGAATGATAGATTTTTTATGGTTATCTTATAAATTTTTAACTTCATGTGAAATTTAAACTCGGTGCTTCCTAGCTCACATTTCACACTCTTAACCACTATGTTACACAAGTTCACTGGATAGATTTGGGGTGGGGGAAAGACTTCAAATCAAGTCAGCATAGGTTTTTACTCTCGAGCGAGCCTTGTGAATTCATCACATCATGATTAGAGGTGACGGGAAAATTTGTCAAGTTGATGAGAGATATCTTCAGGCTCTGAGCACCTGAGTGAAATTCCCTTGCCTCGTCAAATTCACATTAGGATGGGAAGCCAAGCTTGTTTCAAATCAGTGTCACTGCTGCGTTCCTCAAATGAATAAAGGGAAATTAAAATATCACAAGGGCTTGTCCTTCACTTCCTAGCAATTTGGGAAAGAACAGAGATGTGCAAAGGCAAATCCCATCCTCACGCAACTCAGTTAACAACAATTAACATCAATTAATGGGTCAGCCAAACAATGTCCTCATTATAAACATACCAGGAACATTGGGTTGGCTAATGTTTGCAAATGAAGAGTATGATAGATCAGGGATAGCCAACATGGTGTCCTCCAGGTGTTGTTGGACCACAATTCCCACAATCCCTCACTATTAATCACATGAGTTGGAGCTTGTGGGAGGTGGAGTTCATCCACACACAAAGGGCATCACACTGGCTAGCACCTCTGCACTAAGTAGACACTTATCCAATTCAGCAGGCCTCTTCTCATGTTCCCCAGTTCCAAAGTGAGAGCAGGATAGATAGGGGAGTGGGCTCTGGAAACGAATTTTCAAGGTCTGAAACAGAGGTAGTAGACAATAATGATAAACTGCTATCAAAAATGTATAAATTACTGTTGGAATGGGAGACAAAGGATGAGGAAGTTAAGGCAGTCATGATACACTGGGCAAAGGATGTGGGGTATAATATACCTTTAAATCAATGGGAAAAGTTATGGAAAGAGGATTTAAAATTTACGGCTTGTTGTTCACTGAAAGAAAAGTATATGAAGATGTTGTACCGATGGTATGTGAGTCTGACAAAGCTAGCAAAAATGTATAAAAGTGCATCAAATGTGTGTTGGAAATGCAAGGAAAAGGAAGGTACTTTTTACCACATGTGGTGGTCCTGTAGAAAAGGAAAAGACTTCTGGGGAATGATATATAATGAACTGAAAAAGATGTTTAAGATAACCTTTGCTTAAAAAAAACCAGAAGCCTTTTTACTTGGATTAACAAGGGATGGAATACCTAGGGACCTGAAAGGGTTATTTATGTATGCAACAACAGCCACAAGAATGTTGCTTGCCCAGAATTGGAAACAGGAGAAGATACCAATGAAAGAAGAATGGAGAACTAAGATGATGGACTATGCTGAAATGTCAAAGATGACCGTGAAGATCAGAGATCAAGATGAGAAAGTGTTTGAGCAGGAATGGAAGAAATTTATAGATTATTTTAAAGACCACTGTAAATATATTAAAACATTAGCGGGTCTGATGTAACATTTATGTAATTAAATAACTGGAAATTAAGATAAACAAGAGGGAAAACAAAGAGTTTGGAGATAAAAAGAGATGCAAGAAATTATGTGGGGAAAGATTGGGATTCAGGGGAGCGGTGGAGGGAAGTCTATATTGGTTGGGTTTTTGGGGGGGAGCATTGAATTTATGCATTATTGTTATTATAAAATGTGAAAATATTTTTTTAAAAAACCAAGTGAGAGCAATCAATCAAGGGAGGAGCTCCCAGAGAGAAAGACCGCCTAGGAGAAGTGGATAGAGGAAGAAGGTTCTTGGTGGAGTCATAGGTCAAGGGTCAGTGATGACATATAAGGGTTAAGTGAAAGAAAGGGTCAGAGGTGAGGTTAGTGGGCAGACAAAGGCATTAAGAAGGCAGCTGTGCAGGTGATGGTGGAAGGCGAGTTGGAGATAGATAGGACTATACCCACCTTCCACTTTGGCCTAAAGGTAAGCACACTAATTTGAAAATTATTAGATTTTGTCCAGTCTTCGGGGGACATTTTAACTCTCAATACAGTAATGAAAACATTTGAGGTGAATGCTTTGACCCAGCACTAATAGAATTTTGGAAACTTTTTTTCCAAATGCTCCATTATTTCCCTATAAAAGCTATAGCTTTTGATGTCCACTGAACCACACACAAAAAGCATAAAAACAAAACGGATTGCATTTTTATCGACAGGATGGTGGTGGTGGTGATAATGTGCCTTGCCATATAGGATTCTCCATGTGACTTTTATAATTTTAGCAGTGTAAAGAATAATACAACCAGAAAAAGAGAGGTCCGTTATATTAAAAACCATGCAGTAACCTTTTATTTATTTATTTTTAAATAATTTTTATTATTTTTGACAATTAAACAAATTAAACTGATTATAAACGTTATAAACAAATAACAATAAATCTCGCTCTGCCGAGCTTCGACTTCCCTTCTTCACATCAGCAGGTTTTCAATCCAATATAAACACACAGTTTCTGACTTTAAACCTTCCACAATGTCGTAGGGTCAGTCCAATCCCACTAGTGTCTTCAAACTTCCACAGTTAGATCTTATATAATCAATAAATCTTTTGGAATTTTGATTCATCCTGGTTTCGGATCCTGCCTGTCAGTTTTGCAAGTTCCGCATGTTCCATCATTTTCGTCTGCCACTCCTCAATCGTAGGCATTTCCTGTAATTCCCACCTTTGGGCTAGAAGTATTCTTGCCGCGGCATGCAGTAACCTTTTAAACAGACTCAGTAAAACTGCAGCCAAACCATGCCATTACTAGACAACAAAACGCTCGTGATCTGTAAAATGCCTGGGAGGAGAGAAGAGTTTTTTATTGGGTGCCAAAAGTAAATGAATGATGGCACCCGGAGGATTTCATTGGGGAGGGCATTTCACAAATGAGGAGCCAGAGCTGAAAAGGATCTTTGCCTTGTCACCAGCCTCTGAACCACATTCAAAGCAGGACCAGGAGGAGGCTCTCAAGTAAGACCCGGCTAGTCCCAATACTGATCACTGGAAGGACAGATCCTGAAGTTGAGGCTCCAGTACTTTGGCCACCTCATGAGAAGAGAAGACTCCCTGGAAAAGACCTTGATGTTGGGGAAGATGGAGGGCACAAGGAGAAGGGGATGACAGAGGATGAGATGGTTGGACAGTGTTCTCGAAGCAACTAGCATGAGTTTGGCCAAACTGCGGGAGGCAGTGGAAGACAGGAGTGCCTGGTGTGCTCTGGTCCATGGGGTCATGAAGAGTCGGACACGACTGAATGACTGAACAACAACAAGTCCCAATACTAGGAGGAGGAAGAAAACTAATGACAACAGCTTTAAGTTGGGGTATATAATTAGAATCTACAGGGGTAGGAGATGCAATGCAGCGCTTTCACAAAGAGCAACTGGCAACTGGAGCCCAAGCCTGAGAAGGACGGGGAGCCAAAAGGTAGGTAAAAGATTAACTACGCCTCGCGTTATCTCTGCTATTCAGAGCAGAGCCAAGTTGACAGAGCCAATAAAGAGGACAATTAATAAACTCTCCAGGATGGAAAGATTTTCCAGGATTGAACCAGAAAATGTGTTGTTATCAAAGGGATTAGTCCCGGTGTGTGGTTTCCAGTGAAGTAATTAGCCGGCCGTCTCATTGCTGTGCCGTGCTCAATTGGATAATGTGAACCATTGGCTTCTCCTAGTGTTTCCCTCAGATTTCAGAAATTGGCTTCTCCTAGTGTTTCCCTCAGATTGCAGAAATATTGATACCTGGATTTCAAGGGAACCAAACAGGCTAATCCAAAATAGAGGTATCTGAAGAAGTGTGCATGCACACGAAAGCTCATACCAAGAACAAACTCAGTTGGTCTCTAAGGTGCTACTGGAAAGAATTTCCTATTTTGTTTCGACTATGGCAGACCAACACGGCTACCCACCTGTAACCAAAATAGAGGGTGTTAGTACTTAGATCTCAGAAAAGAGTGCTGGTTAATCTCAATAGTTCACAGAGCACACGCTTGTTATATGACTTAGGACCCAAATAGCTTCTGGAATGCTTTTCCCAATGTATGAACCTACCGAGAGCCTTAGACCTTCTTCTAAGGCCCTTCCCTGGGTCCCCCCTCTGAGGAATCCTTAGAGAGAGATGACAAGGGAGAGGGGTCTTTTCAATTGTGGCTCCCTATCTGCAGAATGCTCTCCCCTGTGAGGTCTGACTGGCACCTTCTTTAGCTTCTTTTTGTAGCTAGATAACAACTTGCTCCTTCCACGTCTTTTTATGGAATTGTTTGTTGTTGTTTAGTTGTTTAGTCATGTCCGACTCTTTGTGACCCCAAGGACCAGAGCACACCAGGCACTCCTGTCTTCCACTGCCTCCCACAGTTTGGTCAGACTCATGTTGGTAGCTTCGAGAACACTGTCCAACCATCTCGTCCTCTGTCGTCCCCTTCTCCTTGTGCCCTCCATCTTTCCCAACATCAGGGTTTTTTCCAGTGAGTCTTCTCTTCTCATGAGGTGGCCAAAGTAGTGGAGCCTCAGCTTCAGGATCTATCCTTCCAGTGAACACTCAGGGCTGATTTCCTTAAGAATGGATAGGTTTGATCTTCTTGCAGTCCATGGGACTCTCAAGAGTCTCCTCCAGCACCATAATTCAAAAGTATCCATTCTTCGCCGATCAACCTTCTTTTGGAATACAACGTTGTTATTTTATTGCATTTATTTCCCACCTTTCCTCCAATGAACTCAGAGTGACATACATCATTCTCCCCACTGCTGCCCCCCCCTTATCCTTACAACAATGCTCTGAAGCAGGTTGTTCTGAGAGGCAGTGACTGGCCCTCAACGTGACACAAGGAGCTTTGTGGTCGAGTGGGGACCAAAACCCTGGTCTTCCAGGTCCTAGGATAACACTCTAACCACTATGCCACACTGGTGCGTGATGATGTCCGTTCTTCAGGGTGCAATTGAAGCTTTCAGCTGCTTTTATTGGGAGTTGTGTTGTGGTTTCTTTATGAATTGCCTGTGTTTCTCTGTAGATACATCTTTGCTTGTGCTTCTGCTCTTAAATACATTGTGAGTCGTTTGGAGACCTTTCAGTGTAGCAACTAACTAACTAACTAACTAACTGATGATGATGATGATGGAGTGGGTTACACTGTGGTCTAAACCACTGAGTCTCTTGGGCTTGCCCATCAGAAGGTTGGCGGTTCGAATCCCTGTGACGGGGTGAGCTCCTGTTGCTCTGTCCCGGCTTCTGCCAACCTAGCAATTCGAAAGCACGCCAGTGCAAGTAGATAAATAGGTACCGCTGCAGCGGGAAGGTCAATGGCATTTCCGTGCGCTCTGGTTTCCGTCATGGTGTTCCATTGCACCAGAAGCGGTTTAGTCTTGCTGGCCACATTTCCTGGAAATATGTCTGTGGACAAAAGCTGGCTCCCTCAGCCTGAAGCGAGATGAATGCCGCAACCCCATAGTTGCCTTTGACTGGACTTAACCATTTACCTTTACCTTTACCTGTAATAATAATAATACCAGTTTAGGAGAGGCAGTTTGGTCAGAGAAATGGCAAAACCCCTAACTTTAAGCACACCGTATCTCCCCCTAGTCTTACAACTCTGTTCAGCCCGCGCTGAAAATAATTGCACTTGAATGAATCTCTCTGGCTTCCAACCTGAACTCCCCATCATGTTTGACCAAATGGTAATAAAAAGCTATTTGTTTTTCGACGTAGAGATTGTTTCAATCCTTTTCAGTGCTAGAGGTCTTATCTTCAATAGCCTGGCCCGCTTTTATTGGGCTGCCTGGTTTGCCAGAGAATAAGTGCTGTCAATTGCCAAGTCATATAATTGATGTGTTGACTGCCCATGAATGCAGGACAACCAACAAGCTGAGTTCACCACTTGACTGCATTTTACTGTTCAACATGATTATAGAGAGCCATTGAGGATAGATAGTCCCTGTCCCAGCTGGTAACAGTTTTAGGAAGAGCAAGATGACACATTTAACCAGTATGAATGACACTTCTGAGTGGGATGCTTAAATTAGCAATTTAGCTTTTAGAATTTTTAGACTTAGTGGCTGTGTTGCATTTTAGGTCTGTGGATTTGTTAAGGATGATCAATACCCTGGTAATCCATATTATTCGAGTATTTCTTGACCTGCTGGATATTATTATTATTATAATTATTATTATTAATATTATTATTCGCTATTTCTGCTTTTGAAATTCTGCTGTTGAAAAAATCAAATATTGCTTGGTTCAAATAAATGCATTAATTGTATATTATATATTTAATGAATTGTCTTAAGCGGTTTTCTGAGCTAATATTTTGATATCTGTGTTTTAACTGCTGAAAAGAGTGTAGGCGGTTTATGAGTATTTTTCTTTTCTGTTGGAATGTTTTTGTCAGTTTGATGTAAACAGCTTTAGAAAGGTGAAGTATTTAAAAAAAAAAAAAAACCAACCACCCCATCATTACTCATTATTTATAGAGGACATCAAATGTCATTTGCAGCACAAGAACCCCAGGTTATTCCTGCATTGCAGGGGGTTGGACTAGATGATCCTTGGGGTTCCTTCCGACTCTACAATTCTGTGGTTCTACGATGCCCTCCAGAAGTTAGAGATACGCCTTCCACTGTCCTGGACCACTGGCCTTGGTGGCTGGGACTATTTATTTATTTATTTATTTCCCAACTTTGCGAATTCCCTCCCACTCCAGTGTGGTGTAGTGCTTAAGAGCGGTGGACTTGTAATCTGGTGAACCGGGTTCGCGTCTCCGCTCCTCCACATGCAGCTGCTGGGTGACCTTGGGCTAGTCACACTTCTTTGAAGTCTCTCAGCCCCACTCACCTCACAGAGTGTTTGTTGTGGGGGAGGAAGGGAAAGGAGAATGTGAGCCGCTTTGAGACTCCTTCGGGTAGTGATAAAACGGGGTATCAAATCCAAACTCCAACTCCTCCTCCTCCTCCTCCTCTTCTCATGTAACCCCCATAACAACCCTGTGACTTAAATTAGGCTGAGAGGCAGTGACTGGCCCAAGGTCACCCAGTGACCTTGGAAGTTTTAAAACAGAGGTTGGATGGCCATCTGCCTGGGATCATTTAGCTGTGATTCCTGCATTGCACACAAGTTGGGCTAGATGACCCTTCCAACTCTACAATTCTATGACACTGGGGATTTGAACCCTGGTCTCCCAGGTTCTAGTCTGACACTCTAACCACTACACCACACTGGCTCTCCAGAGTCCACCAACCTCTGGAGGGCACCAGTTTATCCTGCAGCCCAGGATTCTGACTGGATAGTTCAAATCAACACTTGAAATTCAACCCTCCACCTTCCCTCCCTTATTAACTACCGTGTTTCCCCTAAAATAAGACACCGTCTTATTTTTCCCCACCTCGAAAAAACACACAGTATGGCTTATTTTCAGGGGATGTCTTATTTTAACTGCTCCACGTCGGTACGCTGCATAGCCACGCCTACCCAGGCCGTCTTAAGGGAGGCACCACATCACTATGGCTTATTTTCGGGGTATGGCTTATATTGCACAAATGCATAGAAATCCTGCTACGGCTTATTTTATGGCTACATCTTATTTTAGGGGAAACACAGTACTTCCCGTCTCACATCTTGGACTTCTCTGCTGCCTGCCTCAATCTTCTTCCCTTTAGCTTGTTTCATTCCCCAATTCTTCCCTTTAGCTCGTTTGCTTATTAATCATCATTCACATGCACAGCGCTATCTATCTGTGTATACAAAGCTCTTGACGGGTTTGACGTGCCCCTACTTTGAGGAGCTTACGACCCCAAAGCAGAAACAAGGAAGGAGAAGAAGGGAAACAGAGGCTCCACTGGGGCTATAGTGGTTCGCTAGGAAGGATGGAGCAGTCAGGACAGCTTCTGCCGGGAAGAGTTCATCAGCCCCATACTGCAGCCTGCCACTCTCTCCTGCAAATTGTACACTCACCCTGCTGCTTTTCAGACTATCAGCAGAGCCCAGTATTCCCAAAAGCAAAGCGTCTATTTGTAGGCAATGAGGTAACTGCCTTAGGCAGTCGATGCTGTGGGTGGGGTTGCAGTGGTGTCAGCTGCACTCATTTGCTGCAGAACAGATATCTGTCTGATACACGGCATGTCTCATAAGTAGCCTACTGTTGTCAAGTGTGACAGTGTATGCTATTGCACTAAGGGAAATCAGTATACAATCAGCAGCACAAAAACGGCGCACACAAATCTACTAAACCATTCCACGTATAGAATTCTATATTGGTAGTCCAATCAACAAGAGAGCAATGCAAAAAGTCAAACAAAGAAGCCACAAACAGAAAACTCATTCAAGTTAGTACAACAGGACAATTTCAGTCTTTAAATGTCTTTAGCCAGGCTCCTGTAGATATTGATGAAAAAAGGTCCAGTCAGATGATATGCACAGATGTTAATAGATGAAAGCAAGTCCAATCAGATGGAATATTGATGATGTGACTAAGGGAGGCATGTCCAAAGTCCATTTCGGGGGCCTAATCCAGCCCACCGGTTGATTTAATCCAGCCCCATGGCAGTATATGTCTTGGGGTAAAATCCTTCAAAAAGCTCAACAACTTTGGAGGAAAATTCAATCCTTAAAAAAAGCTCAAAAACTTTGGTCGGCCCTCATGCATGTTCACTTCATCAAATCTGACCCTCTTTGAAAAAAGTTTGGGCACCCCTGCACTAAGGTAAGAGGGAAAGGGAAAGGACCCCTGAACAGTTAAGTCCAGTCAAAGGCGACTATGGGGTTGCGGCGCTCATCTCCCTTTCAGACCGAGGGAGCCGGCATTTGTCCACAGACAGCTTTCCGGGTCCTGTGGCCAGCAGGACTAAACCGCTTCTGGTGCAACGGAACACCATGACGGAAACCAGAGCGCACGGAAATGCCGTTTTACCTTCCTGCCGCAGTGGCACCTATTTATCTACTTGCACTGGTGTACTTTAGAACTGCTAGGTTGGCAGGAGCTGGGACAGAGCAATGGGAACTCACTCAGTCATGGGGATTCAAACCGCTGACTTTCCGATCGGCAAGTCCAAGAGGCTCAGTGGTTTAGACCACAGCGCCACCTGAATCCCTTGCTATTGCACTACCAGCACTGATATAAGAGTCCACTGCCTGTCCAGCTGGATCTGAACATGGCAGGAGTGCCCATCTGTCCTTTGCCTCAGGTAGTGAAAATGATTTGTGGCTGCCTTTGTCTGTGGCAGTGATTCCAGACTGTGTGATCTGAAGGAACATTTTAAGTGGGCGGGGGGAGCATTCGGACATAACACTGCACACTTGCAGCCTGAAATGGTACAACGCAGCCTGCCACCTCCAGACGGTAGAGCATGAGACTCTTAATCTCAGGGTCGTGGGTTCAAGCCCCACATTGGGCAAAGGATTCCTGGGGTGCACCAGATGACCCTGGTGGTCTCTTTCAACTCTACAGTTCTATGATTCTACCAGCTTCAAAATTATTGGCAAACTACGGCATGCAAGTCTGCATAACGAGGCATGCTCCAGTCATTGCACATGGAGCGTGCTCCCTGCAAAGTCATTCTGCCTGTTGGCTGGCTGCTGTCCAAGGTTCTGAAGTGGACAGCGGGGCTCCCCTTTGTTTATAGCAGAAGCTTGATTAACAAGCTACGCCGAACCGGTTGGTGGCCCTTTTGTCGTCAGCTTGCAGCATGGATAGGGACATGTCATTTGGAACCTTGGATAAAGCGCAATTTTCTAATGGAAACGGTTAAAACAGCTGCTTAGAGTCTACCGAGTGCCAAGATTCAATTAGCAAGACTCGAGTGGCAAAGCCTCTGACCTTAGCAGCGCTTATTTGTTTTTGAAGCAGATACGTGGGGGACCCGTGGTTTTCCCAGCAAAATTATGAGATAAAATGTGGTGGCTGTGAAATGATTTGTCCAGATCAGGGGTTTAAAACGCCGGGGGGTGGGGTGGCGGGAGCTCCTCAAGCGTGGGGATGCCAAATTACAGGCCTGGATAGCTCAGTTGGTTAGAGCATGGTGCTGACGCCTAGACTGCAGATTTGATTCCTGTATGGCCCTCCTGTCAGACATAGGTTTCTGTTCAGTTACCTATAGCAGGGACGTCCAGCTCCCAACGGACTGTGATATACTCACAGTATAAAAAACTGGCAGTGATCTACCCATTGCTGTTGGATGGACCAAAGTTGTTGAGCTTTTCTTTGGAAGCCAAGGTTGTTGAGCTTTTGGTGGGGAGATCATAGAGGGGCTAGAGATCTGCCAGGATCTACCAGGACACCCCATGATCTACCAGTAGGTCGCGATCTACCTGTTGGTTGTGCCTGCTGTGTGGGATAGCTGCATATCCCACACAGGGGGTTGGGGTAGATGACCCTCAGGGTCCTTTCCAACTCTGCAATTCTGTGTTCCTATGGAATCACTAGCCCTGTTTGAACTCTCATGGGGGGCTTTCCTGGCTGAAATGCGTATTTGAAAACTGACTGATAATGTATCTTCCTTATCTGGATGGAGGATAGAGAGGCATGTGTGTAGAAACTAGCCTGCAGTTCAAGGATTAATATTTACATTCATTGATTTGCCCCCTTTTGCTTCTGGCCCCGCCCCTCACTGGGATGTGGCCCCCAGGAGTTTGTGCAGAAGGGAATGTGGCCCTTGGAATGAAAAATGACCCCCCCAACCCCCTATTTCAAATAGAAAATCATAGCACGGGAATAAACCGGGAGGTTGGTTTTGCTACCTTTATGCAAAGTATCTTTGCTTAGGAAAAAATAACGGTTTTGACGAAGAAAAGGATAATATGCATGTAAGGTAAAAACAATAATGTGAGCATCTGTAACCATGGATATTCCCAGTCAGCTGCAAGCCGACTGTTTCTAAAAATAAGGAGAAAGATAAGGAGAAAGTTGCAAAGAGAGATAAATAAGGAGAACAAATGCTTCATGATCGGCCCTATAGAGACCAGTAGTAAAAAAAAATGGGGCCTGTTTGCCACTGGGCCCGCCATCTGCCACTCTCCAAGTGAGGTCCTGGACTTTGTCCCTGAGTTTTTCTCCTTCTCACATAATACTAGAACTTCTGAACATCCAATGAAGCTGAATGTAGGGTGATTCAGGACAGATGAAGGAAAGCATTTCTTCACACAGTGCATAGATGATGATGATAATAATAATAATAATAATAATAATAATAATAATAATAATAATAAATTTTTATTTGTACCCCACCCTCCCCAGCCGGAGCCAGGCTCAGGGTGGCTAACAACATAAAACTAACACAGTATACAAAGAACATTAGATAGATAGATAGAAAGATAGAAAGATAGATAGATAGATAGATAGATAGATAGATAGATAGATAGATGATAGATAGATAGATAGATAGATAGATAGATAGATAGATAGATAGATATAGATGATAGATAGATAGATAGATAGATAGATAGATAGATAGATAGATAGATAGATAGATAGATAGATATAGATATAGATATAGATATAGATATAGATATAGATATAGATAGATAGATAGATAGATAGATAGATAGATAGATAGAGTGGTGCCCCGCTAGACGAATGCCTTGCTAGACGAAAAACTTGCTAGATGAAGGCATTCGTCTAGCGGAAGTCTGCCCCACAAGACGAATTTGTCTATGGGGCTGCCTCGCAAGACGAAATTTTTTTTTCGTCTAGCGAAAATCGCAGTTTGCATTGCCTCTTCGCTAGACGAAAAACCCGCTAAACGAAAATACTCGCAGAACGAATTATTTTCGTCTAGCGGGGCACCACTGTAGATAGATAGATAGATATAGATAGAGATATAGATAGACTATCTATCTATCTATCTATCTATCTATCTATCTATCTATCTATCATATAGATAGATAGATAGCCATGGTGATGGCTGCTAATCTGGACAGCTTTAAAAGAAGGTCAAACAATTTCATGGAAGGTAGGAAGCTTCCTCATACCAAGTCAGATCATTGGGTGTCACTCAAGGCTCAGGGGGCCTCAGTGGTGCAGAGTACCTTCCATCAGCTTTGGCTGGTGTCCCAGCTGCACTGCTATCTGGACAGGGATAGCCTAACTACTGTTGTCTGTGCTCTGGTAACCTCTAGGTTAGATTACTGCAACGAGTTATATGTAGGGCTGTCTCTGAAGACGGTTCGGAAACTTCAGCTGGTGCAGAATTTGGTGGCCAGATTGCTCACCGGGGCAAGATGGTTTGAGCATATTATACAAATCCTGGTCCAACTGCGCAGGCTGCCAATTGGTTTCTGGGCCCAATTCAAAGTGCTAGTTTTGACCGGCAATGTGCTGCCCGATGCTCTTGGCAGCACTTCCAAGTGCTTCCTGTGGCATCTCACCAACAGCTCCCTATATATCCCACACCAGGAGAAGGAATGATAATTAAAAATTAAATTTGTGGTGCAGATCTGCTGCCATGATGATGCAAGAGCTCTTAGCTGACACATTGGTAGCAAAGTATATACCCAGAAATGTTCCCGTAGATGTGATCATGCCAAGTGAAGGTTGTTTTGTTCTCTGAGGCTTTTAGTCGTTGATTCGATTGCTGAGTCAGGCAGCTTCAACAAACTCTGATCTAGTTTTTAAGGTCTGGAGCTTCTTCTTTAAAAAAAAATGACTTCCACTTTCACTGCTTATCTGTCTTTGCCATTTGTGGTCATTGTTCTTGACTTGCTAAAGGTAAAGGGACCCCTGACCATTAGGTCCAGTCGCGGACGACTCTGGGATTGCGGTGCTCATCTCACTTTACTGGCCGAGGGAGCTGGCGTACAGCTTCCAGGTCATGTGACCAGCATGACTAATCCGCTTCTGGTGAACCACAGCAGCTCACGGAAATGCCATTTACCTTCCCGCCAAAGCGGTACCTGTTTATCTACTTGCACTGGTGTGCTTTCGAACTGCTAGGTTGGCAGGAGCTGGGACCGAGCAACGGGAGCTCACCCCGTCACGGGGATTCAAACCACCAACCTTCTGATCGGCAAGCCCAAGAGGCTCAGTGGTTTAGACCACAGCGCCACCCACATCCCTTATGAACCATGCTAGAGAGCATAAAAAATCTGAAGAAGTGTGCATCCACACGAAAGCTCATACCAAGAACAAAATTAGTTGGTCTCTAAAGTGCTACTGGAGGGATTTTTTTATTTTTTATTTTGTTTTGACTATGGCAGACCAACACGGCTACCTACCAGTAACCATAAAAATCTTGTAAATGCGCAGTGGAGGCTGGTGCTCATTGGGGTCAGTTGGATGCAAGGCAGGGGAGCCAATAGTACATTGAGCTACAACAAATGACTGGTAGATTCAGAGTCAGTGAGAGGCAGAACCCAATAGTTCACGTTTTGTCTCCACCCTCCTCCTCCTCCCTGCTGGCTTCCGCAAGGACAATACTAAGATTAAGAAGGAGAAAGATGGTGGGCACTCTCTGGACTTAAAGCAACAATTGAGGCCCAAGTTAATTTCAATAGGAGTATAGCGTCTAGATCAAGGGAGGTAATAGTACCACTATATTCTGCTCTGGTCAGACCTCACCTGGAATACTGTGTCCAGTTCTGGGCACCACAGTTCAAGAAGGATACTGACAAGCTGGAACGTGTCCAGAGGAGGGCAACCAAAATGGTCAAAGGCCTGGAAACAATGCCTTATGAGGAACGGCTTAAGGAGCTGGGTATGTTTAGCCTGGAGAAGAGAAGGTTAAGGGGTGATATGATAGCCATGTTCAAATATATCAAAGGATGTCATATAGAGGAGGGAGAAAGGTTGTTTTCTGCTGCTCCAGAGAAGCGGACACGGGGCAATGGATTCAAACTACAAGAAAGAAGATTCCACCTAAACATTAGGAAGAACTTCCTGACAGTGAGAGCTGTTCGGCAGTGGAATTTGCTACCAAGGAGTGTGGTGGAGTCTCCTTCTTTGGAGGTCTTTAAGCAGAGGCTTGACAGCCATCTGTCAGGAATGCTTTGATGGTGTTTCCTGCTTGGCAGGGGGTTGGACTGGATGGCCCTTGTGGTCTCTTCCAACTCTATGATTCAATGATTCTATGATTCCAAATAATAGGAAATGTGTATGCTGTCTTAACTAACTGGATTTCCCCGTTTGCCTAAATTAAACATATTCTCCAGAGCATGACAAAGAAGTGTTAATAACAAGCTTTATGAAATGCATAGAACTTATTAGAAGGTTGTTTAATGGATTGCGCTAAGGTCCAAATCTGTCCCAAGGTGGTTTTAAAGATCAGTAAATTAGGCTCCTTCAGAACAAACTAATGAAAAATCAGATGACAACTCCCGGGGGGGAAAGCTCTTAGAAATGGCCTTCCCACTGAATGTTTGTTAAGTTTGCCAGAAACTTGGCGTTCTTTAAATTTCACGAGGTGTCAAATGTGCTTTATGGTTTTAGATAGTTTATTAGGGTCAGGCTGACTTTCAGAAATATGCTAATAATAAAGGCCTATGATTGCAAACCTGCCTGGTTACTCCCCAGAACATCGGCTCTCCGCCCCTCAGCCCTCTTTGCAGGATTCTCTCCCAACTCTTCCCTATTCAACTGCATTGATTTTCAGCATTCTGCGATTAACCCTTTCCTTACAGAAGCTGGAATGTTGGTGGATATTCCACGACTTAGCAGCAGCCAAGCCACATGGTTAAGATCTCTCCAGGGACATGAAACCAATTTATTTAATCGTAAGTGTGATTACATTCCGAATGGCCTTTCTGTGTGTGTGTACCGATCTCTGTGTGTACTGATCACATAACCGTATCTTGGCCTGGGAATTTAATCAGCAAACAGATAAGGTCTCTTGAAACTGGGGGAAGTGTGATACAGTGCTAGCATTTCTGTAGGGCTGCCATTTCCTGGACACGTCCAGGATTCGTCTGTCAGAAAAAGAGTCTGGGCAGGAAAATGTCTGGGGAAACCCTGGTGTATGGCAACCCAAGTGTAGATGTTTTGGCGAATTTCCAAAAAAATACCGTATTGGCCCAAATATAACCCCCCCCCCCAATTCCAACTGTGAAAAGTTCAAGTGCAGCTTATTTGCGAGTGCGTCTTATATTTGGGCCAATACAGTAGTTCAAAAATGTCAATTTGGGGGGGAGATTTTGCAAAATAAAAAAGTACGGAAGGTCACTTTTTGAAATATGGCAATCCTAATTTATGTGACCATGCAACAGTGCTTCTGTGAAGCCTAGAGGTGGGGTTATTAGTTGCTAGACAGCACTGAAATAAAGATCCCCATGCAGGGAGGACACAACAGATACTATGCAGATTCCCCCATCCATTCATTTTGGCTAGCTAATGAGAACAAAGAAGAATTGATGCTTTTGAATTATGGTGCTGGAAGAGACTCTTGAGAGTCCCATGGACTGCAAAAAGATCAAACTTATCCATCCTTAAAGAAATCAGCCCTGAGTGCTCACTGGAAGGACAGATCCTGAAGTTGAGGCTCCAATGCTTTGGCCACCTCATGAGAAGAGAAGACTCACTGGAAAAGACCCTGATGTTGGGAAAGATGGAGGGCACAAGGAGAAGGGGGCAACAGAGGATGAGATGGTTGGACAGTGTTCTCAAAGCGACTGGCATGAGTTTGGCCAAAGTGCGGGAGGCAGTGGAGGACAGGGTTGCCTGGCGTGCTCTGGTCCATGCGGTCACGAAGAGTTGGACATGACTGAACGACTGAACACACAATGAGAACATAGCAAAAAACAAACAAACAAACAACAAATCCAACAGTGGATCCATGTGATCCAGCATCCTGCGTTTTCCACAGTGACCAAGCAGGGCTTCAAGGCAACAGCCCTTTCCTTTTGCCCCTCTCCAGTCTGGTGAGGGAGAGGCCTTTGACCATATAGCTATCCTGACTAATAGCCTCCTTCCGCGAATTTGCTTAATCCCCTTCTAGAGTCAACCTGGCTATCAAGACGTAGCCATGAGCGCTGTCAGGCTTACACTGCACAGCTTATTGGCAGCTGAGTCAGCAGTCCTGGGAGAATAAATTGAAGGTAACCACAGGGATGCTGCAATCAACCTCCTGTTGATCTCATCAGACCCTGACCATCATCTCAGCGGGGCATTTTCATTTTCATTAGTAGGCATTTGATTACTTAATGTGCGCAGCTGAAAGTGATACCATAAGCATTCTGCAAGATAGCCCTGCTTCCCATGGGCTTCAAAATACCAGTCAAGATCCCAGGCTTAGAGAATGATTGCCTGCACCTCCCTCCATTGTGGTGAGATGGATGAGTTCCTGGTGTGGGGCAAGTCATGCTTCCTGCTTAGGATTCAGTTTGACACTAGAGGTGTTCACACATTGCTTTCAATATGACAGGATTGAGGCCGTTACTGTTAGAATACAAAGCCCTGAACAATTTGGAACCAGCTGACCTGAGAGATTGTCTCACCCCTTACTCCTGATCACATCAATATGAGGAACAGGTGCCACACAATATCCATTCTATATCTGTAGGAAAGTGATCTTTTAGCATTAAAGATCATGGAACTCCCTGTCTATATTGACACCAGGCAGGTGCCTTCACTGTACTCTTTTGGCACCTGCTAAAATCACTTTTGTTTAGAAGAAGAAGAGTTTGGACTTGATATCCTGCCTTTCACTCCCCTTAAGGAGTCTCAAAGCAGCTAACAATCTTCTTTCCCTTCCTCCCTTCCCAAGGTCACCCAGCAGCTGCATGTGGAGGAGCGGGGAAGCAAACCTGGTTCACCAGATTATGAGTCCACCGCTCTTAACCAATAACCACGCTGGTTTAGACAAAACCTACCCAGTTACCTAGAATGCTGACGTGTTTCTAGTGATTCTAGTTTCAGAATGTTTCAATTCAATTGCTTTTGGGGGGCGGAGAGAGAGAGAGAGAGAGAGAGAGAGAGAGAGAGAGATTATTTTTTGTAAACTATTGTAGTTCCACAGCTTCCCTGGACTCATCCATGATTATCTGGAGTTTTCATCATCTCCTTTGAGGTGTGTGCAGCAGCTTGGCAGGAGCTATATGAGGGCTGCCCAAGGCCAAGGGCACAAAACAGACTTAGTAAACATAGCTATGAATGAGAAGAACACTCTGCATCTCTGCATAATTTTGCCGTACATTCAGAGCTGCAGAACAATGTGCAAGGAAATTAGGTTTGGCTCATGTAATCTGTGTGAGCATTGCAAAAGGGGCATATTCGTATTCTGAACCAGGTCATTGCGACATTCGGTGACATCCTTGGTTGTCAGTTCTTGAGAGGTGACCTGGAGGACCAACAGGCCCAGATAGTGCCCTGAAACCTTCTGGGACGCTTACCAGAATCCTCTGCAACATGCACAGATGAGCTGGTGTGGAGGTAGGAAGTTTGGAAACCCACTTGCTTAAGTTATGGAAATGTTAGACTAGAGGAGTCATTGGCCTAAAAACCCCTCCGCTCTAAGACTATTAAGTCTACGGTCTAAAATCATCTGACTAGGGGCTTGTGGGATTTTTGAGTAGTATGTTGTATATTGTGGATACCAGCCCTCTGCCGCATCCCTTTGTCATTAGGATGAGGTTTTTGAAGGTTGTCAGGGGTCTAGTTGCTGCTGATTTTACTGTTGGGTTGTTTAAGAGGGCATGTAATTGGTGTTGTGTTAACCAGGGCATTTGGGTGTCTTCTAATTTGTCCTGTATTTCTTGTGTTGACAGAGGTTTGTTATTTTTTTTTATAAAAGTCTATTAGGCGATATAGGCCTTTGGATTGTCAGGTTTTGGTTTGGAGGATTTGTGCTGCATAAAAACAATGGGAGGATGACATAGGATATGAAATCAACCCCACCCAATGGACCAGAATGTGGTCTAAACCCCCCTTTAAATCCATATAAACAAAAAGAAGAGAACTCACCCTAAAACTAACCTACAGGTGGTATCTAACGCCAAGAAAATTAGGAACCTCACCAAAATGCTGGAGAGGGTGCACCTCCACAGGCACATACTTCCACATGTGGTGGAATTGCCCCAAAATCCAAACATTCTGGACAACAACCACACAAGAAATATGTAAAATAACCAAGCAAGTGTTAGAAACCACCCCAGAATTCGTCTTACTAAACATCTTCCAAGACAATAATGCCCACTTACAACACAAAGAACTCATAATTCATCTACTCTCAGCAGCCAGAAACATCGTAACCAGACACTGGAAAGACCTGACAGGAGCAAACATGGACCAATGGTACCAAGTAGTATGGGAAACAGCCCTATTGGAAAAACTAACCAGTAAGCTGAAACTGACACGGGGACAAACAGAAGAAGACACCTTCACCCCAGTATGGTTCCCCTTCATCACACACACAGCCCAACAAGACAATGACAAAAATCTACCAACAGCATACAAATCAATATGGCTGGCCTGATCCAAAACACCCACCAACCCCACCCACACAGGAAACCAAAGATCACCACAGCCAACCACAAATGAACAATCACAACCTACGCCAACCCCGACCTCTCTCACCGCCAAAGGAGCACAAGCGAACAACAGAGAACCTACACAAACAACGCTGACACCAAACCCTACTCATATTAAGTAAAATAGAAACATCGTCACCCCATCCCACCCAGCTCTCTCCCCCTTTTCTTCCTAATGTCTCAACAACAAAAACTGATTTGTAAAAATGTTATATGGAAAAATACGAGAGAGACATTGCACTACCTTGATTGTAAATCAAGAAAATATTTAATAAAAATATTAAAATCATCTGACTATTCCACTGCCTTAAATCAAAGCTACTTGCTTTAACTGCCTGGTTAACGCACTGAAGCTGCTGAGTGGTATATAATTGGCAGTGGGAAGCCATCCGAGAGGTGGAGTCAGGAGACAGAGGCTTTTGAATATTCATGACCTCCCCTGATTAGCATGCCAAAGTGGTACTGCTCTGGTTCATATCCAGATCGGGATGGGTTGTTCCTGCTGTTGTTTTTAAGATGCAGCCATGTACACCCAGGCGTCTTAAAATTACCTGTGTTCCATTATGCATTGTTTCTGCTTCCCCTGCAGCAAATGGATTTCTTATAAAATATTGTTCGGCCCTAAACTCTCCATTAAAAAGCACGGGGAGGGGGAAATGGGAGAATAATGAATTTGGCTAAGAAAAAGAACAGAGAAGATTAGTATGCCCGGCAGATAGGTTCTGGTGTCTTCATCTCCTTGACATGCTGGCTTTCTGGGTGCAAGGATTTTGGAGGGAGGAGATGGAATCGTTTTCACTTTTTTTAAAAAAAAAATCTATACCGCTTACCATTCAGATACCATGTAGCAGTTTGCAGCATTAAATATAGATTCTGTTACATGACCTGCCAATTGCAGTCAGAGTTTTCATTCATTCTTAAACAAATGCAATGAGCCGTAAAAAAAAAAGTATGAATGGGTGTCATTTTCATCATCTCATTTAGCACTCCTTCAGGTGAGGTGGGGATGTTACTGTATTTTTCGCTCCATAAGACACTTATGGTGCGTCTTATGGAGCGAATGGCGATCCCTGGAGCTGAATTGCCCAGGGGCCAAAAGAGGATCATGCTTTTTATTTTACAAAGAGAAAAGGGGGTGTTGAAAGGACCCCGCTCAGCAGCTGATCAGCAAGAGATCGGAGAGAGATAAGAGTCCAGGCTCCCTTTCAGCCCCGCCCTCCATTGTTGAATGTGCTGCAGAGGGAGGTTGTTTGTTTCCCCAGAGAAATGTGACTGGCTGATTAGATTATCTGTCTGGAAACTGTAGAAAAGGCTCCCTTTCCTTCAGAAGCTGCAGAAATGTGAGTTAAACCTCATAAAAATGGGGCTTTTCCTCTTTGCTTTTTCCCCTTTGCAAAAGGAGCTTTGCTTTTCTCCCTTTGCAAAAGAGCTGCAAAACTTTTAGCTGATCCTCAAAAAAACCAGGGCTTTTCCCTTTGCAAAAAAAGCTGTAAAGCTTTTAGCTGATCCTCAAAAAACAGGGCTTTTCCCTTTGCAAAAAAAGCTGTAAAGCTTTTAGCTGATCCTCAAAAAAACAGGGCTTTTCCCTTTGCAAAAAAAAGCTGCAAAACTTTTAGCTGATCCTCAAAAAACAGGGCTTTTAGAGGAGGAAAACCAGGGGAAAAAATTTCTTGTTTCCTCCTCTAAAAACGAGGTGTGCCCTATGGTCCGGTGTGCCCTATGGAGCGAAAAATACGGTACTTTTCCTAGCAGTGGTTGCAGCAGAGCTAAATCCCAGCACCTGCTTCTATCAGGTACTATTCTGCTTTCCCAGAATGCCCCAGGTGGTGCATGACTCTAGCACAGCCTTCGCCAACCTGGCACAACCTCCAGACTTTTTGGAATACAACACCCATCATCTCCATCCGGCATGGGCACGGGCTGATGTGAGTTGTAGTCAAAAAGATCTGGAGAGCATCCAGGGCACTCAGAGCAGCTGCCAGTGGCATCTGCCATCCCACCCACCTCCAAAAAACATCCTAGAACGATGCCGCAGCATTCTGGGAAAGCGTTTCTCTTTCCTGGAGAGCACGTGTTGCGGTGGGGGCCAGTAAGACACCCCTCTGTCGCTGGGCAGGTTAGGATAGATGGTCTCTTGTAATTGGGTCCAGGGTATAGCTGGGGAGATTTGTATGTAGCAATTTGTTGATTGACAGGCCAGGGTCTATATATTGTCTAGCACGCTGCTCATTCCTCCTCTTCGCTGCGTGCATCGGATCTCCTGCCCTCCCTCCCTTTTACTAGGCCTCTGTGTTTGACCTTGCTATGCCTGTCATGGGGTCGTCTGCTCTTGGGGCAGGGGCCTGGTAGGAATTTTTCCATTTGGCTGATTGGCTGGTGCCATCTGGTTTTCGCCTACTGCGTAGCAATTAGTCACAACTTTGTAAGGTTGGCGGTTAGGCATTGGTTATTATTGGTTGGTGGAGGGGTCAGAAGTGACGGTGGCTGCCCCTCCAATGCTGCTGTTGCATGGGGAATTCCGTTAAAGGAATCCAGGGGCTCGCTATGCTTTTGTCCGTATCCCCCGGTCGGGGGCCAGGGCCACGCAAGAGCCCCTGAGAACATTTGGGGAGAGGCGAGGGCCAGACCCCCGGCTCCAATTCTCTCCCCAAAGGGTTTTCCCCTTACTGACAAATGTCAGTTCTGTCCCTAGAGTGACTGATAGTCTGAACCAATGCCTAAGCAACCACTCACGTAATTTGTATTTGAATAAAGTTCTGGCCAAATTAATGCCAAAAACCATAACTTAAATTCATGTCTGAAGTGTGAATTATTTGAGGGGTGGTCTGGGGACTTCAACACGCAAAACATAACGACAGCCACAGAAATCAGCTCTGCTCTTGCTACAGTCATGGGCAGCAGTAGCGAACAGCAAGGAAAATGGAAAAGAAAATTAAAATGAGTACAGTACCCAACTGAATGGCATTTAAGCTGAAAGCCTGACAAAACAATTGTGGTTTTTGTAAACGAACAACAAGGAAATGTAAGCCTTTAATAATGAAGATGAGTGGCATGCTAAACTGAGAGGGGGGCGAATCTCGCTTGCTTCTGTTGTGAAGGGAATATCAACATTCAAACAAACCTCCTCTTTGTGAAAGTGATTCTTCAACGGCAACATTGTACTCGCTCAAGCGGGGAGCATCCTTTGTAACACAACAGACCAACACACACACAAAACATTCCCTATTGGTGGGAAGAGTCAGGCCAAGACTAGCCAATTAAGTGGGGGGGGGGGGAAACCCAACTTTTTGCATCCATCCTGGATAGTCTCATGGGAATGTGCATCAAAACCATACCTTCTCTGAATCTCTGGTTGATTTGGCCTGAGTTCATGGAGTGCCTTTGCAGCCATATTGGATTCTTCTTTGGAAGCACAGAATACATACAGTTCCATTTTGCCTAAGTGGTAGCACTTCCGGGTACAAGCACCCCCTTGTTGTAGACCTGGTATTGTGTCCTCAGCCATCTGCTGAAGACCAATGATCTAAGGAACATGTGTTGGTTGTGTTTATTCAAGGGAAAATACACATAAAAATTAAAATTCCTGGATGCCAAGATCCAAGCTTGCGGCAAGTACAGTGGAACCTCAGGTTACAGGCGCTTCAGGTTACATACTCCGCTAATCCAGAAATAACGCTTCAGGTTAAGAACTTTGCTTCAGGATAAGAACAGAAATCGTGCTCTGGCGGCGCAGCGGCAGTGGGAGGCCCCATTAGCTAAAGTGGTGCTTCAGGTTAAGATCAGTTTCAGGTTAAGAACGGACCTCCAGAATGAATTAAGTTCTTAACCACTGTACTCCTTGGTGAGGGAACTCCAGGAGTGGTTTAAAATCACAAGATACACAACCAAGTGAAGCATGGAAATTTAGGCTTTTAAATCTTTAAAATACAGGTGAAACTCGAAAAATTAGAATATCGTTGAAAGGTTCATTTCTTTCAGTAACTCATGACATGCAAATTCAGTAACTCATGACATGCAAAATGAGATATGTCAGGCCTGTATTAGTTATAATTGTGATGATTATGGCATACAGATGATGAGAGCCCCAAATTCACAATTTCAACTTTGGGGTTTTCATCAGCTGTACGCCATAATCATCACAATTATAACAAACAAAGGCTTGACATATCTCGCTTTGCATGTCATGAGTCTATCTCATATATTAAACTCCAGTAGCTAATGAAAACAACTGCTTACATAAATGGACTTTTCCACGATACTCTAATTTTTCGAGTTTCACCTGTATGTCCTTGTGATTTCCAGAATAGTCCCCCAATTTGGTGAGTTAAAAATGGAAGTGAGGGACAGGTGGGGCTTGTCTACTAGGGAAGCTGGCCCCTATAGGAGAAGGGCAACTCCGATCCTAAACCTCCGCTGCCTTGAAGCTATATTCATTCATGAGAAAGAGTAAACCCCATGTAAAAATCCATACCTGCTGCCTTTTAGGACATCTTCGTGAGAAGAAAGTGCTAAGGAGTAAATTCTACACAAATCTGGAGTGAAGTCCCTAAGATGGTTGGATTGCAACTCCTGCAGCCAAGTTGGTATGAAATGTGTTGCTCTGCTTTCCTTTGAACAACATCAGAGAGGCCGAATGGGGGGTAGGTGGTCTTGTCAACCGGACAGCCCAGGACCGCCATACACACTTGAGCCCCAGAGAGGTCATTTCGGTGCTGCTAACACAGCAAAAACAACGTGGGAGGCAGCAGTTACGAGTTACCTGTCTTCTGCAGCCACAGCAGGTGCTGCGATTCTCCATTTATTTGACTTCAAGGTGCACTTGTTGTCTTTTGAGACAGGCAGATGCCAGCAAATTTCTCTGCCCAGAGACACAGTGGCTTATCTTTTTATTCCATTTTTTTAGTTTGTACAAATAGCCCTTTAGTGACAGAGCAACCCTCAGCGAAGGCTGGGATCTCACAATTTCTGTCACACCCTTTAAAATTACGACATCTCGACATCTCCAGAAGGGACTTTTAAAAATCGAAAGGAGAATGCCAACAACCTTGTGAAAACCCCAGAGAGCACCTCTGGCTACAGCCCATACTGCTATCGCAGTGAGCGATATATTATCTCTGCTTGTTTTGAGATAGGGTGGTAATAAAGAAGTGATTGTTTTACCGGGGGAGACGGCACATGCATAGACTACCTGCTAAAAGACACACAGCACTGCAAGTAAGCAAACTTTCCTACATTCCTAGAAGCAGTGGTCTCTGGACCGTTTGTCATCTTCAGTGGACATGCTAGTTCCGCTGTGTATTGCAATAAATAGTCTTGTAAGACAGCTGTTTGAAAGAATAGAGAAACTTAACGTTTATTACGCCTGGCAAACAAAGCTGTTCTGGGTACACTCTTACGTGTGGCCAGGTTGTAAGAGTTTGAGGGCCGCATTTTGCCCCTGAGCTTGCAGAACTCCTGTCTACAGCAACTGGCGGTAGTTCTCCAGGGTTTCAGGCAGGGGAGATTCCCAGCCTTGTCTGGAGATACTGGGGACCAGTGCCAGAGCATTCACCATGGGGGCTGGGGGCAAGCGCTCAGCGTGCTCTGGGGTGGGGCATGCCGTGGGGGCATGCCGTGCCACTGAAGCAATCCTTGCCCACGTGACCAACTCTACCGTGTTTTGAGGTGTGCACTCACAGCGCCCTGGGAGCCCAGCTCCGCTTTGCAAGACTCACAGAAACAATGTGGGGCTCCCAGGGCGCCGCGAGCTGCTGCTCCCTTCTCAAGGCACCCTCCAGATGGAGGGCGGGTGAGAAGGACACAACAGGGCAGGGTGCAAAGCAATGCTAGGCTTGCAGGGTGCCGTGAGCTGTTGTGTCCTTCTCACTCGCCCTCCTGCCAGAGGGTGTCTCGAGAAGGACACAACAGCTAGTGGAGCCCTACGAGCCCCACACCGTTTTTGTGAGTCCCGCTTGGCTCACAGAGCACCGTGAGCGTCCTTCTCAAGGTGCCCTCCAGCTGGAGGGTGGTGTGAGAAGGAATTTGCCCCCCCTCCAAAATAAAACCTGTGCCCTGGACAACACACACACACACAGAGAGAGAGTCCCCCACCCTCTGCTGAGCACTGTACCTGGGACATTCTGCAAGCAAAGCAGAGCTATGCCTGTTTAATGTGGGGTTGTGGGGGTCAGCCAAAGGAAAGGAGGTCTCTGAGATGTGGGCGTTTAAAAGGTTAGCAACCAGCTCCTTGAATTGTGGAGGCTGTTCACATCTCACTCGCCTGGAAGAACGCAAGCGTAAGGGATTCTCTGATTCTAATTATGCTCCAAAACAATGCTTGTACCTGCATTGACTCAGCTCCTATCAGGGACTAATGATGAGAAGGCCTTGCCGCCAGCAAGGAAATCTCTATCACTCTGAAGGCGTTTGGAGTTGGCAGCTCTAGCACATATAAATAATGCATCGTCCGAGGGTGAGTGTCTCATCAATCTTCGTTACGCCCGGAGGGCCTTGCAGTTGCAAAATTGCATCTCGAACAACCAGCCCCCCAAACTGGTAGAATTGCATGATTTACACGTACCAGGTGTCCCTGATAACGCCCTGATCAAAAGCTCTCCACCATTTTTCTCTGGTGCTACCCAGAAGCCACTGTTAAGTAGTTCTGTGCACATGCAAGCTTGGAAAATAAACAGAACTCATAAGCGGGCAAAACTGAAGGCGAGTTCTCAGTTGAAGGCCACGGCATAGACGAGGAGGAAGGTGAACGGGAAGAGCTGCCAAGTTGCTTCAGAACCTTTTAACTCTTCAAGCAATTTTCTCAGAAAACCATAAGCACTGCCTCCCGCAGGCAGGTTGCAAACAAGGTTCCGGAATTACAAAAACATTTCCAGGAAGATAATGGCATTCCAGTGTACCTAAAAGGTGGAACAATGGATGCAATGCTGTATCAAACCACCATGATCCTTGATGTTTTTGGTACAGGCTATCTCCTTTATGTGCTCTTCAATGAAGCAATGCCCAAGAAAAACAATTGACCCCAGTTTACAGGAAGCATCTTGGAGTAACACCTCCACACACCACTCCAAAGCACACTTCAGGGACCTACTTTGTCCTTGTCATAAATGATGTCTGTGTTGGGGACCAGTGTTTATTGAGTTGAAATGTTCTATGCTGTAACCAATAAAGTAGTTTTACACTACTGGGGTGGTGGACTCATAATCTGGTGAACCGGGTTTGCGTCTCCGCTCCTCCACATGCAGCTGCTGGGTGACCTTGGGCTAGTCACACTTCTTTGAAGTCTCTCAGCCCCACTCACCTCACAGAGTGTTTGTTGTGGGGGAGGAAGGGAAAGGAGATTGTCAGCCGCTTTGAGACTCCTTACGGTAGTGAAAGGCGGGATATCAAGTCCAAACTCTTCTTCTTCTTCTCTACTAGGTGGTGCCTTTTCCAACAGTCGATAACAAGGCAGCTAGTTCTACAATGAAAGGCAGATCTCCTGAGATAAACTTTCCTATGCCTGTGCAGATGTTGCTGATGGAAGAGGATCTGTGAACCAAAATTATTCCTGACTCCAAAGGAATACAACTGAAGCAGCAAAATGTAGAACATGGGATGATGTTGTGGATTTGGAGAGTCAGTCGGGAGCCTTGAGTCCCTTCCAGTTCTTGGGGTACTGTGCCCAGCAAGGTTTAGAATCTAATAGAGTATTATGTTACTGAACTAGTCATACAAATTTCTTTATAAGGCAATGACCGTAGCTTGCTGCTTAAGTGACCTCATCAGCATCTCAAAATAATGAGCTCGGTTGCAGGAGCTACAACCAAGTGATGGTGCTCTCCAAGCTAATGGGTGGGCCTCCCCACACTTCCTCACCCAGATGCTGTGCAGAAGAACAATAAACTTAGTGGTGTGTGAGAGCAGAAATGGAACCAGGCTGGAAGCTGGAGACAAAGAGATATGCTTTCTCTGTGCTGGAGCCAAAGCTGTGACTCATAGAATCATAGAATCATAGAGTTGGAAGAGACCACAAGGGCCATCCAGTCCAACCCCCTGCCAAGCAGGAAACACCATCAAAGCATTCCTGACAGATGGCTGTCAAGCCTCCGCTTAAAGACCTCCAAAGAAGGAGACTCCGCCACACTCCTTGGCAGCAAATTCCACTGTCAAACAGCTCTTACTGTCAGGAAGTTCTTCCTAATATTTAGGTGGAATCTTCTTTCTTAAAGTTTGAATCCATTGCTAAGTGTCCGCTTCTCTGGAGCAGCAGAAAACAACCTTTCTCCCTCCTCTATATGACATCCTTTTATATATTTGAACATGACTATCATATCACCCCTTCAACCTTCTCTTCTCCAGGCTAAACATACCCAGCTCCCCAAGCCGTTCCTCATAAGGCATCGTTTCCAGGCCTTTGACCATTTTGGTTGCCCTCCTCTGGACACGTCCCAGCTTGTCAGTATCCTTCTTGAACTGTGGTGCCCAGAACTGGACACAGTATTCCAGGTGAGGATCTGCTGGGGTGTTAATGCTGTGAGCTCCTCCATCCTACACACAGGTTTTATATGTGTGTAAATAATTCTGGATTACACCCAGTCTTGAATGCAGTGGTCAGCATCAATCTAACTTTCAAATATGAAAGGAAATGTTGTGCAAGTAATTCTCTCTCTCTCTCTCTCTCTCTCTCTCTCTCTCTCTCTCTCTCTCTGCCTTCCAGAGTGTGCTCAAACTGAACTGTCTGAGAGAAAGATAGTATAAATCTCTCTAATAATCAGACAGCTCATACGCACTCAGTCGGCATTGAAGATATTCCCTTCATTTCCTTCCATGCCAGAGATGCTGAATCTATCTGATGAGTCTATAACTCACCTGCTGCCATTTCCAATCAAACAGCATCATCACCCTGCAAAGTGAAGCCTCATTTCAATTCAGGTGGGGGGGGGGAGGAGGGGGCATATTTGGTCTAAGCCCACATCCCACTCACCTTCCAATTAGCCTAATTTATTCAACCAGGCAACAAGACGCTGCACTCAGGAGCAAGTTGCAACCAGCTCCCGGGGGTTGTTTGCGAGCGCTGACCATCTGCCTGTTCAGCCTTACATTCTAATTGCCTATTAATCCTCTACTAGATATATGATAAAAGCTGGAGAGTTGGCGTGGGTGGGAGGGTGCTTTAGACTCCATGCTCAGTTGAGCAAAGGGCTTTCTAAAGCTGCTCTTGCAAGATTAAATGAACTATATAACAGACAAACAGGCCAAACCCTACGCCAAAGGATAAATGGACATAAATCCGATATCAGGAATCACAAGACAGAGAAACCAGTAGGAGAACACTTCAATCTCCCAGGACAGATCTCAAAGTAGCTGTCTTAATACAAAGAAATTTCAGAAATAGACTGGAAAGGGAAGTGGCTGAATTGCAACTAATCACCAAACTTGAAACCATGGAGAAACCTGGTCTGAACAAAGACATTGGATTCTTATCTCATTATACATGACAAAGCTATCTTTAGCCATCTCACCCCTTGCCTTTCCCTGCAAGACTAATTGCAGCCGTTAAGAGTCGTCAACAGGTTTTCCACACCTATCAGCTGATCACCCATTCCCACCACCCTTCTGAGTAATACCCCTCCCCACTCCCTCACTATATTTAAGGATCTGGTGACTTCTGTTTCAGTGTATCTGAAGAAGTGTGCATGCACACGAAAGCTCATACCAAGAACAAACTCAGTTGGTATCTAAGGTGCTACTGGAAAGAATTTTCTATTTTGTTTCGACTATGGCTGACCAACACAGCTACCCACCTGTATATATAACAGGTGTCTCTAACAAGGAACTGTAGCACAATCTGGACCCAGAACCCAAGCCAGGAGTGATCCTGAACAATGGAAGGTTGCATTGTGTATCCACATGAACAGTGATTCATGTGGCGGTTGGAATAGGCGGTTGGGGGATGAATGGCTGCTAACAGATTGAGGTTGAATCCTGAAAAGACAAAAGTACTTATTTTGGAGGACTGGGGCAGGCGGGTGTGGAGGATTCCTTGGTCCTGAAAGGGTAACTGTGCCCCTGAAGGAGCAGGTGCATAGCCTGGGAGTCATTTTGGACTCACAGCTGTCCATGGAGGCGCAGGTCAATTCTGTGTCCAGGGCAGCTGTCTCCCAGCTCCATCTGGTACACAGGTTGAGACCCTACCTACCCACAGATCGTCTCGCCAGTGTGGTGCATGCTCTGGTTATCTCCTGGTTAGACTACTGCAATGTGCTCTACGTGGGACTACCTTTGTAGGAAAACTAGGTGCCTCGGCTTATATTCGGGTCGGCTTATACTCGAATATATACGGTAATCCACCTTCAACTTAACTGACAGCTCATCCTTTGGGGGTGGGGCGGTCGCCGGTTTAAAAGGAGGGAACAGCCGTTTTGACAGTTGAGAAGTGGGAGGGTGTGTGTGGAGACAGGGAAGAAGAAGGGTGTGGGGCCAGGATAGTGGTGGTTTAGGTTAGGTTTAGTTTAACATGAAACTATAGAACGAAATATGTTTCTGTATTACTGCAACTAAGATTGTGAATGCATGAATCTTTAAATCAACTATGTTCTCAAGAAAATAAAGTTCAGTTCTTTTTGATGCCAAGGAGGAATCGTCATTATTGGTCCAGCAGGGTATCAAATCTCACAGAGGTGTGGACTCAAGAAAGGGCAAAACTTACATGAAGAAAGGGAGGTGATAGTTTGTGTCCTAGAGTCACACAGAAAAGTATTAGGTGGTGAAAACCTAGAGTGCCACAAAGTTGCCAGAGTGGTGAGGCAAATCGAGACAGTGGGGATCCGAGCTGAGGGAGGCCCTTTACTGTAGGCAAGAGGTTGTTCATTTAAGTAACCCAGAGCATTGAGGATACCAGGCCATGAAAGCTGAAAAAAGACTCTCATTACTATTAAGCCCTTGAAGTAAGAGGGGTTTGTTTTGAGGTGAACCGAGTGGATGGGGGTTGGTTTCACCCCTGTACCCTTTCGGACACGATTTTAGTAATTGAGGGATGGGCTTCATCGCAACAGTCTCTCACTCACACACACACACTCACACACACACACACACACACTGCAGATCACAAATGGGGATCTGTAAGGAGATGCACAGGTATTCTCATCTGAGCCTCTGGATTTTCTGTGGGTAGCAAAGCTTGTTTTGACAATAGGTAATGTGTGAAGATAGTTCTCACACTAGCTTCCCACTAAAATGAGTCATTTCTTTATTTACTGCATTTTTAACCCCACTTTTTTTCTTCAGGGAGCTCGAGTTGGTGTGCATGGTTCCCCTCATTTAATCCCCACAACTCCGTAAGGTATGTTAGGCTGAGAGATGATGGCTGACCCAAGGTCACCCAGCGAGCTTCACGGCTGAGAGGTGATTTGAACCCTGGTCTCCCAGGTCCTGGTCCAGCACTCTAATTGCTTCCCCACACTGGCTCTCTGCTGATTGAAGTTAGCATTAAATAGCTCTGCTCAGTGGCGTAGCATGGGTTGCCAGAGCCCAGGGCAGTGTGGAGGGGTGTGGGAAGGAGGGAAATGAACAGAATATGCATGCACATTCAATTGAAAAGAAGAGTTATTCCGTTGCCTGGAGAGGTCACTTCCTGGTTCTCATGGAGAAGCCATCTTCAACAGAGTCCAGCGATGGAAGTAAGCAGATGTTTTGAGGCAGCACTGGGTGTTGAAATTTTGTGCCCTCTAAAAATTTTGCACCCAGGGCAACTGCCCCTGTGCCCCCTCCTACGCTATGCTCCAGTCCACTTCTCAGGGCAACTCCATATTTTTTACACTGGAATGGCTTTTGGGAGTCCCCTGTTAAAATGTAAATAATATTGCATTGCTAGGGTCGTTCATTGAGGCATCCAGCTCCATTTGATGGCTTCCTGGACTAGGGGTGGGAAACACGAGATTCTGGATGTTCTTCCAGATCCTGATGAGCAACTGGGGCTTCCAGCTCAGAGATCTCTACTGCTGGATCAAGGTCGCGGTTTCCAAAGTTGTGGAAGGAATGGCTACTAGGCCAGAGGAAAGCTACTCAAATGGTTCTTGTATCTCAGGCATAGGCAACCTCGACCCTCCAGATGTTTTTGGCCTACAACTCCCATGATCCCTAGCTATCAGGACCAGTGATCAGGGATGATGTGAATTGTAGTCCCAAAACATCTGGAGGGCTGAGGTTGCCTATGTCTGTTGTATCTCTACCCTGGGGGGGGGGGCACACAACCCATCGCTAGTGAAGAAACAACTGACATTCTCTAATTCATTCATTAGAGAAAACAAGAGAAACCCTGCGGCTCCATTTATGCTAATGAAGTCCAGCGAACGGAGCCACTAATTAGGCACCTGGTATTGTAAGAATGCTTTGCCTAATGTAGACTGTCTTATCTTCATGCTGCCATGTGCAACATTCTTTCTGTTCCACCATTCTCAGCCAGATATGCAACCAGAACCCATAATAAGCAGAAGTTAACTATTTCCTGTAAGATGCTGTTGCTGCAGCCTGAACCACAACATTGACTTCACACTTCAGTGCAGCTCCAAACATCAGTTGCATGCCTAGGTACTGACTCCCAGGGCAGTTTTGGCCCCCAAATAAATTTTTGAGGGGAACCAAGGCCCCTCAAAACCATTGGAAGTCCAGTTGTGGAGAAGAGTTTGGATTTGATATCCCGCTTTATCACTACCCGAAGGAGTCTCAAAGCGGCTAACATTCTCCTTTCCCTTCCTGCCCCACAACAAACACTCTGTGAGGTGAGTGGGGCTGAGAGACTTCAGAGAAGTGTCACCCAAGGTCACCCAGCAGCTGCATGTGGAGGAGCGGGGACGCGAACCCGGTTCACCAGATTACGAGACTACCGCTCTTAACCACTACACCACGCTGGCTCACTCTAGATCCCCAAATCTTGGACATGCAGCTCTGATAGAAAACACAAATCTTTTCACTTGACTGCTTTGAGGATCGAGCTACAAGCCACACTACACTCATTAAAGAAGCAGGAAATGAAAATACAGGGAGGGTGGTCTCTCCAATCTAAAGCGAATTACAGGAAACAACAGAACAACTTACATTTCTAACAGCTCTTATTCACTGTATCCCTAGCAGAAACAGAAGCTTACACAAACATTGCTTTCTATCCCCCTATCAGTATCAACATTTCAATCCGTCATTGACCTGGAAGGCCAGCTATTAACTCCCAATGTTTACAGCAAGAAATCCATTTGGCCTGTTTTAATGGTGCCTCTTTTATTTTGCAAGGTGGAGCATCACAAGGCTGGCTGGAAGGTTAAAGAAATAACTCCAAGCTTCACCTACGTGTGGCTAGAGCGTGGATCAAATAGGAGCCAGGACAGAAGATCCTGCTAGGACATGGGTGTAGCTGAATGGTAGAGCATCTGTTTTCATAGAATCATATAGTTGTAGAGCTGGAAGGGACCCTGAGGGTCATCAATGCAGGAATCTCAAATAAAGCATCCATGACAGATGGTCATCCAACCTCTGCCTAAAAAATTCCAATGAAAGAGAGTCCGCAACCTCCACTGCTGAACATCTCCTACTGTCAGAAAATTCTTCCTAATGTTTACTCGGAATCTCCTTTCATGTAACTTGAAGCGATTGGTTTGAGTCCTCCCCTCCAGAGCAGAAGAAAACAAGTTTGCTCCATCGTCCATGGGACAATCCTTGAGATATTTGAAGATGGCTATCATATCTCCTCTCAGTCTCTTCTTTTCCAGGTTAAATATACCCAGCTCCTTCAACCGTTCCTCATAAGGCTTGGTTTCCAGACCCTAGATCATCTTGGTCACCCTCATCTGCACACATTCCAGCTTGTCAGCAAGTGTGGTGTAGTGGTTAAGAGTGGTAGACTCGTAATCTAGGGAACCAGGTTCGCATCCCCGCTCCTCCACATGCAGCTGCTGGGTGACCTTGGGCTAGTCACACTTCTTTGAAGTCTCTTGGCCCCACTCACCTCACAGAGTGTTTGTTGTGGGGGAGGAAGTGAAAGGAGAATGTTAGCCACTTTGAGACTCCTTCGGGTAGTGAAAAATGGAATATCAAATCCAAACTACTACTCCTCCTCCTCCTCCTCCTCCTCCTCCTCCTCCTCCTCCTCCTCCTCTTCTTCTTCTTCTTCTTCTTCTTCTTCTTCTTCTTCTTCTTCTTCTTCAACAGAGGTGCCCAAATCTGAACGCAGCACTCCTGGTGTGGTCTGACCAAGGCAGAATAGAGTGGTACTATTACTTCCCTTGATCTGGACACTGCTCTGAAAAGCAGTTGCTAGAAGCCACAGGATGGGAGAGTGCTCTCGTGCTCAGGTCCTGCTTACAGGTTTCCCAAAAGGGGCATCTGGTTGGTCCCTGTGAGAACAGGATGCCTTCATGGAAAGTCAGTATAACGTGCTGGCAACAGACTTCCATATTACTAAAAGCTATCCAGTTGAACTAAATAGATGCTGGGAATGCTATCAGTATACAGTAATGTGTTTGGGTGTTACAGGTAGGTAGCCGTGTTGGTCTGCCATATCAAAACAAACAAACAAAATTTAAAAAAAATCCTTCCAGTAGCACCTTAGAGACCAACTAAGTTTGTTCTTGGTATGAGCTTTCGTGTGCATGCACACTTCTTCAGATACACTGAAACAGAAGCCACCAGACCTTTATATATAGTGAGAGAGTGCGGAGGGGTATTACTCAGAAGGGTGGTCATCAACAGGTTTTCCACACCTATCTGCCAATCCCCCATTCCCACCACCCTTCTGAGTAATACCCCTCCCCACCCTCTCACTATATATAAAGGTCTGGTGACTTCTGTTTCAGTGTATCTGAAGAAGTGTGCATGCACACGAAAGCTCATACCAAGAACAAACTTAGTTCGTCTCTAAGGTGCTACTGGAAGGTGTTTGTGTGTGTTACATATTTGCTTGAGATACCTAAAACAGGCATAGGGATGTTGGGAATTCCATTCCGCCCTTTACTGCAGATATGTGGGTTTGTTACATGTCACATGTCTGTTTGCATTCCAGCACAGATTGCTTGAATCCCGTGAGCGGAAGTTCCGCTCTGTATAGCTTTTGTTTTTTCTCTCTCCGAGAAGAACGACAAGGAGCGAGGCCGTGTTTTTCTTTGTCCTGATTTATGTAGAATAAATGCATAGTTTAGTAATAGTATCCACGCCTCGAGCCTGATCTGTTGTGTGATTACTCTACTGCGTAATGTGTGCTCTTGCATGCACAGCAGCTTGAGTCACAGACGCACGTCGGAGGAGGATGACTGATGGACAATTGTTGAACAATGACAATGCAAAGCAAATACACAAATATATAACTTAATACAGTTAAAAAAAAACTGCCTTCCTTTTATTGCCCTCATAAACATCATGTTCAACCTTGACAGTAATAGATACAGATTGCTCTTTGTGGCGTGTGTATTATTGGGTATCTACGTTGTCCTGGTCATCTACAACTTTAACATTAACAACGTAGATCCAAAAATAACAAACCCTTCCCTGCACATGGGTACTAAGGTTGAAATATGATTTGTTGATCCCATCTTCTTTTTCAGCTTAGAGATTCTGTTTGATGAAGGATGTTCCGGGCCTGATTTTATTGCTGTGGGATGCTTAAAAAGGCCTCCTGCTTTATTACATTCATTTGATTGTTTAACGAGGCACAAGTAGGCTTGATTAATATGCCGGGCAGTTCAACAAACACATCACGTTCTGCTGAGTCATCAGATTTTGCATTTTGCAACAATAGCCCAATAAGACGATAAAATATGGTCTGTGTGGGGTCTTGTCGTGGGCTCCGTCTTCAAACTTTGAAGCTCCGCTGATTCCAGTGGGGGAATTAAAACACCAGCTTAAATATTTTCCAGGGAAGATAAAGGAGCGAAAGACTGCTTCGCTGTCTAGATTATGCCCCATATGGAGAGTTTATTTCAGTGTCTAGCTCACAGTGCACAGAGGGCATAAGGTGAGTATCAACGAACAGTAGAAGCTTGCATGTTTATAAAACTTGGAAGGGATGCTATGATGTGGTTCTTCAGGCATTCCACACAACGAAGCAGCAAAACCTTTTCCTTGCACTGTAGGTGTTGTGTATTGATTCAAGGGTTATAATATCTGTATTACTATTGTCCGTATTCACATTAGGGGAAAGTAACTGCCTTCCTGTTCCAGAAGGAACGGCTACTATTGGTTCATTCAAGTTGCTGCATTTGGATCCTCAGTCTTATTGGTTCCCACCAAAAGGCAGCTTTGTGATTGCTTGAGATTGTTCCCTCCAAAATGTATCCTTTCTAGCCAGTCTTTCTGTCCCTATAAATGTAGCATCCCTCTCCTCCGTTCCCCAGTCTTGTTTGCCTGAATAAAGAGTGTTACATGAAGAAACTGTCTCCTGCCTGCTATGTCAGAGAGCTGAAGTCACTTGCTGAATCATGATCCCTACGTTACAACAGGCGAGTGTGTACATTTTATTTTATTTATTTATTCCATAAAATTTATGTACTGCTTGATTTAAATTTTTAAAAACCGCAGTCGTTTCTAAAAGGAATAAAGCAATAAAATTGGCAGTTAAATTAAAACCTTTTTTAAGAAAAGCAATTAAAATCAACAACAAGCTAAAAGCAGATACACGCATCTGGGTCTGTGACGTGCAAGTTTTCAAGGCTGAAATTACCCATTTCAAAACGCATATGTTCTGAATGTGAAATTTGGCCTCAAAATTCAGCACTTGGGTTCTCTGAGCAGCCTATCCAGATTAATCTTTAAAAAAAAATTGATGTGTCAGATCCCCCTCTGTCAGAAGACAATGCTGTCAAAACTCCTATAGCAATTGTCAAATACGATTGTGCCAAATGTCGGTTTCGCTTGAGAAGCAGAGCTGTATCAACCATCGGAGCCAATTTGGAATAAAAGGTTTCCTTGGATCGTGTTAGAGGAATGCTCGTAGCCCCTGCAAGCTCTCCTGGACCCTATGACATTCTGTTCTGCCAGAAACACTGGAAGAGCCCAGAGAGATTATGCTTAGGGGAAGCCAATGCAGTAACTTCCGTAAGTTGCTGGACTACAACTCACATTATCCCTGACCACTGGCCATGTTGGCTAGCACTGGTGGAAGTGGTAGTCTAATTACATCTGCGGGGCATTATGTTGGCTGCACCTGGATGAGGCTAAAGTTAGCAAATGTGATGTGATATGTAGACTACAATACCCATCAGCCCCAGCAAGGACGGCCAATGGTAAGAGATGGTGAGAAAGCTTTGTTGTTGTTCAGTCGTTCAGTCATGTCCGACTCTTCGTGACCCCATGGACCAGAGCACGCCAGGCACGCCTATCCGCCACTGCCTCCCGCAGTTTGGCCAAACTCATGTTAGTAGCTTCAGGAACACTGTCCAACCACCTCATCTTCTGTCATCCCCTTCTCCTTGTGCCCTCCATCTTTCCCAACATCAGGGTCTTTTCCAGGGAGTCTTCTCTTCTCATGAGGTGGCCAAAGTACTGGAGCCTCAACTTCAGGATCTGTCCTTCCAGTGAGCGCTCAGGGCTGATTTCTTTAAGAATGGATATGTTTGATCTTCTTGCAGTCCATGGGACTCTCAAGAGTCTCCTCCAGCACCATAATTCAAAAGCATCAATTCTTCGGCGATCAGCCTTCTTTATGGTCCAGCTCCCACTTTTATAGTATAGTACATTGATTATTGCTTTCATTTTATGGATCAATGGTCTCGTTAGATAGTAAAATTCATGTCTCTCACTTCCTTCTTCTGTATAGCCTTGCTAGTTCTTGTGAGTGCTACAAGGCGCACACTTTGCAAGAGAAATGCTCTGATTTCCTTATATCATCTATCTTGCTTTGTTTTGTCCCTTGCCAGCAATAGACTCTGCATAATTGCTTTAATACAGTAGCAACAGTCGTAGTTCAAAGCCATTCAAACCCGACATCACTTGCAATCTAAATATAGATGTTCCGAGCAGAACATTGTTGCTGAGTGACTATGTTTGACTCACTCTCTCACTCACTTTCTCTCTGTGGAGCAATTAGTGCATTAATGTATTCTTCAGCAGTAAGAATGGGCTAGATTAATATGTTTTATAAGGATCCGACAGGCAGGCAGGCAGGTGGGCGGGCCTGAGGGTCAAGTCACACAATTGCTTCTCTTCCTTTAGGATTTGCGTTACAGGTAGGTAGCCATGTTGGTCTGCCATAGTCAAAACAAAATAAAATAAAAAATTCCTTCCAGTAGCACCTTAGAGACCAACTAACTTTGTTCTTGGTATGAGCTTTCATGTGCATGCACACTTCTTAGTTTAAACAGCAAAGATGGGGAACCTGCTACCCTCCAGATGCTGGACTCCTAACTCCCAACATCCCTGACCACTAGGCATGCTGACTGATGCTGGTGGGAGTTGGAGCCCAATGACATCTTGAGAGCCACAGTTTCCCTATCCCTGAAATACAGGTTTTTGTGCTCTGTCATAACTCTACAGTCAATCAAACCTTGGAATGTCCAGTTAAAAGAATCTCAAGAACATAGGCTGGGAAAGACACGCCCAGAGCATTTCATCCATCTTAGCTAGCATCTAGTGGTGCAATTCACCAGGTGTGCCTTCTAACACTTTGCCTAGCCCTGTGTATCATAAACGGAGAGAGGAGAGGGAGCTGGGGAACAAGAGTTCAAAACCCCACTCATCCATGAAGCTCCCTGAGTGACATTGGGCCAATCAAAATCGAAAATTCTTTCTAGTAGCACCTTAGAGACCAACTGAGTTTGTTCCTGGTATGAGCTTTCGTGTGCATGCACACTTCTTCAGATCCGTATCTGAAGAAGTGTGCATGCACACGAAAGCTCATACCAGGAACAAACTCAGTTGGTCTCTAAGGTGCTACTAGAAAGAATTTTCGATTTTGTTTTGACTATGGCAGACCAACACGGCTACCCACCTGTAATTGGGCCAATCAGTGTTTCTCAAGCTAACCTACCTCACAGGGCTGTTTTGTGAGAATAAAAGGAAGAGGGAGGGGGAACCCTGCATGCTACTTTAAGCTCCTCGGGGGGGGGGGGGAGGTGAGAGCCAGTGTGGTATAGTGGTTAAGAGCAGTAGACTCGTAATCTGGTGAACCGGGTTCGCGTCTCCGCTCCTCCACATGCAGCTGCTGGGTGACCTTGAGCTACTCACACTTCTTTGAAATCTCTCAGCCCTACTCACCTCACAGAGTGTTTGGTGTGGGGGAGGAAGGGAAAGGAGAATGTTACCCACTTTGAGACTCCTTCAGGTGGTGATAAAGCGGAGTATCAAATCCAAACTCCTCCTCCTCCTCCTCCTCCTCCTCCTCCTCCTCCTCCTCCTCTTCTTCTTCTTCTAAATGTAATAATGATGCTGGCGCCATTGCCTCAAGTTAAACCCTCAACAATTGTAGCGTAGAGCAACCCTGGCTATTAAAAGCAGCATCTCAGAGACGTGTGAATGCCATTTATTCCACTTGACCATTAGCCTCGCTCTCCTGGCTGCAGTTGCGTAACACAATGGCTCCCATTCCAATTTGCGGCGATAACATGGGTGGGAGGGGAAGGGGGGCTGTGTACAGAGGGCATTATGCCTGGATCCACTCATCCCCTCCATGATAAGGCATGTTCCCTGTCACTGCTCTTCCATTTCGCCGGATTGATTGATACGCTTTTCAGCATAATTGAATAATTTCTCTCTCCAACCTGCTGCATCCAATTTAATACTCACCCCAAGAAAAATGCTGTTTTCTGCTGCTTTGCCAGAACTTTTTGTGACTCTCCTCAGACACCCTTTACTGTGATTTATAACAATTGAGCCAAATGACAGTATCCCTGGATGGATGGATGGATGGATGGATGGATGATATAGATAGATGATAGAGAGAGAGAGAGAGAGATGATAGATAGACAGACAGACAGATAGGGTTGCCAGGTCTGCTTCCAAAAAATAGTGGACAAGCGGAGGGGTTAAATTTAATTAAATTATATATTTTCTTACAAACATTTTAACATGTATTAAAATACCATTTCATCATAAAGCATTTGAATAAAAAGTCCACTATTTTGTGAAAAAAGTGAACATAATGTGAAAAAGTGGACTGTCCACTCAAATAGTGTACACCTGGCAACCCGATAGATAGATAGATAGATAGATAGATAGATAGATAGATGATAGATAATAGATAGATAGATAGATAGATAGATAGATAGATAGATAGGTGATAGACAGATAAATGACAGACAGACAGACAGACAGACAGACAGACAGACAGATATTTAAATTTCACAGTTGTTGTTCATACTGTGCATCCTTCATAAGTCTATTGAGGCCAAAGTACAAATTATACAGGATTCTGTGTAACTTACCCTTGAAGAGCACCCATTGGGGGTCTTCAGTCATGTAAAAAGTAAAGGTCAAGAACCCCTGGACAGTTAAGACCAGTCAAAGGTGACTATGGGGTTGCGGCGCTCATCTCGCTTTCAGGCCGAGGCAGCCGGCATTTATCCACAGACAGCTTTCCCAGTCATGTGTCCAGCATGACTAAACCGCTTCTGCTGCAATGGAAACCAGAGCACACAGAAATGCCATTTACCTTCCCGCCACAAAGGTACCTATTTATCTACTTGCACTGACACGCTTTCAAACTGCTAGGTTGGCAGGAGCTGGGACAGAGCAACGGGAGCTCACCCCGTCACTGGGATTCGAACCGCCGACCTTCCAATCAGCAAGCCCAAAGTCATGTGTGGCGGGAAGGGCAGATAAGGAGCAAGTGGTTAATTGCTCCCTTGCTGGCCATTTTGTTCCTTTCAAAACTACCTCACTTGAGCTGCCTTTTTCTTCAAGAGGCCGGCCAGAGAACATGGAACATTCTGACTCATTCCAGCAATTTCAGAAGTTGCAGCTAAATATCAGCCTAATGTTGCATTGTGACATATGGATCATGATCAGGTGTTGGAACTGAAAATCTGGAGCATAAATGCATCCACTGTGCTCATCAAAAGAAGTGCAGATCCCAGTAAGTTTGGTTGGCAGAATACTTCTGCTGTCCCGTTGCTCAGATTTGAAGTTTTGCTATCAACACTTTGCTCGCAGTCACGCTGCATCGTAGGCATTGTAGTCAATGTTCCGCGTTGACTGTATACTGCAAGCCTCATGGTGTTTGTGAGCAAAACAGAAGGTATCTCTTATTTCAAATTCATAAGACTGTGTTCCCTCATACAAATCTACCGGGGTTTTGGGATCTTCTCTCGGTCCAGCCACCCACACAAGCCGGCTTGGTGGGGACACTTGAGAGGGCCTTCTTGGTGGTGGCTTCTCCCAGACTTTGGAATTCCCTCCCTAGGGAAGCTAGACTGGCTCCCTCCTTGTTGTGCTTCGGCCAACAGGTGAATACTTTATTTGTTCCAACGGGCTTTTGGAAACCGACTGCTTTTAATGAAAGGGCTGGTGCTTAATAGACTTTATATCTGTGTATAGTTTTACTTCTATCACTTGTTTCATTTTTAATAATAATAATAATAATAATAATAGTTTTCCCCATCCCCCATGTTTTTAGTGGTTCTTATTTTTATCTGTAAGCTTCCTGGAGCCCCATCAGGGAAAAATGCAGCTTATCAATCAGAGAATTCAAGAACTGTAGAGTTGGAAGGGTCCCCAAGGGTCGTCTAGTCCAACCCCCTGGGGAATCTCTGCTAAAGCATCCATGACAGATGGCCATCCAACCTCTGCTTGAAAACCTCCAAGGAAGGAGAGTCTACAACTACAACTTCCAGAATATATAATAATAATAATAATAATAATAATAATAATAATAATAATAATAATAATAATAATAATAATAGTGTTTCAGCATGAAAGGCACCATTGAGAATTCTATGGAAGCACTCTATGGATTCTGGTAAGACATTACCCGAATTCTGCCCTGAATCCTGCTTTGCCCAAACGCCCCAAATTCTGTGTTCATCAGAACTTTGCAGCAATCTTTCAATGCTCAAAAGCTCTCTCCTCCTGACCATAGAAGAGGAAAAGAACAGGAACAGCTTTCTCACTTCACCGCCACACTCTTCAAGCTGGAAGACTTCAAAACACTGAAAATTACTTTCCCCTCTTTTCTCGATCTCTGATTTACAGCCTTAGTGCCTCTTAATCCCGTCCCTAAATTCCTGATGCTTTTATGCCTGGCATCAGAAGTGCTACAGCACTTACTGAATAGTTTCAAAGTTTGGAGTGCTTTTTCTTTCCTCTCTTTTTGTGTGTGTGTGCTATATACTTGGTCTCCCGAGTGCCAAACATTAAATGTTACAACCTGTTGACAGAGAAGAACGCTTGACGGCACGGTCTTTGGAGTTAAGGCTGAGGCTCAGATGGGTCCCCTTTCAAATTGCAATGCTGGAAATGAAAGCTGAGCCGGCAGGTGTGGATTGGCCCACTGCAGTCACCATGGGGAAGAGTCACAGCTCGGAGACGGAGCATCTGCGCCACATGCAGAGTGTCCCAGGACAAATTCTCAGCAGTCCCAGGTACAGCTGGGAGAGACCCCTGCCCAAAATTCTGGACAGCGACTGCCAGTCAGTATAAGCACTATAGAGCTGGATAGAATAATGGTCTGATGAGGCAACCTCTGGTGCTCCTATGAAGAGCTCATGGTGACATCCAGAGATGGGTCTCCATGCAACTAATGGGCATGGTAGGTGCACACAAGAGAGGGAATTTTGTCGGCAGCACTCCAACTGTTAAGGTGCCTTCATCCAGAGGACCTTCACAGGGTACTATTCTGGTGCACTTGAAGGTACAGTAGCACCTTGGTTTACGTTACCCTCTTTTTGTAACGTAAGCCTGGAGAAGAGAAGGTTAAGGGGTGATATGATAGCCATGTTCAAATATATCAAAGGGTGTCATATAGAGGAGGGTGAAAGGTTGTTTTCTGCTGCTCCAGAGAAGCGGACACGGAGCAATGGATTCAAACTACAATAAAGAAGATTCCACCTAAACATTAGGAAGAACTTCCTGACAGTGAGAGCTGTTCGGCAGTGGAATTAATTTGCTGCCAAGGAGTGTGGTGGAGTCTCCTTCTTTGGAGGTCTTTAAGCAGAGGCTTGACAGCCATCTGTCAGGAATGCTTTGATGGTGTTTCCTGCTTGGCAGGGGGTTGGACTGGATGGCCCTTGTGGTCTCTTCCAACTCTAGGATTCTATGATTCTATGTTATTAAAGAAACAGTGGCCAGTTTTTAGCCCTGACACCCCTTCCGTTTCTTAAATGTAAAAAAAAAAAACCCAACTTGTATTAAAGCAAAATTCAATGCAATATTCTCTGTTGCAGCAGGATTGTAGTGGCAGAATCCCCAACCCTTCTGTTTTCACCATGGTGAAATAATAACCCTAGCCAATGCCAGAGAACTTGGGTGGATACTCTGGCCCAGAAGTGTATTTAAGACTGCAAAACATTCCTTGCACTAACAGTAATGGCATGTTAATACACCAGTGTGCTGTTTTAACCAGACGAACGCTATCTCCATCTATAAATAGGGCATCTATTATGCTGAATGCCTTGCAGACCACCTTATCAAATGCAACAGCCCTTTACATCCTTATCAATAACAAGCCCAGCTCTCGTTTGGAAATCCAATAGAGCAGCTTGATGCTTGTAGTTCTTTTCAGACTGGGAGATTAGGTTGCTCCTGAAGGACACGGCGCTCCGTAAATGTAGTCATAGATCTGATTCCCCCATTATTTCCTTGCATCCCGACTTAATCCACGCAGACCCTTGATTCACACAGGTGCAAGGGCACACCAGATCTCATCTAAGAGCTGTTCGACAGTGGAATTTGCTGCCAAGGAGTGTGGTGGAGTCTCCTTCTTTAGAGGTCTTTAAGCGGAGGCTTGACAGCCATCTGTCAGGAATGCTTTGATGGTGTTTCCTGCTTGGCAGGGGGTTGGACTGGATGGCCCTTGTGGTCTCTTCCAACTCTATGATTCTATTCTATGATTCTAGTCCAACCCCCTGCAATGCAGGAATCTCAGTCCCCAAGCATGTGCTGAGTACCCTCACCTCCATCTAGCGCAGGCATAGGCAACCTTCGGCCCTCCAGATGTTCTGGACTACAATCCCCATCATCCCTGACCACTGGTCCTGTTAGCTAGGGATCATGGGAGTTGTAGGCCAAAACATCTGGAGAAGAAGAAGAAGAGTTTGGATTTGATATCCCGCTTTATCACTACCCGATGCCCACCTAGCAGTTCGAAAGCACATCAAAGTGCAAGTAGATAAATAGCTACCGCTCCGGGGGGGAGGTAAACGGCGTTTCCGTGCGCTGCTCTGGTTCGCCAGAAGTGGCTTTGTCATGCTGGCCACATGACCAGGAAGCTGTACGCCGGCTCCCTTGGCCAGTAACACGAGATGAGCGCCGCAACCCCAGAGTCGGACACGACTGGACCAAATGGTCAGGGGTCCCTTTACCCTTTACCTTTTATCACTACCCGAAGGAGTCTCAAAGCGGCTAACATTCTCCTTTCCCTTCCTCCCCCACAACAAACACTCTGTGAGATGAGTGGGGCTGAGAGAATTCAAAAAAGTGTGACTAGCCCAAGGTCACCCAGCAGCTGCATGTGGAGGAGTGGAGACGCGAACCCGGTTCACCAGATTACGAATCTACTGCTCTTAACCACCACACCACACTGGCTCCCATCTGGAGGACTGAAGGTTGCCTACGCCTGATCTAGCACCTTCACGAGCAGCTGATACTTCCAGGAGCCTGGAGAATATTCTGACCTGTCTTAAAGGCAGCTCCCTATATCACTACGTGGGATCCTTAGGAGGAATCATTCTGTTTTAGCATCAGCCCCCATATGTAATATGGGGATGGAAACCTCAGCCTACCATACCGGGCTGTGCAAAGGATTACAGGGATAATTTTTTTAAAGTTCTTTGAGGATTCATCATATACAAAATCTGGCCTTCTTGTTGGGGGCCAGCTCCCTCGGCCAGTAACGCGAGATGAGTGCCACAACCCCAGAGTCGTCCGTGACTGGACCTAACAGTCAGGGGTCCCTTTACCTTTATCCTCCATCCAGAGAAACAATGAACAAGGACATGTTTCAGCCAGGGGAAAACACTTGGGGGAGCGAAGCAGGCATGTGGCCTGGGGAGACGTCCAAGGGCCAGATAGAGAGAAGTGAAGAGCCACGTCTCCAGAGGCAGTTTGAGGGAAGTGCAACCGCCAGGCAGGGGCATCAAAGCAATGCTGCAGAGTGGAATGCAAGAGGCAGGGGACACCAATTTTGAGTGTCGCACAGGGCACCGCTGAAATTCGAGAGCCCAAAGTCCACCACTGCATATGTGGCCCCTAGATCCTGAGGTTCCTGACCCCAGATGTAAAAGAAGGCCACACGCCCAGCTCGGGGGAAACAGATCTGAAGGGCACAGCTGTATGTGTATATATATATATATATATATATATATATACACACACACGCACGCACACACACACACACACATATACAAAACCTTTCTTTTTTTAAAGGAATTTTCTTGTCATCCAATAAATTGACCTTTTGTGCCCCTGAAGACAGCAACATCGTCCCGCACCAAGAGCTGACTTTTCAAGCTGGCAAGTGAATGATAAAGATTCCCCATAACATTTGGAGTAATTACCTTTTAATTTGCTGTGCAGGATTCCTTGGACTGGTTCCAATTTTGCCATTAGCAAAACTCCATTCTTTTGTAAGTGGAGGGATTAGCATTCCTGCTTCTCATTGACTGCTCAACTTCTTTTGTTAGAGAGAGAGAGAGAGATTCAAATAAGAGCTATCAGGTTGGCTCTAACTAATTCCTACTCTGAGCAGACTGACTAAAATAAATGAACCTTAGTTATGTTTATTAACTTCAATGGGTTTACTCTGAGTAGAGCTAATATGAGATACAGCCCACAGGCAGTGTCTGGGCTTTAGAGATGTGCCCTTATTTCTCCCCACTCCACTGAACATTCACAGAGTACAGCTAAGTCAGGGGTCGGCAACCCGCGGCCCATGGGCCACAAGCAGCCCACAGGGGTTGTTTAACTGGCCCACGAGCCGCCGCCCCCCAACCAAGCCGCCCACTCGGTGAGTCCCCGCACGCTGCGCTAAACTGGCGCAGCGCGGGGACTTGCTTCCGCAGCACCAGATGCCAGAAATGGCGCCCGCACGCTCGATCCGGCCCACGGAGGGATCTCCATTGCAGTGAACCGGCCCAGGTGAAGTAAACCTTGCGGACCCCTGAACTAAATCATACTCAGAATTATGGAGGAGCAAATCTGTCAACCTTGTTTTCTTTCAGTTTCGCACTCCTCCCCCAGGAATATGTTCAGTTCTGCACATTTCCACAGAAAGTTGTGCATCTGTGTCTTCTTTTAATCCTCATGAAAATTCCTCCGCATCTTAGTATGAATTTTTACACATAAGCACATATTTCTATTCGGCTTTGACTAATCTAAACATTTTTGCAAGCACTTTCCCCCAACGCAATGCTTTCTTGGATGTTGTCGGCACTGTTATATGCATTTTTATGCACACTTTGCCCCCGTTGTGTGCATTTTTACACTTATTGCTGGGCTTGAGAACTGCATTGAAAAATTCAGAGAGGTGTGAACAGACAGCTATGTTTTGGTTTACGCATTGGATTGAGAAGTGCAGAACAGATAGTTTCTCATTAAAATGCAAGCCATTTTCAGTCAGAGGGCCACATTCTCTCCCAGGAAACCTTCCAGGGGCCACATGCCAGTGAGCATGTAACAAAAGGCGCAGGCAAAGAGAAGCAAATAAAGGAGGGAAAAAATGGGTGGGGAAACACATCTCAGAGCTCTGGGGTCAAATGCCTCCTCCCAGATTTCCAAAGGCTTTCATAAATAATTTTTTTTTTGTTTTCTTAAACAACAGCTTCAACAATACAATGCCAAACAATAAAACTTTCCGCTCTGCCGAGCTTGTGACTTCCCTCCATCCCTTCAACAGGTATACATACTCAAATCCAGTCGTGTACTTATAAGTATTTAGTTTGTAGTCCTCTTTGTCGGATTTGTATCAAACCTGCTAGTGTCTTCAAGTTGTTGTTTTTTTTGCAATTATTCTTCATATAATCAATAAATTTACTCCAGTCCCTTTGGAACTTCTGTTCATCCTGGTCTCGAATCCTGCAGGTCAACTTGGCCATTTCTGCAAAGTCCAACATTTTCACCTGCCACTCCGCAACGGTAGGTTTTTCTTGTAGCTTCCACTTTTGGGCCAACAACATTCTCGCTGCAACTGTGGCATACATGAACAGTCTTTGATCTACCACATAACACCAGTCCTGAGAGATCTGCATTGGCTCCCAGTACGTTTCTGAGCAAAATTCAAAGTGTTGGTGCTGACCTTTAAAGCCCCAAACGGCCTCGGTCCTGTATACCTGAAGGAACGTCTCCACCCCCATCATTCTGCCCGGACACTGAGATCCAGCGCCGAGGGCCTTCTGGCGGTTCCCTCACTGCGAGAAGCAAAGCTACAGGGAACCAGGCAGAGGGCCTTCTCGGTGGTGGCACCCGCCCTGTGCAACACCCTCCCATCTCATTTCAAGGAGATAAACAACTACCTAACATTCAGAAGACATCTGAAGACAGCCCTGTTCAGGGAAGTTTTTAATCTGTGACATTTTAATGTATCCTAATATCTGTTGGAAGCCGCCAAGAGTGGCTGGGGAAACCCAGCCAGATGGGCTGGGTACAAATAAAAAATTATCATCATCATCATCATCATCATTATCATTATCATTATATTACCTTAGCAATTTCATTTCCCATCAAACCCAGAAGAAATGCTTCTGGTTTTTTGGGGGAAAGTATATCTAAACATCTTCTTTAGTTCATTATAGATTAGCTCCCAAAATGTTTTAATCTTAGCACAAGTCCACCACATACGATAAAAATCACTATCTGAATCTTTACACTTCCAGCATGCTTTATCTCTCATTCTATACATTTTTGCTAACTTCGCCAAAGGCTTTGAGCATCATTCAGACCAAAGTACGCAACTCTCGTCTTCGGTTCAGAACTGAACAACTTAGCTCCCCCACCAGCTAAATATGCATCCCTTGAGACTTTAGAAACACACTGGGGGTGGGGGGTGCTTGATGGCTGTTAAAATGTTTGTCTTCTGCCATCCACCACAAGCCCCCCCCAAATGAATCAGCCTGCATTTCTTCCCACCAGCTACGTCAGTGTGAAAAACCGAGGATGCCTTTGTAGCCTTGGGAACTAAGAAAGTATCTTTGGAGGAGAATTCAAAACAATAAACCGGCTCTGCCATTTAGATCTCTACTAGCAAAAGGCCCATCAAATGATGTTCATATCTGTGCTCGCTGTTTCTCTTCTTAATATGCCCATGTTGATAGCCTTTGCTTCACAGAACAATTTGGGCTCCTTTCCAAGATGTAAGGTATATTGGTTGCTGGACGTGCAAATAGTTCTGAGATGAGGACAAGGATTGGTGTAGTGCATGGGTAGGCAACCTAAGGCCTGGGGGCCGGATGTGTCCCAATCGCCTTCTAAATCCGGCCCGCGGACGGTCTGCGAATCAGTGTGTTTTTTACATGAGTAGAATGTGTGCTTTTATTTAAAATGCATCTCTGTGTTATTTGTGGGGCATAGGAATTCGTTCATTTCCGCCCCCAAAAAATCTAGTCCGGCCCACCACATGGTCTGTGGGACAGGGGACTAGCCCCCTGCTGAAAAAGTCTGCTGACCCCTGGTGCATTACCTCCAACCAGAGGGTTTTTTTTACTAGGAATTTTAGATGCAGAGATACCAAGGAAACAGAAAAGATTATTTATGTATGTGACGACAGCAGCACGGATTCCACTGGCCCAGAGATGGAAATAAAGAAGATAAAGTCCCGACCAGAGACGAATGGTTGATGAAGATGATGGACTACACCGAACTGGCGAAAATGACCGGGAAAATCAGAAACAAGGAAGATGGAAACTTCAACAAGGAATGGAATAAATTTGCAATTTACTTAAGAGAACACTGTAAACAACTAAAAACTTCAGCAGGATTTGAGGAACGCTTGTATTGAATGAAAAACAGAGAAAGTATATGATGCAGTAGGAAAAGTTTGATAATGGAAAATATGGAGGGGTGAAGACAAGTCTAGGGATTCAGAGAATCCTAAATGTTAATGTTGATGATTATTGTTTGAATTTAAATGTATAGTGTAAAATTGAATAAAAAGATTATTTCAAAAAAGTAGTGGATTACATCCACCTTCCTTCCATCAGGGAAGTCAAGGTGATCTGGCTTTCAACCCACCAAGCTGAATTCAGTCAGGCAGCCATGAAATGCACCAAAAAACATTTTGTTTTGACTATGGCAGACCAGCACGGCTACCTACCTGTAACTTCTCCTATCAATGAAATTAATACTTTATCAAGGTGAAGGTAATCATCTGCTGATGTCCAATACCCAAATAAGCAAGGATACTGTTCATAAACTTCCAAATGGGAAAAAAATGAGTAAAGCTATCCCAAAGAGCTGCTGTGTTTGTGTGTGTGTAAGTGAATTTGCTATTCTGTATCCACCCTTATTTCCCTTTTTTGACTTCCAGGTCTCTTAGCCTGGTTATCGCCTACGAACAGGAGGTTGCCTTGTTCCCTAATGAGATAGGTATCCCTCCAAAAGAAATTGCCTACTAATCTCCTTCAGTTTCCCCGTCTGTTCCCTTTCAGTGAAGTTCAGTAAGTGAAACGAAGAGTGTAATTGGAAAGCAGCAAGCACACTCAAGTCTTCCCAAAGCTAGCAATTTCTGTGGAAATTGATGCCAGCCCAATAGAACACAGAAAGGACTTCTGAACCTTAGTGTGCAGCACAAGGACCCCAACATTAGTGTAGAAATAATTCCCACCAAGCTCCACTTGGCTTACTCCCAAGTAATTGTGGGTAGAATTGCAGGCCTGGCCTAAGCTTATACAGGAGCTGAATGTGCTATGATCCTGAGATGGGAGAGGCGACTGTACTGCTTCAGAATACACATGGGAGATACCATTTCAACATTACCAGTATTATTACTGTTTCCCTGCATGTAGAAATGTAGCACAAGAGGATGACCGCTCTTGCTCAGACTGCTTTCTGCGATGTCCATTTTTCTTTCCTTTCCTTTTTTATTAACCTGGCGAGTTAGCCCTGGTGATCCCACTGATGTTTGTTTTTATGCTGTTTTTAGCTGTTTTTTTAAGTTGTTTTAATCATTGCCTTATTTTTTTGTTAGCCGCCCTGAGCCCTGTTTTTGGATTGGGAAGGGCAGGATAGAAATACAAATTTATTATTATTATTATTATTATTATTATTATTATTATTATTATTATTATATTTTTTACTTACTCATAGTGAGAATCTTTTTCTTAAGTGCAACTGTCAATTCTTTGACATTATTGTTTGTTTATCATAGAATCCTAGAGTTGGAAGAGACCACAAGGGCCATCCAGTCCAACCCCCTGCCAAGCAGGAAACACCATCAAAGCATTCCTGACAGATGGCTGTCAAGCCTCTGCTTAAAGACCTCCAAAGAAGTAGACTCCACCACACTCCTTGGCAGCAAATTCCACTGCCGAACAGCTCTCACTGTCAGGAAGTTCTTCCTAATGTTTAGGTGGAATCTTCTTTCTTGTAGTTTGAATCCATTGTCCCGTGTCCGCTTCTCTGGAGCAGCACAAAACAACCTTTCTCCCTCCTCTATATGACATCCTTTTATATATTTGAACATGGCTATCAGATCACCCCTTAACCTTCTCTTCTCCAGGCTAAACATACCCAGCACCCTAAGCCGTTCCTCATAAGGCATTGTTTCCAGGCCTTTGACCATTTTGGTTGCCCTCCTCTGGACACCTTCCAGCTTGTCAGTATCCTTCTTGAACTGTGGTGCCCAGAACTGGACACAGTATTCCAGGTGAGGTCTGACCAGAGCGGAATACAGTGGTACTATTACTTCCCTTGATCTAGATGCTATACTCCTATTGATGCAGCCCAGAATTGCATTGGCTTTTTTAGCTGCTGCATCACACTGTTCACTCATGTCAAGTTTGTGATCTACCAAGACTCCTAGATCCTTTTCACATGTACTGCTCTCAAGCCAGGTGTCACCCATCCTGTATTTGTGCCTTTCATTTTTTTTTTTTTTTGCCCAAGTGTAGTACTTTACATTTTTAGGTCTTGCATCCCATCTTTCAAGTGAACGGCCTTCAAAGCAGTTCATAGCATACCGTAGTACAATACTCATGTACCCCCCCCCCCAAACTCATACAGCCTAGCGACCTTTAGTCTCCTGGCTGATGGATAGGACCAGAGTGTCTTTCCCTCTCCCTTCTGCATTCCCAGAGAAACTGGAAGATGAAACCAAGTGTTCTTTCTGATCAGGAAGCAAGCAGCCTGGAGCTCCTCCATCTCTGGCCGATGGGTGCATCCCTGCTGGTCTTCGGCTTATCATAGAACCACAGAATTTCAGAGTTGGAAGGGACCCCAGGGGTCCTCTAGCCCAACCCCCCTGCAATTCAGGAATCTCAACTAAAGCATCCATAACAGATGACCTTCCAACCTCTGCTTCAAAACCTCCAGTGAAGGAGAGTCCACAACCTCCCGAGGGAGTCCGTTTCACGGTCAAGCTGTGTGAGGGACCCTTGTATTTCTCTAAGAGCCCTCACACTTTTTAAACGCTTCCCCAGACCGTGTCTCTCCCTAGGTTTCACCGACGACTAAAATGAATCCTAAAGTGATAATATGGGAGATGTCTTTGGGGGTACCTCAGTGCTCCACGTTCAAAAACCTCTTGCCACCTTGGGATCTCCCGCCCCGGGTTCCCAAACTACTGCAGCTTGCCTTCCCTTTTGGCAACTGCGTGGCACCTTTGGCTTCACTGCCCAGCCCTTTGTATGACAGGAGAATAAACCACCCGTTCCCTCTTCCACAGGAAAACTTTGTTCTCTCCCCTTATGTCACACCTCTTTAGGCACTGATGCACTGCCAGAGTCCACGAACGTTGAAACACAAAAAAAAGTTTATTGAGGTAACTTAAATAACATGGATGTTCAGGTTTATTGCGGTTACAATTCTTCTTTTCATGTAAGTTAGCTTTGTTACAACATAGCAAGGATAAAAACCTTCCCTTCCCTTCCCAAAGCCTAACCTCTCACGAGCTCTCTCCAACCCGCTCACCCTCTAACCCTCTAACACTGACCCACTGCCCAACTGCCATTCTCCCCTTTTAAAAGGTCGAAAAGCCCGCCTCTTGCGAGTGAGCTGCCAGTCACATAGAGTGGGTGTTAACTCTTTATGTGTTGGGCACCTGACCATACCCAGACTCAGGACTGATCCGTTACAACCTGCTCTTACTGCCAGAAAGCAATTCCTGATGTTTCATTGGAATGATCTTTCTTGTAAATCGAAGCCACTGGTCCAAGTCCTGCTCTCCAAAGCAAGGGGAAACAAGCTTGTTCCCACTTCCATGTGACAGCCCTTTAGCTATTTGCAGACGGCTGCCGTATCTCCTCTCAGCCTCCTCTTTCCCAGGCTAAACATACCCAGTTCCTTCAACCGTTCCTCCAGGGGCATCGCTGGGGGGGCGGGGGGCAGTCCGCCCCATGTTCCAGGGGTGCGGGGGGTGATTCTCAGCATGCCCACCCCACAACTCATAAATTGCTCGGTGCAGCAGCTGGCTTACACAGCACACATTTTGCTTTTGCCTTCCTGCTGGGAAGAGCCACAGAAGCACAGCTCTGCCCAGCCAGGGCTCCACCCAGCAGCCTGGCACATTTCACCAGGGCACTTCCCTCTCAGGGGGCACAAAGGTGCCATCTTCAAGGGGTGACATTTGGCACCTCCACCTAGAGCCTCAAGCACAAGCCAGAGCAAATCCAGTGGCTTTGGGCTTAGGGCTCACCACCCAGCGCTGCAAAAGCAGCTTTACTCAGTCCACCTGGACCTGGGGTACCATCTGTGATGGCCTGGGAGTCAGACTCTGATGCTGAACCTGAAGGATCCCAGCCTGCACAGGATTCCCTGCCTCCAGAACCAGCTGAGCCGGGGCCAGGGCTTGAGCCTGAAGGATCCCCACCTGTGCTGAATCCCCAGGTGCAGGCATCAGCGGAGTCTGCTCTGGCTCCTGATGGGAGGGAGGACCCATTGCCTGCAGGTGCTCCACTCCCAGCCTCTTCAGAGGAAGCTGAGGCAGCCCCTGGGTCCAGTTAACCCACCAGCCTCTCCTGAGCTGCAGAGGCTCAGGACAGAGAGGCGAAGAGAGCTAAGTGCCTACAGGAGGAGTGCTCGCCTCCAGGCCCGGAGGAGAGGCGAGTCTCCGGAAGATCGGGGCCGCCCTAAGCATAGGGCCAGATAAAAGCCAGCCAGGCCCAGCCCAAGTTGCGTGAACAACTTAGTTGCAAGCGTATGCTCAACCTGCAACCTTGTGCCTGCACCTGCCTTGGACCTTGACCTGCTCCCTGCCTCGCTCCCTGCCGGACTGACCTCCTTTGGACCCCTAGACCCAGGACTGGACTTGGACTTCGCTTCACGGACAAACCCCTGGGGCCAGCACACCATCTGCCCACACCCCTTCAAGTCACAGTGAGCATTTTGTGTCCCCCCACAATGCTTTGCGGCAGGTGCCGCAAAGCATTGTGGGGGAACGCAAAACGCTCACTGTGACTTGAAGGGGTGGGGGGGGGGTGACAAAAAAAAGTCCGCACCGGGTACCACCTGGGCTTGCTACGCCTCTGCGTTCCTCATAAGGCTTGGTTTCCTTGATCATCTTGTCCGCTCTCCTCTGCACATATCCCAGCTTGTCAATCTCCTTCTTCAATTGTGGCGCCCAGAACTGGACACGGGACTCCTGGTGTGGTTGTGGCCGGAGGCAAAAGCAGGCAGAGCAACAAATGTCAATTTTACCTTTGTACAGCAAACTCATCTCCATACATACACACACACACCCCTCTAATCTCTGTTTGGCAAGCGAGAGTTATTATCCACGTTCAAGGACCCATTCTAGGCAGATAACAACAGGCAGATTTCCAAGTGCCCCCCCCCCCCGCAGGCCCAGGAAGGTTGGAGGCTATTGGCCAAGGGATTGAAACTTGGAGCATAAGCTGGTTCACTGAAATGAATTGTTCTTATATCATTATGATTATAGTTATTATTTTTAAATCAGTGTGGAACAAAAATAGCGGACTCCCAGCAGGATCTTGACGTTCAGCATAAGTGTGAACAGGAGGCCTCCCAGACACTGCTGATTGAGTTCCAAATGGTTTCGGTTTTATCAATTAAAAGCGCAGTACAAACATGTCAGGGACCCAGGTGGCGCTGTGGGTTAAACCACAGAGTCTAGGGTTTGCTGATCAGAAGGTCAGCGGTTTGAATCCCTGCAATGGAGTGAGCTCCCGTTGTTCGGTCCCAGCTCCTGCCCACTTAGCAGTTCGAAAGCACGTCAAAGTGCAAGTAGATAAATAGGGAGCGCTCCGGTGGGAAGGTAAACGGCGTTTCCGTGCGCTGCTCTGGTTCGCCAGAAAGCGGCTTAGTCATGCTGGCCACATGACCCGGAAGCTGTCTGTGGACAAACGCCGGCTCCCTTGGCCTATAGAGCGAGATGAGCGCCGCAACCCCAGAGTAGGTCACGACTGGACCTAATGGTCAGGGGTCCCTTTACCTTTTTTTACAAACATGTCAGCCTCGACTGCGCATTAGGATCCTCAAACTGATGGGCCGGCAGTCAGTGGATCCACAGAGGAGCAGAAATTAACTTGCTGATCTGGTGCATAACCACCAGGGCTTAATAATTGCTGGATAAGGCCTGGTCTCAGCCACCTCTGAGCTGAATGCTTTTGTACAACACAGCAGGGGCTGGGTTTGAGCACTGGCACTTGAACTGTGATGATTCGGTGACAGTGTGCTGGTGTCAGGATTGGAGGCAAGGGAGGAATCCGTTGGGTCTGCTTTTCCCAGGGGGCCAACAGGAACCCATCCTGCCCAACGTGCTAGATTGCAAGTCTGGTCTAGAAGCATAGAGAGCAGAACCGAGTGCATCTTTATGGCAAAAGTGAGGGCTGAGAGTCATTGGGGTGTGGAGTGCGTTGTGCTGCAGAAGAGTCTTAGAGTATTCTTCTGAAACTGCAAAACTTTGCAGAAGCACGATATAGCACACAGATTTGCCCTCTGAGCCCACGCACAGAGAGATGCTCTTTTCCAACGATATGCTACGGGAAGAAGACTTGATAAGTCGAAATGTGCCTGGCGTATTTTCCGAAACGCATTTGTAGCAAACAGTTTCCCTCTCCAGGATATCAAGGTTCTGGGCAAGCGTATCCTCGCCTCGCCTTGCTGTTGTGCAGTCAGCAGTCGAAAGATGCACCCAGCCAGCGCAGAAAGAATACACTGAAAGATGCTGCATTATTTAACACGGTACCTGTTTTTCAGGGCTGGGGAGTCAGAAAAGATTATCAGTCAGCAAAGGTGACTCTATAAGCCACGGACATATCCTTTGCAATCAACAACTTTGCAACTAATCACCAAACTTAAAACCATGGAGAAACCTGGTCTGAACAAAGACATTGGATTCTTATCTCATTATACATAACAAAGCTATCTTTAGCCATCTCACCCCTTGCCTTTCCCTGCAAGACTAATTGCAGCCTTTAAGAGTGTTAAGAGTCGTCAACAGGTTTTCCACACCTATCAGCTGATCACCCATTCCCACCACCCTTCTGAGTAATACCCCTCCCCACTCCCTCACTATATTTAAGGATCTGGTGACTTCTGTTTCAGTGTATCTGAAGAAGTGTGCATGCACACGAAAGCTCATACCAAGAACAAACTCAGTTGGTCTCTAAGGTGCTACTGGAAAGAATTTTCTCTTTTGTTTCGACTATGGCAGACCAACACGGCTACCCACCTGTAAATCAACAACCTGATCTCCTTCCGCAGGGCCTGTAAGGCAGAGCTATTCCGCCTGGCCTTCAATTTGAATTAGCCTGATCCTCCATTCCCTTTTCCCTTTCCTTTTTCTATGAAGAAACCCTTCTGGGACCCCACATTTAAACTCTTCCCTGGTCTCCTTGCTGGCCCTAGCAGGACCAGCTTGGCCGGTTAGCCCTGGCGATCACTTGATGTTTACTGAACTGGGTTTCCCCCCCCAAAAAAAAAAATGACCCTGAATTTTATTGACATGGATGCTACATTTATGTTGTATTTTATGGTGTTTTTAAGCTGTTTTTTAATCAATGTTTAATATTTGCTGTTAGCTGCCCTTAACCCGGTTTTTAAATCGGGAAGGGTGGGGTATAAATAAAAATTTAACAAGAAGAAGAAGAAGAAGAAGAAGAAGAAGAAGAAGAAGAAGAAGAAGAAGAAGAAGAAGAAGGCCTTTTGCGGCATCTTATCTTGCTCCCACTTTTTGACCTGTGATGAGTAAAAAGACAGAGGCAGCAGCAGTGCTTCCACCCTTCTCCCCTGAACAACAATATTTCCCCCATATGTATTGAATTTCCAAGGTAGCAAATGCAGGCTTCCATATATATTGTTGGTGCTGAGCGCTTTCCCACCAACTCACCCCCCCCCTTTAAGCTTGGCAAATTTGACAAAGGCCATAGAATGTGTTAAGAATGGTGCGCTCAGCAAGAGAGAGATGGATGAGGCACAACTTGGCCCATTGATATGCAATGGCATACCTGGCGGTTTAAGGCAACAACTGATTCTTAGCAATGGTACAGGAGGCGGCATTCTTGACGGGTTCCCGCTGTGAGATGTTTTCCATCCTGTTTTTGCTGTTTCAGGGCTCATCAACTGCTATATAATTTGACTGGGGGGTTGCAATGGTGTGTGTGTGTGTGTGTGTGTGTGTGTGTGTGTGAATACTTTAAGTGCAACCTTTAAACTTTCTGAGCTTTCGCTTTTTTTATTTATGACTTCTGACGTGAAGAAATGGGATAGTGAAACAGAGACTAAGATCATAAGCTGCTAGCTCCTCCCCGGTGCACAGCAAACAGCTCAGACACAAATTCATGCAGATTCCAGCTAAATGTTTCCTCTCCTTACCTGAAATGTAGCTGTCAGGGATTGCCCGGCTCCTCGCAAGGAGAGGGAGAGGGGAGGCCCTACTTGGGAGAAGAGCCAGGGCAAGGGTATTCCTTGGGAGGAGCAAAGGGAGAGAGGTCTCATAGAATCATAGAGTTGGAAGAGACCACAAGGGCCATCCAGTCCAACCCCCTGCCAAGCAGGAAACACCATCAAAGCATTCCTGACAGATGGCTGTCAAGCCTCCGCTTAAAGACCTCCAAAGAAGGAGACTCCACCACACTCCTTGGCAGCAAATTTCACTGTCAAACAGCTCTTACTGTCAGAAAGTTCTTCCTAATGTTTAGGTGGAATCCTCTTTCTTGTAGTTTGAATCCATTGCTCTGTGTCCGCTTCTCTGGAGCAGCAGAAAACAACCTTTCACCCTCCTCTATATGACATCCTTTTATATATTTGAACATGGCTATCATATCACCCCTTAAGCTTCTCTTCTCCAGGCTAAACATACCCAGCTCCCTAAGCCGTTCCTCATAAGGCATCGTTTCCAGGCCTTTGACCATTTTGGTTGCCCTCTTCTGGACACATTCCAGCTTGTCAGTATCCTTCTTGAACTGTGGTGCCCAGAACTGGACACAGTATTCCAGGTGAGGTCTGACCAGAGCGGAATACAGTGGTACTATTATTTCCCTTGATCTAGATGCTATACTCCTATTGATGCAGCCCAGAATTGCATTGGCTTTTTTAGCTGCTGCATCACACTGTTGAGTCTTGTCAAGTTTGTGGTCTACTAAGACTCCTAGATCCTTTTCACATGTACTGCTCTCAAGCCAGGTGTCACCCATCCTGTATTTGTGCCTTTCTTTCTTTCTTTCTTTCTTTCTTTTTGCCCAAGTGTAGTACTTTACATTTCTCCCTGTTAAAATTCATCTTGTTTGCTTTGGCTCAGTTCTCTAATCAGTTTGTGGTCTACCAAGGCTCCTAGTTTAGCCCAGTTCTCTTTCGAGGAAGAGAGGGACAGGAGGACTATTCGAGAGGAGGGGCTGGTTGGAGGTCCTGCTCAAGAGGAGGACTGGGAGAGCAGCTCTTCGTGAGAGGAGGGCTCTCTACACTACAGGGAACCCCAGCCACTTCTGTGGACAGACTCCGACTCCTCTTCTAGCCCCTTGCCTGAGCTCTCTCCAAAGGAGGGGGAGCTGCAAAGGCTTGGGGACTCTGGGCAAAGACCCAGCACCGCCAGCCAGAGAGGATCTGAGGAAGAACCGCCACTTCCGGTACCAGCACAGCATTGGGGGGTCAGGGGGCACCGCAGACATCGTTTTAGGGCGCTGAGACTTTGGTGTTGAGCGGCAAACAGGAGAGGGGCACTTCCGGATTCTGCAAGTGACTGAGCGGTCATGTTTTGAACTAGCTCTACACTGTAAATAGTAATGCACAATAAATAGTCTTAGCTACTGAAGGCTCTGTCGTTACTCATGAGCAACACTTGGGAAGATCCTGACAGTAGTGATACGTTAAGCCGGGTTTTGACCACTGAGAATTCCAGAGGCTTTCTCAGTGACAGACAAGAGAGAAAACTACCATAGAGTCACAGAACTCTACTGGTTGACATTAGGGCTGAGGAACCCAAGAGACACATTCCCTTCTGGACAATCTTCTGGTGCTGTTGTTTGAGAGCCTGCCAAACTTCCCTGCCCTGTGGCACAGTGAAACAAAGGCAAAAATCGGGCTAAGTGCCCAGTGAGATTCAGGCCAGATACAGGGTCAAGCTGCAGCAAGGCAAGATAGAGAAGGGTTCGTAACACTAGAACTAGTGGAAACACAATGAAGCTGAATGACGGAAGATGCGGGACAGAGAAAAGGGAAGTCCTTCTTCATGCAGTGCACAGCTATGGAACTTCCTCCTTTAACAATATCACTGTCTTTCTGGGAAGGGAGCTCACATTTTGCATTTAACAGCCTGCAGAAAGGAAGCTGAATCCATTTTTGGACTCATCGGCTCACCCTGAGAGGGCCTTTGCAAAGGAATCCTGGGCCCTGAGGAGATTGGTTGAAATTGGTTGTCACACATGAAAAACAAGCTCACTTCAAATATTTTCTGTTCGGGGAAGATAATGCTCGTCAATGTTATCCTGGGGCTACATATATGAGTTGTGGTTTTTTTCGGTTTAAGCATTTCATCCTCTGCAAGAGCCATCTGCGAGAAACAAGTCCATCTCGTCTTCGGAGCTCTCCACACTGACTGATGGCCTGGCCGGTCCCTCACTGCAAAGTCACTCTCTCCTTCAACGGGAAGATTTACGGTGGTGTCTCACATTGAGTTTTCTTCAGATTCTGTTTCTTAAGGAGCCTCCGTGATCAATGGCTTGTGGCGTGCTTGCCTTTCTTGGTGCCATGGTTATCTCACAGAACGAGGTCTGTCATTGAACATCGAATGATCTCCCACCCGCCAGCAGCATATATAAATTGACATTTCCACGAGTCCATGTCAATAGCTTGAAAAGCATTTAGGAGCTTTCTCAGTGATCAAGTGTCAGGATCTGGGCAGAGGAGGAACGGTGGAGACTGCCTCCCCAGCCTGACCCTTTCAGAGAAGAAGGCAGTTCAGAATTACAACAGGGTTTGAGGGAGATCACAGCTCAGAGGAAGATGAGGGGGGAAGCTGGGGAATAATGGGAGAGGAGGAGGAAGAAGCACTGGGGGGGGGCGGACAGCTGACGGACACAGTGTCTTTAGAAACCACTCCAGACCTGCCCCGCCAACCCAGCGAACATTGAAAGTAGGAGAGCAGAGAGCTCAGAGGTAGAGGGCACTTCTCAGCACCCGTAGTGATGACTCATGAAGGGGGTGGAGACTCAGGGCAACACCATTATTCCAAGAGGCTGCGTTTCCAAGCCTCTCTGTGTGAATATTGAATGAAAAGCATTTGTGGGGTGAGTAGCAGTTTCCACAACACAGTGGGGTGTTGAGGAGGAGGCTTCTCTGATTGCAAATGATGCACAGAGCATCGTTTCCTGCTGGGGATCCTGGGGGCGAGAGGGCGTCATTTGAGTTTGCGTCTAACATGCCAGCTTGCCACGTCTTATGTGGGAGAGACATTGTAAATCCTGACATAACACCGTCCAGGAGGGATCAATGTTCTGCCCATCATTTCTCCCTAACCAGGGGGTGTTGTGGGGTCTCCTTTGTGGTGAGAAAGCTCCTTGCTGGGTCTTGTGGAGAAGGGCTGTACCAAGTGAGGTCAATGGGAGTTGTGGCCTAAAAGATCTGGACAGCGATAGGTTCAGGAAGGCTGGTTTCAGGTATGCTTCCCCCTGCAAGGAGAAAAGTAGCTCCTGGAGCTGCAGGGGCCAAATATTGGATGGCGAAATGAGACAAGGGAAAATATTTAATATCATCCAGGTTGGCAAAGTACTTTGGGCAAAAAATGGGTCGCCTGCTCAGCTGCTAGACTTGACTCACCATGGATGGGGAAGATAAGGATCTGGCCTTCTGGTCGGATCCAATTCCCCTGCCCTGACTCAAGGCACCCACACACCCCATCATTCCATTGGTGTTTTCCTTTTTTTTAATAAAAAAAAACCCACATTCTTGGGAGCCTGGCGGCTCATCCGTGTCTCTATAAACAATGCATTCGAGATTTGAAAGCTTAATTAGTATCTGTGAAGCAATGAAGCAATTCTTTATTGCATTATATCAATATTGCTATTAGGGGAACACAGTGCCTTTCTTCCATATCTCACTGTTATTGTTCCCAGGGAATGAAGAAATATCTTCCCCTTTATATAAATAAACCTGACTCATCTCACATGAGACTTTTCAATGAATTGCTAAGCCCTGCATTGAATAGCTAACAGCAAATGTGCACAAATCTCTTGGCCTCGCTTTGCATCGCTCAGGACACCCGGACTCAGGCTGCAATCCAGTTACCCGGGAGTAAGCAGTTACCCCTGACCGTTAGGTCCTGTCGCGGATGACTCTGGGGTTGCGGCGCTCATCTTGCTCTATAGGCCGAGGGAGCCGGCGTACAGCTTCTGGGTCATGTGGCCAGCATGACTAAGCCACTTCTGGCGAACCAGAGCAGTGCATGTAAACACTGTTTACCTTCCCACCAGAGCGGTACCCATTTATCTACTTGGACTTGATGTGCTTTTGAACTGCTAGGTTGGCAAGAGCTGGGACCGAGCAATGGGAGTTCACCCTGTCGTGGGGATTCAAACTGCCAACCTTCTGATCGGCAAGCCCTAGGCTCTGTGGTTTAACCCACAGCGCCACCCGCATCCCTAAACCATGTCCCTATACCCTGGTAAACCAGGGTTACCGTCACCAAAATGGAATGTCTAGATGCCTTTTTGCAGCCAGATGGCTAGAAAGTCATATTTTCCCCCTCTTTCAACAGTCGAATGCATTATACTAGAGATCAATCCAGGATATGGAATCCGGGAAAAGACAAGCAAAGAATTAGTCCGGGTAAAAAGTAAAGAAAAAAATCAAATAGTGAAATCTGAACCTGAAGCAGGGATAAATCAATCAGAGCTGATTGTGGGAATGGGAATTAAAAGGGGAGGGAAGGGGGAAGGCATGCAAATAAACACTTTCAACTCCTTGCAGCCTTGAGCCTCCTGCACAATGTGCAATAATAATTTTATTGATTTTATTATTTATATTATTATTGGTGGCTCCCAACAAAATATTAAAAATAAAACTGGTCACTGAAATAGATTCTGCAAAGAGGCCCTGAGCAGTGGTGGCAGGCCTCCAAATAAACTAGGTTGCCTGGAGGCACTTTGCAGTGAACAGTTTGCAAGGGACGCCGCGGACTCCCTGGGTTCTCGGCATCTCTCAATTTTCTATGCACAATCATTCCCTGAGCGGCTCTTGCAGCTCGCTGTGGAACTAATGTCATACTCCGAAGGACTTTGGAAAGAGGCAAATTAGATTTGCTGGAGTTAGGGAATAAAATACATTGTCAGTTCTGATTATCTTAACTCCAATCACGAAGGGGAAATTGTCTTATTCTGAGAGTCAAAGATTCTTCATTAAAAGGCTCCCCCCCCTTTTCAATAGAGGAAGGCTTCTCTATTGTGACTAATAGCACAACGGGGGGGGGGAGCAACATTCACAAGGAATATGGGGGGGTTCCTGTAAGTCAAATGAAAATGCCCCCCAATAACTGCTATTAACTTTTTTTAAAAGCACAGATGTTGCTGGTGACTATTCCTAGGTTGAACTCAACTGGGATTAATTCAGTTTTAAACCTGAGAACAATTTAATGAAAGAGGGATGCGATGAAGGGTTCCGTGGCTTTTTTCCCTGGGGGAACTCACAGGAACTCAGTTCCAGCACATCTCCATTCCCATTCTAAGAAAACAAGGATGTGTTCATGGAGAGATCTGGCACCTCTTTTTTCCCCCTCTTTTTTTTATTTAGAAAAATAGCACTGAACTGTTCCCTTCCATAATCTATTTCACTTTGTGGCACCACAGGATTTTTGTTCTCTCTTCCCTTCCCCTCTCCTTAATCTCTCCCGCTATAACTGTTACGTATTCAGTGGTCTGTGCTTGCCTGATCTTGAGTCTGGACTGGGGATTCTGAGCCCCTGTGTTCTGATTCGATACATGATATCCAATCGCAGAACATTTCAGGATTTGGGCCACTACCATTGGCTCTTAAACGCTGAGTTATGATTCGCAACTTGGGGATTTAGACAGCCAGTCACGTTGGTCTTCAGAAATGTATATAAGCAGTTGCTTTGCCCCTGTTGTCCAGTTCTGCTAATTCAATAAAATACCTTGCTTCTATCACTGTGTCTTGCTTTGTGGGAACACTTGTTCAGTCATTCAGTCGTGTCCGGCTCTTCGTGACCCCATGGACCAGAGCATGCCAGGCACGCCTATCCTTCACTGCCTCCCGCAGTTTGGCCAAACTCATGTTAGTAGCTTCGAGAACACTGTCCAACCATCTCATCCTCTGTCGTCCCCTTCTCCTTGTGCCCTCCATCTTTCCCAACATCAGGGTCTTTTCTAGGGAGTCTTCTCTTCTCATGAGGTGGCCAAAGTACTGGAGCCTCAACTTCAGGATCTGTCCTTCCAGTGAGCACTCAGGGCTGATTGCTTTAAGGATGGATAAGTTTGATCTTCTTGCAGTCCATGGGACTCTCAAGAGTCTCCTCCAGCACCAGAATTCAAAAGCATCAGTTCTTCAGCGATCAGCCTTCTTTATGGTCCAGCTCTCACTTCCATACATCACTACTGGGAAAACCATAGCTTTAACTATACAGACCTTTGTCGGCAAGGTGATGTCTCTGCTTTTTAAGATGCTGTCTAGGTTTGTCATTGCTTTCCTCCCAAGAAGCAGGCGTCTTTTAATTTCGTGACTGCTGTCACCATCTGCAGTGATCATGGAGCCCAAGAAAGTAAAAATTACTTTTTTGTGGGAACACACTTACACATCAATAACCACAGCCACAAAACTATGCTGGTAAATAAGGCTGGAAGCACAGTTGCTCCCAATTAGCAAGGGTTAGGGTTGAGATGAAATTTCTCAGAAGGCATTTCCCCCCCCCCCCTGAAAACATTTCTGATTATTTCTTTTCTCTCACCACCACCCACCAGGGGAGGGAGGCATTTTGTGGTTCACCTCAGGAACTAGAATGTCTCACTTTGACCCTCCCTGTGAAGTAGCCCAGGCTGTGATAGTGTGACTTCCCTAAAGCCACTCCAAGATCCCCATCGCTGAGCAGAGATTTGAACTTGCACCTTCCCGTTCCAAGTAGAATCATAGAATTGGAAGGTTGGAAGGGACCCCCAAGGGTCATCTAGTCCAACCCGCTGTGAGGAAAGTAAAACACTACCTGCTTCCTAGGTGTAAATAGCAATCATGTTGCCCTGTGCATTTATTTCATCAGCTTGGTTATGAAATAAAATGGGGCTTGGGTGTGTTTTTTGTGTGGGTTGTTTTTTTATATAGAAAAGGACAAATTTTTGTTAGGCTCATGCTGCTGTTTCCAAAGGAGAAGTCAGCCACATGTTGCAATAGCAGAAACCGGCTGTGCCCTTTCCTCTGAACCATAATTGCATCAAGGGGGAATAAACTGAATCAGAACTAAGCGCTGTCCGCGGTCACCAGCATTAAGCAAAATAAAGCCATATTGGGCCTTTTGAGTTTAATCTGTGGGGGGGGGGGGGGGATAAACAGAGACATCAAACCTTCTTAGTGCCAGGCCAATTTTTATTCAAACCATCACAGCAGCCTTAAAGAGAGACATTTCCCTGCTGACTTCCCCAACCTCCCATTTCTCACTCTGTGAATCTATTCTGCCGCAATGAATTGATCTCTCAAGGGGAACGAGATATTCAACCATCATCCACTTAAGCCGTAGCTGAGATGCTGCCGGACTGAGCAGCGGAAAATGACTTTCTGAGATCAGTGGGCTCGGGTGGATGTAAGAACCCATGCAATGGGTTCCTTGAAGACGCTCGGGCTTTCTTACCTCTCTTCCCATCACATTGGGTCTCCCAAGCCTCTCCCAAAAAGCCAGTCTTGTACTTGCAAATTGCAACCTGCAAATGGAAAGAAAGGCATTTGTTTGCATGGGCAGTTTAGGAGAAAAAGATGCCCTGCCTCTGTGGTCGGAGGCAGCAACGCTTCTGAATGCCATTGGCTGGGAACCTCAGGAGGGAAGAGGGCTCTTGTGCTTGAATCCTGCTTGAGGGGTTTTTGCCATGGGTTGGCCACTGTGAGAACAGGATGCTGGACTAGATGGGCCATTGGGCTGATCCAGCAGGCTAACAGCTGCAAATCAGTCCCAGGTTCGAATCTCGCTTCTGCCATAAATTCACTGAGTAGCCTAAGGTGAACATCTCTCTCCCTCTCTCCCCCATCTGCAATATGGGGGAGGGGATAACAATAGTCAGGACAGCTCAGTCAGTTAGAGCATGCTGCTGATAATGCCAAGGTTTGATCCTGCATTTTGGGACAGGTGCAGATTCCTGCACTGTAGGGGGTTGGACTAGATGATCCTCAGGGAACCCTTCTAACTCTACAGTTTCTATGATTCTTTTTTTTCCAGTGTGGTGTAGTGGTTAAGAGCAGTGGACTTGTAATCTGGTGAACCAGGTTCACGTCTCCCCTCCTCCACATGCAGCTGCTGGGTGACCTTGGGCTAGTCACACTTCTCTGAAGTCTCTCAGCCCCACTCACCTCACAGAGTGTTTGTTGTGGGGGAGGAAGGGAAAGGAGAATGTTAGCCGCTTTGAGACTCCTTCGGGTAGTGATAAAGCGGGATATCAAAAATCCAAACTCCTCCTCCTCCTCCTCCTCTTCTTCTTCTTTGACATCTGATGGGAGGGTGTTCCACAGGGCGGGCGCCACTACCGAGAAGGCCCTCTGCCTCGTCCCCTGAAACTTCGCTTCTCGCTGGGAGGGAACCACCAGAAGGTCCTCGGAGCTGGACCTCAGTGTCCGGGCTGGACGATGGGGGTGGAGACGCTCCTTCAGGTCTACTGGGCCGAGGCCGTTTAGGGCTTTAAAGTTCAGCACCAACACTTTGAATTGTGCTCGGAAATTGTTAAGGTTCATTCAAGGTGGGAGACCACAGGCAACATCCTCACTGTGGACCAACAGATGCCTATGGGAAGGAAGCCAGCAAACAGGATTCAAGCACAATGGTTCTCTCTCCCCCATTGCCATTCCCAGCATCATTAAGCCCAGGAGTGCAAAATCACCTAAGCAAATGACGTTGTTGCAACTTTGTGCCAGGAAGGGAATTTTTCCACTCCCCGTTCAGTCGTGTTTCAAAGAGACTTACACTTTCCTTAAAGAATCACTTGGATATCCTTCCTGAAGTTTGCCCCCTCTCGCTCAAAGTGTAAGAAGGGGAGCAAATTAACTCAAGTCAACACACACAAAAAAAACTTTCGCACTTCTCACTTGTAATCCGTTGGCAGACAAGTAGAATCTGCATTAGCGTAAATAGCCGGCCTGTATTAATCATGACATCAATGAAGGCTAGTTCCATTAACAAGAGTAGTTCCCTGGTTCGTGACCTGTTTGCTGAAGACGTCAGCTAAGGGAGAGTGAATGAAAAGTTCCCCAGGTAGAGGTTAATGGCGTGCTGTTGCGGTGGGATTTATTAATACATAGAGTAGAGGAAAACGACCAGGTCTGAATTGAGACTAAATGGATTCTTTACATTCCATTCCTTTTTGGTTCCAGGAGATTGCTCTGTCAATGGGACCCAGATGAGGGGAAGAAGAAGAAGAAGAAGAAGAAGAAGAAGAAGAAGAAGAAGAAGAAGAAGAAGAAGAGGAGGAGGAGGAGGAGGAGGAGGAGGAGGAGGAGAAGGAGGAGGAGGAGGAGGAGGAGGAGGAGGAGGAGGAGGAGGAGGAGGAGGAGGAGGAGGAGAAGAAGAAGGAGGAGGAGGAGGAGGAGGAGGAGGAGGAGTTTGGATTTGATATCCTGCTTTATCAGTACCCGAAGGAGTCTCAAAGCGGCTAACATTCTCCTTTCCCTTCCTCCCCCACAACAAACACTCTGTGAGGTGAGTGGGGCTGAGAGACTTCAAAGAAGTGTGACTAGCCCAAGGTCACCCAGCAGCTGCATGTGGAGGAGCGGGGACGCGAACCCGGTTCACCAGATTACGAGTCTACCGCTCTTAACCACTACATCACTGTGGAGGGAATTTCTGGCCAACGATAAATACACATTTGGAGCTTTTTGGTTTAGCAAAAAGGTGAGTTCGGGGTGGGAGCATTCAGGACAGATAAAAGGAAGTATTTCTTCATGCGTCACTTAGTTAAACTATGGAACTCACTGCCGCAGGAGGCAGTGGAGGCCACCAATCTACATTGCTTTAAAAGAGGATTAGATAAATTCATGGAGGAGGAGGAGGCTGTTGATTGCTCCTAGTCGGGATGGCTCTTTTCTGCCTCCACAGCTGGAGGCAGAAATGCTTCTGAATGCCAGTTGCTGGAAGCCACAGGAGAGGAGAGCACTCTTGCACTCTGATCCTACTTGCAGGTTTCCCATAATGGACAACTGGCCAGCCCCTGTGAGAAGAGGATGCTGGACTTGATGGGCCATTGGCCTGATCCAGCAGTTTCTTCTTATGTTCTCATGACATGATAGAGGTGTATAAAATAATGGAGAAAGGGAGGTTTTCCCTTCTCTCATAACACGAGAAATCGGGGACATCCAATGAAGATGGACTTTTGAAATTATTGTTGTTGTTGTTGTTGTTGTTGTCGTCGTCGTCGTCGTCTCCCCAGCCACTCTTAGCGACAGCCAACAGAATATTAAAAACATGATAAAACTTCAATCATTAAAAACTTCCCTAAACAGAGGTGCCTTCAGATGTCTTCTAAAAGCCAGAGAGTTATTTATTTCCTTGACATCTGGTGGGAGGGTGTTCCACAGGGCGGGTGCCACGACCAAGAAGACCCTTTGCCTGATTCCCTGTAACCTCCCTTCTCACAGTGAGGGAACCGCCAGAAGGCCCTCGGAGCTGGACCTCAGTGTCCGGGCTGAACGATGGGGGTGGAGATGCTCCTTCAGGTATACTGGGCCAAGGCCGTTTAGAACTTTAAAGGTCAGCACCAACACTTTGAATTGTGCTCAGAAACGTACTGGGAGCCAATATAGGTCTTTCAGGACCAGTGCTATATGGTGTTGGTGGCCACTCCCAGTCACCAGTCTAGCTGCCACATTCTGGATTAGTTGTAGTTTCCAAGTCACCTTCAAAGGCAGTCCCACGTAGAGTGCATTGCAGTAGTCCAACCGGGAGATAACCAGAGCATGCACCACTCTGGTGAGACGATCTGTGGGCAGGTAGGGTCTCAACCTGCATACCAGATGGAGCTGGTAGACAGCTGCCCTGGACACAGAATTGACCTGCGCCTCCATGGACAGCTGTGAGTCCAAAATGACTCCCAGGCTGCTCACCTGGTCCTTCAGGGGCACAGTTACCCCATTCAGGACCAGGGAGTCCTCCACACCCACCTGCCCCCTCCAAAAAAAACAGTACTTCTGTTTTGTCAGGATTCAACCTCAAGCAAACAAAGAAAGCATTTGTTCGCACAACACATAGCTAATCCATGGCACTTGCTGATGTAGTGATGGCCAGTAACTTGCGCCTTTTTAGAATGCATGCAGAAGAAGGCTACCGGTGGCTTCTAGCCAGGATATCTATGTGGTCCCTGCACTGTCCGTAGCTGGTTGCCTAGGACTCACAAGTGGGGACAGTGATGTTGTGCTCAGGTTCTTTTTGCAGGCATCTGGTTGGCCACTGTGAGAACAGAGCGATGGCCTGCATAGCTCATTTGGTTTGAGCATGGTGCTGATAATGCCAAGGTTGCCGGGTCCAATCCCCGCATGGAGCAGCTGCATATTCCTGCATTGCAGGGGGTTGGAGTAGATGACCCTCGGGGTCTCTTCCAGCTCTACAATTCTAAGGCTAGAAATGTCTTGGCCTGATTCAGCAGGGCTCTTCTACTGTTCTTACGGCTTCCCAAATCTACAGCGCAAAAAAAAAGAAGAACCACATGCAGATTCTTGCCGGTGTCCCTGCATTCATTCATTTAGCTAGAAAGATTTATGGTGGGGGGTGGGGATATCTAAGTGGCTCGCATAATTGTATTATTACAAAAGACACCGCCAGAATCAGAGTGTAAAAACCGCAGCCATAATGATCAAAAGATGGAGAAAAGAACAGTTCCAGCCCTACCATGTGGCAGAGAAGTCACCTCCTCATGTGCTGCTGTCCATGGTTCTGATTTTTCTGCAGGCTAACTGTTGAAGTCAACAGTCGGCAGCTTTTCTATACGCCACATTCATTTGCAACCCACGTTCACCTGTTTTTGCAGATCTCAAGTCAACAGGCATTATCCAGTGTGCAAGCAGAATTTGGGGCCTAAAGTCAACTTGCCAAGACAAAAGGATTTCTTCTTGATTAAAATACCATGCCCCGACTACTATCAGGACTGATTGATGCCAATGCTGGAGATTTAAGCATGTGTTTCTATTTCCCATTGAAAATAAGCTGCTTGGCCACATTGTCCCCCAAATTTATCTACAATGTGCAGGTTAATTCTCAAGTCTAACATCACACAACCCTACTCACACTTACTTAGAAGTAAGTCCTATTGGAATCAATGGGGCTTACTCCCAGGTATGTGGGGTTGGGATTGCAGACTAATGTCTCCAAACTATTTAAAAATAGAAAGTCTTTCTAAAGACATGAACACATTAATTAGAAGCACGCAGAATAGTCAATCATTGCTCCACAAAGCTTCTGGGCTGTTAATTGGCTGATACTAATAACCCTGGCCCTAATTAGCATTCCTTTTTTCATTGCATTAAATACCAAAAGGAGAAAACCTGGCAGAATAGAGGACTTTGAATGAAGGGCATGTGAAAAATCAATAAATAAAAATGTCACAATCTGGATTTTGGTGTGAGTTATTCAGATACACTGATTGCAAAGGTCAAAATTGGGCATTTCAAGGGGATGAAAAACATTACAAAAATTATTCAAAATGCTGTAATTGAAACCAGTTTGAGGAGTTCAGAATATATCCCAAATTTATTTTATTTTCATGTGTGAATCACTTCCCATACAATATCGCACCGAGATTTCACAATGAGAATGTCAGCCATTAAAAAGGAAATTCTTTCCAGTAGCACCTTAGAGACCAACTGAGTTTGTTCTTGGTATGAGCTTTCGTGTGCATGCACACTTCTTCAGATACCATATCTGAAGAAGTGTGCATGCACACGAAAGCTCATACCAAGAACAAACTCAGTTGGTCTCTAAGGTGCTACTGGAAAGAACTTCCTATTTTGTTTCGACTATGGCAGACCAACACGGCTACCCACCTGTAACTGGAGCCATTAAAAACAACTCCATAACCTCATATGTAAAATTGCAACAATTAAAAACACTGGCAGAGGTAAAAACAATTTTGGCATGAAAAGTATGTGCTCTGCCACAGAGCATGTGGCTCCATCAAAGAGTCCCTCTGTACCCCACAACTCTGAACTTGAACTGCTCATTTATTTTTCTTACAAAATGGCACAGATATGTAAATCAGAAAAGGAAAAGAACACTCTCTGAAAACTGCTGTTTTGAACAAACTGCATACTCTTCTTTCAGGGTGAGGCTGGCTGGCTATAACTCTAGAAGATACCTTTTCCAAAGAAGAAATGCACTTTTAAATTATTATTATTATTATTGATTATTGATTTTTAGTATTATTTCATTGCAGCTGAATTATGCTTATAAAACACTTCAGAAATGTATCATTAAGCACTGTTCAAAAGATTGTCATTTTAATGTATAATTAACACACACACACATTTCCAAACAGAGATACTTTTGCCTACATCATTAGACACTTCGGCATAAATGCTTCCATTAATTGGAGTAAATTGGGTGAAAATTAATACATGCTCATTAAAGGGGGTGGGAATCCATGTAAAGTGCCAAATTCGTTTCAGCCCTGAGGTCTTTCTCAGCAGCTGTTTAATGGATGGCAATTTATTCTGTGTGTAAGGGGAGGGGGCTGAATTTTAAAGAAAACGGCACGTGTTTGTTTGAACACAACATTTTTCAGGTTGAGTTTGAGAATCCTTTGCATGGAGGCAAACAAGGTTCTCCAAACCGTAAATAAAGGTGGGTTTTTTTGCAGAGATAATAACTGTGTGGCTGTTTTGCTGCAGTCTTCATTAATTAAATTTCCTGAACATGTAAATAAAGGGCGAAGGGAAGGATCCTGCATTCTGTGTATTCAGCAGAAGCTCTTCTATGGACATGTAGCTTTACACTCCTGGAGCACCTTTCACAAAAAATTGCAAAAAAGTGGGGGGTTAAAAGGATAATGGATAAATCTGCAGCTGTCCCATATGGGGATCAAACCAGTGACCTTTCTGTTATCAGCACCATGCTCTAACCATACAGAATAAAAAAATAAAATACAGCTCTAAAAATACAGAATAAAACGATCCCATCAAAGCATTAACACTCAAACATACATAATTCAAACGTGGACTGTCTCATATTAAAACAGCACAGCAATTAAAGCAGGAGATTCAGGGTCAAGTGATCGAGGTGTGCCTTCAAAAGCCAGCAGAAGCAGATCAAAGGACGTGCTTCTTCAAAACCATTGCCCATATTGATGGAGCATTACATAAAACCTTGTGCAACTGGTGAAAATGCCCCTTTCAATACCCTGCTGTCCCCAAATTCAGACTAATGATCGGAGAAGAGATTTTTCTTCCATCCACCCAGACACAGAAGGCATATTTGCAGGTGGCTGAGAGGTGCAAACACTAGCTGTTTTTTGATTGCCATTTCATCCCATCACGTCCGGCTATGGCCACGTACTTGATGCAATGACATAAAGAGGAGGTCTCTTGGATCAAGGGTTCACAGACCAGCATTCTGTTTCCAGCAGTGATCAGCCAGGTGTTGTAACTTGGTCAGCTGACATGCTCATTCCCTATCCTTTTTCCACCCACCCCCACTCAAACAACAAAAAATGCCCTGCATGTTCAAAACTAGCACAACAGTAGACCTAGAACCTTTCTCATTGAAATGCTAGATTTCTCCTTGCAGAGAGTTTTCTTTCTTTCCTTTTCTTTGGGGGGGGGAGGCGGAGAGACTAGGGATTAATATGTAACTCTTATGCTAACTCTCTTTGCATCGGCACTGAAGAGAGATTAGAAGTATATTTACAACACAAAATTGCGGTTTGGTATTCCGGGGACTGCCTTATCTAACACAAGGCATCCATTATTGCATGATTATGTTGTTTGCTGTTTTTTTGTGTGTGTTTTTTTTTTACTTTGTAAACACTGCATGCCGTTTTCACACTGAATGTTCGTCTCCCCGCTTTGCAGTGCTAATGATCACCAGCTAAACAGTGATAACGGGGGGGGGGGGGCTGTTTAAAAACCAGCTCCCTGTGCCTGCATTCTGAAGGGGTATAGTCCATTTTGCAACCTTCAGCGGCCCTACCACCTGATGCAGAGGAGCATAGGGTCCTATTTTAAACCAGGTCAACCTGGAAGGCAAGGCTGTCAGTGTTTACTAGCCGCAATGTCTTTGTACTACTGCCAGTGTGGGAGGTAGCATTCTTCTGAATGCCAGCTGCTGGAAAACACAAGTAGTTAGAGCTCTGTTACATTTAGGTCCTGTTTGCAGGTTTCCCATAGATATCTGGTTGGCCACCGTGAGAACAGGGTGCTAGGTAGTCAATTGGCTTCACCCAAGAAGGCTATTTAGATGCTCTCTTGAGAGTGCTGTTGCACACATGTACAGTCATACCATCGTGTTGCGTACGCTCCGTGTTGCATACGTTCGAGTTACGGACCTCCGCGACCCGGAGGTCCTCCACGGAGCACGCGCAACACGCAGGTGCGCACGGGTGCACAGAAGCTTTCTGCGCACTTCGCACATACGCAGAAGCGCAAAACCCCGCAAATTTTCGGGTTTTTTCTTTTTTTCTTTTTTGTTCGTTCACATTATGTGGCATGACCTGGAACGGATCGCGTACGTAACACAGGGTGCCACTGTACTGTTTTGGGCCCCCTGGGGGCATCTGATTGGCCACCGTGAGAACAGGGTTCTAGACTTGCTAAGAAGAAGAAGAAAAAGAAGAGGAGGAGGAGGAGGAGGAGGAGGACGACGAGGAGGAGGAGTTTGGATTTGATATCCCGCTTTTCACTACCCGAAGGAGTCTCAAAGCGGCTAACATTCTCCTTTCCCTTCCTCCCCCACAACAAACACTCTGTGAGGTGAGTGGGGCTGAGAGACTTCAAAGAAGTGTGACTAGCCCAAGGTCACCCAGCAGCTGCATGTGAAGGAGCGGAGACGCGAACCTGGTTCACCAGATTACAAGTCCACCGCTCTTAACCACTACACCACACTGGCTCCCCCACACTGGCTCCCAACAAAATATTAAAACATCAAACATTAAAACCTCCCTGAACAGGGCTGCTTTCGGATGTCTTCTAACGTTGTGTAGTCATTTATCTCCTTGACATCTGATGGAAGGCGTTCCACAGGGTGGGTGCCACAACTGAGAAGGCCCTCTGCCTGGCTCCCTGTAGCTTCACTTCTCGCAGTGAGGGAACCGCCAGAAGCTCTTCAGAGCTGGATCTCAGTGTCTGGGCTGAACGTTGGGGGTGGAGACGCTCCTTCAGGTACACTGGGCCGAGGCCGTTTGGGGCTTTAAAAGTCAGCACCAACACTTTGAATTGTGCTTGGAAGCACACTGGGAGCCAGTGACTGGTGTTATATGGTCCTGGCGACCGCTCCCAGTCACCAGTCTGGCAGCTGCATTCTGGATTAGTTGTAGTTTCCAAGTCACCTTCTAAGGTAGCCCCACGTAGAGCGCATTGCAGCAGTTGAAGTGGGAGATAACCAGACCATGCACCACTCTGCCAAGACAGCGCACAGGCAGATAGAGTCTCAGCTGACATACTGGATGGAGCTGGTAGACAGTCGGCCTGGTTACACAGGAAGCCTGCAAGCAAGATTATTCCACTGTAGCTGCACCAGCTCCTCTACACATGGCCTCTACTACCATATGTCTAAAACTTTACACCACAAAGACTAGAACCTACACCTCAAAGGTGTGGGAATGTTGTGGATAGTAGGAGGATATATTGATTAAATATTATCCTTCCTCACTCATGCTAGTGAGCTAGTAACAGAGTACATTCCCCTGTATATTGCAGGAAGCTAGTTGGTAGATTCATTAGAATCTCTTGAGTTAAGCAATCCAGTCTGGCTTGTCCAGATTGGATTGTTCCTGGTGAATTCCCCTTTAATTCCCTCTTAAAAAGAATAAAGACACAACAGTCTTCTCTGAAAGGTAATAAGAAGTTTACTTACATTCAGTTCACAGCATGATCCCGAAGGCAGGCTTTAGCTTGCAGTTACAGAAGGGAGCGTGGGTTTATCCCATGTGGGGATTGAGCCCATGTGTTGCTGGCTGAGAGCCAGCAGACAGCCAAAGAACATCAAGAGAGCAGCATCAAGCGAAAGGAAGATGGCTGTGTGGACTGGCCCTTTTATGGGGTCTCCCAGGGTCAAGCCCATCTCCCTGGTCACACGCAGGGGGAGGAAGTTTCAGACAGGTGTGACAGGAAGTCCTCCTGGCTGGAGTAACATCCCCCCTGTGTGTCCACTCTGGCCAAACAGGAAATGTTGTACTCGACTGCTACAGCGATGTTACATTCCCCCAAAGGAGGACCATCTATGTTGCCACTCCCAAATACCCGTCCTTAGTATCTTGCTATATCTGTGCACTCCACGCCTGCAAGAGTGACATTGCTAGACTTCATAGAATCAAGCCGGGAGGCCATCAACCCTCAACTCCCTTCTGCTGACAAGGATGTTCCTCCAAACGGTGGATTAAGCTGATTGCTTTCTTTGCCATCTGTTATGGCACAGTACGGCGTGTGACTTTGTCCTACAGAGAAGGCTGGCTTCCCTTCGGCTATGCCGCAATTAGATTTTGGACTCAAGGCGCTTCTCTCTCCCTCTCTCTCTCCTCTCTCTCTCATCTCTCTCTCTCTCTCTCTCTCTCTCTCTCCCAAGAATACCTCTGCCCTCAATCAACTTTTTCCTCATAAGGAACATCAGCGGTGAAGGGAGCCGGCCTGCCAGAATTCCTAAATGAGTCCTTTGAAACAACCGCATGCTAATGAAGCCATAATGCAGAAGGCAAGACAGGGAAGTGACCAGAAGCTGTTCACGCTACTGCAGAGAGGCAAGCTGATCTGTATTCAAAGACTGTAAAATAAAAAATAAAATAAAAAATGTGGACAGGCCTCTTAAAGGACTTTCAGGCCATATTCAGAAATGGCTCAGGTGTGCTGCTCAGAATTCACTTGCATCATCAACACTAGTTCCTTCACTTCATCTATAGCAGGCATAGGCAAACTCGGCCCTCCAGATGTTTCAGGACTACAATTCCCATCATCCCTGGCCACTGGTCCCGTTAGCTAGGGGTGGTGGGAGTTGTAGTCCCAAAACATCTGGAGGGCCAAGTTGCCGATGTCTAGGTCCAGAATGTTTTTGTACCTGCATACTTAGCTCAAGTATTTGCCATGGGTACTGTATTCATCATGGGCACTGCATCATGGGTACTGTAGTCATATGTCTGCTTATTTTTATTTATTAAATTTACTGGACGCAACTCAAAGGGGCTTAATCACTATAACAACTGGTCCTACAGATTTAGATTTCCCTCAAAGTTGCAGCATAATATAGACACCCCAGCCTTAAATTTGCATGATAATCTGTTTCGTTGGATATATCATTGCACTATCTGGGGAAAGTATTCTGGTAATCTGCCTCCTCCAAGTTTCAGATTTTCAGAGCTTCCAGTTTCATTTCTGTTTTAGGTAGAATTTGGAGACACAGTTTTGGACTTGATTGATCGGGATTGATTTTAAATTTAAGCATTTTCCCCTCTGCTCTTGCCTTGAGCTGTTGGCTTTATTGGTTGTTGAAATGTTTGACATGCATACTGAAACAATAAGCATGGTGGATTAGTTAGCAAAATGATGGATTTTGTGTTATTGAATGCTGTTCTTACAATTATTATTAATGTTCTTACAGTTGAGCAGTACATGTGAAAATGATCTAGGAGTCTTGGTAGACCACAAACTTGACATGACATGAGTCAACAGTGTGAAGCAGCAGCTAAAAAAGCCAATGCATTTCTGGGCTGCATCAATAGGAGTATAGCATCCAGATCAAGGGAAGTAATAGTACCACTGTATTCCACTCTGGTCGACCTCACCTGGAATACTGTGTCCAATTCTGGGCACCACAGTTCAAGAAGGATACTGACAAGCTGGAACGTGTCCAGAGGAGGGCAACCAAAATGGTCAAAGGCCTGGAAACGATGCCTTATGAGAAACGGCTTAGGGAGCTGTGTATGTTTAGCCTGGAGAAGAGAAGGTTAAGGGGTGATATGATAGCCATGTTCAAATATATAAAGGATGTCATATAGAAGAGGGAGAAAGGTTGTTTTCTGCTGCTCCAGAGAAGCGGACACGGGGGAATGGATGCAAACTACAAGAAAGAAGATTCCACCTAAACATTAGGAAGAACTTCCTGACAGTGAGAGCTGTTCGACAGTGGAATTTGCTGCCAAGGAGTGTGGTGGAGGTCTCCTTCTTTGGAGGTCTTTAAGCGGATGCTTGACAGCCATCTGTCACGAATGCTTTGATGGTGTTTCCTGCTTGGCAGGGGGTTGGACTGGATGGCCTTGTGGTCTCTTCCAACTCTAGGATTCTAGGATTTTATGATTGATATCTTGTATTTTTCCAGTTCCCTCTGTTTTACAAATATACTTAAAACCTTGTACATATATCAGTCTTTCCTGAAGAGACAACTAAATTTGCCCAAGATACTTTAACAAGGCAGGAGGAAAGACTATGGTGGCTCATGCATTGCTATTAAAAAGACAGAAAGGACCATATCATCAGTAAGAAGGTAAGTAGGAACCAAAGTCCAAAAAACGCTTTTTAAGCATTACAAATTTTATCATAGTGTGACGGCCATCCAAGGTCGTGATAAAATCATACCACGTCCTTGAAAAATTGTCCAATTATGTAATGTTGGCGTAGAAATCTGAGCTTGCAAGTCATTTGTTCTTGAGAGCACAATATCCTAGACTTTACATAAGCAACATGAAATGGTTGGCCCTGTGAGATCTTTCCAAAACTTGGCTACTGTAAATTGAGCTGCAGTCAAAAGGCGACTCTTTGCTGGGCAATCTCTCGTTTGTGCCAACAAAAAGATCCAGTCACGCCGACTGAGGTATCCTGTCAACCTGTGGTGATGAGCTTGAAATGGTCCGAGATGAAGATCCACAAAGCCACCAGACGTGGTAGAAGGTGCCCTTTGGCCTGCAACTTCTCAGTCAAGTTGCTGAGGTAGTTGGGGTGACATGTGCAAACATTACTGGAGCAGCATAGCAGCTACAAATCACTTTTAACCTCAACTCTTTGATGTTAGCAGAAGTGCTTTTTTCTTGGGGGGGACGCACACCCCTAAACATTTTGTGAATCTAATGGGAAATTTTTAGTTCTTCTCTAGCACAGTGAATCATCAGTTCCATTGCTACCCCTGATGGCAGCCTCATTTCCTGTCTCAGGTGTTTCCTGAGTCTCAGACAGAAGCGAGCGTTTGATGTGTGAAGTAGGAGTTGGAATCTAGCATGGAGATTGGTTAGTTTAATTGTTACCACCTCCGATGGCGACGTCATTTCTTTTCTGGGTGTTTCCTGAGTCTCAAACAGAAGCGAGCGTTTAATGTGTGGAAGCAGTGTGGAATGTGGATGTGTACTGATGGAAGTCAGGAAGATGTTAGTGCACACAACTTCATGCCAATGTGCTGTGTAATATGAGGTAATGCATGTTCTTTGGACTTTTGTCCATTTACTGTATTTATTTTTCCTGATTTGAACTATAAAATGGTGATTTTTCTTGAGTCCAAATGAGAGTACATTTTTAGGGGGGGGACATTGGTTAGCAGAGATGGATTTCAGTGATGGTTTAGTCCAGAGGTGGGGAACCTCAACCCCAGGGCTGGATGTGGCCCTCTAGTCCTCTCTATCTGGCCCTAAGAACTCTCCTCAAGCCACACCCATTGGTCCTACTCCACACCCCAAATAGCTTTGCCTGGCTGAAGTGCATCCCTGAATGGTGGTCATGTCTCTTGGTCATTTATTTGTTTGTTTGTTGCATTTATATTCTACCTTTTTTCTTCCAATGAGCTCAAGGTGATGTTCTCCTCCTCCATGTTTCATCCTCAAAACAACCCTGTGAAGTAGGTTAGGCTAAGAGACAGAGACAGGCCCAAGGTCATCCAGTGAGCTTCATGGCTGAGTGGGATTTCGAACCTTGGTCTCCCAGGCCAACACTCTAACAGGTATGCCATGCTGGCTTGTCTGGATGGAAGACCAGAAGGTGGGTGAAGAAACTAATCTACAATTTACAAAACAAAATAAAAAAAAAATTAAAAATCCTTCCAGTAGCACCTTGAAGTGTTTTTGGATTGTTGGAAAGGCTTCAAACCAACTTCTGCACCTAAATGGTGTCCAGCAAGCTTCCTTCTGCGTTCGTACCTGCTGTACGTTCTCCTTGCTTGCTTCACCTGTGCTATTCAGCAGAGTTATCTTCTCTCACACAGCGGGTGGATGTGCATACCAGCATACCAGCAATCCAGACTACAGAGTCCGGCTTCTTTCTAATCTAGAAGCTTTTATTTACAAGGCATAAATCTCCATTCCGGGAGATACGCTCGACATTTTGCGTTCTCCCTTCTCCGTTCTCCGGACACAGAAAAAAACAAGTATCACATTACACAGTGTCTTCCGGTGACGCTCTTCCTCCTGTGGTGTGGACAACCTGGTTTAGCTTGTTAACTCTAAAAGCTCCAAACCTCTACACCAGAAGTGTGCATGCACACAAAAACTCATACCAAGAACAAACTTAGTTGGTCTCTAAGGTGCTACTGGAAGGATTTTTTTTATTTTTATTTTGTTCGACTATGGCAGACCAACACGGCTACCTACCTGTAACTACAATTTACACTTGTTGCTCCACCTTATTTTGTCTCTGCCCTGCCACTACTGGCATCTTGGAAGATTGTTCAAAAGAATATGGGGTCTTTGGAGTGAGAAAGGTTATACACACATTCCAGAGAGAGAGGGGGAGGGAGGGAGGAGGGAGGGAGGGAGGAAGGAAGGAAGGAAGGAAGGAAGGAAGGAAGGAAGGAAGGAAGGAAGGAAGGGAAGGAAGCCCCACTGCTTTGAGTTCATGTCCATTCTCCATATCATATTAAAACTTTCGGTAGAGCTAATGTCTATTTCTGTTCCTAACGTGTAAATACATGAAACAGATGCTTCTTCAGATCCTTGCGCTTGGAACATTAAAGACTCAAATGGGGTTAAAGGTCTTGCAGCTTGACTCTTTACAAAGTGAGTTGTCAGGGAGATGTTTTGAAGCGCTGAGGTGTTCTGCTATTCATTGTCATGGCTGATTTACTTTTTACGGGCTGCGATATACTTAAGAGTGTAATCTTTTGTGGAGAAGAACATTGGGGATCAGGTGATGATCATATGAAATACTGTAAGTGGTTATGTAAAGTGAGGTCTCGAGGAAAGAGTCCTGAACTTCCCAGGAGGGCAGATGTAGCTTGTGTAATTGAATTCCCTGCCTGCCTGATGTTGCAATATTTGGCAAAACAATTAGATATGTAGAAAGAAACCCGACCGACAAACATTTGCAAACTGTGTTTGAGCTTCTTCCAAAAAAAAACCAAACGACCCTCAAATGGTCAATTTGAATTAGTCTCCTTATTCTAACTTAATTTATCTTGACTAAGAAAACCAATACTGTGCTTGCTGCGTGAGGCTACGTGAGGATTTGCTGCTGTCCATTGTACATACTGAACTAGAATTAAATCCCCGAGCCAATGGCTATTTTTTGTGTGTGTGCTCATTGAGGAAGCTGGGACAGAGCCCAGATTTACAGCCTAAAACCATCAGTTACAAGAGGCGATGGCTGTGATCTCTGCACGTCCAAAAGCTTCAGCCACCTTGGCAATTTTGAGACAGCTGAAAAAAACTGCGTTTCTAGTCCTGTGTAGTTTAAGACTACAGTTCCTTGCCCAGGCTAGTGACAAAAATGCACAGATTTGGAATCATTTCATGGGGGGGAGGTTTGTACAAAATTTGACAGGATAGAAGTGTAAAATTATTCATGGTTTGGAGAAAGTGGAAAGGCGAAGTGGATATGTTGTTGGCCTCCAAATCCTATCGGTCCCAGCCAGCATGATCAATGGTCAGAGATGATGGGAGCTGTAGTCTATTATCTATCTATCATCTATCTATCTATCTATCTATCTATCCATCCATCTATCATCTATCTATCTATCTATCTATCATCTATCTATCTATCTATCTATCTATCTATCATCTATCTATCATCTATCTATCTATCTATCTATCTATCTATCTATCTATCCATCTATCATCTATCATCTATCTATCTATCTATCTATCCATCTATCATCTATCATCTATCATCTATCAATCTATCAATCTATCAATCTATCAATCTATCATCTATCTACAGTGGTGCCCCGCTAGACGAATGCCTCGCTAGACGAAAACTCACTAGACGAAGGCATTCGTCTAGCGGAAGGCTGCCCTGCTAGACCGAAAAGTCTATGGGGCTGCCTCGCAAGACGAAAAATTTTCGTCTTTTTTTTCGTTTTGCGGAGCGCGGCTGTCATTGCCGCTCCGCAAGACGAAAAAACCCGCTAGACGAAAATTTTCGCAGAACGAATTCTTTTCGTCTAGCGGGGGCACCACTGTATCTATCTATCTATCTATCTATCTATCTCTATTCATCATCTCTCTATCCATCCTCTATCTATCTATCTATCTATCTATCATCATCATCTATCGCCCTATACTTGGAGGTCTCAGGTCAGTTCACAGAACAAAATCAAAATATAAAACCACAAAATATATAATCAAAATCAAACAACAACCCAATAACCACACACACACACCAAAACCCACATTTTAAAAGGGCATAGGATGTCAATCAAATCAACCAAATGCCTGGTACAAAGGAATGGTTTTGCCTGCCACCTAAAGGTGTATAATGAAGGCTCCAGGCAAACGTCCCTGGGGATATCATTCCACAGATGGGGAGCCACTGCAGAAAAGGCCTGTTCTCATGTTGCCACCCTCCAGACCTCTCAAGGAGGAGGCACGCAAAGGAGGGCCCCAGAAGATGATCTCAGGTCCGGATAGGTTCATATGGAAAGTGATGCCTTGAGGTATTGCGGTCCTGAGCTGCTTAAGGCTTTATAGGTCAAAAACCAGCACTTTGAATGGTTGCCTGGAAACTAATTGGTAGCCAGTGCAGTCGGACAAGAATCGGTTGTGTAATATGCTCAAACCTTCTTGCTCCGGTGAGCAACCTTGCCGCTGAATTCTGCACTAGCTGAACTTCCCAAACCATCTTCAGAGGCAGCCCTATGTATAATGCATTGCAGTAATCTAGTCTAGCAAAATCTGGAGGGCCACAGGTTCTTTGTCTCTATCCTAAGAATTGGTGATGCCAAAAGAGGGAAACATCCAAGCAGATGAAACCACCACTGTATGACTGGATCATCTCGACATATTCCAAAGTCTCCAGAGTTTTGTCAATGAGATGTTTTCCCATTCCGTCCTGGAATCCATCTGTTGGGTATTTATCCCATTTGCATCACCAGCCAAACACTTGAAATCACTATCCTCCTTAATCCTAATATTATGGTGTTTGAAGAGAACTTGGCTCACATAATGAGGCAAACAGTAGAATGATTCACTGGTGACTGAGCAGGCTGTTGCTCACTGATAGCAGAACACTGACATTATAGAGTCCGCTCCCACAAGAGGTGATGGATTTGGATGGCTATAAAAGAAGATTAGACAAATGCATGCAGGATAAGGCCATCGGTAGCTACTAGCCACAGTGGCTATGTACTCTCTCCATTGTCAGAGTCAGTAGGCCACCGAATACTAGTTGTGCAGAATTGCAGGTGAGGAGAGCACTGTTGTACGTTTCCGGGCACAATCAAAGTGTTGGTGCTGAACTTCAAAACCCTAAACAGCCTTGGTCCTATATACCTGAAGGAGCATCTCCACCCCCAGCTTGGACCACTGAGGTCCAGCTCAGAGGGCCTTCTGAGCCAACATGGTATAGTGGTTAAGAGCGGTAGACTTGTAATCTGGGGAACCGGGTTCGCACCTCCGCTCCTCCAATGCAGCTGCTGAGTGACCTTGGGCTAGTCACACTTCTCTGAAGTCTCTCAGCCCCACTCACCTCACAGAGTGTTTGTTGTGGGGGAAGAAGGGAAAGGAGAATGTTAGCCGCTTTGAGACTCCTTCAGGAAGTGATAAAGCGGGGTATCAAATCCAAACTCTTCTTCTTCTTCCTCACTGCAAGAAATGAAGTTGCAGGGAACCAAGGCAGAGGGTCTTCTCAGTGGTGGCACCCACCCTGTGGAATGCTCTCCATCAGATGTCAAGGAAATAAACAACTACTTGACTTTTAGAAGACATCTAAAGGCAGCCCTGTTTAGGTGAAATTTTAATGTTGATGTTTTATTGTGTTTTAATATTTGGTTGGGAGCCACCCAGAGTGGCTGGGGTATAAATAAATGATGATGATGATGATGATGATGATGCACTTGGGTCCTGTTTCTGAGCTTCCTGAAGGCATCTGGTTGGCCACTGTAAGTACAAGATGCTGGACTAGATGGGTCATTGGCCTGATCCAGCTACAGGGCTCTCCTTGCATTCTAGAAGACCTTGAGAAAATAGCTGGCCACATGTTGGAGCCAAAGCCTTCTTCCACCCTTCATTGCAGCCATTCATTTTGTCCAGTTCACATATCAGCACTGTTTGAAATGCATGCTGGTGTCAGGAAGGATAAGAAAATTAGCAAAACACTCTCCAGCGAGGGCAAGGTTCCAGGGACAGCGAAGGCCAAACAAACAAAAATCAAGCATGTCTAGTTCCAAAACATGTTCCAGAGGCAAGGCAAAGCAACCGTCCAAGCTCAATATTGCAGGGAGCTTGTGTGGGGTACAGAACAGTAAAGCTTGAGAACTAGCATCAACAGCAAAGAGCCCTCCTCTCCAGAGCTTTTTCCAAGCAATCAGAGACTGTGCCTGCATGAAGTTAACTTCTCCTCTGCCCTCTTCATGCCTCTCCTGGTCCTGGGAGACAAAGTGAGAGGGGAGTTTGTCACAGCAAGACTCTTCTCCAGCCTGACTCATCCCTGCCTCTTGGCCTCCCTCCTTCCATTTGCCTACTACTTCAGCTTCTGCCTCTGATTCTGGACTTCTCTCTGCCACAGATTCTCCCAGCTTCTCAGTCTTCTCCCTCTGACAACTCATTGTTGTCCCACTGCTGCTCTCCAGGCTCTGAGCCTTTGTCCCGTGGTGGTTCCCCAGTTGGTTCCTCCCACCATTCCTCTGTGACCAACCAGTCCATGGCAACTGGCAGGCCACATTTGGCCCTCAGGCTTGAGGTTCTCCACCCCTGCTACAGATCCTTTCATCCACAAACAATGACTCTGGGGGTACATAAATCTTGAGTATGAACTCTGCCAATGCATGTGAATATCTCCCCATCTATGCCCACCTTGCACGATGGTCTCAGAATAAATCTGAGGTCTTTCCTGTCACAACAGCTGATGAAAATAGCTGCACGGCTCCTAACTTCCTGGTAATGGGCTTGGGGAAAACTCTTCTTGGGTGCTCTGGCTTTATCCCCCCCCCCAAGTATCAGATGGGAAAGAGGTGATGTCACCACGATGACTTGGCAGAGCTGCACATGATTGAGGAAAGTGTTTGCTCTGGCACTTTCTACGACTTAAGACATCTAGCTCCCAAAAGCTCGTGACTCTCTGAGAACAGCTTTAAGAGCAGAGTTGCAATATCTCACTTCCTTTGGAGAGGTGGGTGGACTGCTTTCTATGGGGGATGAATCATCTCCGTCTTGGTTAAATGAAAAAACCTTGCCTATTCTCATTTATATGAGCCACACGGGTGTATTCATGATGGATCTTGTGCACAAGCCGCCATCCTAATGCTCTAAGGAGCTATCAAATGGTAAACTCGCCTGTACCTACGCATCCCCGGGGATTAAGATGCTTCTCGAGGTCTAGTTGCGTCAAATTGCTATGCCGTTATGCACTTTATAACTTGGGTATCTGGGCAGACGAGGGAAGAGCAAGGCCAATGATCCATCGTACCAAGCAAGAGATGGAACAACTGAAGGAGGATACATGGTCAAGTTCTCCTATGCAATGGGATGGAGGATACATAGTCAAGTTCTCCTATGCAAACCCTGCTGACGGGAGGATTCTCAAGAGTAGGAGAGTATCCCAGCAGACTGTGTCCGTAGGCAACTTGAGGAGTAAAAGCCAGGAGTAATAGCCCAGGAGCCAGAAATCATGAGCTGGGGGTCACAAACTGAGAAGCAGACACCGTGTCTACTGCTGTTGCTCAGACAAAGCCCTAGAGTCTAAACCAACTCAGAAGCCTCTATTGCCCATTTCAATTGGAAGGGGCAATTGCGCAGCCTGCATGGATGGAGTCCCTTTGGCTTGGGCAGGGATGTGGAATCTCAGGCCTGAGGCCAAATTTGCTACCCCAGGCCTCTCCATCTGGCCTTGGGGACTCTCCCCCATGTCGCAAACCCCTCCTCCGCCACACCCCTCTCCACAGACCACGCCCCTCAGCAGCCATGTTTCATATCTCCGTGGAGTATTTTTGCCTGACTGCAATGCATCGACGTTTACCGTCAATGAAAAAGAGCTGTTCTCTTGTCGCTGCCCCTGTTGGAGGTGGCGCACAGAAAAGAGTCTCGGGCGATTGATTTATTTTATTTCGTAAAACTTACACACCGCTTGATTATAAACACACGCAAAACTCAAAGCAGTTTGCAAAAGTTAAAGGAGTAAAATCAATTTAAAAAAAAAAACAAGCCTACTTAAAACATGAAAGTTAAATACTAAAACAGATTAAAATTACCTTGGCTTTCTAAGCAAGGTCCAGATGAAAGAGAGAGAGAGGCAGATGACCCAGAGATGGTTGAATAAGGCTTTGTAGAGCAAAGCCAGCAGTTTAAACTGAGTTCGGAAAGGAACTGAAATTGGAAACAGAATATATTGCTGGTCCTGCACTCATGTACAAGCAAACTCTCATATATACCACCCAGGCCTGGTCCAATGCATTTTGCTACCTGAGGCAAAGGGCAAGATGGTGTCTCTTCCCATTCTAGGGAGCTGATGGGACCAGCCACTGAAACTCTGGTGATGGGATGACAACGCCTTTCATTGAGGATTGGGAGAAATTGTGGAAAGATGGTATGAAATTACAGCATGTGATATGTTGAGAGAGAATGTTATGAAAATGATATATAGATGGTATTTAACTCCAGTAAAGTCGCAAAAATATACCATGGTTCATGTAATAAATGTTGGAAATGCAAACAAACAGAAGGTACCTTCTTTCATATGTAGTGGACATGCCCTAAAGTAAGAGACTTATGGGAGAAGATATATAATGAATTGAAAAAAGTGTTGAAAAACACATTTAGTAAGAAACCAGAGGCCTTCTACTGGGCATGGTCAACTATGAAATCCCAAAAGAGGACAGGACAGTCTTTATGTATGCCACAACAGCAGCAAGGATCTTACTAGCTAAAAACAGGAAAACTGAAGAGATACCAACAGTGGAAGAATGGCAAATGAAAATGATTGAATATATGGAGCTCGCAGGACTGACCGGGAAACTCCAAGACCAGAGGGACGAAGCGGTACAGAAAGATTGGAAGAAATTTAAAGACTATTTGAAAATCTATGCTAAGATTAGTATCTGAGAACTGAACTAGAAGATATGTTAGGCTACAGTCATGGAAAATAGATAAGATTAAGAAAGATAGAAGTTTGATAAGGAATTAGATTAAGAATAAGATAAGGTGTTACCGATGATTTATAATGTTAAGAAATTACTAACAATGTTATACAATGAACGCAGAAGGAGAGGACGTGAGGAAGTCAGTTAACAATGTTAAGGAATGAATGATTATGGTTATTACAGTTGTTTTTGTGTGGTTATTGTTATTTTTTCTTGATTTTTGTATTTTGTATTTTTGTTAATTTTTGTTATAGTGTGTAGTGTTAGTTTTTTATGTATGTGTTATATTGTTGAAAATTCAATAAAATTCTATTTTTTTAAAAAAAAGACAACGTCTTTCATTGCATGTGAGGCCAGCAGGGTAGGACAAGGCAGATCAAGTTGCCCTACACAGCTGTGCCTTCAAAGATCTAGCTGCTACTGCCCACTCCACAGCACCTACCGCCTGAGGTAACCGCCTCACTTTGCCCAGTGGCAGGGCTGGTTCAGATACCACCTGTCAAAGTGATGAGTATTTTACTATTAGACAGTATACATCCGAGTTGCATAGGTTCTCCATCTCTCTCACACACAGAGAGAGAGCAGAAGGCCTCGGAAAACTTGCCCAAAGCCCAAACCTCCCTCCTGAGGAACCTGCTTTTGTCAGCGTGCCAACATCTCCTCTCTTTGCCCAACCGCGAATGGGTGGCATTTGCAAGTCAAACCTGTTATCCAGAAATTGCCCCTCCCTCATTTGTTCAATTTTCCTCTTTTCCTTTCTTTTTAACTTCAGGCAACTCTGCGCGGAAGAAGAATCTAGATGGCAGATTTCTAGATGGTCTGAGGTAAATGCACAAGGATTTCTGATGCCTGAACGGTTCCAAACTCACAAGGGTTTATGACTCTCAATTATCAATATGGAGGGGGTCACTTCCCCGCCAACCCCTTGTCTGTGGTGGTTGCATTTTTAGATTAATGAGCGTCCAAATCTGACCACTTCTACAGAGCTGTGAGGCTCCGGATAATAATTCAGTCACTAATTTGAACTCTACAATGCAGGCTCCAGCAAGCTAATCTAAGAGTTTTATTTATTTATTTGCTGAATTTATAAACCACCAGCTCAAGGTTCTCCCCCTCCTGACGTAATTTCCACAACAACCCTGTGAGGTAGATGAGGCTGAAAGAATACAATCTCTGGCCCAATGTCACCCAGTGAGCTTCATGGCCTGGTGGGGACTCGAACCCTGGTCTCCCATGTCCTAGTCCAACACTCTATCCACTGTACCACACTGGTTCTCAATGCCCTCTGCATCCTCCCTTTACTAGGCATTCTTGATCTCCACCAGCACCACCACCACTGGGTGTTTTTATTTCATTCTGTTTCTTTTGCCCAGCTGGCAATGAAGTCCCTGCCAGGACAAATCTCTCGCTCATCCCCATGGGCACATTCGGATCCCTGAGCAAGTGTTGCATGTGCCACCTCCACCCCCCAGTCTCTTCTCTCTCCCTCCCTTAGGTCAAACCACCCCACCCCACATCATGCAGAAACAGACAAAATGCTTGCTCACAAACGTTGATTTTTCCAAGGGTACTGGGCGAAAGAATGAATCTGAGCCATGAAAGGCACGTTGAGATGATGATGATGATGATGAAGAAGAGTTTGGATTTGAAATCCCGCTTTATCACTACCCGAAGGAGTCTCAAAGCGGCTCACATTCTCCTTTCCCTTCCTCCCCCACAACAAACACTCTGTGAGGTGAGTGGGGCTGAGAGACTTCAGAGAAGTGTGACTAGCCCAAGGTCACCCAGCAGCTGCATGTGGAGGAGCGGAGACACGAACCCGGTTCACCAGATTACGAGTCTACCACTCTTAACCACTACACCACACTGGCCCTCATGAAAGAGGAAAGATGAAAGAGGAAGTGAGAAAATGTCACATTTCCCACTGCCCCCTTCAGTTCTAGGCACATTTCACAGAAGGAAAGGTCATCACCCTCACCATCCCATGGCCAAGGAGGAAGAGAGTGAGGACTGGGATGCCTCCTGGGCATCGGAGGAAGATCTCAAGGGTGCTGTTGCCTTAAAAAGCCATGGGCCTCAATGGGTGCCCACCCATGCCAACACCTCACACCCACCCCGAAACATCAGAGATTTAGCCATTTCTGGACTTCCATCTCTATAGGAACAAATGGTATACCTGCTGGACCCCAGTCCCTGTTCCAGCCATTTCTCAATGAATTGTGATGGTGCCAAGGGAGTTACTCTGGGTGCGGGGGGGGGGAGGGAGCTAGGCTCGCATACTAAATCTTTTTTTCTGCTGGCTGGGTAGCGAGCCAGCCAGGAACTATTTTTAAATCCCTAAGGAATGAAATGACGATGTGGTGCCAACACCAGAATCCTCAATGTGCAGTTATAACAATATGCTTTCCTTTCGCGGGGAGCTGGGGGGGGGGGCAGGTTGCCAGCAACTGGAGAAAAATCATCACGATCATCAGTGCCATTTATTAGGGAAAGCTTGGTACTGCAAAGCTTTAATTAATTGAGGGCGAAGGTTCTAGTTGAATGTGTTGTGCACTAAAAAAAAAGGAGTACCAAATTTTTTAATTCAGCTTCCTCCTGACTAATTTGCACAAGAGACTGACATACCAGTGAACCTAGCACTAGTCAGTCCCAACCCTCTTGCATGCATCAAGAGGACCACCTGGCTTTCCTATGTATATTTACATAGAATAATGTTGGTAGGGACCCTGAGGGTCCTCTAGTCCGACCCCCTGAGATGCAGGAACATGCAGCTGGATCAAACCTGCAACCACGGTGTTATCAGCACCCACGCTCTAACCAGCTGAGCTATCCAGCATTTGCAGTCATCTTTCCCTTTAAGAAAAAGCTAGAGAGAGCAAACATTCAGGTGGCATTGCCTTATGGCCCTAACCGGTGCAAGGAAGCATTCGACCATACATGCTTCTGCAGCCGCCTCCAACCCTGGGCTGATTACAGCTCTAGTCTGAACATTTGGAGGGCACCTGGTTGGCAAAAGTTGGTCTACAGCCATTTAACAATAGACATGCAGTATGTTGATAAATAATAGAACCAAGGAAGGGATTAGAGGGAAGTAAAAAAAAATTGTTTTGTTTTCATATTGTTGTTGTTTTTATTTTTGTTATTTTTTGGAAAATCAATAAAATGTTATTTTTAAAAATAGTTGGTCTACAGTCAACAGTGTAGCCGTTAAAGGACTGATTCAATTTCTGGGGTTTTTCCTGCTCAGTTTACAAATTTATTTATTTATTGCTTTTTCCTGTGTGTGCATATGTACAAACACATGTGCACACTAGGGACTGGGACCTCTGTTCGCTCCACCTGCCAGCCCGCTGCCATTTTCCCCACATTAACCCCCTACAGCTTCCCCTCCTCCCCATGTAACTACTTAACTCACTTTTCACCTTCCCAACCCCATTTCTGAAGCCACTCCTCTCTCCTGTTCTGCAGCTCTGCTTTGCACCCATTTTCACAGTCAACCCCGTGTCCATGTCTTCTCTCTTCCTTTTGTGCAACCCCCCTCCTTGCATGGAAACCTCTGTTGGGGGACTTCCGGCGAGGATGCCATTGTCGGCGGTCGGGGGTTGTCTCGGCTGCGAGACACCCTGGCTTCCCCGGGGGCTAGGAGCTCCGCTACCGTGCAGCGGACGCCGATAAGCCGTGGGTCGAGCGTCCCGCGGTTCGGGCTCTCCAGCGGGCCCCATTGTGCTGACCCTTTCTCAGGTTCCCCTTGTAAAAGGGGCGCCCGAGTGAAAGGGCAACGGCGCGGGGCTGTGGAGGTTGCCCCAGCCGGGGAAGCTAAGTGGCGGCTGCCGCTGACAAATGAGCGCCTCGTTCTGACCTAATTGGGGGGGGAAGGAAGAACCCCGTAAGCTGTAAGTGCGGAGTTTAATCGGCTACAAAATTGGATAAATTGGCTTTTGTCGAGAAACGTTAAAAAGGAAGTCCGTTTCTCTCCCTGTCATATAAGAAGAATGTAACAGTGTATCTGGCTGTTGCTACACTTGGCTGATATAATGTTTCCATGGATGTTTGTTTGATCAGTTTGATCTGTTAAAAATCCCTGTTAAGGGAGGACTGAGACTTTTAAAGTATTTCTTCTCAAAGTCGGTGGAATACAAAGGAACAACTTTTTGCACTCTGATTAGGGGGAAATGGCGGCTGCAACTTGAGACTGAAGATGGAAAAGTACTGAACTTTGTTATTTCCTGCCTACTTCTGCCTTTTTTGGTTTCGCTTTTAAAATGTTTGCAGACTCGGGAATGACCCAAGGACAAAAGACAATACTTCTGAAACTAGAACTGTTGAATTTGAAATTAGAACTGTTGATTCAGTATGTTAATGGAGGATCTTTTGAGATTGGTAAAGTTTTTGAGAACTTTGCAAAGGAATTTAAAGAAACAACTAGAGAACAACATATAGTGTCCACGCAATATACAGTGTCCACGCAACTCCAAGAAGAAGAAAAACCCTGTTGGCGTGAGAGGCCCAGGGTCGGATATAGACACAGGATATCGGCTTTCTGGGGTGGGAGCCCAGAAACGCAGGAACAACAATTTTGGGAACTACAATTAAAATTTGATTTCAAGACTGAAATGGAGATGATGGATCGTAATGTAGCATATTTTTTGAAGAGCTCTGCAAGGATGCTTAGGGAAAAGGTTTTGGTTCTTAGATACAAAGCAAAAGATGACATTCTGGACAATGGTTTTGGAAAGGGATGGGGGGAAATCCGGTGGGTGATTGCGAGGGGGGAGAAAAAATGGCAAGGAGAGGGGTAGGGTGAAAAATTTTAGATGTTTAACCAGGAAGGCTTATCACGGTACCCCGAAGTCAGAGAGTGAAAGATTGTTTTGGAATAGAGAAGAGCTACTTGGACTGTTTTTATGAAGGATATTAGTTAAATTTTTATAAGATAAGAATTAGAAATGCCAGCAGCAGTCTTAGTGGAATAAGAGATAGATAAGGTTATAAGAAGTTAAGATTTGTATTAAGAAGTTGTTTTTTGATATTTAGATATTTAGATGTTAAATGACATAAGATTTAGAGATGAAGATTATGAATTTATGTGAATGAATTTTTAAAATTGATAGAATGTTACTAAAGTAAATTAGAATTGAAAGCAGAGGAGAGAACGGGGGAAGTCCCCTTAATTAGATTGGAAATAAGATTATAACTAAATTGATGGAGTGTTGGTGTTCTGGTGGGTAGGTATGTATTTTCTTTTCTTTTCTTTTATTTTTGTTTATTTTTTGTTATTTCTTTGTTGTGTTTGCATTTGTCTTGATGTGGAAAACCAATAAATTTTTTTGAAGAAAAAAAAAAGAGGAAACCTCTGTTGGGATGCAACAACCTCTTGCATCTTCCTCCTCCCATACCTTGCAGCTAACTAAGTGGCCTTTTCATCTTCTGCCCAGTTATGCAGTAACCATCCCATCTGGGGACAAAAGTGGCAGTTTAAATATTGCGAGAAAAAAGTTTGGAAAGGCACTGTTGCGTTGACTTTTTTTGTTAGTTTAGTGTCGTTGCACCCATCTCTCTTCCTGATCTTTTCAGACCTCTCTCGCTGTTTTTCACTCTCGGCATCCTTCCCTCCTTACTCCCAAGCCATGACCACTGTTGTTGTGCAACCTGACTTCTCTTGCTCCCTTATCCCTGTGGAGAGTATCAGAGCCTGAAGAGTTAAGTGCTCTGCTGTGACGCACTGGTCACTGTGTGGGCAGTTCACATACGGGCTTTTGTCTTTGTCTGTGTGAGCTGTACTTTTTGGTTTCGTTTTCACCGACCGGAGCAGTCATGGAACTGAGCACTCCGGGAGAAGATTTATTGTTTTGTAAATAAAGTTAGCTCGTTAAGAAGACAACGCTTCAGTGAGTTATTACTGGGCTGCCTTGGCAGTTACACACAAGCTTTCGCTGTGGCTTTGAACTCTGCTAATAGCCAGGGGTTGCCAGGCATTAAAAGCAAAGCAACGCAGTGATAGCGTGCCGGACCCTGGTATACGCTATAGATTGTGGAACACTCCATTTCACAATCCAGCAGGTTATGGATGTAATTAAAAGCACAGTGTTAGCTGCAAGGCGCCCACGCAGCCAGCTGGAGAAGCCTGTCTTGATGCAGTCGGCATAGGGCAGTGGAACTCGCTGGCAGAAGCTGGACACAGAAGTGAAAGCAGCTATCGTTCCAGCCCAGGAAGGGAGCCAGGAGAGCTACTGAGTGAGTACGCTAAGAGCCCCAAAGGAGCTGGGAGATGGATGGCAATAAGGACAGCTTTGCTCCACCTTTTGCACCCTTGAATGGCCATAACTGGGAGGAATGGCAACAAAGGGCAAGGTTTTGGCTATTGGGGAAGGACCTTTGGGATTGTGTATCAGCCCCCCCGGTGTCTGCCCCTGATGGAGCCACGCAGGCAGAGCTAAACACAGCTGCAGCAGCAAAACGCAAAGATCAGAGAGCGCTTTGTGCCATAGTCATGAGCTGTGATGTTTCTGTGTTACCCCACGTCCAGCAAGCTGCATGTGCACATGAGGCTTGGCAAAATTTAGTACATGTGCACCAAAGAGAAACAGCTGGAGCAAAACTACATGCTATGAGGCATCTGTTTGAGCTGAAACTAAAGCCTGGGGAAAGCGTGAAAACCCACATAGCTAGCGTTTTGGCAGCATGTCATAGGCTGAGGCAACAAAAAATTGAGTTTGCAGAGGACGTTATGGTGTACATTTTGTTATCCAGCCTTGATAAAAGCTTTGAAAATTTATGTCTCTCATTTGAGGCTATGCCTACCGCTGACCTGACCCTGCACTATGTTTCGGGGAGACTTTCAGATGAAGAGCAAAGACGCCAGAAAGAAGCAGCCGTTTCTGTTTCTAAGAGTGGCTGTGCTAGCAAAGAATGCAGTTCGCAGAGAAGCAGGGAGGATTCCTCCACTGTACAAGCTTATGCTGGAAGGAGATGTTATCGGTGCAACTCTCCCTCCCACGTAGCTCGAAACTGCACCTGGCAAGAAACTTCAAAGGCCAGCCAATTAAGTTCCCATGGCAACCAACCCAGAAGGGGGAGAGGAGGAAACCAGAGACGTGCCAGAGGCCGTGGCAAAGGCTTTGAAGGAGGCAAAGTTTTTCAGAACTTGTCTGCTGCCATGGCAACAGTCCGGGGAGGACAGAAAAGCAGTTTATCTTGGATCATCGACTCGGGAGCTTCAGACAATTTATGCCCCCCTGATGGCCAGTTGCAGAACTGCAAAGAAGTTGCTGAAAAGAAGCAAGTCAACTTGGCAGATGGAAGCACCAGGACACTTTCTTCTACTGGTTCTTATTTTATGCAGTGCTTGCATGCACAGCTAAATGTTTATGTGTTACCTGGCATGAAAAGTGGTTTGTTATCAGTACCTGCATTGCTAAGAGATGGCTTTAAGGTCTGTTTTGAAGGTGACACATGCTCTATCTCCAAAGAGGGGGTAGTGCTAGTTAGTGTGAAAAGCCGAAGCAAGGATGGGCTGTTTGTCCTAGATGGGAGGGGGCAAACAGACAGGAGTAGCCCAGGTACAGCGCAAGCACAGTGTGTCAATGTTCCTGTGCATGATAGGTGTCAACATCTCTGGCATCGAAGAATGGGGCATGTATGCTGGAAATATGTGAGCAAAGTACCAGAATGTGCTCATGGGTGCAAGTTCAAGTCATGCTCTAAATTCCTCGACTGCAGAGCATGTAAACGTGCTAAAGTCAAGAAGTGTAGCTACCCAAGGTCAGAACGGGTAAGCACACGGTGTTTTGAGCTTGTTCATATGGATCTGACTGGTCCAATGGCTACTGCCAGTCTTGGCGGGTCCCATTATGCTCTAGTTCTTGTTGACGACCATTCTAGAATGTCGTGGTTGTTCCCTTTGAAAGACAAGAGGGAGGCAGCCTCAGTGATAAAGGACTGGGTCATTGAAATTGAGCTTCAATTTTCCCTAAAGGTGAAAAGCTTTCAGAGTGACCAAGGCGGGGAGTTCCTAGGGTCAGATCTGAGAAATTTCTTTCGGAAAAAGGGCATTAAGCACAGATTGACCTGTCCTAACAGTCCACAGGAGAATGGTGTTGCAGAACGCCGCAACCGCACGTTAGGGGAAGCTGCGGATGCTATGCTTTTTGACGCTAATTTGCCGCAACGCTTCTGGGCGGAAGCCTGGCGGACTGCCAATTTTTGTTTGAATAGGGCCTACAATTCTGTTGTGAGGGACACACCCTATTTTGTACTGTATGGCAAGAAGCCAAAAGTGCATTTCTTCCGAACCTTTGGTTGTGAAGCCTATGTTCTTTTTCCCAAATCCAAGAGAAGGAAGGGAAGCCCCAAATCAAGGAAGATGATTTTCTGTGGCTATGAGCCAAATTGTAAGGGCTGGAGGTTTGTGAATGCAGAAGGTGACCAATCACGTATCCACATTAGCAGAAGTGCTGAGTTCTGCGAACAAGATGGGTGGAGGCGTATTCACGGGAATCCTGATATTCTCCTAGACAGTCTAGATGTGTCTGATGATGAGGAAGGAGAAGTACAGGAACCTGAAAGAGTACCTAGCCCGGTAACTCCAAGAGCAGTGAGACACGAAGTAAAGAGTGAGCCTACGTCACCCACATCTAGTCCCGAGGTGACACGGAGACGCAGTAAGTCACTGAGTGAGATCTCTGACTCGAAGTCTGACTCTGATGTAGGGAAGTCAGAGGGGGTACCTGACGTTGTGCTAAGACGGTCAGCACGCACAACAAAAGGCAAACCACCCGAACGGTTCACAGCAACCAGTGTATGGGCTTGCATGGCTCAATGTGAGCCAGAAAGCTTTGAGGAGGTTCAGAGGTTACCTCCAGAGGAAGCTAGCAAATGGCAGGAAGCGATGGAGAAGGAATTGAACTCCATGAGATCGCTAGGAGTCTATAGCACCACATCACTGCCAGAGGGCAAGCGAGCTGTTGGCAGCCGGTGGGTATATAGACTCAAACCCTCAATATCTGGTGAACCACAATATAAAGCAAGGTTTCCAGAAAAGCTTGGCGGATAGTTGCCTATATCTGAAGGGCTCTCAGGAGCAACAGGAGCTACTGTTAGTTTTTGTAGATGACATCATATTTCTGGCAAGGAGCCAGAAACAGGTGCAAAAATTTGCTAAAGAGTTGGGCAAATACTTTAAACACAAAAACCTAGGACCTGTGAAAAACTACCTAGGAGTACAGGTTGACAGGATTGAAGATGGTAGTTTCATGCTCAGCCAGGAAGGCAAAATTGAGCAGATACTAGAAAAATTTAGGATGTCTGACTGCAAGGGTACTAGAACACCCATGGAAGCAAGTTTCATAAAAGATTCCCAAGTCGGGGATAAAGCTGTTTTTGAAAGCCCCGAAGTCTTTCAGTCTGCTTTGGGAAGTTTGTTATACTTGTCCCAGTGGACTCGACCAGACATAGCTTTTGCAGTCAATTTGCTGAGCAGAGAAGCTTCAGAACCTAGTGTCCATGCCTGGAACGGTATAAAAAGAGTGTTAAGATACCTGCACGACACTAAAGATTTCCGCCTCAAGCTGTCAGCACAGGGTGAGCCAAAACTTACGTGCTACACAGACAGCGATTGGGCCAATCTAGAAGACCGGAAATCTGTATCTGGTTCAGTAGTAAAATTTGGAAATTCTCTGATTGGTTGGAGGTCGAAAAAAACAGAGTCTAATCGCACTCTCCTCCACCGAAGCTGAGTTTAGTGCTCTATCCGATTTGTGCAGAGAGGTAGAGTTCTACAAATGTTTAGTACAAGAAATCTACGGTGTTTGTGATTTACCCATTGTCATCTGGGAAGACAATCAACCTTGTCTAAAATTGGCGGAGTCAGCGCAATTTAAGGCCAGAACAAAGCATCTGGATATCAGGTTTAAAAATGTGTGCCAAAGTGTTCAATTAGGATTGGTGAAACTCAGTTATTGTCCGAGTACTGAAAATTTAGCTGATGGTTTCACAAAACCGTTAACCTTTCAAAGACATGAGGAGTTTTGTAAAGGGTTATCTCTTGTATAAGTTGATGTACTGTTGTTTTCCACAGTGAACCAGCGCGAGAGGGGGTGTGGAGAGTATCAGAGCCTGAAGAGTTAAGTGCTCTGCTGTGACGCACTGGTCACTGTGTGGGCAGTTCACATACGGGCTTTTGTCTTTGTCTGTGTGAGCTGTACTTTTTGGTTTCGTTTTCACCGACCGGAGCAGTCATGGAACTGAGCACTCCGGGAGAAGATTTATTGTTTTGTAAATAAAGTTAGCTCGTTAAGAAGACAACGCTTCAGTGAGTTATTACTGGGCTGCCTTGGCAGTTACACACAAGCTTTCGCTGTGGCTTTGAACTCTGCTAATAGCCAGGGGTTGCCAGGCATTAAAAGCAAAGCAACGCAGTGATAGCGTGCCGGACCCTGGTATACGCTATAGATTGTGGAACACTCCATTTCACAATCCAGCAATCCCACCCTGACTTCTTGCAAATTCAGGGTTGCGGCACTACAAATCCTGCAATGGGGGCCGCCTGATGACAGCCTTACATTTGTATATATATAGGAAGATAATGTGTTAAGGTTTTTCTTCTAGTATGTTTGCTGCAACAATGAAAACTATTTAAAAAATAAAAAGTTTCAAATCTGTTCTGGTGGTTTAAGGTTGAGGGGGGTTCTTGGCATCACAAGCCAATTGGTTTCTCCACTTGCAAATCCTCCCCATCCAAGTGTGTTGTAGTGGTTAGAGTATTGGACCAGGACCTGGGAGGCCAAGGTTCAAATCCCCACTTACCCTCACTCACTCACTGCCTAACCTACCTCACAGGACTGTTGTGAGGATAAAATAAGGAAGATGAGAACTACATCTGGCACCTTGTGCTCCTGAGAGGGAAGGTAGAGTATAAATGCAATAAATGAATGAATACAAAACGATAGCCCCACTGTAAAGGTAAAGGGACCCCTAACCATTAGGTCCAGTAATGTCCGACTCTGGGGGTGCGGCGCTCATCTCGCTTTATTGGCCGAGGGAGCCAGCGTACAGCTTCTGGGTATTGTGGCCAGCATGACTAAGCCACTTCTGGCAAACCAGAGCAGTGCACAGAAACGCCGTTTACCTTCCCGCCAGAACGGTACCTATTTATCTTCTTGCACTTTGACGTGCTTTCGAACTGCTAGGTGGGCAGGAGCTGGGTCCGAGCAACAGGAGCTCACCCCGTCACGGGGATTCGAACCGCCAACCTTCTGACTGACAAGCCCTAGGCTCTGTGGTTTAACCCACAGCGCCACCCGTGTCCCACTGTACTAGAAGCCTAAACAGGCAGGGGGGGGTGTTGTGTGTGGTTTGCTTGTTTTGCAAAACAGGTTGCGATTAAACCATAAGTCGTTTTCCGAGTGGGGCACAACCAGTCCACAACCAGCAGGTAAGTCATTTGGTCCAGCATCCTGTTCTCACAGTGGCCAGTCAAATGCCCCAGTGGGAACCCTGTAAGCAAGACCCGAGTGTGTTCTAGGAAATGATATATAATGAAATGAAAAAAATGTTTAAAATAACCTTTGTTAAAAAAACCAAAAAAACCCAGAAGTTTCTTTATTAGGAATTATAGGTACCGAAATTTCAAAAGACCAGAGGAAACTGTTCATGTATGCTACAACAGCCGCCCAGATGTTACCAGCCCACAGATGGAAGGAAGAGACACCCCCGACCAGAAAAGAATGGCAAATCAAGGTGATGGACTATTCCGATGTGGCAAAACTAACTGGGAAGCTCAGGAATCAAGAAGACAAGAAATTTTTAAAAGAATGGGAAATGTTTATAATGTATATACAAAATCATTGTAAACAGATCAAAACATTAGCAGGGTTTTAAATACACTTCTAATGTAACAATGTATAGATAACTTAGGAATATGAAAAATTGGAGAAGTATTGATATGCAGTTGAAAATAGAATCAAAAGGACCCATGGAAGGGATGGGGGGGAAGTCAGCAAATTCGGAGTAATCTCAATATTTGGATTTTCTACTGTTTTTTGACGTAAGCTTATTTTCCTTTCTTTCTTTTCTTTTTCTTTCTCTTTTTTCTTGAAAATTAAATATAAAGATTTTATATATATAGCTGCCCGGACCCTGAGATCATCTTCTGAGGCCCTCCTTCGTGTGCCTCCTCCTCGAGAGGTCAGGAGGGTGGCAACACGAGAACAGGGCCTTCTCTGCAGGGGCTCCCCATCTGTTAGGCTTAGCTGGTCTTCCTTTGCTGTAATCCCTTGCTCCGCCTCCTACTTCTGAGAGACTCAGGTGCAGCCAATTCCACTTTCGGGCACGTCCACCACATATGAAAAAATTCCCTTCTACTTGCTTACATTTCCAGCATTTGTTACATTGTCCATGGTACATTTTTGCCAACTTAACTGGAGTTAAATACCACCTATACATCATTTTCATAACATTTTCTCTCAGGCTATTGCATGCTGAAAATTGCCCTCCATGAATTTTAGAGGCACCCAAGTTGATGGTCATCCCTGCCTCCTGTGAGCATGAATGCTATAGTTTTAACTATGTGATGGGTGGATATGTGCTTCCTTTTGTCTGTCCTGCATCCTCTGAAATGTTAACAGCAAGCCGAGGAATTAATGCTGTGCAGCACATTTATGAAGTTAAGAAGTATGCGTACATTATTTTGCTGTACTCAAACTGTAGCCGCAAGCAATAGTCAAGAGAATAGATGAAGCTGCAAGATTCTGCACCCGGAGGTGCAAGGCGTATCTTTTAACACCTGACAAATTGTGGGTTGTTGTTTTTTTCTCTTTAGTGAAAATAGAAACCATCAACACTGTGGTTAAAGAAGAAGCGGCACAAACAATAGGAGTATCTTACCTGGGCTTAGAATTAGTATGAAAACCACAATGTCATCATGAAGAAAAAGGAAACTTAAGATTTCTAGAGGGAAAGCTCTGAATTAATCATCCCTGGTATGCAGTGCACATCACATCAACTTAGCTGTCTAAAAGAGGAAATATGGAATATATCCAATTAAGGACTGGTAAGAAAGAAAAGGGAAGATTTTAATGAGAATTGGTTTTTGATGGCAACTGTTACTTTTCATTTAAAAGGGCTGCAACCGTTAAGTCAATTGCTTTGATTAGCTGATTAGAAGAGACTTTGGATCAGCTCAAAAGGTGCCCCTGATTCATTGGGTAGTCATTTAAACTTAAATGATTTTTAATGCAAGCTCGTTCTAAAAATGGCAGGCGGAAAGTGCCGGGAAGGAGGGGGATGAGGCAGTGGAGGGGTTGCACTCCACCAACCTCCATGCTGCCTTAACCCTTTATGCCTGTTAGTGATATAAGAATTAGAAACCCCAGGTGTATATTTTTTTATTATTTTTAATAATGTTTCAATGTTTCACTTTAATTGCACTTAACCTTTTAGAATGTATTAGGCTTGATTATTGTGTGTTGTTGTTTTTTCCTTTTTAATAATTTTATTTTTTTCTTTTGACAAAGTAATAAGAATAAATAAATAAGAATAAAAGTGTGCACCCCACCCCCCAAGACCATTCCATTGTAACTATCCAACCGCCCAAAATTTCAACACCTCTTGCAATGGTTTGACCCCTTTCCATTTTAACCGTACAAATTCTACAACTACCTTCCCTATCTCCTCAAAGTCATTTCTCCTGCGCATCCCCCGTCTTACCTTAATAGCACATGTTAATTTATCATCAATAGCTGTATCCGATTTTTGAGTGTTCTGCTTTTGTGAGTCTCCCCGCTCCTACGCTGCATTCCGTGTCTCCTTATCTACCCCTGAAAGTGGTACAAATGGCAGGATGCTTTAGCAGAGGGTAAATCAGCTGTCCTTGAAGCTCTCTGAGACCCAGGAATTTTATGATGCTCCTCCCTCACTGAAGGCTAACTTGCCAGGGTAACGTCGGACATCCAAGACCTAAAATGGTCAAATGGCCTGGGCACATTGGGGCCACTCCGAGGTGATGCAGGGGTCAAGATGGAGCCATGACCTGTAACCTTTCCTGACATATGTGAAGATGTTTTATGGCTCTTTGTCTGCTATGTTCAAACTACTATATAAGCTTTTTTTCTAAAGTGCCTCAGGGCAGGCCTTCTCAACTGGCACGTTGAGTTGAGTGAGTCCTGCCCTATTGCAACTCTGGGTCCCTAAATCTGGGTGCTGGTCTAAGAAATAGTTTCCTTGGTTCTGTGGTTAATTCACCCTCCTCCATATGACATCCTTTTATATATTTGAACATGGCTATCATATCACCCCTTAACCTTCTCTTCTCCAGGCTAAACATACCCAGCTCCCTAAGCCGTTCCTCATAAGGCATTGTTTCCAGGCCTTTGACCATTTTGGTTGCCCTCTGTCCGTCCTGTATGCATGAATTTGGCTTTGCACTATCTGTTGCCACTTCTGCAGAAAATGCAAACGTTTCAGCCGCTTCTCTGCTTACCTCCTAATTCAGAAACTGCAGTTACAGAGAAACATCGTTTTCTTCTTCTTTCCTTCCCGAGGAAAGTCTCCTTTTACATTGGTGCATGTGCGTTGTTCATGACTTGTGTGTGTGTGTGTGTGTGTGTGTGTGTGTCTATTTGAGATCCAGTGTTTTTGCTCATCCTCCCTTGCACCATCAATCAGCATTGCTGTAAACTTTTGAGACAGCTCCTGGATCACTGTCAGAAATGTTCATATTGTTTAATAAATGAGCAGCAGGAGGAGCCTGGACACTTGAATTAACATATACACCAGCCATATTCTCTGGAATGTTCACCTCAAAGGAAAAGAGAGAGGGAGCATCTGCCTTGCACACAGAAGTGTACAAAATACTGAGTTTGATGGACCAGTGCTCCGTTTCAGTATAAGGCTGCTTCCTTCATACCTATTCAAACAGTTCTTGCTTTAAAACCATGAGGACTAGGATCTTACTTTATATTTAATGGAAAAGAGGTCAGTGCTGGAGCACCTGCTTTCCATGTAGAAGGCCCAGGTTCATTTCTTAGCATCTGCAGATAGGGCCGGAAATTTATTCTGCCTGAAACCCTGGAGAGAGCTGCTGCCAATCAGTGCAGGCAATACTGGGTTATGGCCTAAGGCAGCTTTCAGAAAGAAAGAAAAGAAGAGTGCTATTTTTTCTAGAAAAAGCGGTGCCGTGACTCACCAAGGATGCGGGTGGCGCTGTGAGTTAAACCACAGAGCCTAGGGCTTGCTGATCAGAAGGTCGGTGGTTCGAATCCCCACGACAGGTTGAGCTCCCATTGCTCAGTCCCTGCTCCTGCCCACCTAGCAGTTTGAAAGCACGTCAAAGTGCAAGTAGATAAATAGGTACCGTTCCGGCAGGAAGGTAAACAGCGTTTCCATGCGCTGCTCTGGTTCACAGAAGCGGCTTTGTCATGCTGGCCACATGACCCGGAAGCTGTACGCCGGCTCCCACGGCCAGTAACACGAGATGAGCGCCGCAACCCCAGAGTCGGACACAACTGGACCTAATGGTCAGGGGTCCCTTTACCTTTACCTTTACCTAACTCACCATGAATGCCTCCCTCGTTCTCTTAGAATGGCAATGGTGCCCACAACTGAGTTCCAGTGAGTTCTGGCTGAGGGAAAAAATTGCTGGAAAGAAGGAAAGAGAGAGGGAGAGTGAGGGAGGGGGAGGGAGGGAGGGAGAGAGAGAGAGAGAGAGAGAGAGAGAGAGAGACCAGGGATGTTTGTTTGGCTGCCTCCTAGGCTTTGATCAACAGCATCAAGAAGACAATTCAGTGGTGTATATTGTTCCATCATGTTGTCACTACATTCTCTCAGTTTGTCATCACCGAGTTCTGCCTCTGTTTGGCTAAGAGCAGAATTTCCTTCTGTGCTTTGTGGTTAGAGGGGACCTGCCTTGTTAATGCACTTGTCAAGTCGCCTGTCGTCTCAGGCTGCTGAAAGAGCTTTATTAATCCCTAGCCGCAGAGGATGCGAGGCCGCATCTAACACTGTCAGCTTTTGACAGTGCTGGCTGCGGCAGATGGGAGCTGTGGCCCGAAACATTTGGGTGGGCACAGGGTTGGGGAAGGCTGCTCTAGACATGGGCATGCTGTCTTGCCTGCTGATACCTTCCTCCAATCCCATCGTTCCTGAGGACAGGTCGGCAACCCATTGAGCTTTCAAGCACTGCTCCTCAGTGCCAGGTAGGTGACTAGAGAAACCTCTGCATAAAAACCTAACAAGAGCCTGCTGGATGAGGCCAATGGCCCATCTAGTCCAACATCCTGTTCTCACAGTGGCCAACCAGATGCCTGTGGAAAACCCCAAAAAGAAGAAACTGAGCACAAGAGCATTCTCCCCTTGGGTGATTTCCAGCAATTTCTATTCAGAGCATAGCCACCATGATGGGGGGGGGGTCAAGAGGTAAGGGATAGTGGCATGTGCCCTCCCCGAATTATTTCCTGCTCCCTCCATTGCTTCCCAGCTGCCATTCACAATTGGCAAAATTCCTGCATTAGCATGGGTGAAATCCTTGCTCTCCTAACAACGGCCATCACCATCATCCCTTTGCAAACTAGTTATATTTTTTCTAGGCTTTGCAAGCTCCTTGGGACAGAGATCGCTCAGTTGCTAGAAACTCTTAACTGACTCTCTGGCCAACACTTCTTTCGCCCCATCCATGGGAGTAGCCAGGATTTTTTGGGGGGGCAGGCTTTTGTAGGGAGGGGCAGAACCTCATATTTGTGTTGATTTTTATTGATTTGGGAGGGGGCAGCTGCCTCCTGCCCCCCCAACTTGGACACGCCCATGGCCTCATCTGCTCTATGCATTTGAAGCACCACACTTGGTGACAGTCGTGGTTTCCCCCCCCCGAGCATCCTGAGAGCTATAGTTCGTTAAAGGGTGCCAAGTGCTACAGTTCCCAGAGCTCCTGGGAAGAGCGATGGACGGGGAAACCACCCTGAGAACTGCAGGAGAAAACCCTCCCTCCCTCTCTTCCCTCCTTCCTTCCTTCCGCGTCAGTCTTTCTTTCCTTCCTTACCTTCCTCCTCCATCCCTCCTTCTCCTGCCTGCTAAGCTATCCAAACACGGGTCCCTACCTGGACCCAGCCAAGCCGAGCCTCTTCCCATTGGCTTCCCCCGCCAGCCCCGCCCCCTCCCTCCCGCAAGCCCCGCCCTCGGGGCGGAGCCAAGGGGGAGTCCCTTCCACGCGGCGCCTCCGAGAGAGCCGCACATTGACTTGAGCGTTGCTGCTCGCTGGTGCCTCTCGCTCCGGGTCTGCGTCTCTTCTGCTAAAGGGAGTCTCGTCCCTGCGAGAGTCTGCAAAACGAAACAAAACAAAAACAAAAAAAATCAAAGGAGGACAATAGTGGATTTTTATTTTTAAAAATTGGTTTTTCTCATTTAAAATTCAACTTCTGCAGAACGCAGAGATCACTTTCTCTTGCATGAAGAGGGGTTAAAAAAAAGCAAAGCAACGCACGGGGCGGGCAGAATAATGTAGTTATTATTATTTTAATTGTCCAAGAGGAAATCCGGCAGGAAAGAAGCATTTTTGCAATTGTTGGGTCTACCTTGCCCCGCACCGTCACGCTATGGAGTATAAAGCAAGACCGCATCTGTGGTTTTGGGTGACCGTCTTCAGCGGCATAATTTCCAAGGTGAGTGAGCAAAGGTTTGGAATACCCCCTTTTTCTCTGCAAAGACGGTAAGGGGGAAGGGCAAGATAGGAAATTCTTAAAACAGGAGAAGGGAACGTCTCTGGTTTCTAAACACCTTCATGCCTTAGGAAGATAGGGAGCTGCTTTATACTGAGCCAGACCATTGGTCCATTTCATAAAATCGTAGAATCGGAGGGGTCCCAGAGGGTACATCTAGCCCAATCTCAACTCTAGCCCAATCTCAACTCTAGCATCCAAGACAGCTGGCCATCCAACATCTGCTTCAAAATCTCCAAGGAAGGAGAATCTACCACCTCTCCTGGGACTCTGTTCCTTTGTCAAACAGGTTCTACTGTCAGAGAGTTCTTCCTGATCTTTAGTTGGAATCTCCTTTCTGGTAGCTTGAAACCATTGGTTTGAGTCCTACCCTCCGGAGCAGAAGAAAACATCTGTCCTCCATCATCCATGGGGAAGCCCTTTAGATACCTGAAGATGGCTATCATATCTCCTCTTCCACTTTTCTAGGATAAACATACCCAGCTCCCTCAATCTTTCCTCATCAGACTTGGTTAATTCCAGACCCTTGATCATCTTGGCCACCTGCCCTCCTCTGCACACGTTCCTGCTTGTCGACATCCTTCTTAAATTGTGGCGCCCAGAACGGGACACAGTATTCCAGGTGTGGTCTGAACAAGTCAGAATAGAGCGGTACTGTGACTTCCCTTGATCAGGACACTGTACTTCTGTTGACGCAGCCTGGAAGAGCATTAGCGTTTTCGATTCAGTCTACCCTGACTGGCAGCAGCTCTGTGGGTGGTTTCAGATGGGGTATGATCCTAGCCCTAGCTAGAGATGGAAGATGGGACTTTCTGCACGCAAGACAGTTCCTCTGCTACTGAGCTACACCCCTTTCCCCTATTAGGGACATAGGAATTTGCCTTGCCATGGGTCAGAGGTTTGGTCCATCTAAGCCTGTATTGTCCACACTGGCTGGCAGCAGCTCTCTAGAAGGTTTCAGACAGGGGGCGTTCCCATCCCACAGCAGGGAATGAATCAAAGCTACCAATGAGCTGCGTCTTTTCAGGCTTGCCCTATTTGGAGTAGCTTAGTGGGGAAACTGGGGTGTCAGGATAAAAGCCCACGAGGATGGGTGCTGTGTTGGGTCAAAACATTCTACAGCGCCTGGCACAAGGCACCTAGTCGCAGTAAACATACTGGGACTTCTTCCAGGGAGTGACATTTTAAATGGGCTGCTTTCTAGGTCTGTCCAAAGGGTTGTCTAATGCTTTAAAAACTCCACTTTGTGTTTATACATGCGTGCAAAAAATACGCACACACTCGCACATATATCAAACTTGATTTTTTTAAAAAGCATCCAGCAGTGATCTGGACAAGTTTACTCTGAATGTTGGAAGGATGCTGCTAACCACTAAAACCCTGTATTTATTATCGTGGCCGCCGGTCTCTGTCTCTCATATATGCACAAATGCATGTCTGTGTGTATAGACAGATGTCAAACGTGCTTGTGTTTTTATTTTGTAATATTTATGCTTTGGTTTTATTCTACACCCCTGAGAGGTTTTAAAAAAAAAATATCGAGTAGCATAGAAACGGTCTTAAATTAATCAATAGCATTTGACAGTATTGATCTTCCAACTTTATCAGTGCTTAATTTCTAGACAAACAGGCGATGAGGAAGGTGCTTTCTGCACATGCTCAGGGCATTTTCATTTGTTCCTGCATGGTCTTGTTCTGGTATTGAGACCAATGGATCAGCCTTGGTGAGCTTAAAGTCAGATTATGTCAAGGGACTTCATTAATTCTTCTTATTTTTGGTTTATGGGGGGAGAATTTCAGTTTTTTCCTCAGCACAGGGCAAAGCAAAAGCTTTCCATTTCCCCTGTTCATCGATTCATTGGGTGGGGGCAAAGCGCTTTAGCCGAGGGTCAAGACCCACACATGAAATCAGGAGATTTGTGATGGGACCTCTTGACACTCCCCTCCCCAGCTCAAAGCAGCTGCTGGGAGGCTGTTTCTCAGTGGTCCTGGGGGGTATTCAAACTTCCACCTCCACACACACCATATTATTAATCTGAATAGCTGCCCTTTCATCCCCACAACAAGCCTTGTTGTTGTTGTTGTTCAGTCGTTCAGTCTTCGTGACCCCATGGACCAGAGCATGCCAGGCACCCCTATTCTCCACTGCCTCCCGCAGTTTGGCCAAACTCATGTTAGTAGCTTCGAGAACACTGTCCAACCATCTCATCCTCTGTCGCCCCCTTCTCCTTGTGCCCTCCATCTTTCCCAACATCAGGGTCTTTTCTAGGGAGTCTTCTCTTCTCATGAGGTGGCCAAAGTACTGGAGCCTCAACTTCAGGATCTGTCCTTCTAGTGAGCACTCAGGGCTGATTTCTTTAAGAATGGATAGGTTTGATCTTCTTGCAGTCCATGGGACTCTCAAGAGCCTCCTCCACAACAAGCCTTGCAGTGGGTAAAAATCCAGCATGCTTCTCATCCAAAGTTGAATCAATAGCCCCAACAGAGGCCACAGACCCTCCATAGCTAAGCAATTATGAGCCTTGGTGATTTCAGCAAGGAAGTTAAGAGAGTGTTTAATTCTTCTTTCTCTCTCTTTGGAAGTCAATAGGAGGGCTTTGATCGATTTGAACAAAGAGGGTGGACTTCCATTCACTGAGTTTGTGCAGCAGGACTTCCAAATGGTTTCTGCCTATAATCATTTGCTTGTCCCCCTAGTTCTGTTATGTCCCCCCCCCCAGTTTTTTATTATAAAAATCACAGATCTTTACTATATTATTCCAGAGTTCATTTTAAAAAAAGACCCTGTTGGATTGTAATCGCCTGGTTGTGCCACAAGTTGTATTTCCACCCCTCTCTCTTCCCATTAATCACTTCCATTTCCCACAGTTAATGCCTCTTCACTCGCTGTGTTCAGCTGCAAAATACATTTGCGCTGCAGAACATACAGGCTGTCACAGATTGCATGTTATTCTCATAATACCGTCACCCCTGTGTATGGAGCTGTGCAGAGAATGGAAGGAGAGGAGCTTAAACTTCTAAACTGCAGGTAATTGAGGGAGGAATAGACATCACTTCAGTTAACGCAGACATAGATTTAGTTCACGTAAGGGCAGGGGCAACCAAGGTGATGGCCTCCAGGTTTGCAGTTAAGGACTGCAATGTCCATCTGAGAGCAATGATGGGATTTGTAGTCCACAGCATCAGTCTATCCCTGAAGAGCGGATCAAGTCATGGTGTGAAAACCGAGAATAATGGCACATCAGGATTAAGGAGATCGGGGGCGGAGAGGGGTGACAAGCTGAATCTATGTTGCCAAAGCCATCTTGCAGGAAATTGTGTTTCTTCTGTGGCCCACATGTCCTCTTTGCAATACTGCCTGGGAGTATGGCATACCTGGGAGATGGTGAATTTGAACCCCACCTCTGTGGGAGGGTAACCAATACGTCACTTGGCCTCGGTCCTCCCATTTGTGAAATGGGTTCATGCGGAAGGCGAACGAAAAAGGGGGTTGATGTTGTCACACCTCCAGCCACTTCCTACACACGTTGGCCCCAAAGTTAAGCCCCACTTGAGTTCAGTAGGACTTGTTTCTAATTGTCGTTTGAGATCTGCGTAAGTCTTTTACTGTCACCTTGGCTGTAAAGAAAGACAGTCCTTTAATGGCTATTCTCAGGAGCCAAATACACATTTGGGCACCTTGCCTTCCTTGAAACTGAGAATTTTGAGAAATGAGAAAAAGCTTCTCTCTGCAAGTCATATTTCCTCAGTGTCATTTGCCGGGACTGTTCCCATGTACACATCCCATCACCTAAAAACTGTAACATCAGCGTTGACTTGCCAGTATGAATGGGCCATAAACAGAGCCCAGACTGCTGGATCCGACCAAGAGACCATCTAATTCAGTGTGCAGAGGCAAATCAGATTCTTTCTGGATACTCACAGGCAGCGCATGAAAGGGTTGAGCCCCTCCTTGTGGTTTTTCCTGGGTGTCTATTAGGCAGTGGTATACTGCCTCTGAACATGGGGTTTCCATTTAACTCTTACAGCCGATAGGAACCAAGAAAATTATCCTTCCTGAAATTGAGGGATCTTTTTCTAAGCCCAGTGGTCCTCGAAAGATTCAGTCCTACCGATGTTTTAAAAAGGCATCTCCTGCTATGCCAGGCCTCCTCCATCCTGCTGATGAGAGCACCTGGCTTGAGAGCAGTACATGTGAAAAGGATCTAGGAGTCTTGGTAGACCACAATCTTGACATGAGTCAACAGTGTGATGTAGCAGCTAAAAAAGCCAATGCAATTCTGGGCTGCATCAATAGGAGTATAGCGTCTAGAACAAGGGAGGTAATAGTACCACTATATTCTGCTCTGGTCAGACCTCACCTGGAATACTGGGCACCACAGTTCAAGAAGGATACTGACAAGCTGGAACGTGTCCAGAGGAGGGCAACCAAAATGGTCAAAGGCCTGGAAACGATGCCTTATGAGGAACGGCTTAGGGAGCTGGGTATGTTTAGCCTGGAGAAGAGAAGGTTAAGGGGTGATATGATAGCCATGTTCAAATATATAAAATGATGTCATATAGAGGAGGGTGAAAGGTTGTTTTCTGCTGCTCCAGAGAAGCGGACACGGGGCAATGGATTCAAACTACAAGAAAGAAGATTCCACCTAAACATTAGGAAGAACTTCCTGACAGTAAGAGCTGTTCGACAGTGGGATTTGCTGCCAAGGAGTGTGGTGGAGTCTCCTTCTTTGGAGGTCTTTAAGCAGAGGTTTGACAGCCATCTGTCAGGAATGCTTTGATGGTGTTTCCTGCTTGGCAGGGGGTTGGACTGGATGGCCCTTGTGGTCTCTTCCAACTCTAGGATTCTATGATTCTATGCCCTCAGGATCAGAGCCAGTGTGGTTAAGAGCGGTAGACTCATAATCTGGTGAACCGGGTTCGCGTCTCCGCTCCTCCACATGCAGCTGCTGGGTGACCTTGGGCTAGTCACACGTCTTTGAAGTCTCTCAGCCCCACTCACCTCACAGAGTGTTTGTTGTGGGGGAGGAAGGGAAAGGAGAATGTGAGCCGCTTTGAGACTCCTTCGGGTAGTGATAAAGCGGGATATCAAATCCACACTCTTCTTCTTCTTCTCAGGATGGTTTTGCTTTAAAATCAGTGCTTTTCAGTGGAATCCAACTGCAATCATTTAGTGCAGATTAACAGGCATACTGCTTGAGATTTCAAATGGTGTGTGAATTTAGCCTCATTCGCCCAGCCATTCTTGAAACGCCAGCTTCGCAGGCCGGCTTCTAATTTCTTAGCTGGAAGCACTTGAGTAACCATTGATATATTCCCAATAATTCCCACATGCATCACATCCCTTACTTTTCTTCCCTTTGGTCGTCTGGGGGGGGGGGCGGGGGGGGTTGCTTCCTTTTGCTCCTTCGTTACAATGCTGTGAAACTGGTTGCAACGCAGGCTGGTTTGCAACATAGAACACAGGTGTCTATACAGCGCAAAACCCAAATCAGTTATATGAATTCAATTCTGATAAGAAATGCAAATAAAATACAAGTTCTCTTAACAGCAGCGACATATAAAAAAAACAAGGGGGGAGGAGATCAGCAGCAGGGTGTCTAAAATACAAAGAACAGTGCAAAAATGCAGAATCTTCTCCTCCACCCAAAGGTGCCTTTTAAAAAGAAAATGGCAGACCCTCCCAGCTCTTACTTTGCAGCTTTCCTTTCCTCTCCCATTCTCTCATCCTGGGAGATCTTCACTTTCTTGCCTCCCTTTCAAGGTCTTTCCATCATCTACCTGCCACTTTCATACTGCTTTCACTGGTAGTTTAAAAAAAACAAAACAAGAAGCAACAGCTTCTTGGTCACACACTAATGTGACCGAGGAATCTGAACACAAGCCAGGGTTGTGAAAACTGAAAGTGGCCCGGTTTTCTCGGCGGTTCCCATTAAGTTCCATGGGATGAGGAACACAGTGAGCAGGATTTAATCTGGGATTCGTGGAATGGAGCGGGCAGCCTGCCCCTTTGCCTGAGGGCCAGTGGGAGGAAAGGGGGGGTGCTTGATCCCCAACTCAATGAGCACACACCCTTCTAAATGCAAAGGGACCCCTGACCATTAGGTCCAATCGCGGATGACTCTGGGGTTGCGGCACTCATCTTGCTTTATTGGCCAAGAGAGCCAGCGTACAGCTTCCGGGTCATGTGGCCAGCATGACTAAGCCGCTTCTGGTGAACCAGAGCAGCGCACAGAAATGCCATTTACCTTCCTGCTGGAGTGGTACCTATTTATCTACTTGCACTTTGACGTGCTTTCGAACTGCTAGGTTGGCAGGAGCAGGGACCGAGCAACGGGAGCTCACTCCGTTGTGGGGATTCGAACCGCCGACCTTCTGATCAACAAGCCCTAGGCTCTGTGGTTTAACCCACAGCACCGCCCGCGTCCCTTCACACACCCTTCTAGTTTCTCCCATATAAGTGAATGGTGGGAAGGAAAGTAGCATACTAGGAGGTGTTGTTGCATTGGGAAAAATCCTTGCCCCATTGCCTTTTAATTCCCCACAACAACCTTGTGGGGTAGGTTAGGCTGAAAGAGAGAGAGCGACTGGCCCAAGGTCATCCCATGAGCTTTATGGCTGAGTAGGGACCTGGTCGCTGAGGTCTTGGTCCAACACTGCAACCCCTGCAATATGTCCTTGATAGACCCTCTTTGCCTTCCTTTCTCCTGTTATAATGACAGGCATTTACCTTAGATACTGAAAATGGGCTTCTAACTTTTGCGCTACTAGCTGGTTGGTTACAGCTGACCCTTGGCAATGCTGGTCAGAGAGCCGTGGGGTGAGGTTCCTGCAGAGCACAGCTCTTGTTGTGGCAACAGATGAAGTCACAGGCTATTGCATTCAGCAGAGATCTGAGAGGAGGGCGATATATTTTTAGGGCCAGGAGAAGTGCCTGGCAGGGCAAGAACTCACATTGAAGAAACAGTCTCCCGAGAGAACGTGATGCTTCTCTGTAGGAATGTAAACCCAGGCTGGGTAAAATGTTAGGATACATAGCTTGGGGAAAACACACCTCGTGAATCACAGGGCTTCCTCGCCTTTGACATCTCTGCGCACATTCTTCCGTTGCTGGGAGGACCCTGCCTTGGCTGAATCTTTCCCCTTCTTTATGCAAGGCAGGCTCCATCAGCATCCAGAAAACGAGTGGTTTCTTCATTTATATATTGCATTTATAGTCCAGCTTTTTTCTCCATGGGGTTTAAGGTGGTTTAACTGGTTCTTCTTCTCCTCCTCGTCACTGAATCCCCACAACAACAACCCAGTGAACTGGCCCAGGGTTCCCCAGTGAGCTTCACAGATGAGTGAGGATTCGAACTCAGGCCTCCCAGGTCCTAGCCTGACAACCACTGCACAACACCGGCTTTTGGAAGGCTGACCCAGGCCCAGGGGCGTACCCAGGATCAAAACTAGTGGGGGGGGGCAAGCCATGGTCGTTCAGGTTGTGACATTTCAGCACGGAAAGGCGAATGAAACCAAAATTTTAGGAAAATTATAAATAATTATAGCAGTGCTTTATTACGGTAGTTATTAAAATTATTTGCTTGAATTTTTTTTAATTTTTATTCTAGTTACATGTCTTATACCAGGGGTGGCCAACTCCCAAGAGACTGTGATCTACTTTCAGTAGTGATCTACCCCCGTTTTTTTGGGGTTCAGCTCAAAGTTGTTGACCTTTTTTGGGGATGAGGAATGCCCCATTTTTTAGGGGTTCAGTTCGTTTTTAGATTACTGACCATATTATGTAAACAGCAAACAAAAACAGCTTCAAAAAACAGAAAAACTCCCCCCCCAAAAAAAACAGAAAGCCCCCAAATGGCTGAAAAACTCAGTTTCCTAGGATCCTCAGCCATCGCAACTCACCATGCAAGGGAACTGCTTCCAAAGCTCCTTTGCAACGATCAGCCGGCGCAACACACACACACACACACACACACGCAGTGGCCGGCTCAATTGTTATTTAGATTTTGGGAGGGGGAGAAAGACCGGTAGTTGAGCTTTTTAGGAGAGCTTTTTTTTCCTTTTAGGCTGCCAATAACTATTTAATTATTATTATTTTTTGCTTCGGGGGAGGGCAGGTGCCCCCTCCTGCCCCCCCTTGGGTACGCCCAGGCCCAGGCCATTAAAGGACCACAGTGGTGCAACTGGTGCTTTTTAGGAGAGCTTTTTTTTCCTTTTAGGCTGCCAATAACTATTTAATTATTATTATTTTTTGCTTCTGGGGGGGCAGGTGCCCCCTCCTGCCCCCCTTGGGTACGCCCAGGCCCAGGCCATTAAAGGACCACAGTGGTGCAACTGACCCATTGAATGGGAAGGGCTATCTTCCTTCGAGGTTCACGGTCCAATTTTCATAACATTTGTGCGACAAACGCTTCATAGCCTTGAACCCTTCCCCCCCCCCCCCGCAGTCTTAGGGCCAAAGTAGCCCTGACTTTTCTTTTATGAAAATCAGTTTGAATGGGAAAGTAATAACTTTTGGGGTGGTGGCAGGCAGGGAGGGAGGTGGAGGTTTAACCCTTTCCTTCTTTGCTGAGGATAAACCCATAGGTTGAAACTTTTATGGTGCCACTGGGAGGGAGAACAACTGTTCCTCTCAGTGATACCAACTTCAAAGCAGGGGTTTTAATCTGGGGAGGAGTGGGTTAGATCAGGGGTAGGCAACCTAAGGCCCGGGGGCCGGATGTGGCCCCAATTGCCTTCTCAATCCGGCCCGTGGACGGTTTGGGTATCGGCGTGTTTTTACCTGAGTAGAATGTGTCCTTTTATTTAAAATGCATCTCTGGGTTATTTGTGGGGCCTGCCTGGTGTTTTTACATGAGTGGAATGTGTGCTTTTACCTTATTTAAAATGCATCTCTGGGTTATTTGTGGGGCCCGCCTGGTGTTTCAACATGAGTAGAATGTGTCCTTTTATTTAAAATGCATCTCTGGGTTATTTGTGGGGCCTGCCTGGTGTTTTGACATGAGTAGAATGTGTCCTTTTATTTAAAATGCATCTCTGGGTTATTTGTGGGGCCCGCCTGGTGTTTCAACATGAGTAGAATGTGTGCTTTTATTTAAAATGCATCTCTGGGTTATTTGTGGGGCCCGCCTGGTGTTTCAACATGAGTAGAATGTGTGCTTTTATTTAAAATGCATCTCTGGGTTATTTGTGGGGCCTGCCTGGTGTTTTGACATGAGTAGAATGTGTCCTTTTATTTAAAATGCATCTCTGGGTTATTTGTGGGGCCGGCCTGGTGTTTTGACATGAGTATATATAGTCCAGCCCCCCACAAGGTCTGAGGGACGGTGGACCGGCCCACGGCTGAAAAAGGTTGCTGACCCCTGGGTTAGATTCTCCCCTCATGCCTGCTCTGATCCTCTTAATGATCAGCCTTCTCAGCCCCCCCCCCCAAGAAACCCTGCAGCTGACACATTTATAAGGTCACGTCACTGTTTTTAGAGGTTCTTTTTCATTTCCCCGGACTAGGCAAGGTTTGGTTGCGGTCGCTCATTGGGAAACAGAAAGCACTCTGCATATGCTCAGAGGGATTCTCATTGTTGCTTTTATTCCTCATGTCATGGAGTGTCCCGGGTTGGGGAGGGGGGGTGGAGAGACTGTTCTGTTCTTCCTCTCCGGAAAGCTGTGACAAGCTAAATTATGTAAGAAGGCGAGATGTTTATTAATTCCAGCACATTGTATGTTTGTTTTCTTCTCTTGCAAACACTCAGAGAGCGGTGCTTTTTGCCCTCCCTTCGCGCCTGCCGTTCGCACCATTTGTTGCAGAGTGTCGGTTAGCGGAGTGGTGGGGCTTGGAATCGAGTCCCGCCGCTCTCTGGAACCGGAAAGCCAGAAGGTGTCCCTGAACTCTGATAACGCCCCTCGCTTGCCTGGATGGAAGACAGAGAGGAGCTTGTCTGGAAACTACTGTACAAAGGCCAAATTTGCATGGAATCATAGCCTCGTAGAGTTGGGAGGGACCCCCAATGGCCATCTAGTCTGACCCCCTGCTATGCAGCCCCGCCCACTTTGCCTCTCGCCCCACCCACCGCTTGCATGCTGCCACTGTGAGCATGAGCGTTGTGAGCCTTACTTGCTACGATAGTGAAATCATCTCTGCTGGGATAGACACCCATGCTTCTCTTGAAAACTCCCACAAGCAGAGGCTGTGATTTTTTTTAAAAAAAATATATTTATTAAAGGTTTTCCAATTAAATCCAAATTACAATACATGATTAAATTTTTCTAACCCCCCTTTCTCTCACCAAGAGGAGCATACTAATCAAACCCCCCTCTCACTGGGGTGATCAATAATGCTTTCCCAATTTAACCACTTACATTGCACACATCATTTTTACTTTCTCGGACTTCCCCGATTCCCCCCCCCCCATTGAATCCCTTATTAACCCTAATTCACAGTTATTGCCAATTTAATCCCCATATTACTTTTTCACCTTCTTACATTTTCCATATATCTTCTTCTAAATACTTTTCCAGCTTACAAATCTACTCTATCATTTTAAACTATCCTCCGCATTCACTGTATTTCTAACCTCCATTGTCTAATCCCAAATCCATTTCAACAACTGATTTAAAATTAATTTTGCTTTAACTCTTTCCCCCCCCCCTTTCCCCTCCTATACACCATTCATTTAACCACATTATCCATTGTCCATTGCCAAACCGTATGTCTATACTGTAATACAAAGAGAATTTCCATAAAACCATCATTTTTTCAGCCCAGTGATTTTTTTGTTTTTTAAAAAGGAGAGCTCTCAAAATGATTCATGCCAGAAAACTAAACTGCTTGCATACTGTTGAGGGGAAAAGACTCTCCTCCAGATTTATCAGACGTGGGTGAGGAGGAGAATTTCTTTCTTCAGACTCTCCTCCCCTGGCTTTCTTTTCTCTACCACATTTTTTTTTCCCTGGGAGAGGTTCTGTGCTGGGAATAGCAGCGAAACAGGCTGGTATTCAACAGGAGAAGCTTTATCCATCTGAGCCCTGCCATGAAGGGCGATGCTTCAGCTGTGGTTTATTTATTTATTACACCGTTTATATCTTGCCTTTTTCTCCAAGGAACTCAAGGGGGCAGAAATGGTTTTTCTCCTCTTCATTGAATCCCCACAACAATCTTGTGAGTTAGGTTAGGCTAAAGGTCAGTGATTGGGCCAAGGTCACCCAGTGGGTGTCATGGCCAAGTCGGGATTTGAACCCTGGTCTCCCAGGTCCTAGCCCAATGCTCTAACCATTGCCCCGCACTGCCTCACCGCAAAGCAGCTTAGGAAGCTGCTTTCTACAAAGTCAAGCCCAATTGGTCCTGCTAACTCAGTATTGTCCACACAGACCGGCAGCAGCTCTCCAGGGCAGTGGAGGTACCATTGGGGACCATCTGCATGCAAAACAGGTGTTCTGCCACCGAGCTACACCGTTGAATTTCTACCTGTTGATGTGCCCACTGAAGGCAGAGAGCAAATGTCCAGGCCGCAGGATGTTCAGAGTGGCAGAACATTTTTCTGGTATCACCATGGTGAATGGATGACAAAGGTCTCACAGCTCTGTGCGAAATCTTGTGATATATATATATATATATATTTTCCCTGCCAGATTCATTTCAGCAAAGCTTGACGCTTGGCTTTTGGGTCGCTGTGAGTTCTTTGTGTGGCAGGCGAAAGAGGCCAGCCTTTCTAAAGCAGCTGTTTCGGTCGGAGACCCGGAGCTAAAATTCCAGGAGACATGGGATGAATATGTTTGGGGGCCAAAGAGCCAAATATTTCCGAGCACCTGGCCTGAAAGACAAATGGGCCAATGACAGAAGGCTGGGTCTGGGGTTTCTTAGAGCTGCCGGCCCTCGCTCGAGATTTATAAGGACGGCATCTGAAAAGTTATTGTAAAATAGTTTTCCTGGCTTGAGCAGCATTGAGCTGATGCCACAAACCTGCAGTTAAAAAGAAAGAAAATTCAGGTGTACTGATGCTTGCTGTGAATTTTGGCTCTGATGCTTAGAGGTGGCGAGAAGGAATTCGGCTCAGGTTGTACCGAAAGGCAAACCTACCAAATTCGCAATCTGCAAACTGAAACAGAGCCGTCCTTTGAAATTATTCGCCTTTTGCCAATTCAGTTCTCGAGCCTAGTAATGTGTACAAAATTTGTTTGCTTATTTAATTAAGCTAGCTACGTGCTGGTTAAACACTTAAACGGTTTGTGAGGATACGATACAAAAAACAACAACAGGAGTCAAAACTTTAAAATCAGATTTGATTAAAATGCTTGCTGGATAGATATATATATGTGTGTGTGTATGTATTCAGTTTGCATATGCCATGTGCATTACATTAGTGAAAATAGCGTACAAAAATGTGTTATTTTAGGTGGTATTGCTTTGCTAAAGCTGTGTATGCTGAAGACAAAATTATGAACAAAAACCATTACATGTTTGGAGATTAGCACTGAAATGCTGGTTAATTTTTTGAGGACTTAAAAAAACAAAAACAACCACAAACTGACATGGAAATGTGTAGAGCTGGATTTAAGATTGGAAAAATGAGAAACCGATTCACTCATTGCTATTGATATTTTAGGTTGCTTTGCTAAATCATTGTATGCTGAAGACAAAATTATGAACAAAAATCATTACATGTTTAGAGATTAGCACTGAAATACTGGTTAATTTTTTGAGAACTTAAAAAAAAAAAACCAACCACAAACTGACATGGAAATGTGTAGAGCTGTATTTAAGATTGGAAAAATGAGAAACTGATTCAATCATTCCTACAATTCCTAGAATGGTAGAGTTGTAAGGGACCCCCAGGGGTCATCTAGTCCAACCCCCTGCAGTGCAGGAATCTCAGCTAAAGCTGACTGAAAGACTCAGTGGAAATGCATGGCATGAACCCCCCCCCCCCCGAGGGCTAGTGAATATATTTGTAAAGGAAAAAAGGCAGCGGATGACATCGACTTTGACTTAAGTACATAGCAAGAGCCCTGCTCAATCAGACCAAATTGTCCATCTTAGCACAGCATCCTGCTTCACGCAGTAGAGAAATAGCTGGCTGGATACTTCTGGGAAACTCTCAAGCAGAGGCTGAAGGTGATAGCCCTCCTTTGGTGTTCCTCCCAGCAGCTGGTGTTTGAAGGTAGACTGTCTCTGCACATGGAGGCTCCATGTTGCTGGGTGCCTCCTGGTTGGTGCTGACTTACAACGGGGCCTTCTTGGTGGTGGTCCCCTGCTGGTGGAATGCCCTCCCTGTCAATGGCTAGAAGAGACTATTCTCGGGAGCCTTGAAATGATTAGCTGCGAGGACCCATGATTGCTTGAAAGGGTTTTCAGATATCTTAATATTTTTCAGATGGTTTGATCTTTAATTGTCTAGTTTTTGTTGCTTTACTTGTGGCCTTGAATTTGCTTGGGAGATAGGGTGGGCTAGATATAAATAACAGCACTAGTACCAGCAGTTTGAAATAGTAAAGTCCTAGGGAAGCTGTACCATATACAGTAGATGGATGCATGTGTAATTCAGTGCTCAGGGTGAAGAGTATGGGGATTAAAACGGGGGAAGGAGTTTGATAAGCTGAACTAACTGTGTGAAAATGCACTTAGTCATGTTCATGTCACAGAGTAGCAATGCCTCAATGTGATTGAGATGGGTGGGCGATTAGATAATGAAGGATGCGAGCTTCGGAGTTAAGCAGAGCTCTGCTTCGTGCGTTGCTTTGTAAAGCCCCAATCCAGAATTGGCATCGCATGACCGAGCCAAGTGTTGTTCCTTAAGGCCAAGAAAATTAAGAGGTTTGTAACCAGGAATTGTGGTGGGTGCAAATCGCACCCTCCCCCCACCTCCTCTATCCGGAACCCCGATGCAAAAAAAAAAAAATCCTTCTTCCACCACCACGAAAAATAAAACCTTCATAGTGTGAGAAAAATGTCCGTTGAGAGGTTAAAAAGAGGGGGGACGGGACTTGACTGAGTGCCACGTTTCCATCGGGCCTCAGTTTGAGTGCATTGTCCGCTGTGAAAATATCGCTCTGCCTTTGCCAACGGAATTACAACCACATTGTCTTTTGCATAGCCAAAGTGTACAGTTGGCAAGCTCAGCTGTCTCGCTGGTACATGACAACTGCTCATGTTCTCTTGTTTCTCTCTTGCTTCCCCCCCCCCCCAACTTTGAGCTCTGCTTTCCAGCTTTCTTCATTCTGCCACCTGGCGTTACTTAGGGAAAGGTTTGCCTCAATGGGTAGAGCCATAGCTGTCAACTTTCGGATCTGAAAATAAGGGATCAGCAGTCTCACCTATCCCAGGGACAGTCACATGGCAGTGGTGGGCAGAGCCAGAAGCAAAAGTGGGCAGAGCAGCTAGAACGTGCCTCGGCCGTCGCTTTTGTGTGGTGGGCTGGCGCTCCAGCGTCGGCGCTGCGCCCGTCCCGTCTACTCGCCGCTCCCTCGCCCGGCTGGCTCAGCGGAATGCTCCAAGCGCCGCCCGCCCGCCCCGTTGCGCCCTGCACTGGGCTGGGCTTGTGGCAGCCGCCGCGGGCAGGCAGGCAAGCAAGCAAGCAGTCCCTCCGGCGAGCAGAGGAGGGCGAAGCAGGCCCGCCCGCCCGCCCGCTAGGCGAGAGGCGCACCCGGCCCCTGGAAGCGCTGGCGGTTCCGGCGCAGCAGCCAGCCCGGGAGGAGAGAGAGAGAGAGAGCGCTTGGCCAGGCTGCCGAAGGAGCGCTCCCCCTAGCGGCTTCTCGCTCGCTCTCCTGGCTCTCCTGCTCCGCTTGCAGCCGAGGGAAGCGCCGACGGCTTGTCTCTCCTCCCCCCAGGCATTCCCGGCCCTCCTCCACCTCCACACAACCCGGGAATATACGGGTTTTCGAGGCATCTGGTAGAGGAGCGGGAAACACGTGTAAAAATGGGGGAATCCCAGCCAATACGGGATACTTGACAGCTATGGGTAGAGCATTTGCTTTGCACACAGAAGGCCCCCGGTTTGCACGCAGAAGGCCCCCTGCCCAGCCCTGCCCTGCAATACTCCTTTCCATTCTTCCTCCCTTGGATTTCCATCTCCTGCTCCTGCTCACTAATCAGTCAATATTCCACGTCCACAGAGCATGCTCAGTTCTCATTAGCCTATCTGGGGGGGGGGGTCCTACTCACCTTTCGGGACGCTGGTGGCCCTGTGGGTTAAACCACGGAGCCTAGGGCTTGCTGATCAGAAGGTCGGCGGTTCAAATCCTTGCGACGGGGTGAGCTCCCGTTGCTCAGTCCCTGCTCCTGCCAACCTAGCAGTTCGGAAGCATGTCAAAGTGCAAGTAGATAAATAGGTACCACTCCGGCAGGAAGGTAAATGGCGTTTCCGTGCGCTGCTCTGGTTCGCCAGAAGCGGCTTAGTCATGCTGGCCACATAACCCGAAAACTGTACGCCGGCTCCCTCGGCCAGTAAAGCGAGATGAGCGCCGCAACCCCAGAGTCGTCCGTGACTGGACCTAATGGTCAGGGGTCCCTTTACCTTTACCCACCTATAGGGATCTCTTTCCCTAAAAATATGTTTGAACTTCTCCAGACCTTTGGCTACATAAGGTTTGGCACTCGCACCTGAACTTGGGAAATGGAGAAAACAATAGTGAAATTATTATTATTATTATTATTATTATTATTATTATTATTATTACCACACCCATCTGGCTGGGTTTCCCCAGGCACTCTGGGTGGCTCCCAACAGAACACTAAAAACAGAATAAAACTTCAAACATTTAAAAACTTCCTTAAATGCAGCCTCCAAGTTCCTAGGTAATATATCTCTGTGTGAAGCACTGCTTGTGGCTGCCATATTTCAAACAGTGAAAATCCGGACGGAAAAGTTGTTGAGCTTTTTTTGGGGGGGGGGGTGGCAAACAGAGCCGTCTTAAGGGGATCTGCCGCCCTGGCGCGGCTATCCCTCCGGCGCCCCCGCCATGCCGCCTCCCCGCCGCCTCCCTCCCGCGCTTGCCGCCCCTTGGGAGGGGGGTGGGCGAGCGGGGGATGAGGGGCGTGGCGCTGGAGCGGCGCGGGGCTCTGCGCGCCCTTCCAGCGCTTCCGGGATGGGAGGCGAGGGCGGCCGGCTCGCGCTCCCGCGCGCATCCGGATGGCGCGGCGCAGCCGGGCGGCGCGGCTGGGCAGCTTGTGCTCCATCGGGTGGGCGGCCGGCTGCGCGCGGGAGCGCGAGCCGGCCGTCCTTGCCTCCTGTCCCGGAAGCGCTGGAAGGGCGCGCAGAGCTGTGCTCCTGTGCTCTGCTGGGCAGCCAGAGGGCGTGGCGTGGCCGGCCAGCTCCCTTGCCAGGAGTCAGAGGACGCTGCCGGCAGGCGCTGCCAGCGGGGCTGGAGGACGGAGGCGCCCTCCAGGCCATTGCGCCCTGGCGCGCCGCGCCACCAGCCCCAATGGATGAGACGGCTCTGGTGGCAAAGTCGCTGAGCTTTTGCTTTGGTTTGCTTATGGTTTTTGCTGAGCTTCTTTGCCAAAATTCCATTTTGAGCTGTTTTTATGGGAAATCGGCAAAAATGACACTGCCAATGTGGACTGCCATAAGTGCGGACATTTCCCCGATTTCCGCCCAGACGCTGCTGCCGACCTGCGGTATTCCGGATATGTCCGGGAAATTCTGGACGTATGGGGACCCTATGTTTGGCTAACCAGTGTGGGAAGCAGGATGTCGAAGGAGATGGACTTTCTGCTCTCACACAGCAGGGCACTTTTCATGTTCTTGCATCTGGCTCCTGAGTCTTCATTCACGAAATTGTTGCAGACTCTTCTTCCCAGGCCTAACGAACCAGGGTGCATCTGTTTAGGAGACCATTGGGTCATGTTCAAAGGGAAAGGACCGTAGCTCAGGGGTGGAGCGTTTGCCTTGCAAGTTCAATCCTGGAAAGAGACTCCCTTGCTTGAAATCCCAGAGAGCAACTGCCAGTCAGTGTAGGCAATACTGAGCTAGATTGACTCAGTATACGGCAGCTAGGACAGCTCCTATGTTTCGAGCTTCAGGACACGGGATCTGTCTGGCTTAAACGCCAGATACTTCTAGGGCAGGTAGGTAGCCCTGTTGGTCTGACACAGTCAAAATAAATTAAAAAAAATTGTCCAGTAGCACCTTAGAGACCAGCTAAGTATAAACTTTTGTGAGCATGCACACTTCTTCAGATACACTGAAACAGAAGTCACCAAACCCTTATAATATAGTGGGAAGGTGGGGTGGGTTTTTTTCCCTATTACTACCCTTCTGAGAAAAGGCAAAAAAACAATCATCTGTATGATGCCAAAGACCAGATCCATCTTACCACCAAAGCCATACTGCGCTGTTTCAGGTGTTGTTTTTTTAAAAAAAGAAAATCATAATAATCGGCCAGGCAATGCCAAAACTATATGACAAATGTCATGTCTAGTTTGGACCTCAGCTCAGGAAGTAGGAACTGAAAAAATAACAGTGTAATCTTGATTTAGCAAGTAGGAGATGCCAGTTCTTCTTAACTCTTGTTATGGAAACATCTCACTTTTGATTAATTTTAATTTCATTCTGGGGTTTATACACTCCTCACTCCCAGTTAAATGTCTTGACAGTCTAGGCAGCACAAACCTCCTCCCTTTCCTCAGTGTTCCTGTCCTCTGGCTGTGATAATTTTTTCCATTTTTGCTCGAGCCACTTTGGGGTGCTCATTTCTCTGGTGCAAAGGAATTCACCCGGGTGCAGGATTTGTGGCTGGGTAGGGAGTCGGTCCCTGCTCCTGCCCACCTAGCAGTTCGAAAACACGTCAAAGTGCAAGTAGATAAATAGGTACCGCTCTGGAGGGGAGGTAAACAGTGTTTCCGTGCGCTGCTCTGGTTCGCCAGAAGCGGCTTAGTCATGTTGGCCACATGACCCGGAAGCTGCACGCGGGCTTCCTCAGCCAGTAAAGTGAGATGAGCGCTGCAACCCCAGAGTCGGACACGACTGGACCTAATGGTCAGGGGTCCCTTTACCTTTACCATTAGGGAGACAAGAGGGGATGTGGGTAGCGCTGTGGTCTAGACCACTGAGCCTAGGACTTGCTGATCAGAAGGTCAGCGGTTCGAATCCCCACAACGGGATGAGCTCCCGTTGTTCGGTCCCTGCTCCTGCCAACCTAGCAATTAGAAAGCACGTCAAAGTGCAAGTAGATAAATAGGTACCGCTCCGGCGGGAAGGTAAATGGCGTTTCCATGCGCTGCTCTAGTTTCACAGCTTAGTCGTGCTGGCCACGTGACCCAGAAAAACTGTCTCCCTCGGCCAGTAAAGCGAGATGAGCGCTGCAACCTCAGAGTCCTCTGCGACTGGACTTAACTGTCAGGGGTCCCTTACCTTTACCTTAGGGCAGTGCTGTCAAGTATCCCGTTTTCCCCGGGATTCTCCCTTATTTCAAGCAGTTTCCCGCTGCTCTCCCTTATTTTTTATTTCCCTTAAATTTCCCGTTTTTAATGGAAGCAGCTCCTCCCCTGCTGGCCAGGGACTGGGTGGGAAGACCTTGCCTACTTGGAGAGAAAAGCCTCAGCCCTCAAAGCAAGTGGGAGCCGTTTCCCGCGCTTACAGGGGGGTGTATTCCTCCCTCTGCATCAGCCCCTATCCATTGCCGCTGAGCCCCTCAGCCGGCCAATAGGGTTAGCTGGCGGGCGGAGCCTGGCCGCCTTTGAGCAGCTGCTGCTTCCTGTCCTGTTTTGATGGGATCAGACATCAGACAAGTTTTTATTTTTATTTGTATTTGGAATATTTACCGTACATTTCTGTAAAATACCGTGTAAATGATTATATATATATATATTTATATATACACACACACACACACACACACACATATATATATATATATATATATATATATATATATATATATATATATATATATATATATATTCCTTTTTTAACCAGGCCACTGCCTGACTTGATCTACATCCTATACCCTTTTTAAAATGCTGGCTCTTTTGGTTTTTTTATTGGGTTTGTTGTTTTGATTTTGATTTTATGTATTTGATATTTTATGTGAACCACCCTGAGACCTTCGGGTATAGGGCGGTATAGAAATTAAATAAATAATAATAATAATAATAAATATTAATAATAATAACAGGCTTCTGCGCTAGCTGTACATGCAGCTGTAGAGTCAGCCTGCTGCACCTGCTTGCAAGTAGATTTACTCACCTGTAGACGCCCTAGCTTGCCATTCCAAATGGCAAGCACAAATCTTATTTTCTGCACCAAGGATGGTTATAGAAGTGATTTAATTTTTTTCCCCTTGGCCTGAAAAAGCAACAGTCCTCCAGAGGCTGCTGTCCTTTCATTCTGTGGCAGGACAGAGAATTCAGCCCTTGATTTCCCCCTCTTAAAAAAAATTTAAAAATAAAATTCCTGGACAGCAAAATGCCTCCAACCATTTCTATGCAACCTCACTTTGCTTCCAGGCAAAAACAAGAGACTATTGTTATGTAACTCTTCTCCTTCCCTCCCTCCCCGTACCGCACTGAGTAATTTGTGGGGGGGGGGGGTTGTTTTGTTTTTCGCCGAGAATAAATGTTAGAATTCTCACGGACAATGTATGAACCTTGGCTCCTTTGCTGAGAAACTAGCCCTGGAGCACATCTCTGCTTTTGGAGATTTCATAAAAGAGCTGGCTGTGCCTGAGAAGTCTCTAAATCTATTTTGACATCCTGGTAGTGCTGAATAAGTGGCTGGCCACTTTATTAGAAGACAGGAGATCTCTCCACCATGGCTCCCTTTACAGAGGCAGTAGAGCAGGGTTTCCCAAACTTGTGTCTCCAGCTGCTTTGGGACTACAATTCCCATCATCCCTGACTACTATCCTGATAGCTAGGGATGATGGGAGTTGTAGTCCAAAAACAGCTAGAGACCCAAGTTTGGGAAACCCTGCAGTAGAGGCTGGATAATATTGTTTCATGCCACCCCAATCTCTGAGCGGTGCAAGATTCCAGGGGTTCAAGGCTCTTCTTTTGGAAATGAAGCACAGAGATGACTGTGGTGTCTTTATGTGGTTTATTTACACATATCTACAACCTGAAGCTACGCGGACGACTGTGGGGTTGCAGTGCTCATCTCGCTTTACTGGCCGAGGGAGCCGGTGTACAGCTTCCGGGTCATGTGGCCAGCAGGACTAAGCCGCTTCTGGAGAACCAGAGCAGCGCACGGAAACGCTGTTTACCTTCCTGCCAGAGTGGTACCTATTTATCTACTTGCACTTTGACGTGCTTTCGAACTGCTAGGTGGGCAGGAGCAGGGACCGAGCAACGGGAGCTCACCCCATTGCGGGGATTCGAACCGCCGACCTTCTGATCAGCAAGCCCTAGGCTCAGTGGTTTAACCCACAGCGCCATCTGCAAGCAGTTAAATACAATACAGGTGTATGGAATCAATCATCACATGGTTACATAGTTAAAGGTGCAGCATCGTTTTTCTGTTCCCACTGAAAAACAGTATACATGTTAAACTCATACATAGCAACCCAGATCAAATTCAGTATTCAGACCCTTTGCATATAAGGTTCCCAATTGAAATATTAATCCATACTATACTCCTTTTGTAACAAAGATATTCGTGTATCTACAGTTCTAAACGGCTGTTTTTTTTAAAGTCCACAGAATAAAGAAACTCAGATCATTCTCTGTATGGGCTGCTTGCTTGTTGTTTGAATGGTTTCTAGCCCAGCTACCATTCCAGTAAATTTGGTTTTATACTTACTAGCCAGTTTGTGGTGGTGTTGTTTTGTTTTGTTGTACTATCATTACTGTCACCACATTTGATACTTTGTGTATATGATTGGTAATATGAGCTGTCAGCTGCGGAGAGTCGAGTTCAAATCCTACCTTGACTGCGAAGAGTAAAAAAACTGCTGCCCAATGGCCTTAATCGCAGAACCTGAAGTCTTTGGGCAATGCTTGCTTAGCTGAGAGGAGTGGTTCCCAACTGGTCGTCCGCAGACCCCAGGGGCTCCACGTAACCATATAGATATATCAGGTTGTTGGTTTTTTCCCCAAAAAAGTAGGAGGTCTGTGGCTGTGTGAGCTGCCAATGGCCGAGATTGCTTTCTTCCTCCATTGGCAGCCCACTGCGAGGACACTGAGAAGGGGGTGGTGAGAGAAAGAGAAAGAGGAAGAAGAAGGAGAAGGGAGATGGAGAAGGGGGTGGGGAGAAAAAGAGGGAGGAGGGTAGAGAGAGACAGAGAGAAGAGGTGGGGAGAGGGGGGTGAGAGAAGGGAAGGAGAGGGAGAACGGGAGAGGGGAGGAGATGCACTGGTAAGTTTATGGTGCTTGCCAAATATTTGTTGGACGCCGCCCAGAGTTGCCAGGGAGACCCAGCCAGATGGGCGGGGTACAAATAATAAATTATTATTATTCTTATTATTCTTCTTCTTATTATTATTATTATTCTTATTAAAGCACAAGCAATTTCAAACACAAAATATAAATCAAGGCGTCTACTAAAACAAACAGAACCATCAATTTCTAGCGAGACTATAGCTAGGGAGCCTCCACGCCTACACCAAGTGTCTTTCAGATTTAGACCTCCGAATCTTCCTTGCAGTTCACGGTCCAAGTCCTTCTTCCTAATCTTCACATCCAGTGAATGACTGCTTCCTTGAACAAACGAGGCTTCTAGAAAGCGACCCCTTGAGTCAGCAGTGTACAAGGGGCAATGTAACAAATCACGAATAATACCTTCTACCTGCGATTGCCCGCCTATGCATAGTCTTATCTGTGTATGAAATCTTGTCCAGCATTGCTTGAAATCCCAACTCAATGAAGGCAGATCTTAATGGTACAGGCAGAAGTTTAGACAAGTAACTAGCTCTAAAATGCTCCGATTTCACTAGAGGGAAGCACGGGGAACATTAAGATGATTTAATCGCTTGTGGGTGCCTCCTGAATTCTGTCCAGTAGAGTCGATTCCTTAGTTGTTGTTGTTGAGTCGTTCAGTCGTGTCCGACTCTTCGTGACCCCATGGACCAGAGCATGCCAGGCACGCCTATCCTTCACTGCCTCCCGCAGTTTGGCCAAACTCATGTTAGTAGCTTCGAGAACACTGTCCAACCATCTCATCCTCTGTCGTCCCCTTCTCCTTGTGCCCTCCATCTTTCCCATCTTTCCCAACATCAGGGTCTTTTCCAGGGAGTCTTCTCTTCTCATGAGGTGGCCAAAGTACTGGAGCCTCAACTTCAGGATCTGTCCTTCTAGTGAGCACTCAGTTAGTCCTCAGTTAGTTCCTTAGTTAGTCCTCGTCAATCTTCAGGACCGCATTCAGCTCCTGCAAACAAACGATAAAGGCTATATTAAATGCTTAATTTTCCCCAATTTGTGCTCCCCAGTTCCATATAGCAATTGGATGGGAAGCGTCCATTGGGTAAGGGTGTCTTTCGTTTCAGGTAATTATCTCATGCATAGTCGACTCTCAACTTGACTGTTGTCCAACCAGCTTCCATTCATCAAAGAGCCACTGATGTTCCATTGGGTGAAGAGAATAATCTCCAAAGAAACGGATTCTGAATCGTTTCTAACCCTTTGATAGCATTCGTCATCTCCCCAAATTTCAGCTCCATTCGGGGGGATCACTTCACTACCCCAAAAAATTAAATATGGGATCAATCAATTGTCCCCCGTCCTTGAAATAAAACTTCATCAATGTCCCTGTCACCTTCTGCGTCTTGGCCGGGGTGGTGAGGGAGACTGGGGAGAAAAGGAGATGGGGTGATGCCCACAGTGAGAGAGAGGGGATGACTGTAATTGTGCAGGCCAAAATCCAACAGGTGCAAATGCAGCCGACATGAAAGCTGCACCTTCAGAATTTCGGCCCGCTGGACACAAGAATCAATTGGGGTGGCCTTGCATGCGTGTGGCTCCTTAAGCTCTTTAAAGGACTATAATTGTGCAGGCCAAAATCCAACAGGTGCAAATGCAGCCGACATGAAAGCTGCACCTTCAGAATTTCGGCCCGCTGGACACAAGAATCAATTGGGATGGCCTTGCATGCGTGTGGCTCCTTAAGCTCTTTAAAGGACTATAATTGTGCAGGCCAAAATCCAACAGGTGCAAATGTAGCCAAGATGAAAGCTGCACCTGCAGAATTTCGGCCCGCTGGACACAAGAATCAATTGGGGTGGCCTTGCTTGTGTGTGGCTCCTTGGCTCTTTAAATCCGGGACTTCTCTGCTCCACTTCCCTCACCGCTATCATCTGTTAACGACAAATCACTCTTTGTTTGACCATTGTCGGTATTGTGGCTAGAGTAAATATTTTCTATGCGTCACCTCTGACATCATTTCCTCAAGCTTATGAGATCTGGGCGTTGAATCGGCAGCAGTCTGGCTCAGGCTAAGGGGCCAAAAAACGCCTGGAGCTGTGCGATTGGCTGCTCTCTGCAGAAATCTGATCGGGGTCTAGAGGGTTTATAGACACGTTTGTGTTTCCAAACATTTAGACTGGGATTATGGCAGCCGAAGGAACAATCATCAAGGGAAGGCAAGGCAGAGGAGGATGTGTCAACCTTGTTAGACAGCTCTAAGCAAGAAAGAAAGCAAATAAGTGGGCTGGAGATAACTTGATGGTTCCTTTGAGCGAGGCAAAGGGTGACTTCACATGTTAGAAGCTCCAGGTAGGCTACAACAACCTAAAAATCCGAGATTAAAAACAGTTGTAGCAATTGAGGACTGTGCTCTATGGAACTGGGTGATAACCAACTCTGGAAAGTAGTTTGTGAAGATTTTTTAGACTACAGGAGATTCCCAAATTGCATATATTTGAAACACCATTGAAAAAGCCTGCAAAGACCCCATTCCATGTGTGTTCCAGCCCCCCGCCCCGCCCCTTTGTGATGCTGTTGTGACATTTTCGAGTCACTTCCAGGTGTGGTGCGTGTGCAGTCGCACAAATATCGGACGCACCTAAAACAGTCGCTGCCTGTATTACTCTTTTGCACGTGAGCTCTGCTTTGACCTTGAATAAGTGTCAACTAAGGGATTGGGCGCGAGTGGCGCTGTGGGTTAAACCACAGAGCCTAGGGCTTGCCGATCAGAAGGTCAGCGGTTCAAATCCCCGCAACGGGGTGAGCTCCCGTTGCTCAGCCCCTGCTCCTGCCAACCTAGCCATTCGAAAGCACATCAAAGCAAGTGGATAAATAGGTACTGCTCCGGTGGGAAGGTAAACGGTATTTCCGTGCGCTGCTCTGGTTCGCCAGAAGCGGCTTAGTCATGCTGGCCACATGACCTGGAACCTGTACACTGGCTCCCACGGCCAGTAAAGTGAGATGAGCGCCGCAACCCCAGAGTCGTCCACGATTGGACCTAATGGTCAGGGGTCCCTTTACCTTTTAAGGGATTGGAATCCAGAAGAACTAATAAGAAACGCCAGATCTCCACCTTGGTATCCTCTCTTGGGAACACAGCATTTTGGAGCTAGTTCTCTGACCAAACTCTCACCAGTTTCCTTAAGAAATGCCTCTAACTGAGCTGTGTTTCCAAGAGATGCCCACTGCAGTCTTGAATGGCCGCTGCAGCAAGGTCCCATATGTGGACAAACTTTGCATTTGTGGTCAATCTCAGGCGGAAGACATCACTCGATATCTGTTAGCCTGCCTCTTACATAGAGACCTAAGAGATCGCTTTCTGAAACCTTTGCTCACACCAGCAAAAGCAGGCACACCCAGGCAGAAATGGTCCGGTTTCTTTTGAGTGACAATAACAGCTTCGTAACGCAGAGGAGGGCCTTGCTGCGTTGGCTGCAAATGAAAAATAAAAACCAGGAACAGGGAGTTAGATAAAATCACTATAAATTGTTGGGGAGTGTCAGAGGTTTAATTTGAAATCAAGTTTGTTGGTGTGTCTGCCAACCTCTCTCTTATATCATGGATGTTGGCTCATATTATGGACATACGATCTGCATTGCCTCCTTGGTACTGTTGCTGCAGGTTTGTCTCAGCTTTTGGCTGGAACAATAAACTTATATCTATGTAGTTTGCGCCTGTATGGCGGTTCTCTTTTCCAAGACTGCTTGCTGCCTGGAAAGAGAGGGGTGTCTTGATACTGCCCTAGTTAAGCGTCTGACCCACTTGTGGCAGTGCCTGTGGGGAGATAAGGATGGGAGGATGTCATCTGACAATGCTGCCGGTTTTCGTCAAGCTCACCCGAAGGAGTGTGCTTTTCTTAAGCAGATCAGAAAACAGAAGGAAAAGTAAATGGGGAGGGAGCAGCAGAGGGGGCCCTCCTGGTAGCTTCATCTGTTGGACTACAACTCCCATCATCCCTGACCTTTTGCCATGGTGACTGGGGCTGATCGGAGTTGGAGTCCACCAACATCTGGAAAGCCACGGGTTCCCCATCCCTGCCTAGAGGGGTAGAGCAGCCGTGGCCCAGCACTACCTTCTGGAATCAATTTGGTAGGAGTGGAACAGTGTCCCCTAAATTCCAACTGTCTCAGGTGACCCAGAAGAATTTGATGAAAAGTCACTGGAAAAGTCCGGGAGAATGATCAATCTCCTCTAAAGATGTAGATTGCCGACAGCAGCCACTGATGTGGATCCAGTCCTTTTCATTTTATTCAGTCATAGAAAGCCATCTAGCCCAACCCTCTATTGTTCATCTTATTCATAAATTTCTATCCTACGTTTCCTCCCAAAAAAGCCCAGCGTAGCAGAACCTTTGCCTTGAACCTAGATTGTTCAGGGTCTAGATTAGCTGGCTCATGCAATGAATATGAGAGCTGACCCATTGCTCTTTTACTCAGTTACCCCTCACTGAATAAAGCCCAAAGCTGAACAACTGCAATTTTGCTCAATTACTCTCCTGTAGTCTAACCCTATTCCCCTCTGAAGGGACGTGGGTGGCACTGTGGTCTAAACCACAGAGCCTAGGGCTTGCCGATCAGGAGGTCAGCGGTTCGAATCCCCGCAACGGGATGAGCTCCCGTTGTTCGGTCCCAGCTCCTGCACACCTAGCAGTTCCAAAGCACATCAAGTGCAAGTAGATAAATAGGTACCGCTCCAGCAGGAAGGTAAACGGTGTTTCTGTGCGCTGCTTTGGTTCACCAGACGCGGCTTAGTCATGCTGGCCACATGACCCAGAAGCTGTACGCCGGCTCCCTTGGCCAATACAGCCAGATGAGCGCCGCAACCCCAGAGTCGTCCACGACTGGACCTAACGGTCAGGGGTCCCTTTACCTTTACCTTTTAGTCTAACCCACAGAGCCTAGGGCTTGCCGATCAGAAGGTCGGCGGTTCGAATCCCTGTGACGGGGTGAGCTCCCATTGCTCAGTCCCTCCTCCTGCCAACCTAGCAGTTCGAAAGCACATCAAAGTGTAAGTAGATAAATAGGTACCGCTCCGGCGGGAAGGTAAATGGTGTTTCTGTGTGCTGCTTTGGTTTGCCAGAAGCAGCTTAGTCATACTGGCCACATGACCCGGAAGCTGTATGCCGGCTCCCTTGGCCAGTAAAGCAAGATGAGCACTGCAACCCCAGAGTCATCCACAACTGGACCTAACAGCCAGGGGTCCCTTTACCTTTATGTTTACCTTTATCTTTAAAAGGCAATTTGGAAATGAACCTATTATTGAGATCTGCTTAGTCTAAAAGGAAGGAGTTTTGTTGGGTTTCCCCCCCAGATGAGGTTGGATTCCAGCCTCCTTTTAACACTTGGGGAGGGGTAACCCCCCCTTTACTCTAGGCCGGGGTGGCCAACTCCCAAGAGACTGTGATCTACTTACAGAATTAAAAACTGGCAGTGATCTACCCCCTTTTGGGGGATTCAGGTCAAAGTTGTTGAGCTTTTTTTAGAGAGAAGGAAAGCCCTGTTTGGGGGGGGGGGGTTTGCAGGGCAAAAAAAATGAGCTTTTTTAGGGGAGCCAAAGTTGTTGAGCTTCCTTGGGGGAGACAGTGATCTACCACAGGTGTCCAGTGATCTACCGGCAAATCACGATCTACCTGTTGGACGTGCCTGCTCTAGGCTATAACATTATTTACCAAGGTTATTGGGAACCTAGTCAACTGGGTACTCTCAGTAGATCAAGCCTGCCATGACGGCTACTAGCCATTTCTTAATGGTGACTTGTACCATTCATAACGCAGGAATAGTCTTCACAACTGTGAGCGAGGCAGTAGGGGGGTGTAAGTGAAGACAAACAACAACAATTAATTATAAAGTTGTTCACGGCTCCTGCTCAGGCTGCACAGAGAAAGCATTTTGGTTCCTGAAATTCATTCCAGTTGCGTAGAGAAAGTATAACTGATAAGAATTCTACAGGATGTGGTATTAGTGTGTGAAAACAGTCCAGATCCAAGGATTGCCAGGCATGCGCCTCCCGATGGTGGGGATGTCAGGAGCCATCCTGGCACTCAGGTATCTTCACTTGGTTGCAAGTGGCTGATAGCCAGGTGCAAAACGCACCTGACGGATTCCGAACATTGCAGACAAGGAGTCTCTCTCCCAGCTTAGTATGGAGGTGCCGGGGACTGATCCTGGCCCCTTCTGCATGCAAAGATGTTTCTCTACCACCAATCCGCAGCCCTGCTTGCACAAGATTAATTGAGTTGTAAAGGCACAAATCTGGGAAAAACCGCAGAGGATAAAGTCCAAATTCCAAGCGGCGGCAATAAACTAGACTCTGGTTACCCGAGAGACAGCAAAGTATGTGTGTGTTTTACAGTAGAGTTTATGTACAGACCCAGTGCAAGCGAGCTCTAACTTTATAGGTACTGTTACAAGCTGGTAAGCCCTGATTTGTTATGTTCCATTTCAGACACGATGGTCTCCCATACTATACTTCCTTCAGCTTTCAGTTTATGCCAGCAGCATGAGTTTGCAGAGTTAATGTGCACTTTGCCTCCGGACCGGCAGGCTGATTTATGTGCTAAGATGCATACAAACTGTAATGTACTGAGCTGAATCCTTGAACAATAGGATCAGAGTGACCGGTCCCGTGTCGTACGATCTGCTAACGGGGGGGGGGGGGCAATGCTGGCACCACCACTGCGACCAGCTGCGGCAACGATTCCCAGGAGATAACTAGGAGGAGAGCGGGACAGAGGGATCCCAAGGGGATAGCGGGGCAGTGAGGCCCGTAGAGCTGGAGGGTGGGCAGGGGAGGCAGAATCAGTAAGTACAGAGGGGGACCCCCCCCCCCAAGGCTGAAAGGACACCGGAACCAGAGTCATGACCGAGTGGGCCGGGGGCGCCAGACCACACTGGAGAGCCAGTGTGGTGTAGTGGTTAAGAGCGGTAGACTCGTAATCTGGGGAACCGGGTTCGTGTCTCCACTCCTCCACATGCAGCTACTGGGTGACCTTGGGGTAGTCACACGTCTTTGAAGTCTCTCAGCCCCACTCACCTCACAGAGTGTTTGTTGTGGGGGAGGAAGGGAAAGGAGAATGTTAGCCGCTTTGAGACTCCTTCGGGTAGTGATAAAGCGGGTTATCAAATCCAAACTCCTCCTCTCCTCCTCAAACAGCCCCCTCACAGCCAGCAGCCTCGGAACACGAACCAGAACCAGAACCCCTGACCAAGGAACACCCCAGTCCACAACGCATGCGTAGGCAGCTGGCATACCTTGAGGACTATGAATGCAACCTCCCGGGCAGGACTGGAACTTAGAGAGGAGGGGTGTTATGTACTGAGCTGTATCCTTGAACAATAGGATCCAGAATGCAGCAGTCTGATTGGTCCGCAGGAGCCACCCAATCCAGCTTCAGGTGGAAGTGAATCAGCTACCTGATTGGCCTGCAAGAGCAGCCAATCAGACTCCTGGAGGAAGTGAATCCGCAACCTGATTGGCCTACAAGAGTAGCCCGGAATTAGCCAATCACGTGGGGCCCATTGTGTAAATAATGTGTATATATAGCAGATGTTTTGGGGAAACAGACATTCTTCTTCTTATTCTTCTTTTGCTACTACAAGCTGAATGAAGAGCATGAAATTCACACTCGACTCTGGGTATATTTCACAAACTCAGGATAGCAAGGGGGTGGCGGAGTGGGTATCTGGAAAATAGGAGGAAATAGCCTAGACTAGAGGGCAATGGCATCTTTGAAGTTTGCACCTGAATACTAGTGGCTGGGAATTGCAAAAAAATGGGGGTGGGGGGAGGTAACAGCTGTGGGGTGTGTGAGAGAGAAATGTCCCTATTTTCATCTGAGGAATGTTGGAGGGTTTGTGATTGGCCACCTTGAGAAGAGAGTGCTGGACTAAATGGACCATTGGCCTGATCCAGAGGCAGTGCAACTCATATACAACACTTTGGCAACAAATATTCACGAGAAATAGTTTTACATCATTTATCAAATTTGTGAGAAAGAGACAATTACTTGCAAAGTGCCACAAAAACTTTCGAACTACCCAAAATAAAGTGAACTTACAATGTGTGATTTAACTAGGTTCTTGCAAATTATTGACTCAGTTTTTCATTTTCTTTGGTTTTTTAAAAAATAAGTTCAAGAAGAAAGTAAGTTCAGCATTGTTCCCGGTAGCCGTAGGGTGCTGATAAATCAATGTATAAAGTTGTAAAGAAGACAGGGTGCCGGTTTTGCCCTAGCAGTCCATGTAGTTAAAAGGCTGCTGTTTCACCCCGGTGGGGCCGATTCGTTGGGGTAGGCAGATAGCACACTCCCTATTTTCTGGGCTTCTTCAGTAGTCTAGTCTCGGAAGTATTGATGCGTCTACTAGTGTTAAATATCATTGAAGATACAATTTCTTTGCTTTAAGGTTCTTAAGAAGTGTGCATGTAGAAGTGTGCATGCACACGAAAGCTCATACCAATAACAAACCTAGTTGGTTTCTAAGGTGCTACTGGAAGGAATTTTTTTATTTTATTTTTTTGTTTTGGATAGAAGAGGTTTCCAGATCTATTCTAACTAGTCTGGAGAAGGACAAGGCAGCTGTGCTTGCTCCTTTGTTCTCTTAGAGCAGTGTTTTTCAACCACTGTTCCGCGGCACACTAGTGTGCCGCGAGATGTTGCCTGGTGTGCCGTGGGAAAAATTGTGTTTATTTGATTCCTATTCAAGAGAATTACTTTATATATAGTCAATATAGGCACAGAGTTAAATTTTTTAACATTTTCTAATGGTGGTGTGCCTCGTGATTTTTTTCATAAAACAAGTGTGCCCTTACCCAAAAAAGGTTGAAAAACACTGTCTTAGAGAGTTAAAAGTCCGAGAAAGAAGTGTGAGGAGGAGGAGGAAGAAGAAGAAGTTGTAAATGAGATGCAAACCATTATTTATACTTTTCAGATATATACATTTCACCGGTTTTGACATTTTAAAGCTTGACTTCCTTCCTCCGCTTTCTGCAGTTCCTTACATTTATTTTTTAATATCTTCTACATATCCAAATTAACTTATTTATTTATCTCATACACACACACACAAACACATATGCGCACACACACACACACACATGCACATACACACACACACACACTCCTATATAGCTGCAGGTTATTACAATAATCCTGCCAGTGTTCTTATCTCCTTACAATTCATCAGTAAATATTCAATAAACCATTTCCATTCTTTTGTAAAAAGTCTGTTATCTCAATTTCTTATTCTTCCGGTAAATTTCGCCATTTCTGCATATTCCATCGGTTTTTGTATCCATTCTTCCTCTGCTGGGACTTGTGCTTCTTTCCATTTTGGGGCATGTAACATCCTTGCCGCTGTAGTTGCATACATAAGTAAATTTCTGTATGATTTACATAGGTAGTTATATCCCTATAGCAACCTAAGGTGTATTGGTCTAAACCAGGCTTCCTCAAACTCCAGATGTTTTGAGACTACAATTCCCATCATCCCTGACCACTGGTCCTGCTAGCTAGGGATCATGGGAGTTGTAGGCCAAAAACATCTGGAGGGCCAAGGTTGAGGAAGCCTGGTCTAAACAACACACACACAGAGAGAGAGAGAGAGAGAGAGAGAGAGAGAGAGAGAGAGAGAAGTCAGCATAGAGATAAAGGTATGTAGATAGTCTGGGAATCAGGTGGTTCCTCAATCTCAACTCCATGATAGCCCCTCTTTTGCAAGCTGAGTTGCACCCAAGCCTCCAACAGATTGGCATTCTGGTTCTTCTGACTGCAGTGTTTTTCTTATCATTCAACATGAGAGCCAGTGTGGTGTGAGAGCCAGTGTGGTATAGTGGTTAAGAGCGGTAGTCCGCTGGCTTCAGATGGCATCATTCCAGCCCCCGCCCTCCCCCCAAAAACACTCATTTTCTCCAGACTATATTTCTACACCTAGAAATTGAACGAGATGCCTTGTCACCCTGGAAGCCCTCTCTAAGTAGCGCTAACAGGAACCAGCAAGTTTACTCCCACAGCTTCCTCTGCAGATCAAGATCTCCTATTGAGCTTCCTCTTGTGGCATGGTCTTCCTCTTCTGGCAAGCTAGAGTCTTGTGATATTATGTCTCTGTAAAACACGAATCTTTTTATAAGGTGATGGGGGTGAGACCCTTACAAATAATTACAGAAACAAAAGCCACAGCAAAATGCTTATAGTCAGGATACCACTGTTTCTTCCCAACACTTATCATTCCAGAGGGCCAGTGTGGTGTAGTGGTTAAGAGCGGTAGACTCATAATCTGGGGGACCGTGTTCGCGTCTCCGCTCCTCCACATGCAGCTGCTGGGTGACCTTGGGCGCTAGTCACACTTCTCTGAAGTCTCTCAGCCTCACTCACCTCACAGAGTTTTTGTTGTGGGGGAGGAAGGGAAAGGAGAATGTTAGCCGCTTTGAGACTCCTTCGGGTAGTGATAAAGCGGGATATCAAATCCATACTCTTCTTCTTCTACATGCATGTCCACTGATTAAGAAGAGGTCTAAACAGCCACTGTGAGCGGTAGGCACACAGGCTTGCAATGACCTTCACAGCAGAAGGCCAGGGGGAGCAGGGCAAACCCAACCTTTGTATGTGATAGTGTGTCTCCTTTATATACCCCAATCCAGCTCTAGACACATTTCCAAAAGTATTTTTTTTATTTTAAGTTGTGCCAGAATGTAGGTAGCAATGTGTGTTTCAATGTGCCCTGCATTGTTTTCAACGGCATTCAGAGTTAGATGCATTTTCCAAGGTGCAAAAACCAATCTGTGTCTGGAATTCCTGATCTCGCCAGTGCGGACACTCACAAAAACCTTGCTGACCCGCGTGGATCTCCTTATCTGGTTTGGAGCAACAGGTCTCTTGTATCAGATCAAGAGTCTATTTTTCCCTTTTCTCCTAGCACCAAGAATATTGCTAGCAGTCTCCTCCAAGAAATGTCACTTGAGCACAGGAATAACGCTCAGCGACGCTTGCTTCTCAATCATTTCAGCAAATCCGGTTTGGTTTTTCCATTGTGATTGAGCATTGCACAGGTATTTCATTTATGTAAATCATTCCGAAAGCAAATCAAATGCCTGCATCGGCTTAAACACTTCTTCCCTGAAGACATGATGTAAAAAAATAGCAGTGCCAGTCTGTTAAAATCTTTGAGATTCTGTTTGATGTGGGAAGTCCTAACCTTCCATATGAGGGAGCTTCTCGATCTTTCATTCATTAAAATGTATTTACTGCCTTTTGAGCTCTCAAGGCAGTTTGAAGAGTGATATACTTAAAATGATAAGATCAAAGCTGAAGGAAAGTGAAAGGAGATGGGGGGATAATATGACCTGAAACACGCTACAGCATCAGTGATGCACATAGTGTTTTGTAGAATAACATCAGTGCTTTCTTTCTGGGGTTATTAAACGTACACAGAGCATGGACACCTCATTATTTTTTCTTTAAGAAAAGCACTGGTTAAAAGTGTGGCACTTACTGTAAGAACTGTAGGGTGAGTATAGACCCTCTTTATCTAGAAGAAATTTTGCACCCCTAATAATTTTGCTCCTAGGCAACCACCCCCGTGCGCCCCCCCCGGCATGCTACACCACTGCTTATGGGGCTTATCCACATTTAAGTTTCCTCTGATCTTTCCAGGGAAAGGATTCCTGCCCTATAGAGGGTTGGATTGGATGACCCTTGGGTTCCCTTCCAACTCTATGATTCTGTGATTCTAGGTCTGTACTTTTCGGCTCCATGTCTGAACACCCTTTCTTTCTTTGCTTCAGAGCTTTCCTCGCGATAACATGCTCTCCCCCCCCCCGCCAGGTTCAATTCCTTTCTTTAAAAAACTTTATTGCAAAACAATTTACAGTACATATAACACCACAGACAAACAAAGACAATATCATAGAATCCTAGAGTTGGAAGAGACCACAAGGGCCATCCAGTCCAACCCCCTGCCAAGCAGGAAACACCATCAAAGCATTCCTGACAGATGGCTGTCAAGCCTCCGCTTAAAGACCTCCAAAGAAGGAGACTCCACCACACTCCTTGGCAGCAAATCCCACTGTCGAACAGCTCTTACTGTCAGGAAGTTCTTCCTAATGTTTAGGTGGAATCTTCTTTCTTGTAGTTTGAATCCATTGCTCTGTGTCCGCTTCTCTGGAGCAGCAGAAAACAACCTTTCTCCCTCCTCTATATGACATCCTTTGATATATTTGAACATGGCTATCATATCACCCCTTAACCTTCTCTTCTCCAGGCTAAACATACCCAGCTCCCTAAGCCGTTCCTCATAAGGCATCATTTCCAGGCCTTTGACCATTTTGGTTGCCCTCCTCTGGACACGTTCCAGCTTGTCAGTATCCTTCTTGAACTGTGGTGCCCATTGTCATTTAGTTGTCACAATGACAACTAAACCTTAACAACACATCATCTAACATCACACACACTTTGGACTTCCGATTCACCTCATTGTGCTTTCTACATATTCTTAGGTAAAGGTAAAGTGACCCCTGACCATTAGGTCCACTCACGAATGACTCTAGAGTTGCGACGCTCATCTCGTTTTATTGGCCGAAGGAGCTGGCGTACAGCTTCCGGGTCATGTGGCCAGCATGACTAAGCCGCTTCTGGCAAACCAGAGCAGCGCATGGAAATGCTGTTTACCTTCCCGCCGGAGCGGTACCTATTTATCTACTTGCACTTTGACGTGCTTTCAAACTGCTAGGTTGGCAGGAGCTGGGACCAAATAACGGTAGCTCACCCCGTTGTGGGGATTCGAACCGCCGACCCTCTGATCAGCAAGCCCTAGGCTCAGTGGTTTAGAATATGTAACAGATAGAACAGGAAATACATATTCTTAACCTTTACGCATCTCCTGTTATACCTGTTACATATCCAGAAAATTTTCTACATTTATAGTTTTCCTTAATATTCAAGATTCAATCGAGACCTGTCAGGAGATTTGCATTTTCACAATATTGTTTTAGATCTTCTTTAAATGTTATCCATTCTTTACACACTTTCTGGTTTGAGTTTCCTCTTATTCCCCCAGTCATTTTTGCTAGTTCCAAGTATTCTATCATCTTCACCTGCCAGTCAAGCTTTGTAGGAATTGAGCCACATTTCCAGTTTTTTGCTACTAAAATTCTAGCCACCGTATTTGCATACATAAAGATGGTTCTAAAGGGTTTTTTTTTATTATTTCAGTGGAGATAATGCCTAACAAAAAGGTGGGTGAGGAAATTAAAGGGAAAGATCAAAGATTTTTCTTATGTGCCACCACTGCGGCTAGAATCCTGTTGGCACAGAATTGGAAATTGAAAGATTTACCAACAGTAGAAGATTGGAGAATGAAATTATTGGAATATTCGGAATTAGCGAGGTTGACTGCTAGGATAAGAAACCAGAGAGACCAACAGGTTCAAGCTGACTGGAGTAAATTTTTGAGATATTTAGAAGTCTGTAATTCTGTAAATCACTAACAGGTGTAAAGAAGTACTTGCAACTTATTAGAAAGAATGATCATAGATAATGGTATTGTGATGTGGTAAAGAGAATGTGGGATTTAAGGGAAAGCGGATGAATGATGGAATTTAAGAAAACCAAAGTAGAGAAGGAGGGAAGTCGGAAAACTCAGCGGAGTTTAGACATTAATGTAAAGATTATATCTGACAAATGTGTGTTAAGCTTTGTTTATTAGTTGAAAATAAAAATATATTTGCAAAAAAAAAAATGCCCAACAAAAAGGCTTCAGGGTTGTTTTTTTGGAAGGAGAATTTAAAGATCTTTTTGAGTTCATTGTATATCATAACATGCTCTTTAAAGCTCATTCGGAGCAAACGTCCGCTGAAAACCCAAATTCACATTTGCTCCGATTGAGTGCTTAAAAAGTGGGGGGTTGCGGGGAAAGCTATGGTGTGGGGAACCCCAAGACACAGAGCTTTTAAGTGCAGGCCTGTGCCTGGAAAGAGTGGGGCAAAAGTTAACTGGATGTGTGAACATGTGAACATAGCAGTTCCTGTGTCTAGGCCAAGTTGCTGGGTCAGTTAAGGTCAGCTCCAGTACGGTGTGTCCTTTTTATATGATCCTTCTGTTTTAACACAGGACTTTTATTGTGACAGTTTTATTTTTCTGACGGTAGCTGCCCTGAGAATTTTTTAATGGAAGGACAGCTCATTTTAAACAAACAGACTCAATCCGTGGATTGGGGTTAAAAAAAAAATCTCTTTTTCTCTTTGGCCTCCCTGCAGGTGTCCAGCATGTCTTCCGAATGTTCCATCATGCTGCTCATTGAATCCGAGCGGGACAAATGTTTTGAGCGCTCAGACTTTGATAACCAAACTTTAGGTAAGAATTGGGGTTTTAGAATTTTAAACAACCCTTCTGCTTTCTGTGCCTCCTCTCCGGCTCAGTCTGGTTTGTTTATTTATTGATTTAATCTGGTTTGTTTATTTATTGATTTAATGTTACATTTTTATCCCAACTTTTTCTCCAAGGAGTTTGTAAGTGGCATAAACAGATCTCCCCCACCACCACCACCACCCACCTTCCTCATTTTTTCCCCTCCGACAGCCCTGTGTGGTTCCTTTTGGAAGGAGGTCGCTGGAGGCTTAGTGTGGTGTTTTGTAACCATTTGGGTTTATTTGCAAATACGCCGGCAGAAGCGCAGCTTAAGCAGACACCCAAAGCCCATGTCAGACCTTTAGAGAGAGAGGCAGAACTCTGAAAAATTGCTAGTCGAAAACTCAGGTTTTCTGAGTCTTAAAGGTAAAGGTACCCCTGACCATTAGGTCCAGTCACAGATGACTCTGGAGTTGTGGCGCTCATCTCGCTCTATAGGCCGAGGGAGCCAGTGTTTGTCCGCAGACAGCTTCCGGGTCATGTGGCCAGCATGACTAAGCCGCTTCTGGCGAACCAGAGCAGCACCCAGAAACGCCGTTTACCTTCCCGCCGGAGCGGTACCTATTTATCTACTTGCACTTTGATGTGCTTTTGAACTGCTAGGTGGGCAGGAGCTGGGAACGAACAATGGGAGCTCACCCGGTCGTGGGGATTCCAACCACGGACCTTCTGAAAGGTCCACAAGCCCTAGGCTCAGTGGTTTAGACCACAGCATCTTAGTCTCACTCAAACAGCAATCTGTTGTCTGCTTTCAGAAGACTTAAAGAGGAGGTCTAGCAGTTAGTTTCCATGGAAACTCATCACCTATAGCTTCACTAACAAAAGGATGCATCTGACCAAAGGCTAGGCAGTAGTTTGACCAATTTTAAGCAATTCTTCTGGTCTATTAACTCTCTCCTGCCCAAACCTGCAATAGCATTACAGTGGTACCTCAGGTTAAGTACTTAATTCGTTCCGGAGGTCCGTTCTTAACCTGAAACTGTTCTTAACCTGAAGCACCACTTTAGCTAATGGGGTCTCCCACTGCGCCGCCAGAGCACAATTTCTGTTTTTATCCTGAAGCAAAGTTATTAACCTGAAGTGTTATTTCTGGGTTAGCGGAGTCTGTAACCTGAAGCGTATGTAACCTGAAGCGTATGTAGCCCGAGGTACCACTGTATTAGGCTAAAAAGCCAGACCAAGAACAGGAAAACTGCAAAAACACCTAGTTCCAACTGAGGTGGTCAGTTGATGTCACACACAAATCCTCCACAATATAGAAAACAAGCATGTCAGAAAGAAATTATTGTATTCTCTCTGCCAGGCTTGTCTACTCTGCATACAGGGGATTTTTTTTTTATGAAGGCATTTGGTCATGTGAGCCACCCACCACTGCAGTCTGAAGCTGCCCATCCCAGATACAGCTTTGCCACCTCACTGAGAACTAGCCCCTTGAGGGGCTTTAATGTCCCTCTGGCTAAAAATGGCTGCCGCGGCCCCAGCACCAGTGTCATGGGATTCAGTCGGTTTTGAAATCCAGGATGGAGGTTCAGGAGAGGGTGGGCCCAGGTGTGAGCTCCGCAGACAGAGGGGACTTTTCAGGTCCAATTGTTGAGGCAGGTGTGTTTAACTTGCCTTCCCCCATGCTTCCCTTCCGAGTCGCCGAACGAGTTCTTTCTGTTTAAAGGAGGCTTAAGGAATGGGGCAGGTTTGAACGGCGTAAACAAACATCTCTGTGGGTTGGCATCAGCAGACAGGAAGCGTTCGCCCTTTCTTTTAGTGCAGAGATTCTTTTCACTTGCAGGGGGAAAGCAGATAACCTTTCTGGATTTAGCAGCCTGAAAGGCCAGCCTTAGGAATATATCTTTCCAAAACACTCTCCAGATCTGGTCTTCCCTTGTGTCGTGTCTGGAGAGAGTTGGGAAGGGGGAATTGGGAACGAGCAATTCTCCCTCCAACTATAAAAAAGTTCATACCCAGGAATCTCCTTGAAGCTGGCTGTTGGTCCACCTAGCCCAGACGTCTCCAACCTTGGATCCCCAGGTGTTGGACTACATCTCCCATCACCCACAGCCATCTTAGCCCAGTGGTCCAGGATGATGGGAGTTGTAGTCCAACACCTGGAGACCCAAGGGTTGAGGAACGCTGTTGCGGCCTAGTGTTATCTCCTCTGACTTATAGTGGTTCATCAAGATCTCATGCGAAGGGATCCAAACGAGGTCATTCAGCGTTCAAAGCAAATGCTCAACTTTGGGGGTGGGTGGACTAGTCTGTTTCCATCTCATGTCAGCTGCTGTGATTTCTGCAGATTAAACACACATACACACACACAAAGGCACAAATACATCTTACACAGTTCCCCAAGAAAATGTGCATTTCTCTCTCTCTCTCTCTCTCTATATATATATATAATTGCAAAAACGAGAGGTGTGTGTGCAATCTTTTCTGCATATGTCAGTCAAATTGGAACCGCAAATTGGGTCAGTTGTCTTTAAAAATCCGCTCTGTGTAGACAGTACCTACCTAGTAGAACAACAGTCTGACTTCGTATAAGGAAGTTTCCTTTGTTCCTATTTAAAACAGCCCCTTTGCTTGGAAGTCATGAGGGCTGGAATATTATGCTGTTTTTAGAAGAGCAGCTACAGGTCAGTGGTAGAGCATCAGAACACATCATGTACCACGCACACAACCAGGGCCGTCTTAAAGGGATCGGCCACCATGGCGCGACGATTCCTCGGCGCCCCCGGTGGGCCGCCTCTCCACCCACCTCCCTCCTGCGCTGGCCGCCCCTCGGGAGGGGGGGTGGTCGAGCAGGAGATGAGGGGCGTGGCGCTGCAAGCCGGCCGCCCTCCGGAGCCCCAGCTGGAGCGCTGGGAAGGGCGCGCAAAGCCCCGCACCGCTCCAGCGCCACGCCCCTCATCCCCCGAAGGGTGGCCAGCGCGGGAGGGAGGTGGGCGAGTGGGGGATGAGGGTGTGGCGCTGGAGTGGTGCGGGGCTTTGCGCGCCCTTCCCAGTGCTCCAGCTGGGGCTGCGGAGGGCAGCCAGCTTGCAGCTCACCCACCGGCGCGAGCGCCCGCCCGCCCGCCCGCCCATGGGGGCGGGGGCGGGTTGGGGAGGGGGCGCCTGGTATGCCGGCGGGCTCGCGGGGGTGCCCCTAGGGGGCCTGGCACCCTGGTGCACCGCGCCACCCAGCCCCTATGACGAGACGGCCCTGCACACAACCCTCTTGTACTTCTGCCGTCCCCTCACAGAGTCATAGAAGCGTAGAGTTGGTAGGGATCTAGTCCAACCCCCTGTGATGCTGGATTCTCAGATAAAGAATCCCTGACAAGATGCCCAGCCAATCTCTGCTAAAAGCGTCCGAGGAAGGAGAGTCCACCACCACCCTAGGGAGTCCCATCCACCGCCGAACAGCTCTGACTGTCAGAAAGATCTTCCCAATGTTGAGTCGGAATCTCCTTCCTTGTAACTCGAATCCGTTGCCTTGAGTCCTGCCCTCCCTCAGCCTTCTGCAGAGCCCCATGTGGCCTGCTATCCAGGCCATCTCCGGTCAGCTCCAACATGCCTGTCCTTTGCAGGTACAATGCCCCTTGGCAGCGAGCACACAAAATCCTTGCAGTCCCAAATCTAATAGAACAGCTTTATAGGCAGATATGTGTATTAACTGCTGCAGCCGCTTGCATCCTGTTGTCAGGTGGGAATATCGGTTATTGTTTAAAAAGCAATTCGTTGCCTTTGGCTAATGAAATGAAGGGTGTCTTTTTTTAAAAAAAAAAAAAAAAAGAAGAAGAAGAAGAAGGAAAGAGTCAAACATAATCAGTACAAACTGAAAAGAACATTGGATTTGGAAGCCATTTTATCACTTGCATTGATTAAAGGTGATTAATCTGTTTGGACATGTTTGATTAGGCGGCTGACTAGTCATTGCTCAAGGCCAGACCTCCCCAATGCCTCATCCATCATTCCTTTACCTCTGGACGCTAAATATACAAGCTGTTTCCTTCTATGAAGCAGGAAGAGTTGGCTGCGATGGATGGCTTGCAGAAACCAGTTTATTGCTAAGGGCGAAGACAGACGAAAATGTTTAGGCACGGCAGTTTGGTGGTGTTGTCACTGCCCTCCAAGAAAACTCGTTGCCTGTGCCTCACAGTGAGTGCTAGTTGCAGAATCTGTGCTCCTTCAAATGTTCTCGGATTCCAACTCTCATTGACCCGTCAGCACAGCCAAAAATCTGGAAATGTAGTTCATCAGGACGTGGAAAGCTGCAGAGTCTGCTCCCCATGCTGAAAAGGAAGCCGGCTCCTGGGGTTGCGTGTCGAGGTCCCCAAACCACCCCTCAAGTAAAACACACTTCACACCAGATATAAGTTTAAGGTTTTTGGCATTAATTTGGCCACAACTTTATTGAATACAAAATAAGTGAGTGGTTGCTTAGGCATTGGTTCAGACTATCTGTCCCTCTGGGGACAGAACTGACATCCACCCGCCTGTGGAGTCAGTATAGGGGAAAACGCTTTGGGGAGAGAATGTGCGTCCGTTCTCCCCAAATGCTCCCAGGGGCTCTTGTGTGGGCCCTGTCCCCCGACCGGGGGAAACGGACAAGCATGGTGAGCCCCTGGATTCCTTTAACGGAATTCCCCTTGCAGCAGCAGCCTTGAAGGGGCAACCACAGCCAACCTGCCCATTCGCAGCATAAGAGGGGCAACCACAGCCAACTCTGCCCCTCCTAAACCAATTTATAACCAATGCCTAACCGCCAACCTTACAAGTTGTGACTAATTGCTACGCAGTAGGCGAAAACCAAATGGCACCAGCCAATCAGCCAAATGGAAAAAATTCCTACCAGGCCCCTGCTCCAACGCAGACGACCCCATGACAGGCATAGCAAGGTCAACGCAGAGGCCTAATAACAGGGCGGGAGGGCGGGCGATCCGATGCACGAAGCCAGGAGGGCTCCGACGCTGAGTGCAGGGTCATTTATAGGCTCTGGACTGTCCATCAACAAGTTGCAACATAGGAATCTCCCCAACGACAGCCAGAGCCCAATCACAGTAGTGGCCATCCATACAAACCCGACCAGCAGCAGAGGGGTGACTTGCTAGCCCCCACCGCAACACGTGCTCTCCATGAAGGAGAACACGCTTTTTCAGCTGCCGTTTTAAAATTTGCTGTATTAGAGAAAACGGTTTGTTTTTTTTTAAAAAAAAAGCATTTCTGAAAGAATATGGTAGTGTTGGCATGTGTGGGCATCCTCTGTCCTCAGATACTGACTGCAGCGGAGAAGGCCAACATGGTATTTTCAAAGCATTATAAGAACTACGGTTCCCATCAGCCCTATTTAGCAGGTCATGCATGTTGGGAGTTGTAGTCCAGTGGTAAATAGTGTAATGGTTAGAGTGTTGGACTGTGAACTGGGAGGCCAGGGGCAGCAGAAAACAAGCTTGCTCCATCTTCCATGTGACTGCCCTTCGGATATTTGAAGACAGCTATGGGTGGCACTGTGGGTTAAACCACAGAGCCTAGGGCTTGCTGATCAGAAGGTCAGCGGTTCGAATCCCCACGGCGGGGTGAGCTCCTGTTGCTCGGTCCCAGCTCCTGCCCACCTAGCAGTTTGAAAGCACGTCAAAGTGCAAGTAGATAAATAGGTACCGCTCCGGTGGAAAGGTAAACGGCGTTTCCGTGCGCTGCTCTGGTTCACCAGAAGCGGCTTATTCATGCTGGCCACATGACTCGGAAGCTGTACGCCGATGCCCTCGGCCAATAAAGCGAGATGAGCACCGCAACCCCAGAGTCGGACATGACTGGACCTGATGGTCAGGGGTCCCTTTACCTTTACCTTTACCCTATCTCCCTCTCAGTCTTCTCTTTTCCAGGTTAAGCATTCCCAACTCCTTCAACCATTCCACAAAAGGCTTGGTTTCGAGACCTTGGTTGCCCTCCTCTGCACACCGTTCCAGCTTGTCAATACCCCTTCTTGAACTGTGGTGACCAGAACTGGACACAGTACTCCAAATACTGGCAGAAGAGAGCAGTATTGTTACTTCCTGCTATACTCCTGTTGATGCAGCCTAGAATAGCGTTATTGGGGGGGGGCGCATATCATAGCCAGATAAACAATATGGCAGCTACTCATCCACATGGGTGTAATCTGATTATCTCATTTTAGCTAATCAATTTCCTTCCTAATCACTCATTCTGTTAATACACACACACATCGAAACATGCTTTTTCAATCTGTTCTGGCTCATTTGCTGGGCTGCTGGCTGCTCAGGCAAAGCGTTCCCCAGCTCTGCATCTTTCCACAAGCACAAAACCACCCAGCATGGCACAGAGAAGCAAAGTGGAGGAGAGAGCGGATCAGATAGCGACTGGGGTCTCGGGCAACCTGGTCCGGTTCTTTGAAAGCCTCAGTGGCCCTGATTGCTTTAACAAATTGGATGAAGAAAAACCTCTAGGGGTGAATATTAGACCAATCAAGGCGATCAGTGCAGCTCAGGAGAAGTGAAAGGAATTGGGGGCGTGAGGTGGGGTGAGTCGCAAAGGGAGCACAGTTTCGTTTTCCTAATGGGGTCCACTGCCGTAGCTTCTCAGCACTGCTCCTACAGTAGTGAGGCGGTAGAAATGGCTGGTTCTGAAGGCTTGGGATTTTGTCATTAAAACATTAAGGGGATGGAGAGCTGCCAAGGATGTTTTATGACAGTGTTGCGGAATAGAGTTGTCAAGCAGGGACATTGCCAGTGTTCAAGGGCACGAGCCGTCAGGAAGGATCCAACAGATTCCCACTCACCACTGAATCATAGAATCATAGAACTGTAGAGCTGGAAAGGATCCCCAAGGGTCCTCTAGTCCAACCCCCTGCAATGCAGGGATCTTTTTCCCAATGTGGACCTTGAACCCAGGCCCCTGTCAAGTATCCCGTTTCCCCCGGGGTTCTCCCTTATTTCAAGCAGTTTCCCACTGCTCTCCCTTATTTTTTATTTTCCTTAAATTTCCTGTTTTTAATGGAAGCAGCTCCTCCCCTGCTGGCCAGGGACTGGGTGGGAAAACCTTGCCTACTTGGAGAGAAAAGCCTCAGCCCTCAAAGCAAGTGGGAGCCGTTTCCCGTGCTTACAGGGGGGTGTATTCCTCCCTCTGCATCAGCCCCTATCCGCTGCCGCCAAGCCCCTCAGACGGCCAATAGGGTTAGTTGGCGGGCGGAGCCTGGCTGCCTTTGAGCAGCTGCTGCTTCCTGTCCTGTTTTGATGGGATCAGACAAGAAGATGATGGGGCTCTATCGTGCAGAGCACATGGCTGCCCTCCTCTTTGCTCCGCTCCGAGCCCGAGCCCGCTTGGAGTTTACATTGCTGCTCCGCCCACTTTTGCTTCTGGCTCCGCCCACCACTGACATGTGACTGTCCCCGGGATAGGTGAGACTGCTGATCCCTTATTTTCAAATCCGAAACTTGACAGCTATGACTGAGCCATCCTCCTGCAAATATCAATAAATGGCCATTGCTTTATTCCAAGATGCGTACTCGGTGGTTTTCTTCCTTGGTCTTGTTACCTCGTGTATTCGATAAACAGTTGCCAATTATTATAAAAAGAGAAAGGATTAGATTTTCCTTGGGCTGCTCTGAGCTGACATGTTAGCTTTCCAACTAATGCTACTCTCCAGCCTTGAGCATGCCATGATTCAGTATTCAAACCTTCTGCTGATTTCTGGCATCTGACTATCTCTAACAGTGCAAGAAGGCTAAAAGATCTTTATCAGTCATCTTTTGGTTAGGATAATCCCAAATCACCAATAATGCAAGTGCAGGAGAAATGCTAGCCATCACATTGTAGATTGAACCCTTTTCAATGGAAACCTTAGACCAGAAAGACTGAATAACATTACAGTTCCATTTTCAATCCCTTGCCTAGAGCCAGTGTGGTGTAGTGGTTAAGAGTGGTAGACTCGTAATCTGGTGAACCGCGTTCGCGTCTCCCCTCCTCCACATGCAGCTGCTGGGTGACCTTGGGCTAGTCACACTTCTCTGAAGTCTCTCAGCCCCACTCACCTCACAGGGTGTTTGTTGTGGGGGAGGAAGGGAAAGGAGAATGTTAGCCGCTTTGAGACTCCTTTGGGTATAAAGTGGAATATCAAATCCAAACTCTTCTTCCTCTTCTTCTTCTTCCTCTTCTTCTTCTTCTTCCTCTTCTTCTTCTTCTTCCTGCAGCTGCATGATATAACTCAAGGTCGGGGAGTGCAAAGCCTCCTCTCTCTTTTTAATCTATTAACAGTTGGTGTTTTAGTCTCGGTCTTTTTCCATTCCATATGAATTTCTCCATATCTTTCTTCCACTCTTGGAAACATTTCATATTCCCACTCCCCCCAATATCAGTATAGTTTGAAATAGGAAAATCATTTTGGGGAGTATGTTCATCTTAACCACCGAGATTCTGCCCCATAGAGAGAGGTGTAGCTTAGTCCAAGTTTCCATATTTTCCTTAACCTCCTTCCATGCTTTGACATAATTGTGTTCATATAAGTTAATACCATCAAGAGAGCTGGACCATAAAGAAGGCTGTTCGCCGAAGAATTGATGCTTTTGAATTATGGTGCTGGAGGAGACTCTTGAGAGTCCCATGGACTGCAAGAAGATCAAACCTATCCATTCTCAAAGAAATCAGCCCTGAATGCTCACTAGAAGGACAGATCCTGAAGTTGAGGCTCCAGTACTTTGGCCACCTCATGAGAAGAGAAGACTCCCTGGAAAAGACCCTGATGTTGGGAAAGATGGAGGGCACAAGGAGAAGGGGACGACAGAGGATGAGATGGTTGGACAGTGTTCTCGAAGCGACTGGCATGAGTTTGGCCAAACTGCGGGAGGCAGTGGAGGATAGGCGTGCCTGGCGTGCTCTGGTCCATGGGGTCACGAAGAGTCGGACACGACTGAACGACTGAACAACAACAACAAAGTTAATACCCTTTGTTGATACCCAGATCCCTTGTTCTTAATCTCTAAACCCGTCAGCTGGTGGAGTTCATTATTCTCCTCTGTATTTAAATTTTTAGTTAATAGCTTAGTTTTTTGGTAGTTTACCTTTAGGCCCGCCACTTTTCCATATATCTTAATTAGTTCTAATGCCACTGGAAGGCTTTCTTTTGGGTCTTGTGTTGTTATTATTAAATCATCCGCAAATGCTCTAACTTTATAAGATTTTTTTCCAGTTACAATTCCTTTTTATATCTTCCTTTCTGAGGTTTTGCAAAAGGATTTCCAGAAGTAATATAAATAGCAAGGGTGATAAGGGTCAACCCTGCCATGTCCCCTTTGTAATTGGAAAACTTTCCATCAAATTTCCGTTTGTTATTAACCTTGCTTTTTGATGGTGGTAAATTGCTTCTATAGCTTTTCCCATTCTTCCTCTTATTCCCATTATTTCAATTTCTTTCTTTTTTTCAAAAAGTGCCAGGAGACATTATCGAATGCCTTTTCTGCATCCAGCAGCAGGAGTGCTGCCTTTTTATCAGTCTTAAATTCTAAATATTCCAAAATATCCACAATATTCCTTGTATTACTCGATATTTGTCTCTCTGGTTAAAAAAAAAACCTGCTTGGTTGGGATGTATTATTTCTTTAATCACCTCTTTTAATCTGTTTGCAATTATTCCAGCAAACAGTTTATAGTCACTATTTAATAAGGATATTGGTCTATAGTTAGGCATTAGCTCAAGATCTCCATCTGCTTTAGGTATTAACATGACGTAAGCTTCCATCCAAGAATCCAGGATTTTCCCTTTTTCGAGGATTTGATTCATTATTTCTTACAATGGGATTGCCAGTACTTCTTCCAATTTTTTTATAATTTTCTACTGGCAGTCCATCAGGGCCAGGTGTTTTTCCTGGTTTGGTTTTTTCCATTGCATTTCTAATTTCTTATAATGTTATTGGCATATCTAATTCTTTTATCTTTCCTATTGTGTTACTTACCAATTGGTGTTTTTTAAAAAAATTGTTCTATTTCATCTTTGTTTTCTTCTTTATTCTTATATAATTCTTCATAATATTTTACAAATTTCTGCATTATTATCTTGGGATTATCTACCATTCTTTCTCCTATTCTTAATCTATTTATCAATTTTTCTTTTTTTCTTTACTTTAGCTGCCATGCCAGGTATTTACCAGGTTTGTTAGCAAACTCAAAGTTATTCTGTTTCCAAATTCTCAAATTCCAATCAATTCCCTGTTCAATTTTTATTTTATATTCCGATTTTAATAAATTAATTTCTTTTCTCAAATTAATGTTTTTTGGATTCTTATTCAATTTCTTTTCTTTTCTTTTTAATTCTTCCAATATTTTATTTTTACTGGTGTCCCATATTATTCTACTATCTGTATCTTTTTTGTTATTAAATTTCAAAAAACTCTTTCAAGGTTTATAGCTGTCACACTCTGGCATGACATCTTCATCAAACTTTATTCACTGTAGCTCATGAGAGAGGCTCTGTCTCCCCAAGCTGTAACACACAACGGATGTGTATAAATCCAAAACATTTGATCATTTACTTCAGACAATGATTTGCAGAAATGTATTCTTGAAAGAGTCTTGTCTTGGAGATCCCAGCAAAGATTGCTTTGTTGTGATTTCCTTTCTGTCAGTCTTTGTTGAAAACGCACCACGTGGTGCCTTTCAGGAGGGGAGATTTAGCGAAGCACAGAAAAATGTTAAAATAATAATAATAATAAAATCTGTCAAGAAAGGTTAATGAGTTTTCAAATGTGGCATCTGTTCTATTCTTCAGCTTGTAGTGCAGCGAGATAAGAAATTAATTAATGCATCCTTTCGCTTCCTCTGAGAGGGTAAATACTCGCCCTTTCAGTCTGGATGACGACAAAACCGCCTGCTGGGGAACCAAAAGATTAATCTTTGAAACTTTTGTGGAAGTTGCATTTGAAGTTCAGAAATGCCATTTCCAGGACCTAGAACTTTTAAAGGAAGGAAGGAAGGAAGCTATTAAATAAAAGTTTCTATACAGTGGTACCTTGGGGGTTAAGAACTTAATTCGTTCTGGAGGTCTGTTCTTAACCTGAAACTGTTCTTAACCTGAGGTACCACTTTAGCTAATGGGGCCTCCTGCTGCTGCCACCGCACGATTTCTGTTCTCATTCTGAAGCAAACTTCTTAACCCGAGGTACTACTTCTGGGTTAGTGGAGTCTGTAACCTGAAGCATCCGTAACCCGAGGTACCACTGTATTTGGAGTCAGATGTTGAGGATACAGAGCCTTCACTATGCAGGTAACTTTCATCTTATAGGAGGGTTTGATTCCAGGGTTCACACAAAAATGCAAAAATTCATAAATTCGCGACTGGATTCTTGCTAGGGATGCTGCCCTCGATCAAGAACTATCGAATGCGGCCAGACTCTCCATGTGGTTCCCTCGTGTGAGGGCAGTTAGATCTCTGGCCCACTATTTGAGTGATCTGATAAATCCCGCGCTAAGAAGGGCCTTTACACTGGCTCGATTTCATGCCATCCCCACAGCATTCTTACAGGGTGTATTTTCCAATACTCCTCTGGATCTTCGACTCTGCCCAGGCAACAAAGGAAAGATAGAGGACTTTATCCACTTCTTCCTCTACTGCCCACTATATGCCTCAATAAGACCTAGGCTTCTCCCTCTAATCCCGCCGACTATTGCCAGGGACGTTGACCGCATGAAATACTTACTGGCGGATGCCAACCCCTTGATTTCACGTGGAGTGGCCATCTACATATTACAGGCCCTGAAACTCATCTTTTTGGCTAACTTCCCTTAGCCTTAGTCTTATGTATCTTCCTGACACTGTCGTCATGCCCTGCTATTGCTCTTTATTTTATTTGTATTATCCTGTACGATTTTATCTCCAATGTTTTAACTTTTTCTGTTATATTCTTTGTATAATCATGCCAGGCCACTGCCTGGTCTTTTACTATGTGCTATGGCCATATGGCTAATGCAATAAATTGATTGATTGATTGATTGATTCATGAGGGCAGGAAACGCCCCCCATCACTCCCCAACACAAGGTGGAGGTCTGCTTGCCTGGCTTTGGGAAGGCAGCATCCCAGAGCCCTTCTTCCACCTTCACAAAGTCCAGTAAGTGAGGCACTAAGCCAGGCATCCCCATACTCGGTTCTCCAGATGTTTTGGGACTACAACTCCCATCATCCCTAGCTAACAGGACCAGTGGTCAGGGGTGATGGGAAATGTAGTCCCAAAACATCTGGAGGGCCAAGTTTGGGGATGCCTGCACTAAGCCCTCACACAGCCTTCCCAGAGCCAAGTAAGCCTGTGATCACAGCTCTGTGCAGGGGAGGGGATAAAGAAATGGGAAGTGGTGAATGGTGGGTTCCCTCTGCTCCACATTTATTTATTTATCCCCCATCACATAAAAGGTAAAGGTAAAGGGACCCCTGGCCATTAGGTCCAGTCGTGTCCGACTCTGGGGTTGCAGCGCTCATCTTGCTCTATAGGCCGAGGGAGCCGGTGTACAGCTTCCAGGTCATGTGGCCAGCAGGACTAAGCCGCTTCTGGCAAACCAGAGCAGCGCACGGAAACGCCGTTTACCTTCCCGCCAGAGCAGTACCTATTTATCTACTTGAACTTTGACGTGCTTTCGAACTGCTAGGTGGGCAAGAGCTGGGACCGAGCAACGGGAGCTCACCCCGTTGCGGGGATTCGAACCGGCGACCTTCTGATCAGCAAGCCCTAGGCTCTGTGGTTTAACCCACAGTGCCACCCGCGTCCCTCCCCCATCACATACACACGTGCATAGCTGCGATCACGTAAGGATAATAAGCAAAAGATGTGAGTTACCTGTAGTTACACCTGTTGGAAATTAACTGGGGGATACCAGTTAATCCTGAGTCCTGGAGTGGGGAAACTGCAAAAGAAAAGAACGGCAGACTGCCTGAATTCAGAAAGTACATGGGGTTTGGGTCACTCCCTAGCCAAAAGAGCCCCCAAAAGAGTTTTATACAGAAGTACGTGCAGTGTTTGCAAAGCACGGTAAAACACAAGTTGTCAGACCTTTTCCTGTCCTGGTATTAAGTACTCGCAATTGTGCTTCCCCGGCTCTACCCCTCTCGGAGTAAATAGACCATAACCTTAAGTAAATTTAAATGCTTTACTTACAGGAATCAGAGGTCTCACTCATGTATTATTCAACAGTGCAGCAGAAACAACACAGGCAAGTTATTATTGGTTACAAAATACGGACGTTGGTCTCAAACATACAATCTGAGATGTCTGCTCCGTTACATGGTTCAAAGAGAAGATGGGGGGACAGGAAACAACCCTTACTTACTTCCTCACAAAAGGTTAGGGGTGCATGACCTAACCAAGCCTTCTCTAACAAGTCACAGCAATTTACAGCTGCCTGGTCCTTAACCCCTTCTTTTATTAACTTAGCATAGACGTGCATTGTTAGGTTTGAATGCAAAATTTCCCACAATATCAGCAGAGAGCATAATATATAGCAAAATGTCTGACACGATTTTAAGCACTGATCTATACATGACAGGCCCCGACTGTGATTTTGTTTGGCTGTTACCAGTTCTCCCTGACGAGCAAACTTAGCAAAACAGATCTCACTTCCTTCCCTGTTTTCCACCTAGTTGCTTTGTTTAGCTTCGGGTTTGCAACCTAGTTCCAGAAACACATGACATTTTGTTTGCAGCGGGAACACTTTTTGTCTCTCAGCCGCAAAGGCAGAGGCATGCAAGCCAAAGAGTTTGTTTGACTTGTAGCTGGAGAGGAAAACAGCTGTCCTCTATCTTCTGGGATTAAGCAGCCTTTTAGCAGCAAATCACCTTGTGCTGTGAAGGAAGAGACATTTTAAATTATTTGGAACAGCTTCCTCTCCTCTCTCCCACCACATCTTTAGAAAATAGTATGCAAATATGCTCAGGATTAGCTCTCCTAACAACTGTCACAATAAACACAAGGATGCAATTGTTGCTGTGATTAACAGCGATGAGTTGGAGTCATTTCACTTGCTATCCCTGGGCCCCTTCTCACACTCTTTGTCTTATTTCTTTTGTAGGGTGTTTACCCTGGCTCAGATAGAGGAAACTTTCTTCAGAACGAGGTCCATATTTCCTCATGGGCAAAGGTTAGAGCTGTATAGATGCAAACACACACCTGTCTCCATCTTCCATCCAGGCAAGCAAGGACATCAGGGCCAGTGATGGACATGGCTTAGGGATAAGGGGATGTTGCTCTATTAGAGTCCTGGGGGCCAGATAGGAAGGCCTTGGGGGCCATATTTGGAGGTGCACACCTCATTTGTCACTTGGGGAAACCTGGTTGCTACAACGAAGCAGCGACTTTAATGCAGGCTGGCTGGAGTGTTAGTAATAAATACTTGGGTTCGGCTAGCAACATGCACAATGGCATATAGAGGCCCACAGCTTGATGAAAGAGCTTCTGCCTTGGATGCAGAAGGTCACAGGTTCAATCCCTCACATCTCTCGGTGGGCCTGGCAGAGATGTCCTGTCTGCAACCGGGGAGATTTATTATTTATTTGTAAAAATATTTGCATGCAATAAAAAAATATTTGTTGTTGTTTAGTCGTTTGGTCGTGTCCAACTCTTCGTGACCCCATGGACCAGAGCACGCCAGGCACTCCTGTCTTCCACTGCCTCCCGCAGTTTGGTCAGACTCATGTTGGTAGCTTCGAGAACACTGTCCAACCATCTCATCCTCTGTCGCCCCCTTCTCCTTGTGCCCTCCATCTTTCCCAACATCAGGGTCTTTTCCAGGGAGTCTCCTCTTCTCATGAGCTGGCCAAAGTATTGGAGCCTCAGCTTCAGGATCTGTCCTTCCAATGAGCACTCAGGGCTGATTTCCTTCAGAATGGATAGGTTTGATCTTCTTGCAGTCCATGGGACTCTCAAGAGTCTCCTCCAGCACCATAATTCAAAAGCAACCATTCTTCGCCTATCAGCCTTTTTTATGGTCCAGCTCTCACTTCCATACATCACTACTGGTTGTTGGCAAGGTGAGGTCTCTGATAAAAAATATATATCATTTGGAATAAAAATCTACCAAAGTGGTTTACAGCAATAAAAACATGAAACCATACAGCAAAACCACAAAAAGGCATTTAAAAAGGCATCGGTGGTCTGGGGGCTGGCAACACGAGAGCAGGCCTTCTCTGCAGTGGCTCCCCATTTGTGGAATGCTCTCCCTAAGTAGGTTTGGCTGGTGACTTCATTATAAACCCTTGGGCGCCTGGCAAAAACATTCCTCTTTACCCAGACATCTGGCTGATTGACATGCAATGCCCTTAGAAAAGGTGTTGGGGCAGGATTATTGGGCTTTTCTTGTTCTTCTTTTTATTATGTATTTTGTGTTTTTATATTGTGTTTTTATGTTGTAACCGCTCTGAGATCTGCAAGTACAGGGAAGTATACAAATTTAATGAACCCATCATCATCATCATAGAATCTTAGAGTTGGAAGGGACCCAAGGGTCATTTAGTCGAACCCCCTGCGATGCAGGAATCTCATAATAATAATAATAATCCAGTGTGGTGTAGTGGTTAAGAGCGGTAGACTTGTAATCTAGGGAACCGGGTTCGCATCTCCTCTCCTCCACATGCAGCTGCTGGGTGACCTTGGGCTAGTCACACTTCTCTGAAGTCTCTCAGCCCTACTCACCTCACAGAGTGTTTGTTGTGGGGGAGGAAGGGAAAGGAGAATGTTAGCCGCTTTGAGACTCCTTCGGGTAGTGAAAAGCGGGATATCAAATCCAAACTCTTCTTCTTCTTCTTCTTCTTCTTCTTCCTTCAACAACCTGGTGATGTTACTGGACTCCAACATCCACCATCCTTGACCAATGCCTGAGCCAGCAGGGGAAGTGCGGCACTCAATATTTGGAGGGCACCAGTTGGCAAAGCCTGCTCTGTTTTGTATTTCATCATTTTGCATTTTCCCCCTTGGATCCAAACCTGACACTTGTCTCTTCAGAAGGGGAAGCAGTTGTTGCAACAGCCACTTCACGGAAACATTCCTGCGTCCTTGTTATGCAACCTGATGGATGTGCTGGTCCTCGGCCCAACGAAAATATTTGACTTTTGAGAAACAAAAGCTTGCGATTTTGGCTTGGAGATGTTGCCTTACACACACACACACGCTTTGCTTGAACAGCGGCAAGCAGTTGAGTTTCTGAGCATCATCTGGACCACAGTCTTGTTCCTGTTCTGCTTGCCAAAACTTCCCCAGCTATGAGCACATCCAGCCGCCGCCTCCTTGATCTCGGAAGCAATCGATAGCCGGGTGAGCTGGTCCCAAGCAAGAGAGCTATTTATTATGTATTACAAGGAACAAACCTGTATGTGTCGGGTTATTACTGGTGTCCTGTGATGGATCACTGCATGCTCAAATATTGATTGGAAACTTGGGTGAGGGTTTGCGAAACTGTTGCCTAGATTTGTGCTGTCTCAAAGCCTTCAGGTTGGTAGCAATGTTTTCCTGCCTTGTTGGTTCTGAATAGCCAAGTTAGTAATGGGAGGCAGCGGTGGTGTAGTGGTTAGAGCGTCGGACTAGGACCTGGGAGACGCAAGGTTTGAATGCCCACTTGGGGCATTCAACTCACTGGGTGACCTTCAGCCAGTCACTGCCTCACAGCCTGACCTACTTCGCAGGGTTGATGTGGGGATTAAAATGAGGGGGGGAACAGTGTAGCATCTTGAGCTCCTTGGAGGAAGTCCTTGGAAAACCTTTTGGCAAGAAAGATCTTGGGCCTCCCTAATGGGACAATGGCGGCCCAACTGAGAATGGAATTGGGCCATCCATCGTAGCAAGAGCCCATACCAGGAGAATTACCTTGTATTTTCCAGCACGATTTTACCTCCAATGTTTTAACTGTATCTGTTGTTGTTGTTGTTGTTGTTGTTCAGTCGTTCAGTCGTGTCCGACTCTTCGTGACCCCATGGACCAGAGCACGCCAGGCACGCCTATCCTTCACTGCCTCTCGCAGTTTGGCCAAACTCATGTTAGTAGCTTTGAGAACACTGTCCAACCATCTCATCCTCTGTCGTCCCCTTCTCCTTGTGCCCTCCATCTTTCCCAACATCAGGGTCTTTTCTAGGGAGTCTTCTCTTCTCATGAGGTGGCCAAAGTACTGGAGCCTCAACTTCAGGATCTGTCCTTCTAGTGAGCACTCAGGGCTGATTTCTTTGAGAATGGATAGGTTTGATCTTCTTGCAGTCCATGGGACTCTCAAGAGTCTCCTCCAGCACCATAATTCAAAAGCATCAATTCTTCGGCGATCAGCCTTCTTGATGGTCCAGCTCTCACTTCCGTACATTACTACGGGGAAAACCATAGCTTTAACTATACGGACCTTTGTCGGCAAGGTGATGTCTTTGCTTTTTAAGATGCTGTCTAGGTTTGTCATTGCTTTTCTCCCAAGAAGCAGGCGTCTTCTAATTTCGTGACTGCTGTCACCATCTGCAGTGATCATGGATCCCAAGAAAGTGAAATCTCTCCGGCCATATGGCTAATGCAATAAATAAATTGATTGATCGTTGGAGGAAAAGGCGCAATATAAATGTTGCCAGTCAATCAATAACAGAGACCGCTGTCACTTTGCATGCAGAAAATGACCAGAGGGGCAGAACAACTTCGCTATGAGGAAAGGTTGGCAATGTTTGGGGTGTTGTGGTTTGGGCGAAAGAAAAGTGGGGCAAAGGAGGGTTCAATAGACGTGTACAAGCATATGGACAAAGAAAGTGGATCAGGAGACTGGTGACGTCATCCAGTGAAGCTTAACAGGCAAAACAAAGGACTCCCCTACACAGCACTTCTTTAAACTACGGGACTCATTGCCACAAGATGTAGAGATGGCCACCAACTTGGGTGGTTTTAAAGGATTGGATAAATTTATGGAGTGTGAGGCTGTCAATGGCCACTCGCCAGTGCTTTCTGTTTTTGTTTTTGTAAAAGAGAATTAGGTACTGGGACTTACATTTTGATTTTAAAAAAAAATCCCAGTCACCAGTCTAGCTGCTACATTCTGGATTAGTTGTAGTTTCCAAGTCACCTTCAAAGGTAGCCCCACGTAGAGCGCATTGCAGTAGTCCAAGTGGGAGATAACCAGAGCATGCACCACTCTGGCGAGACAGTCCGCAGGCAGGGAGGGTCTCATCCTGCGTACCAGATGGAGCTGGTAGACAGCTGCCCTGGACACAGAATTGACCTGCGCCTCCATGGACAGCTGTGAGTCCAAAATGACTCTCAGGCTGTGCACCTGGTCCTTCAGGGGCACAGTTACCCCATTCAGGACCAGGGAGTCCTCCACACCCACTCGCATCCTGTCCCCCCAAAACAATACTTGTCAGGATTCATCTTCAATCCATTATTCGCCATCCACCCTTAAAAGCATTAGAAGAGTCCTGCTGGATCAGGACAATGGCCCATTGTTCTCACAGTGGCCAACTGGGAGAGATCAGCTGAGCTGGCAGATGCATTGAAAGCCCAGTGCATGAGCTGTTCCCTTCTGCCAGGACATCTTATAAGAGAGGTTTGTGGTAGCAAGGGGGGGCGTAGGGGGCGGGCCTCCCCATGTTCCATAATGGAGGGGGTGGCAAATTATCAAGGAACAATTACTGCTCTTCTAGGGTGGTTCATAATAAACTTTTTTTAAAAAAAATGCCTGCTCCAAAGGTCTTATCTTACCATACTAGGGATTATATAGCTATATATGAAATTCCATGCATATCGGTTAATATCTTGACCCTCCTCCACCAAAATACCTGTTCACTTGGCTGTTTTCCTATGTCGTGAAGGCTGAAATTTCAGTTCAGTGGAGCACTTACTGTTCCCAACCCTAACCCTGTGGAAAGCCATCTCATTAGACTTTAATTTGATTTTGAGATGTTTTTAGGAGGTAATTTAATTATTGTTTGGTTTTATACCAAGGTTATGTATCTGATGTTAGCCACCCTGAGCCCGACTTCGGCCGGGGAGGGCGGGATATAAATAAAAGTTTATTATTATTATTACTTGTTATTATTCCTTTGTAAGAAAATAGGAAATAACGTAAAACCATTTTTGCAGGGGGAGAATCAATGGGGGGGGGGTACAAGAAATTTTCCGCACCGGGTACCACCTGACCTTCCTACGCCTCTGGTAGCAAGTCCTCTGCCCAGAAACCATCAAGACCAGGCAAGCACAGATCACTTTACTTTACTGAGCCCTCTGCACAGCCTGTTGTTTGCACAGGAACTTGGGCGAGTGCGAAACAGGTTCGGCCACAGCAATGTGCACAAGCAGAGTTATTTTAAGAATATAGCACTAACCCCACTCCCACTAGCAAATAGGAAGAAGTCAGGCATTTAAAAATAAGCGTGATTGACAACACCGAAAGAAAAGGGTTTCGAAACCGAACAAGAGCTCTCGAGCTTGCATTTAAAGAAACGTCATTAGAGAATGAATATGCGAGCAGGATTTGAACTATGAGCAACAGAAGAACTTAAAGGTAGTGTTGCTAAGATATGAAATAGAAGGCAGAGTGCTGCAGAGGGAGGGAAAATCAAAACATCATGGAAAAGGGGATGGGAAGTTTCCAAAAATAACAAGGGGGGGGGAAATGCTTTACTGTGTATTGAAATGTATGTGTTGCATTTTTGGAAAACTTAATAAAAAATTGAGTTAAAAAGTGCTCTCGAGCTTGTGCCTTATCTTGCATGCATCCGGGCGCACAATGCAATTCGATGTCAGAAGGCAAACCACCAGATCTTGAACAGGAAAGAGAGATTGAGAGAGAGTTTCCTGGCAGAGCTAGCTAGATACCAAAGGAGCTTTGAATGGTGTGACTGGAAAACAGGGGTATACCTTAGGGGTATAACTACTGTATTCCGAACTTAAAAATGTAAAGCGTAATGCTGGTGGTCGACAAAAGAGGTTTAAATACTCTCTCAAAGCAAATCTTTAAAAATGTAGTAGAAATGCCGACAACTGGGAAACGCCGGCCTGCGAGCGCTCCAATTGGAGAACAGCCTTTACCAAAGGTGTCATGGACTTGGAAGATGCTCGAACTCAGGAGGAAAGGGAGAAACACGCTAAGAGGAAGGCACGCTTGGCAAATCCACACCGTGATCAACTCCCACCCGGAAACCTATGTCCCCACTGTGGAAGGACGTGTGGATCCAGAATTGGCCTCCACAGTCACTCACGGACACACCATTAAGACCGTGTTCATGGAAGACAATCTTACTCGGCTACAAGTGATTGAAGAAGAAGAAGAGGAGGAGGAAGAGGAGGACGACGATGATGACGACCTAGGGGTTGGACAGGTTGGCCCCCACCAAGAGTGCTGTTATGTACTAAGCTTGGATCCTAGAACAATAGGCAGGTAGGATCGTAGAATGCAACAACTGATTGGCTTGCAGGAGAAGACCAATCAGGCTCCAGGAGGCAGTTAATCAGCCTATTAGGCTCGTAGGATCGTAGAACACAACAGCTGATTGGCCTGCAGGAGAAGACCAATCAGGCTCCAGGAGGAAAGCAGAATCAGCCAATCAGATGGGACTCATTGTGTAAATAATGCATATAAAAGCCTGAGGTTTGGGGGGAAATTCAGTCACTGTTTTACAAGCTGCAATAAAGAGTGTGAAATCACTGCAGGACTCTGAGTATATTTCAGGTGCAGACCCAGGGATGTGCAAAGATCATGTCTCTCCACTCTGGCTTGGAGCACAAGGATGGTGTGGGGCTGATGCATCTCCTTGCTAAGGGTACAAGAGGGCCTAGGTATGCCTCTGCTGGAGAGAGTAGCAAAAACACATATTTGGGAAGTATGTGCATTTAAGCAACATACATAAGAAGCACATGATTCCCCCCTATTGCTTTGGTGGTGGCTACTGTTTAGGGAAGCTTTTAATGTTTAGTAGACCATTTTATTTTAATATTCTGTTGGAAGTCGCCCAGAGTGGCTGGGGAAACCCAGCCAGATGGGCGGGGCATAAATAATATATTATTATTATTACTACTACTACTACTACTACTACTACTACTACTTTTGTTGTTCAGTCGTTCAGTCGTGTCCGACTCTTCGTGACCCCATGGACCAGAGCACGCCAGACACGCCTATCCTCCACTGCCTCCCGCAGTTTGGCCAAACTCATGTTAGTAGCTTCGAGAACACTGTCCAACCATCTCATCCTCTGCCGTCCCCTTCTCCTTGTGCCCCCCATCTTTCCCAACATCAGGGTCTTTTCCAGGGAGTCTTCTCTTCTCATGAGGTGGCCAAAGTACTGGAGCCTCAACTTCAGGATCTGTCCTTCTAGTGAGCACTCAGGGCTGATTTCCTTCAGAATGGATAGGTTTGATCTTCTTGCAGTCCATGGGACTCTCAAGAGTCTCCTCCAGCACCATAATTCAAAAGCATCAATTCTTTGGCGATCAGCCTTCTATATGGTCCAGTTAAAAAAACAAGAGATCAAGCAACAGCACAATTGGAAGAAAAACAAACTGGCTCGTAAAAGTGCATGATTGAATATATATGCAAAACTGATACGGAGCAGAGGTGGGTGGCTCCATCCATCTCTCTAGGCTGCCCTTGAAGAGAGTCCATAACTTTCCATTGGTTCAACGTGCTGTAGCCAGACACTGGTCTGCAGTCAGCAGCAAAGACTGCATTTATCAAGCTTGTTCTGTTCCAGTTTGCTTTTTCTCCCATTGCTGGATTGCTTCCACGCTCAGTTCTTTTTGAAAAGCAGCTCTCCTCCTAGCCTGTTTACTGGAAGCAACATGTTCCATGCTGCCTTCTGTGATTTCACAGGGTTGCTCTCTTGCTTGAACTCACACTGCTTTCGCTTCTCACTTTTCTGAACTGCCATAAGTTTCAGAGCAACGGGAGTCAGCCTGAACAAAATAAAATATTAAATATTAAAAAATTCCTTCCAGTAGCACCTTAGAGACCAACTAAGTTTGTTCTTGGAATGAGCTTTCGTGTGCACAGTGTATCTGAAGAAGTGTGCATGCACACGAAAGCTCATACCAAGAACAAACTTAGTTGGTCTCTAAGGTGCTACTGGAAGGAATTTTTTTATAATTTATATTTTATATTGTTTTGACTATGGCAGACCAACACGGCTAGCTACCTGTAACAGGAGTCAGCCTGGAAAGACCAGGAAGCAAAATGCCTGTGCTGACTGTAAGAGATTACATGATAGAAGTTTTAAAAACAACAACACATACATGGTATGGAGGCAGTAGAGAATGCTTTTTCTTCCCATCATGACATGAGAACCCGTGAAGCTGAATGTTGGAAGATCCAGGAGAGATAAAAAAACTACTTCTTCACACAACACATAAATTATGGAGCTGACTCCCCCAGGAGGCAATGGTGGTCATGGACCTGAATGGGTTTAAAGAGGATTGGGAAAATCCAAGCAGGAGAAGACTATCAATGGCTACTAGCCAGGAGGGGCTACCTCCACAGTTGAGGCAGTAATGCTTCTGGGTACCAGTTGCTGTAAAACACAGGAAGGAAGATTGCATTTGTGCTGAGGTCTTGCTT